>NC_140417.1:99917986-100642986 GCF_965140295.1 Lepidochelys olivacea | reverse complement strand
AGTCTGAATAAAATAATCAAAGTTCACATTTAAAGAGGGACAAATTGTCCCTCCGTCCGTGTAATGCACACATTGTGACAGAAAAGATAGTTGCCAGATTAGAAACCTAGCTCTGTGTAGTTTGCAGTGTGGAAGAGTGCAGAGTGTAATGGGTGCACGCGTTCTGCTCATTTGATGCTTAACTTGTATTTAATGTTTTTAACTTTTGAAATCTCAGGCGGATCAGAGAGGCCAGTAGCGTCCTTAGCAAACAAAATAGGTCTGGAAAGAAACACATTTTCCTTGGAAACAGCTTGTCTTAAGGAGAGGCTCCGAAATGAGTGTATCTTGTCTGAGCAGGTACATGACACGTCTAAATTCTGCCTGGGATCATTCTGGGAAGCGTGGTAGTTACCAAATCTTGACCTTAGAAAAGTTAGTCATGCAGAAGGTGTGTGGATTTGAATGAGATTTGCATGCTGCAGCCAAGACCTCCCGAAGTAACGACCCTCCTCCTTACAGAGTGTGAAGTATTCCTTTTGTGTGAATTTACGGGGTGAGGCTTCAATGATCCCCCACAAATTTGCATTTAAATAGCGACATCAAGCGATTCGCGTGCCACACACCAGTGGGCTCCCAGATGTCAAGCCGAAGTCAGTCAGATGGCCATTGCCCAGCTGTCCTCCTAAACATCATACCAGAGCATGCAGTGACCTTAAAGGGACAGAGCCCTCCCTTGCTTTTCCACTTTCCCGGCTTTCGGTTTGTTCCTTCAGCATATCCCAGTGTACAGACATCACCTTGTAAAAGCTTGAAAAGGAAATCTCAACATCTACAATAAATCAAGTGTAAGATTCCTTTCCTCCTTCTCCCAGTGTTCTAACAACACACAGCGTAATAGCACATAATCACATACTGTACATGGCTCTCACAGATTAAAATTGATAGCCTCATTTCCAATGCCGTTATAGGATTCTCCTCAACTTTATTATTTTTTCCTCAGGACAATTCTCTTGGGACTATTATCTTAATCATTTCAAATTTTTGTCCTGAAAGAAAACGTTACATTCCGACGTTTTAAACCATACCACTTTTCACACGTATGCACTTTGCAGTAAATTGCAACACTGGTCTGCATGGTGCTCGCATCCAGTGCTGCTCCTTTCCTTCTACCAGTGTGTGAGAGCTTCGTTTACCAAAGAAACTTTTTCAGTTGAAAGTTCAGCTGGGAAACTGCAGAAGTGATGACTACACAAGTTTCAATCTTGTCCTTCGCTAATTTACGATTGCTTTCTTAGAGGGGCAAGTACAGAATGAGAATCAAACTTGCCAGCATACATTCTTCAATTTTATTGTTTTAAGGCGCCTTCATTATTAACGTGTTTGGTTACAGTAGGTGTAATTTATGCCTGATTTAACCGAAACGCATCTCTAACTCTTGTTTCCTGTGTTTCAGAGGAGTTATAAATTCGCGTTTCAGGTATTTTTAATATAGCAATGGAATTCCCAGGTAAAGTAGATTCCCCATTTAGGGGGGTTGACCGCTGACTGATATTTCAGAATACAGTTCGCTGTGTAAATTCGAGGGGGAAAGACTTAGCTAAGGTTTTAATTAGTATAACATGGTGCAGTTTTAAAGAAATCGATATTGCAGAGAAAGTCTGAACTAATAACACTCTGGCAGCTCCGGCACAAGGTGTTAATGGAGCAAGCAACGGGATTAGGCAGCGGGGATCATCCCCCAGCATCCAGGGCTGGAGTTTTGGGCTCCGGGGCTGCACAGGACATGTGTTCCCTGGCTGTGGGCGCAGAGGTTTGGCGGCCCCTGTTCACAGTTGCCATCTCCTCTCCGGGAGAAGCGACAAGCACAGAGATGCTGAAAAGGTTTCAAGAGCTGGAACTGCAGCCGACCTACCTGTCTGTGTTTCTTCACTAAATCAAACCCACCACTTCCTTCCAAACAGCTCACAACAACCCCAACACAAAGGGCAAAGTTACAGGGACAAACAAGGAGGACAGTTTAGAGTGGACGTGGGGGATTTAAAAAAAAAATCCGTATGCTAAATCGTCCACACAAAGCTATGTGCTGGGCAGGTTAAACTTCATCACGGATTTAAGAAACTCTCACTATATTTTCTCTTACTAGCCTCGCGATTTATTTATTTGTTTGTTTGTCTTAGTTGTTCAGATACTTGACTTGGATTCAGATTCTTAAACATCCAGAGTCGAATGAAAATAGGTACGGACTATATATACTTAATCACATAAGCCTTGCCCTATAATGTCTGGAAAGAATAATATAATAATAATAATAAGAGACAAAAGTAGGTTTATATAGATATACTCTATGTGTGTGTTCTGAGTGCCAAACATTTGTCCTTTCTTCTTGGTGCCCCAGGGAGATAAAATAGTCCTTTTCTGTAACTAGTTTAATTATTTGTAACGTAAATGTTATGCTCAAGATGTTTAGGATCTATAAGAACACACGTTTGTTTGTTTGTTTGTCCCTCCCCTTCCCCACCTCCTCTTGGGTCCGAAAAAAAAGGGGGTCTCGAGTTAATTGTCATGATGGGATATCAGCGAAAGGTAAAGAAAGGAAGGCACCTTTTAAAATATTAGATGAGTTTCATTAAACAACAACAACAAAAAGTCTGAGCAAGGATGTTTAATTCTATAAGTGAAGAATTTCTAGTGCAGAGGAATCGTGCGAAGGCGATGAAGTTTGATAAACAGCGCCTCCTGGGGTGGAGAGAAGAGATTTTCATCTCAAATCAGATCTAGATCGCAAGAAAAAACTATTATACTTCATATTGTCTTATTAGGGATAAGGAAATTATATGTTTATCTACCACTATTTCAGAAAAAAACCTCATCTTTACTGGCCTGCAGTTTTGGCTTTCTTTTTAACAGGTCTTGCTGATCATTTAACCCTACTTAACAAACGGGACGTCTGAGAGGGCTGTCTGAGCAAGATACCTAAAGTAATTGTAATATTCTTATATGTTCTTATATTGCATAAACACTTTTGCCAGCAATATGATTTTTTTTTCATATTGTAAGTGTCTAGTTCGGTTTTTAAAGTATAGTTTACATCTTTCCACTGACGTACGACTAACTTCAAAATATATAAAAAGTCATTTTATTTGGCAAATAACGTGCATAGTATGAGAATACCGTTATTTATGAGTAAACAATCTGTTAAACTATGCAATGATATTTTACACCAAAAAACGTTTAGAAGTGGGCTTCTGGTGCCACGATTAGATTCTCTGAAACCCGAACGTTTTTAAACTTAAAAACCCACCCCGTTTTTTTTAGACGTAAACTTTTTCTATAGCTACATCGTGTAGGTGACCCTGGCGGTTGTGTGTCAAGGAAAGAGGGCTTTCCTTAAAGATAAAACTATCCATGTGCGTGGATTGCAAATCAAAAGCAGTATGGAGGCACATTGGCACAGAGGTCCGCAGCCTTTAAAACTGTTTGTCACAATAAAGACTGAAAAACAGAAATCAAAAATAGAAACGGAGATGAAAACTGCCGAGCTAGGAAGGACCTTGCTGAGAATGGAAAGATTGTTTCATTCGTGCTTATAATAAAGTTTCACAGCGTTTTAGGAAGTGAGAAACGTTTCCTTGCTCAACACACTGCTCTGACCCTGAAAGAAACTGCACAGAGGCAGTTCATCTGTATTTATTTTAATGACGATTTGTCATTCTCACCATTTGAGCACTGTACCGTACATACCTATTTATTTGTAAACCAAAAAAAACTTTCATAAAAGAAGTTTGCAAGTCGATCAGTTTTCCTTTATGCTACGATGAAAATATAAACTGACGCAAACAAGCATCGATCAGATAATTTCAGATATTATAATTGGCTTTAATTAAACACACTTCGTTCTAATTAACTCTGAAATTTTAGCATGCTTTGGGACGTTGGTGTCTGATTTGATATTGTCAGTCCAGATGTCCTAATAAAATTCAATCCTCCACTCAAGACTTCAGTATTCACTAAGAACAAAATGCAAATTAAATGTAAAACCTAAAGTATCGCCAAAGGTATAATCAAGAAAGGTGTCTCAAAACTTCTCACTTTTTATTATGCAGTAGTTAGATTACATCCTAATAAGACCTCTCCTGAATAATATAAATCTTAACTCTTTCCTGGTCGAGGATTTTCTCTCGCTCATGCTCTGACCTAAAGGGGATTAGTAACATAATCCCCCAATATACAGTAAAATCTTCATGGCACAATGATAACGTTTAATAAAAAGTGTGTCCGTTTAATTCAGAAATGAAAGTCCTGCATCTCCTGGCAGCGTAATTTTGGACAATAGGTTAACAAAAGTTTCAGCTATGAATAACTACTTTGCAGCCAAAGCCAAATGTCCAATAGCTGTTTCAGACCATTATGGAGGATGTATATTTCCTTTTCCGTCAACATAAAGGAAGTCGTGCAGTGGGCAAACGCCCGGCCCTTTGGATAGGTCAGCCAGCTCCAGTAATGAAATAAACTGATAGGGGACACGAAAGTGATATGACAGTAAGTCAAAGAATGAAAATAGTACTCCTGCCCTTGAAAAAGAATGCGCACAAGGGCCCCCTTCTTTTAGCCCCAGAGCTTTCCATATACTTAGACTTTCTTTGTGAGCAATAACTGTCTTTTAAATAATTAAAGCCTTAAAAGCAGGTCCATGATCTGCAAAGTTACACGACAGTCTCTCTCTGCAAAGCCTATTAGAGATACAATTTAATGGCTATTGGATAGTTTACCTTGGTAAATGTCACTTACTTGTTTTACTCCGGGTTCTTCCAAGATGAAGAATTTTTTTTTAATTAAATCAGAACCTTTGCTAAATGTACAGACCAGAATAAATACTGCTAAAAAAGAAAGCTAGTCCAGCATTAAACATTTGTATGGTTTCCATACTAATGGAGTCACTTAAAGCTGTTGCTAATTTAACTTTTTTTAAAAGGCCACACTGTGGTGATTTGCATTTTCTTTAGGATATTGAAATGAAGAGATAACTGCTGGGCGGTTAGGCTGCCCAGAGCATAGCTGGGGGCCATGCAGAAATAAAAACAGATAAAGAAAAGAAGAAAGAAAGAAACTGGCTTCTCTTCTAGACTATTAATAAGCAATTTGTCCCGCTGAAATTTACATTGCAAAGAAAAACGTGTCCAAGCGTTCGTCTGCTGTTTGAGTTCTGTCAGCGCTGTCCAGCCTGTGTGGTGGATAGACACATTTTACCACAAAGCTGATTTATGAGAACGCTTGAACTTTCAGTCCTTCCAACCGTTAGGCAGATCCAGCTGCACAAGGCTAGGCTGGCCATTTATTTGAGTATACATGATCACCTTGTGTTGTTCTGGTATCTTTCGTTTCAAAACGGACTTCTAATTCCACTGTAAATGTCCAGAAGCACAGATCACACACTTGGTGACTAGCTGAACAGTTAGTTTTCAATTCAGCTCTGATTGCTAAACGTGTAACTTGTTTTTGAAGTTTATTTTTAAATCAATTTAGTAGTTGTTGGGAAATAAATACATTCTAGTTTAGATAAACAACAAGTGCTGAGATCGACATTTCTCTCTACCAAATTTCCCTCTTGTAGCAGAGAAAGGAGTTTGCTAAACTCTAGTGTGGGGACGGTGTGCCATCTACAGGACACTTTCATTTGCATTTACAGCAGGAATGGCAAAACCCGGGTTTTTCACATAACACTCTTCTTATATTTTGATTGCTGTTTAAGTCACTTATAAAAATAACTTGAACGTTTCTTTGTGCCATTTTGGTTATGAAACATTGATTACTTGTTATTTGAACTTTTAAACACTATATTAAAACTTTAAAAATAATAAAGGCTTTAGCACTGCCTGCAATTTTTAGACATTAGATTAAAAGATATGAAATGTAAAGATAATGCAATTTGATTTGTTAGTCTAACTCTGCGATTTGAGAGTTGATGTCCCCAAAGACCAGGCTAGCTTTTTCCCTTTATTTATTTTTATTAAAACATCAATCTACTCTGGAGCTGGGTGAACTCAGTTTCACCTAGAGAACATAAAATTCTCCATACCAAGGAAATAAGCACCTTTCATAAATCAACAGTATTCCTGACAGATCGATCAATTTTTGGTTGTTAATCCGAAAGGAGGAGTTTTAATTGCTTCTTGCGTTTTAGTTCAGGCACCGTGGCGTTTCAGCCCCTTCAGTACTTGACTGTGTTCTTTGCTTTTGTATTGGGGGTGGGGGTGGGGGTGGTGGTGGTGGTGAGGGGAAGCCAGATTATTCGGTTAAATAATCAACATCAATGATCAACATAGCAGCATTCCCGATTTTGTACACAGGATTCAAACCCGCTTTGATTCATTAGCTCCCACCTATCCTCTTAAATCGTCTAAACAAAGTAAGTCTGGGTAACACACTAGTGCGCAAAGGACGAATAGCGCAAAGACATCCACATAGAAATAGACACTTAAAATGATTGGAAAGTAACTGCGAGGTAAGATATATAATATACACATGTACTTATAACCTGTTTGATGTATGTAGCAAATTGACAGTAAGTAGCATAACTCTGCTGCCCTGTTTGATCAATCTGTCCCAGCCTAATTGTAGGCAGTGCAGCCCAAGGAATGGAGCGAGAGTCACTCCTTGCAGTTCGGATTTTACGTTATCCTTTTACTCATCCACACGCACAGTCTTGTGCAACTTTCCCTATCATTTATGCAGAATCAGACCACGCCGCGGTGACACACACACACACACACACACACACACACACACACACACAAATGGGACTTGGAAACCCAATCGCTTACCTTTCACGGGTAATTAGGCAACAGACAGGTTTTCCTACTGAACGCCCCAAACTCAGAAAGGAGGATAGTGTTTATTGTGGAGGAAAGCTGGGCTGAGGAGTGTGTGTGATCGGTGCTATTTAATACATTACTTACCCTACGACAATCTCGGGAAAGCTCTGTGGGGCAAAGTGATGTGCTGCGCGCAGCAGTGCGCAAGCGCCCCCCCGGTTTAAACAGGAGGGAGGCGGGAGCAGGAGGCTAGAGGGACTGGGCAGAAATGGGGGTGGGGAGGCAGGAGATTAGGAAAGGCAACACACCGCCCGAGAAAAGTTTTGGGGAGCCTGCCCTGTAACGGGAGAGAAGTGCCTTGCGATTCCCGCCCTTGAGCTTGGGTCAGCTGGGAGAGAAATCAGCACCAGGACAGCAGGTTTGAGGGATGTGACAGCAGGACTTGTGCCTCTGATTTGTGCCCCTTCCCTGGGGAGAGACTTTCGCCCACTCTCCCCAATGGGAACGGGCTGCGGCGAATTAGCGAGGGGGAGCGCTGATGAGCAGCATTTAGCACAGGCAACGCGCAGACCTCCCTTGTGGAAGATCAGCCAGGGGACATACAAGGTGCACAGCAGAAAGCCGCAAGTAGGGCGCATGGCGTGACTCGGCTGGCAGGAAATGCCCGTTCACAAGTTTCCTACTTAAAACATTCAGACCAAAGGGGCAAATCTGGCTGTCCGTCTGTTGGGTTAGGGCCAGGAATGAGGCATGAGGAATGAGGAAGAGAGGGAGATTTTAAATGGCTTCCCTGAAACGCATTGCAAAATCCTTCAGCACCAGAGGTAGAGACTTTAAAACCGGTCTAAAATGAATAGAAACGGAGGAAGTCTGGTCTGCCTCCCCCAAGAGGAGTAAAGCTCGACACGCCTCTACATCTGGTTCCCTTTGGTAGATTTCTCAGCCGGACTTGTTTGAATGCTGTGCTCTAAACTTGTTTTGAGTTCCAGTTATAGAACACACGTCTCGGTCACGCGGCCTTGGCGTGGTGCTTCCCCACCAAGTGCATTCCGCTACCAGGAGCTGATGGATTGAGCGCTTCAATTTAAGGACAACGTTTGCGGAATAATAGCATGTAACACGCGTGCTAACTCATTCCCATTTTCACACATCTGCACTGATGCTTTGATTACGTCTACATAATCCCTGCAGAAAATGTATTCTCCCAGCAAGTTTGCATTGGGCACACAGAGTTATCCCAGGTTACCGCTAGACACTTTAAATAAAAGCATTAGGAGACGTTTCTAGGAAGGTAAATTGGGTCGTTGCATTGCAGGATTAGATCAGAAAGAGCAATTGAAGTGTTATAGGAATGCACACAGACTAAAACTGTTTTTACCAATATTGGCCTGCTTGAATAATCAACTAGTGGAATTTACATATGGTTAATCATTAACATTTTACTAGCCCCCATATTGTTTAGCCCACAGGAGCATAATGGTGCCATACAAGGAACCTGCTGTATCACACCATTTTCAACTGCCTCTCGCTTCAAATATTCTCAGTCCTCCAGTGCAGCCAAACTGTTTTATTAACAATAAGGTTAAGACAAAATACCTGAAACGATTGTAAAAAGAAAGTGGAGCCATGGCGTTATGGCAATGAATTAGTTACTGTATTATCATGTGTAACACAAATGTGACCTGAGAGTAGATATGTTAGTTATTTGTGCTTAATAACCATTATATGAAACCATGGGAAGGTTAAAAAAAAATCATGCTAATCATTGGTACCCAGGATTTGCGCACTCCTGCGACTTACCTTTCTTTTGTTGCCCTCTACATAGTTTGTTTGCATTTGAACTAGTTGCATGCCAGTGAGGAGAAGGAGTCTGTGCAGAACTAGAAGCACTCATTGTTTTGACAAGAAGTTTGTGTTATATTTTCTGAATAAATGGTGGTAAGTCTCTAGATACAATATTACCTTTTTATGGATTAGATGCTATTTAATCTGGCCCTGTACTTTAGAAGGCCTCCAACCTGAAGAGCATTTGCTTCACCTGTTCAGACGGTGCTTCTGTTTTGGAGCTTGTAATGAAACTCTGTAGGATAAATGAAGTGTGCATCGGTATGGAAAGTTTCAAAACCCGTCACATTTCTTGTTCTTCATCTGCAAAGAAAACAGTAGGGTTTAGAACTAAAAGGGATCGATCCTTGAGACTTTACCATACGATTACTGGCATGCTTTAGTAAAATTCATCTCTGTGACTTGACACAATTAGAGAGACAAGGTGGGTGAGGTAATATCTTTTACTGGACCAACTTTCGTTGGTGGGGGAGAGAAGCTTCCTAGATACATAGAGATCTTCTTCAGGTCTGGGAAAGAAGATCTCTGTGTGGCTCGCAAACTTGTTTCTCTCACCAACAGAAGTTGGGCCAATAAAAGATATTACTTAAGCCACCGTCTCTCTGTTATATCCTGGCACCCACAAGGATACAACTACACTGCATACAACATGGAGAGATAATGCTTTTCATCTCCTTAAACCAGGAAAAAAAATCTATTTACCCTTGCTACTCAAATGCTCAATGAGTATATTTATTTTGTAATAGGTTTATTAATTACTATTTTAAACTGTTTAACTCCATTTTAATTATTAAGAGTTTAAGAAAAATGCATAAAGACAACTATTTTCCTTGTTGTAAACATAGTGGTTTTCCAGATGTAAATTTTCTTCCCAAAGTAAATATTAAAGGTGATGAATTCTTGTATTCAAAATATTTTAATGAACAGCAGGTTTCTTTTACAACTTTTTCTTTCGTCAGTTAGTGTGTTTTCAGCTTCCAGTAATATTAAACACATAAATTTACCCATCTTAACTTTCAACAAAAAACATAGGAGAAAGCAAAACAAAACATTACCACCAATAGGTAGCTATTGGTAAAGCTCTGTTTTAACTATTTAGTTTACCTATTTCAAGTGGAGTTGAAACTGAATTTTTTTGGTCATGAAAATGAAGAAAAGCAGTGAGGAGCTTGAAAGTTTGCCTTTTTCACCAACAAAAGTTGGTCCGATAAAAACTTATCACCTCATCCCACTTTTCCCTTTCATAAAATAGGATGACCTTCACAAGTACTGGGTTTCCCAGACTTCTTCCATAAGTTAATATTTGATACTGAAACATATGAGGGTGTATGCAGTGTATAAAGAGCATGACTAGCTAGAGCAAACTTTGACTGATGCTGTTCATTTATTTGTTTTTTTTTAGGTTGGTTGAAGATCTTTATTGGTATTGGTTATTCTTTTAGGATGGAATTCCTGTTGTGATCTTTTAGCAAGCTCTACTATGACAGATATCTTAAACTACTATTACATGTCTGGAAGTGATGCACAATTATTTAGTTTGAAGATATTTGGAACAAAATTATAGTTACAAAATCAGACTGATTATTTAAATAATGGAAAAGGCACAGTTTTGGAATGCAGTTAGATTTAAGAAATTAAAACTTTTAATGTTAACCCCTGTCATAAATTCAAATAACATCTCCTATGTTTTTCATTATTCTAATGCCAATATTTGTTTTGTTTTTAAATTTCAAACATTTATTTAATTTAATGATCATAGAAAGTATCAGGTTGGCAGCCTTGGAAACAGAAGATATCTGTTTGCAGCACAGAAGGTATTGCAAGGGGAGCTGCAAAACAAGATTGTTCCACTAGTGTAGCTCAAATCTGACCTGAAGGGACCATCTGTGCAGTGAGAAAGGTAATTCAGCTTAGACTGTAAATTTGTCAGGACAGGATCTGTGCCCTACTGCACATTTGTGCAGCACCTAATACTGTAATACGAGGTCCTGATTCTGACAGGGACCTTTATGTATAATAAAATGAGTTGTTTCTTTGTCTTTCTGCTAAGGACACCAGTTACTTCCAGTTGGGATGTTGTTCTCTCCATTACTGACTAAACAGCCATCCGTTCATTTCAGATAGCCCACTGAACAGCCTTCAGAGGATATTGACTTTTGTATTAAGGCTGTCCTGGGTTGGCTTTGCAGCAATCCAGACTCTGCAGGAGGAGAACTACAGTCTTTTAAGACATTGCTGGATGTGTCTACCACTGCATTTTGTTTGAATGAAATTTCCAGTGAATCAGATCAGTTCTTGGTACTGGGGGGCATGGATCAGCATTCATGTTGCACTCCCCATCAGTACCTGGCCCAAACTGGGGAAGCTCATGATTCAACTAACAGACCAAATTTGGTGATGAATCCTGGTCACATGCCATTTGAAGGACTTTGCACATACACTAAGAAGGTCTTAGTACTAGTAACCCATAAGTGTCCTTGCTGTAGCATTGAAAATGGACTTGTGCAAAGATGTTAAAGGTAACCTTGGTAGTGCCATGATATTTGCACATGAAAATAGCTTGCCAATAAGTCTTTAGTTATCTGCATTTTGGATGCATATTGGTAGTTCTGAGCAGGGTGGAGGAACATAATGAATTGACTTTTAATTACCATTTCCCTAAATACGTTTTCCTTTCTCAGTATGCTGTCCAGCACATTTTCTTCTCTTAAAGACATAACCAGCAGCCAAGAGAAATGGTGAAGCTTTACAAGCCTCTTTGATTAAGGGAGTACACCTGCTCCTTGTTACTGAGCTTCACAGTTTGGGGAACGTGTTAAATCCTCAGCTGTGGCTGAATGCTCAGCCATAGCTATAACCAATATTGCTCTTTAAATCTGTGCTCAGTAACAAGGGTGCAATGTTTTCTCCTAATGTGTGCCACACAAGTTTTGTATACCTTTGCCATGTTAGAATTAGACTCTTGCAATGTTCTGTGCACAGGGCTACTTCTTGGGACCATTCAGAAACTTAAACTAACATAGAATGCATAAAAAATAGCCATTGCATCTGTGCTCAACGCCCTGGTTAATCTCCAGGTGAAGTGTTGGTTTTGACCTATAAAGGTCCTACATGGGTTGGGATCTGGCTACCTGTGATAGCTCTGTAGTTGTGATCAGTAGAAGGACTTTGGCTAATAGTTCCCTGTTTTAAAAAGATGCTGGAGGCAGGGCGTTTTCCATGAGAGGTTATAGAAGCTAGAGCTCAGAGCTGCCATTTGACCCTAATAGGATTATTAGGATGTTCCAGAACAGGTGGGGTGAGGGATTTGGAAGGACTGATTGGGTAGGGGGAAGTTATTAATTTATGATGAATTGATTTCAAGGATAGTCTATTGTTAGAAATGTGAGTGGTCTGTATAGAAAGTGGTTAAGTTTATATACTTTTATTAGGGCTGGCCAGCGAACAACAATTCCAGTTTGTGAAACATTTCAAAGTTTTGAAATCTGATTTTGTTCCACACTGGAATGAAAATGAGGCCTTTCAGAATCTTTTGTGAGATAGGGTTGGATGGGGAGAAGAGTGAATGACACACACACACTTATTTGCCTGGTGTGTTGGGCTCTGGCCTGGGCTGTGGGAGTCCTAGATTCAAGTCCTTGTGCTGTCTGATTTGGTGTGAAAAATTCTGCTCTGACTCTCTCATTCCGAGCAAAAATGAAAGCCTGGACTTGAGAAATCTTCTTGACAAAATGTTCAACAATATGTTTTCATAAACCATTTTGATTTTGACAGAAAAAGTTTCCTTGGAAAACTTCAATCGGCTCGAACTCTGATATCAATTTGTAATGTTATATATTTTAATGTTTTGTACAAGCAGCTAGAGCTTGGGATATTTATATTAAAATAAATAAATAGAAGATTTTTTGACTGACTTACAGGAATACATCAGACCCAGCATAGCAAATCATTCTCAAGAGATTGTATTCAATGCTCCTGCAAACTATTCTGTATTCCTTTGCCCAGAGGTTCGATGGAGTGAGTTCTCCCTCACACTTTCACTTTTGAACTGTAACACACAATGTTGCATTTAGTTGCTGACCATGAAAAAGCCTTTCAACACGTTTTAAAATTAATTGTGCAAATATTTTTATGCTGTCTGTAGAATTGCAAATACATTTTTTAAATTTTAAATGCAAACCCTTTATTTTTCACACACTCATGTTGCTCAGAAAAGAATTTCTGGTTGTACTCAAGGCTTTTAAACACACCAGAATGATAACGTACAGGCAGATGTCTGAATTGTCCTAGATGCTAAGAAAGAATATCAGTATCATAATTTCTAAATTCTTTGGGCCGAATTAATCTGTAGCGTTGTTGAAGTCAGAAGAGTTGCATGCAGGATAAAATTGTCTCCTTTATTTTTAAAAATCAACTGGTACTGTATATATCCTCCTGGCCTCTCCCATTCAGAAGTTAAATTATCTTGCTTTGGGACTTCTTTCTAAAGGTAGTCAGTTAAGATATGAGAATGGGTCTAAAGGAACACATTGATGTTCCCCGTCCATTATGAGAATGGGTCTAAAGGAACACATTGATGTTCCCCGTCCATTTATTATTTGCTCATTGTTTAGTGCACCTCGCCCTCTATCAGCAGTTTCCATTCTTCATTCTTTAATCTTAGCTCTAGCTCGCAGTGCGTCTTGCAGTGCTGAGGCAGTGACACTCCACATTTCAGCTCTGCAGGGATGCTATAGAAGTGAGGAGGTAAGTTTCCCCACGGTATCAGCATGTTACCTTTGCAGTTTCACTCTTCCATCAGCCTGGAGCATCTTGTCCACTCCAAATCAGGGTTTTCCTCATGACAGCACATATTTGCTGCTCTTTTACTAGTGGGCATGTGGCAAACATGTTTCAGCATATGTGAAATATATTGTTAATACTTTAAATTTTCAAATTCCATCTGTTATGTGGGAGTTTGAAATCTAGGATAAAGGGTCTTGCATTTTCTGTGAAAAATAAGCATTTATAATTAAATGAACCATCGTACACTAGTCATTCTGCATATTCTATATTAACTCATATCAATTTGTGACTAGAAGTATATAGAATAAGTGTTTGTTTACAACTAATACATTATTGGGATTAATTTATAATGATAAAGGTTTAATTATAGTGCCTATTTTTAAATGATTTTATAAAATGCATTTCTGATCTTATTGAACAGTCCTTTATACAGGACTTGCAATAGATTTGTAAGGATACTTGGTTAAAAAACCAGACTACTACTGAATCATAATTAATGATTAAAAAAACTGCATACAATTCTTTGTTTTTAGTTAATCATGAAATTATTTTCTTTATTTGGTGAAATATTTTACAGCTCTTCTTTTTCTGCAGAATAGAAAGTGAGTAAAGCACCATGATAGAAAAGGTCATAATCTCAAAACCTTAAAAAAAAGTAACGTCATCTCCTCTAGTGTTGAAGGTTAAATATTTTAGTGAAAAGTGTCAGGGATGTAAGAGGACATTGACTGAAACAGTGGCCCACTTTCTTAAGTAACTGTCTTTGTGCCACAGTCTTGAATCCCCTAGTTTAAAGACCTATTGGAAATGAGGTCATGAGGTGAGAGGTCATGTACCAGGTGACCAAGAGTTCAAGTTAAAATATGGCAGCAGCATTCATCAGGGACAGAGCAAACCAAAATCACAAAAACTTCACCAACAGTCAGAGTCCTGTCAGGCACACAGAAAATAAAATTTGTTCTCTTTCTGTATCAAAAATTAAAACAAAAATGGGAGCTATAGTAAATGTTGCCTCTAGGCTTGTTTGCTAGGGGGAAAGTCTTATCACCAGCTGATGGAGACTGTTGGGATGATGAAGGAAAATGTGTATGGTTTTATAAAAAATAACAGTGAGCTCATAGAATTTAATTACTAGTAGAGGATCCCATAATGTGAAAAAAGCATTTTTAAATAAAAACCATTATAATCAGAACATATTTACATGATTATGGACTAATAAAAGTGTTAATAGTGTATATTTTATTTCCAATACACAGAATGTATAATAGATATAAAATAAGTATTCTTTAAATCACATCTGAATTTAGTATGTAATTTTCAGCTTTTAGCCAACATTTAGAGTTAACTTTTTTGGTGTATGTAAAATATGAAGAATAAGAAATTATAAAATAAGATATTGTGAATGTTTGACTGATCAGCTACATTATATATTTTCTTGGTGTGATGAAGTATATAAACCCAGCACTGGGACTGAAGGGGTTAAAGATGATCTTGCCCAACTGCACATGAAGATCATGCTCCAAATGGAGGTGAAACTTAAAAAGAAGCCAGAAAGCTCAGAAGGGGGCTAAAAAGACAGGGAGAAGAACCTGCTCTGGGAGCTCCGGAGAAGGCACACTGCAGCAGCTTCTCTGGGGAATGAGAAGCCTACCTGCTGAGCCCACACATGTTAAAGGTGCAGTTTGTACCTTTTCTTATTTACCTTTTGCTGTGGACTGCAAAGCTTGGACCAAAGAGATGGGGGTAGGAAGTGCTCCAGGGTGGGCAGCCTTAGAGCGCTCTTGGGTGCCTGACCTTTGGTGATCCTCACAGGTGCATGGGCTGGAGCCTGTGGATTGTGAGGACCCTGGCTCCCCTTTCAATCCTCCTCCTCGTTAAGAAGGAACTGACTCCCTAACCACTCAGCAGTGCTTCCATCAAGCAGCAACTTTCACACAGACATACAAAAGGACTTCTGCATATGCCTGTCCCTGTGAGATAGAAGAGATTCTGGCACATTGTTTCAGGTTCCCAACTAATAACAAGCTTCCAGACAATGACATGATAGGCCTGGGAGTAATGTTCCTGTCTGTTGGCATATGAAAAGAAAAACTAGAAAAGATTCTGAGCAGTTAGATACTTCAGAACTTGTACACTGCATGTCACTACAACAATAGTTATGAATGATGGGACTGTCATGGAATCTTATAGATTATTCCATTCCGTAGGTGGAATGCTAGTGGGCTCCATTGTGCTAAACAGAGTAGTAAGGGCATTTAACACAAAAGTACAAGAGCTAAAGTGCTGAAAACTTCTGGAGAGTTAAAAGGGTGTGACCAGACCTTACAAACTTGATGCTCCAGCCATGGATATGGAAGATGTTCACTGGCATTGGCTCTTGTATAACAGGATGCTCCATGGAAAATATTGTTGAAAAATCCAATTGATGGGGACCATTAAATGTACAATTTTCAGTGGCATTATTTGGTTACTGAGGGAGCATTCCACAGGCAATATTGAATACAATCGTGTCTAAAAGAATCTGCTGTATAGCAGTATCCATTCCCCAGACAACCTTCCATGTCTATATCCACTTGGCAAGGCATCTACTAGAATACTGTTGGCATGATTACTGCTAGTAAGCATAATCAATTAACTACTTGAATTGGATATTTAATTTTTTTTAATATTCAGTTCTAAAGGCAGAGAGTGACAGTTTCTGTTATGCATTAGACATATTGGATTAAAATAGTTCTAACTGTAAAAGCCACCATAAGTACTGGATTCTGATTAACTTGAAATAGTAAGTACATACAGGTTTCACTCTTGGAACATAATAAATGCAAATGACACCCCTCACCTTAAGTTTTACTACTAGAACAGGTTAGATATGCACTTTTGTTCAAAGGATATTTTGTCTACACCATACATTAAGAAAACTGACACACCTCCAGTTTGAGGAATGAATATTTGCTGGGTGTAAGCAAGCCAGCCAGCGAAGTAGGATGTGAGAAAAATGAAATGCTTGAAGGATCTTTTTTCACTTTAAGCAAAGCAACTGATCCCACATATAAACAGGACATAGGCATCACCAGTGTTGGTCCATTGATCTTCAGTCCCATACTTTCCCTGTTTACCAGGCATGATCTTAACACAGTCCTTGAATTATTTCAGTAGGCCTTTTTGTTTGTACTAATTCAGTCTTTCAGCTTCTTTTGCATCTTTTCCCCATCAACATTTATTCTTATATGTTATTGTGACGCTATATAAAACTTTCTCACAGTTGAGCTCACAATTAAGATAAATTTGCAGACCCACTTCAAGCCCCACCTCTAATTTTATGCCCTGGTTTAGAAAAGATCTTCTTTTATAGTAATAATTTTACACTGTGAAATAAAGAACAAAATATATTTTACAAAATCATGCCCTGTTCTGTTTCTAGGATATCAAAGCAGCACCAGAGCTGGCCATCATGGAGCTTAAAAAAAGAAAGTTTCAAAAATGATTACAATAATTTATTTGCAGAACGTCTCTCACTCTTGCTGCTAGAGGCATTCAGTACTTTCTTCTCCCACTTTCAACAGAAACATCTGCAGGCATTAATTTTATGTGGGTATTAATTCTATTTCTCTATACATTAAAATAGAATTGCTCTATACAATATCAAAAATGTTTTTGGAAAATGAAAATTTCCAGTTGATAAATTTCCTGATTGTGCTATTGTTTCATACTCCTCTGTAAAACTCCTGGGCAATTTAGTTGTAAATTGCACCTGTAAAGTTGACCTGACATTATTCAAGAACAGAATACATTGCTATGCAATTTGTTTCAAACTCCTAATGTACAAAAAAAGGAGGAAATTGGTTAGAATTTATTAATAGTTCTTTTATTCAGTCTTTATAATATAAACACAAACCTGTTACAATTTACATCCTGCCTCCATCTATGTAACTTACAAATATTATTGTGAGGGAATAATATGTAATTTTAAAAATATGAACCTTCCCTCTATTCTAAATATTCTGTTTCAGAACACAATTTACCCTGTAATTAAATCTACAAGTGTTCAATGGGTCTAGACTCCTAACCTCAGATTCTTCTTAAATTCCTGTTTCAGTTTATTCTCTTGCCATTAATTCCAAGGAAGCAATATTATTTAGGTGTAGAAACTCTTCATGCAACCCTCATTTCTTCCATGGTTTCAGCACACCCTTCCTCTGCTGCTTTGAGATTGGAGGGGCTTTTACCCATTATATGCTCTACTTCTCTAACAAACTTTATTGACATTCACTTTCTTATAATTAAAGCACAGCAGGAGAAGCCTTCAACCACCTGAGAGGTGGTTCCAGAGAGGATGTTTCTAGAGTATTCTCAGTGGTAGAAGAGAACAGGACAAGGAGTAATGGTCTCAAGTTACAGTGCGGGAGGTTTAGGTTGGATATTAGGAAAAAACTTTTTCACTAGGAGGGTGGTGAAACACTGGAATGCGTTACCTAGGGAGGTGGTAGAATCTCCTTCCTTAGAAGTTTTTAAGGTCAGGCTTGACAAAGCCCTGGCTGGGATGATTTAATTGGGGATTGGTCCTGCTTTTGAGCAGGGGGTTGGACTAGATGACCTCCTGAGGTCCCTTCCAACCCTGATATTCTATGATTCTATGATTCTAAGCCATCCCCAGGTGCTGGTTGTGGGATGCTGGGAGGAATAATCATCCTTGAGGTTTTGTAATTGTCTCCCTATGTCTCCCTTTATTACAAGAAGTGGAAGGTTGGACATATGACCAGGGAAGAGTATAAAAATATTGCTTGGGCATGTAGGAATGAAATCAGGAGGGCCAAATCGCACCTGGAGCTGCAGCTAGCGAGAGATGTTAAGAGTAACAAGAAAGGTTTCTTCAGGTATGTTGGCAACAAGAAGAAAGCCAAGGAAAGTGTGGGCCCCTTAATGAATGAGGGAGGCAACCTAGTGACAGAGGATGTGGAAAAAGCTAATGTACTCAATGCTTTTTTTGCCTCGGTCTTCACTAACAAGGCCAGCTCCCAGACTGCTGCGCTGGGCATCACAACATGGGGAATAGATGGCCAGCCCTCTGTGGAGAAAGAGGTGGTTAGGGACTATTTAGAAAAGCTGGACATGCACAAGTCCATGGGGCCGGTCGAGTTGCATCCGAGAGTGCTAAAGGAACTGGCGGCTGTGATTGCAGAGCCATTGGCCATTATCTTTGAAAACTCGTGGCGAACGGGGGAAGTCCCAGATGACTGGAAAAAGGCTAATGTAGTGCCAATCTTTAAAAAAGGGAAGAAGGAAGATCCTGGGAACTACAGGCCAGTCAGCCTCACTTCAGTCCCTGGAAAAATCATGGAGCAGGTCCTCAAAGAATCAATCCTAAAGCACTTACATGAGAGGAAAGTGATCAGGAACAGTCAGCATGGATTCACCAAGGGAAGGTCATGCCTGACTAATCTAATCGCCTTCTATGATGAGATTACTGGTTCTGTGGATGAAGGGAAAGCAGTGGATGTATTGTTTCTTGACTTTAGCAAAGCTTTTGACACGGTCTCCCACAGTATTCTTGTCAGCAAGTTAAAGAAGTACAGGCTGGATGAATGCACTATAAGGTGGGTAGAAAGTTGGCTAGATTGTCGGGCTCAACGGGCAGTGATCAATGACTCCATGTCTAGTTGGCAGCCGGTATCAAGTGGAGTGCCCCAAGGGTCGGTCCTGGGGCCGGTTTTGTTCAATATCTTCATAAATGATCTGGAGGATGGTGTGGATTGCACTCTCAGCAAATTTGCGGATGATACTAAACTGGGAGGAGTGGTAAATACGCTGGAGGGCAGGGATAGGATACAGAGGGACCTAGACAAATTGGAGGATTGGGCCAAAAGAAATCTGATGAGGTTCAATAAGGATAAGTGCAGGGTCCTGCACTTAGGACGGAAGAACCCAATGCACAGCTACAGACTAGGGACCGAATGGCTAGGCAGCAGTTCTGCGGAAAAGGACCTAGGGGTGACAGTGGACGAGAAGCTGGATATGAGTCAGCAGTGTGCCCTTGTTGCCAAGAAGGCCAATGGCATTTTGGGATGTATAAGTAGGGGCATAGCGAGCAGATCGAGGGACGTGATTGTCCCCCTCTATTCGACATTGGTGAGGCCTCATCTGGAGTACTGTGTCCAGTTTTGGGCCCCACACTACAAGAAGGATGTGGATAAATTGGAGAGAGTCCAGCGAAGGGCAACAAAAATGATTAGGGGTCTGGAACTCATGAGTTATGAGGAGAGGCTGAGGGAACTGGGATTGTTTAGTCTGCAGAAGAGAAGAATGAGGGGGGATTTGATAGCTGCTTTCAACTACCTGAGAGGTGGTTCCAGAGAGGATGGTTCTAGACTATTCTCAGTGGTAGAAGAGGACAGGACAAGGAGTAATGGTCTCAAGTTGCAGTGGGGGAGGTTTAGGTTGGATATTAGGAAAAACTTGTGATGATTTAATTGGGGATTGGTCCTGCTTTTGAGCAGGGGGTTGGACTAGATGACCTCCTGAGGTCCCTTCCAACCCTGATATTCTATGATTCTATGATTCTATGTATATGAAAGAAACCAGGGCAGAGCTTAGAGAAGTTATATTTTATAATGATAGGAAATACCATTCTTTTATTAGTGATTATCACTCTTTTTACTAGTGTATAAATACATGCATATGTATTTTTAAAAATGCAGATACATTTTAACTTGACGGTGAGGGAGAATCCACAACAGCCTTTGATAAATACTTCCAATGGTTAATTAACCTCACTGTTTAAAATTTGCACCTTATTTCTAGTCTAAATTTTATAGCTTCAACTCCTAGTCATTGGGTCTTGTTACACCTTTGTTTACTAGATTGAAGAGCCCTCTAATATCAAATTTCTGTTCCTCATGTAGATAGTTCATCATCAAGTCATGCCTTAATTTTCTCTTTGTTAGGATTAAGAGATTGCACTTCTTGAGTCTTTCCCTATAAGGCATGTTTTCCAAGCCTTTAATCAGTCTCAGGGCTCTTCTCTGAATTCTTTTCAATTTTTCAACATCTTTCTTGAAGTGTGAGCTCAGTATTCCAGTATGATCATGTGACCAGGCTGAGTGCAAAGCAAAAAGTAAAAGGCAGGTGCTGTTGCTTAATCTGTGAATGACCTGCTTGAGAGCCAAGAGGACTGCAACCATCAGGTCTCTCCAGATAAGGGCAGGCCAAAGAGCCTAAGAGGGTATGGCTGGGAATCAGTGAGTGGGCCTGGGGCCATTTGAGTGAAACAGTGGAGAGCTCCCCTAGCTGGGGTGGAGCTTGAGGAACTGTTGCGTGCAGTTGGATACAGGCAAGAATATCTACTGACTTTGTGGAAAGGTTTGGGAAGCCTGAGGGGAAGGCTTGAGACTCTGGGAACAGACTGATCTGAAGGGAAGGAGCCTCAAAATGAGAACATCTCCTTTGCAAGATAAATGACACCCAGCTGTGGAGACTTTGGTTTGAAATGTAAAATGTGGGGTTTATGTGTGCATGATTGTACGGAAAGGTGGAATGTGAGGCAACAGCCATACACTGACAATGGGCTAGTGAAGCACTCTGTGATTGTGCTAGACCCTGAAATCCCCATATGGAAAAATCTGACGGTATGTTTACAATTAAAAACCTGCAGCTGGCCTGATGCCAGCTGACTTGGACCAGTTGTGGGTTTTTAATTGCAGTGTAGACATACCTTCTCTGACCTCAGACTGGACTATATATGTATATTTGTTTAGTCAGCAAATGGGCCAGACTTTCTGGTGTGGTTACTTTACACTGCACCAACAGAAGAATCTGGCTACAGAGCTGGTGTATTTGGCTCTGGGAAGATCAATATTTAGGGATCTGGGGCAAAAATTTGGGATTGGCCCTGCTTTGAGCAGGGGGTTGGACTAGATGACCTCCCAAGGTCCCTTCCAACCCTGATATTCTATGATTCTATTCTATGATTCACTCCAGCGCAAGGGTGATTATCCAGTAAAGAAGGAACTGCCTAGACTAGACTAGACTTACACCATGCCTGCTGCCAGGGAGACCAGGGAACTGGTAATCTTGGAATTGCAAGAATGCAAATGTGAGCATTATGCTACCTTTGTACACCCTCAGAATCCCACATAAATCCATAGCATGGATAATCCATAATACCCAGTGGACCGCATGCCTAAGGGAGATGACCATGTGAAACTTCCATAGAAAACAATGAAAGTTGCAGGTGTTAAACACTTCTCAAGATTTGGCCAATTGTACTTATTAAAGCTGTTACTCTGCATGTGCAAAACAAGTTTTCAAAAATCACCTATAGTGCTGTATTTTTTTAACTGAGTTGTAAAAAGTTTTGCATGTCTCTTGGAAAAATACTTTTCTTTGAATGGATGAATGAAAAATAGCATCTACAGGGAAAGCAACTCCTCACCAACTTCAAGGCTGAGACATTTTAATAAAAGTTTCAGAAAATATTTACACCAAAAATAAATATAATCATGGTCTTCCATCTAAATACAGACTATGTCCCAGCTACAGGACATTTTGGGTGCTAATAAATGGCATACTTGCTAGTATTTTTTTAATGCCAGATACTTCTTGGCATGAAACAGAGAAGCACCTGTTCAAATGGCGGAAGGTGCAGAGAAGGTTCTCATACTAACAGTGGTGAGACTGAATGAAGAGACTTAAAGGAGGATGTGATACACAAGAGGAGGAAAGAGAGGCATTGTCCTGGGGCTATGCTGGGAGCCCTGGTTGGTTTTAAATATAAGGACATTTTTTGACCACAAGCAGCACAGATTAACACACAAATTAGCTGCAGTCCACAGGAAGGTTTGGCATCTGTTGTTCTGTGTAGCTTCAAGGTTTATGTTTTGGATTAGGAAAACTTGACTGTTGTCATTGTTTACAAGCTCCATGGCCACTGGGTTAAGGAATTGGGACTTAATATCTCTACGTGATAATGCACAGAGTATTAGCAAAAAGGGAGGGAACTAGAAAACCTGGATAAAAAATCCTGGCAATATATAACCAGCATCTAAAGGGTTTTGTGTCTTAATTTCTTCTGTATGGATTAGAACAACTAATGCACAAGTTGTTTTAAAGCTGTTTTTCTGCCACATATGACTGGTTATTCATGGTTGCTGAGTCATTGTGCTGACAGCTTCATATTAAAAAGTACACATGGGCAAGTCTCACCATCACTATCCATCTCCTCATGCAGAGAAAAGAAGCAGCAGGCTGTGTTTGCAAGCTCCTTGCATCTTCTGAAGTGCTGAGCCAAACTATTTTCAGTTGGGTTAACACTGAAGTTAAGTGTGGCTTTTGGTCTGTGAGCACAGAAAGGAGAGCACTTTGCTAACTATCTCTAAGCAGATTAGGAAATGGCTTAGCAGTAGCCAGCAATTGCAATAGCTGCTGTGTGAGACCAGATTTTGGAATTTGGCCTTGATTAGTAGCTAGTTTTGTTTTTTGATATACTCTGGGGCTCGGTCTAAATGCTTATGATCAACTTTTCTTGCTTGCTGTAAGTTTTGGTTCTGATTGGTTGAGCTTTGGCAACTGACGTCCCAGACCAGGCGAGATGGTGATTTTATTTGAAAGTGTGGCTATGTGAAGTGGGTAATATTTATCACCTGAAGGTTTCTGTGTTTTTGCTTTGCTTTGCTTTTTTTTTGGCAGTTTTCATTTAGGCACAAATCACAGGGCAGGGAGCCAGGACTGCTTGTCTCTGCCACTAACTAGCTCTATGTTTTACATCTCTGCATTTGTTTCTCTACCTGAAAAAAATCCCTACCCAATTTTGTAAAACACATTGAACCCTACAGATGAAAAGTGCTAATGCTGGATGACCTGTGTCATAAATATAAAGGGAAGGGTAAACCCCTTTAAAATCCCTCCTGGCCAGATGAAACTCCTCTCACCTGTAAAGGGTTAAGAAGCTAAAGGTAACCTCCCTGGCACCTGACCAAAATGACCAATGAGGAGACAAGATACTTTCAAAAGCTGGGAGGAGGGAGAGAAACAAAGGGTCTATGTGTCTGTCTTTATGCTGCCTTTGCTGGGGATAGACCAGGAATGGAGTCTTAGAACTTTTAGTAAGTAATCTAGCTAGGTACGTGTTAGATTATGATTTCTTTAAATGGCTGAGAAAAGGATTGTGCTGAATAGAATAACTATTTTTGTCTGTGTATCTTTTTTGTAACTTAAGTTTTTGCCTAGAGGGATTCTCTATGTTTTGAATCTAATTACCCTGTAAGGTATCTACTATTCTGATTTTACAGAGGGGATTTCTTTACTTCTATTTACTCCTATTTCTATTAAAAGTCTTCTTGTAAGAAAACTGAATGCTTTTTCATTGTTCTCAGATCCAAGGGTCTGGGTCTGTAGTCACCTAGGCAAATTGGTGAGGCTTTTTACCAAACCTTGTCCAGGAAGTGGGGTGCAAGGTTTTGAGAAGTATTTGGGGGGAAAGATGTTTCCAAACAGCTTTTCCCCAGTAACCAGTATTTGTTTGGTGGTGGTAGCGGCCAATCCAAGGACAAAGGGTGGAATATTTTGTACCTTGGGGAACTTTTTGACCTAAGCTGGTAAAGATAAGCTTAGGAGGTTTTCATGCAGGTCCCCACATCTAGCGTTCAGAGTGGGGGAGGAACCTTGACAACCTGTCTTTTTAAGGGGTTCAAACACTAATTCTGACCTATGCCTGGTGACAGAAATCAGGTGACTGTGAGCAGTATAAGGAGTAGCTTGCAGCCAGGAGGGTTGGGAGTAACACTTTTGAAAGGCACTGCAGCAATGGGGTACTGTCTATTGGTATCTCCCTGCTGAAAGGGAGCTGGTGAAGAAGCAGCCTAGGGAGGAGGCCTAGAAGGTGGGTTACAGAAGGACCTTGGAGAAGGGTTTTCGAACTATGGGAGCCAAAGGTGAAGGCCTGATAGACCATGGGCTTGGGTACCACAGGAAGTGGCCCTGACAAACAACAAAGCAATTTAGGGTAGAATGCTGCTCACAGTTTAGAGGCTTGTAGCAGAGGTAGGGCAGGCACCCGCAGGACTTACCTCTACATGGTGCCATGAGAGAACTGGCAACACCTGTGTTGAGGGGGAAAGGAATATTGAATCCAGAATAGGCTGATTAAGGGTTGTCTCTGATTAGTTTGGGATATCTTCTTTTGCCAGGAAGAAGAAGCCTTTTGCTTTGCCTAGAGAGCCAAACCACCAACTCAAGGGAGCACCCAACTATTTGAGAGTGAAAAGAAACTGAGGCATAGGTGACTGGATGTGGGACAAGAAAAACAAGTTTGCAAGACCCAAGGATAAGTTATCTAGGGATAGGTTGTAAATACTCCTTATGTGGCTCTGCAGTGGGGAGCGGGCTAGGGGGTATAAGCAACTTCCTCTCCAGCCCATTTGTGCCCAACTCTCTTGTTACCCATGTAAGGGCTAGCCTGCATTGCAGTCCTTGCATATGGAGAAATGCAGGGAATGCTACTGGGATGCTTTTTCCAACCTCACCCATGCAATTCTCTTGCTAGGAGCACCATGGGGTAGGTGGAGCCATGACTCTGCCTCTTGCATGCACAGATGCATGCATACTTGCCAAATGCTCTCCCCTAAATGTCGCTGAGGTGTTCTTAGAGGCATCCTACCTCTTGGTGGGGAGAAGGGAAATGCTTCCAGTGCAGCTCCCCAGTATTCCTTATGGGCTAGATGTCACAACTAGCTCTTATAATGCAAACTCTTTATAGGACTGTAACCTGTTGTATGGACAGGGATGACTATACACTTTGGGAAATATATATAATAAATTATTACTTCAGTGATATTACTCTGATTTGTACCTGTGTAACTGAGATGAGAAGCTGGCACGTAGAGGGGGGAAAGAGAGGTTGCAGTTTACCTTAAGGATAAATTGAGTCTCTTGGACATATCTTGGCAATAAAGGGCAGTATGGAGCCATATATCATGCAGGGAGATTAGGGAAGTGTAATTCCTTCCTGAGCTCCCCAGTGCATGGCAGATGTGCAAGCTGCACCATTCCTTAAGACTGTGCAGTCTTCCTGTCCCATAAGCTAATGGCCTTGCCTCCTTGCTGTATGATTGTGTCTGGTGGGGCGCTCAAGGGTTGTTCAAGGGAAGAATCATCCCTTTCCTTCCCAGGCTAAGAATAGTGTAATTTTAAAATGGAACATGGTGCTTTTGTGATTTTAGCCTGATTGTGAAATCCTTAATCACACAAAGTAGCACTTGCCCAGCAAGTAGTCCCATTGAAGTTAATAGGGACTACTCATGTGAGCAAGGCTGGCTACTAGGGTTGTGGAATCAGCTCTTGTGGCCTGACAACATCATGTAATAATGTAAAGATTTAGTTAATATTAAAGTGATTGCCATCAAGAAAAACAAAGTGAGGATTACCCAGAGTGTATACTGTCAACTTTTAGGTTTTTTAAAATAATACAATCCATGCCTATGTTTTTTGTGATTAAGTTTTTATTAATTTTCATAAAGAAACAAATCTACAAAAGGTAAATGATTGATAACTTGTATAGGTTACCAAGTACTGCACATTTCACAGGATTATGTAATTACACAACTTTACAACTTGTCAGAGCTGCAAGACCAGACAATACAAAATCTGACAATATTACATAGATATAACATTTTACAGGGGGAAAACAACAATAATAATTAATTAAGCAATAAACAAATAGTTCAAAATGCCTGACCTCCATTTCAACTAACTTCTGCTTTTTCCCTCCCTCTTCCACCATTCCCTCCTTCACCCATCTCAGCATTTTTTATCCAATGCATCAAGAAATGGGGGCCAAATTTTTCTCAATTAATCTTATTACTCTCTACATTGATAAGCTGTTCTTTCTTTGGCTGCTAACTCAGGCAGGTCCAAATACCACTGCTCTATTCTGGACATAAGCCTACTTCTACATTTTTGTTGACTCATACACTTGGTGATCATTGTGGCCCTCAAGAATAAACGTGGCAGAGTTGTGGCAGAGTAATAGGTACATAACCTAAGATATAATTTTCAGCTGAGTTTTGGTTGCTGACGCCAAGTACTTGTGTCCGCCTCTTTTCTCAGCTGCCTGAAGGTTGGACAGTCTCACAGCATATGTATAGGGCTCCTCTTCTTTATGACAGCACCAACAAGGATCCAGGCCCTTCTTCTTGCACAGCTCTGTGGCTTCCAACAAATTCTGAATAGAATCTTTTGCAGTATCAGATATAGCCTGACACCCACAGAAGCATTTTTAATATTCCATAATATGCCCTGCCACTGGGTTCTTTTATGAGCTGTGATAACTCCCCTTCCCATGCTTTTGTAAAGAACTCCAAACCAGTGAAGTTCTTCTTTATCACTAAAGCATGCATAATGGACATGGGTTTAGGGAATTTGAGTCATTTACAAGGTTCCCAGTAGTTCTGGGACCTGACAGTCCTCGGACATCTGGACCAAACTGATACATTAGCAAATGTTTTTAGTTGTAAATATTGCCACTCCGCTGAAGGTGGCAGGTCATATAGTTACTTTAGTGTTAGAAAAGAGATTAAAGCCCTTTTCCTTGACTAATTGGGAAACCCGTATGATGCCCTTGCTCTTCCAAATTATAGTTTTTTTCCTCCCATTTGTAAGTCTGGATTACCCCAGATAGGCGGTTTTGCCTGATGGTGAGGATGAAATTGGTACCTCTCAGCAAGGATAGCCCAGACCCTTCACGCAGCCACCACTGCAGGCACCTTATTTTTCTCCATCAGACTAAAAGAGGAACCAAGGAGACCTGCAGGGAGAATTGGATGCATTAATACCCATTTGATTGCTATCTGTGTGGGCAAAAAAGGTGTTAGCATGCTGGAACCAATTTGACAACTGTGGCTTGATAAAAGCATAATAGTAATTTTGTAAATCTGGGAGCCCAAACTCTTCCTTGGCTATAGGATGCTGGATAAGTGATATTTGTGGGCATTGACCAGAGCCCCATAGAAAGGCTCTAATAATGTTGTTAAATTTTCAAAAAGAAGACAGAGGGTATGTTTAAGTTTTAGGTTCATGCAATCTTAAACTGTTGCAATAAATATATGGAATAGATGAGCAGAAATCTTATTGCTAGCTGGCCAAAAGTAGTATTTCATAGCAATGCTTATTTATATAATCAGGAAAGTGTTCCAATCTAATGATAGTGTTTTTTATTGCATTGTTCTATTTTGTATCCACAACCACAGACTGGAATATGGTCATTACAGTTGAAATGCCTCAAATATGTAATTATAGGGCTATAATTTAATGCTTGTGAGGCCATAACCATGAAGTACGACCTTTATGCAGAGTAAGAAAACCCAGACCAACTATTATGGTGTCTCAGCTAGTAGAATTCTGGTATGCAAATGACCTCATGTAACCACTGATGTCACAATCTATCCCAGCCTCCTTCATCATAATTCTCTCAAACTACCTACAAAGCTTTTCTTTCTTTCTTAGTAAGAAAGTAAGATATTTCTATCTGGCACACTGAACAATACAGGATAAGGGGCTAAAATGTGATTTTAAAAATGAAATACTTAGCAGTGGCATTTACCCCCCCCCCAACATGATTTCATATTGATATAAACATAAAAGTCAATACACATTGATTTAAATATAGCTGTTGTTATTCTTAGTGTCATTCCACTACCATTCAAAATGCATTATCTTACAGAGATCTCAAAATACAGCTTTAAGTGTAAAATATGGAAATAAACATGGAGATGCACAGGACGCTTTATAATTAAAATGTTTCACTAAAGTCCTAAAGGAAAAGTGCTTATAAGCTTCCTTCTCTATTAGTACATGTTAAATAGAATTTTCCCCTCATCATCATATGTTCCACTGATAAAGACAGGGATAAATTTTACTTGCCTTACTCACACAACTGTTTCATAGATCTAATCACATAATGAAGATGAGCAGGATTTGGTCCACAAATAACATTAAGTTCTGTTTGTTCCATGTAGAAATTGATATTTCAGATCACATTATGGATTTTTACATTGGACATTTTCTTCACCATTTCCTGTATTACAAAGCACTGTGACCCAGTCATGCTACGCATAATCAATAAAATGTTACAATGGTGTATTACATTTGCATATACTGTATATAATTCCAACTTCTCGAAGAATAATCAAAGGATTAGATAAACTGCAGAGTTTATTTTTCTTGAAAGCCAAACTTAGATACAGTACATGGTTTTCTTGCGGGTACATTTCTTACCTTGTAAAGAATATGGTGGTAGTAATGAATGTCTTAGACAAGATGAATATTGTTATAGTGTAAATTTATCTGTACTTTTTTGTCCTGCTTTGCTCACTTTTGAAAAACAGAGCCTTTGGCTTGAATGAATCTGATCTGGGTTGTTTGAGACACTAACTGTGTTTTTTTGCATCCATAACTCTTTAAATTGTCCCTAAATGTGTACTAACAGATCCTGCTAGGATAGTTAAAATACAAAAACAATTGGCTTTAAAATGAAAGAATTTTGAAGGAAAATATTATTCTGTGTCTCTTACTAAAATGATTTTGAATGATCTTATCAGGCTTTGCAGGCCTGCCATCTACTGGTTACTTTTAATTTTTTTTTAACCAACAGGCAGTCATGGTGACTAAAATGTAAGCCTCCATGGAAATGTCTCAAACTTTCTTTACAGAGCTACGGGAGATGAGACTAGGGAGAACGTATTCTGCTGTATTGGGCAGCATATGTACATGACAGGCATAAATTTATACCTAAAACTAACAGAAGACCAGAATGGAAGAATCATACTTGATAAGCTTTTGGACTTATTTCTCTTTTTAGATTGCACATAATTTTAACTGTGTAAATAGCATACATTCATCTATGGATCAAAACTTTCATAATAGCAACAGAAAAAATACCTGGTTCCAGATCCGCTTTTGATCAAGGTCAGCTTCCCCCTCCCTCTTTGAAGCAGCATAGCACAGTGGCTGTGTTTGACTATTTTTAAATTATGCATGTAGTGGGCTTAATGAATGTCACTTTAGATCTCAACAACATATTTGCTTTTCATTCACAACTGATCCATATGTTAAAATTTACTAGTGACAGATAATATCCAAACACACTCAGCTCTAGGAATAAAACAGATGAAGTGAGCTGTAGCTCACAAAAAGCTTATGCTCAAATAAATTTTGTTCGTCTCTAAGGTGCCACAAGTCCTCCTTTCTTTTGCAGATACAGACTAACACGGCTGCTACTCTGAAACAGTAAAGGTTATATTTCTAAATATATTGATAGTTTATTAGATAATAACTGATATTTCCCCTTCATTATCTGCTTTTCACCTAAGGATTTGGGAACTCCAATCTTCTTCCCCAGGTTCCTCTTTTATGGGCCCCGTCTGCAGTTCTTCCTAAATCCTAGTGAAATTAATGGATACTTGGTCAAAATATAGATCATGTTAGGACTGCAGGATTTATATAATTGGATTATACGATAAGAGAATTTCAAGGTCCAGGAAAACCTAAAGGATCTCCTCCCTTAATGACATTCTGCAATGTCACCTACTCAGGCTCTCTTCTCGAACAACTGTTGCCCAATTTTTAAAACTTCCTGCTCAGTTATTCATTTTTGGTGAGAAAACATGGCTGTATTCAAGAAACAGGTGGCTTAATGCATGAAGCCCTTACTAATGAAGGGAGCAATACTTCTTTCTTTAAAGATGCAAAAAATAACAACATTAATGGATTCCTGTATTTGAGCATATAGCTAATAGATCTGTGAGTACCAAGTGACCACTGTGAGGATTATGCTGCACACTACACCAGTAGCAGAGCTAGAACGCCTGTCTTACTGCTGCAAAAACTAAAGCTATTCTCTCTTGCACTAAATGAAAACATCGCTTTCTGGTTTCAGTACAGGGTCTATGAAATATAGTTAAGCTGTTTTGATTCTATCCAGCAGATGACAGTACTGTACACATAAACAAGTTAATTACAACAGAAACAACATTCATGCATAAGAGGTTGAGTCAAATGCTGCCTTGAAGTCAAACATCTGTGTGTGTGTGTGTGGGGGGGGGGAATTAATGGGGAGGTGGACTTCGGAGACATACTATTGGTATAGGGATGAATGTTTCACAGAAAGCCAGCATGACACTCTTTTTTTTTTTAAGCAAGAGCAATGGGTGTGTTCTTACTGCTGTTGGCTAGTGCTTGTGCCTGATGACAATGGGCTTAACAGCTGGACATGCTCTTCTTACTAGAGATCATTCCTCTGGGGAGATGTGGTGTAAGCCTTGCTGTAAAGTGTGCATAATTCCCAGAGTGCATGAGTGGACTTTGGCAGGACTCTACCCTTACTCACAAAGGGGAAAGTAGAATAAAACTCCCTAAGTATTCTCCCATTGTACACCAGAAAAAGCACAGGGCAGGATTTTCCTATAGGCTTGCTATATGTGACTTCTTGAGTGATCTAATACCTCAACCTTGCTGCACCAAAACAGCTCTTATGCACAATAACTCCAGTTAGAAAAAAGTGTGAGTTTTACATGAAAAGGGCTTCAGGATAGGGGAGATCAGCCATTAAAACTGTTCATTGCTATGTGTGTTCTAGGGCTATGAATGTTCATTTATCCTTTAATTATTCCTTTCTCAAATGTTATGAATACAACTTTAAAGTTTTAAAATTCTCAAGCATTCTAGATCTCAGTAAAATAAAATTAGAGAGTATGTTAACGATACTGCAATGTGCGCTTTTTTTGTTGATGGCCTTGATTCTGCAAACACTTATCCATGTATGTGAGTACTCCCATTAACATAAATGAGCACACTCACATGTACAAATGTTTGAAAGATCAAGTCCTATTAGTGAAAACTTTTACCACTCAAAAGTGAACTCAGCTTACTGTACAAATCATTATACTTTGGGGTCAGACTTTCTCCTGTCTAAATTACAAACTGAAATAGTAGTTCTGTTGGGAACAGCTTTGTTATCCTTTTGTTCTGTTCTCCCCCCTCCCACCCCCCCCCAAGGCTTTTGTTAATTTTAGTTAGTTGCGTGCTATGTGACAGGTGTTTTTTTTTTTTTTGCTGCTAAATGCTTGTTTGTGGAAAAACCTGTTCAGGAATTGGAACAAAGAATTAAAAGGCCTAAATAACAAATAATAAAATAAAGATTGTTCAAGTCCTCTCTTTTTTGTCTTAAATAGGTCTCAGTTTGGCTCTAGAGAGGAAGGCTTAGCTAAAGAACTGTTAGAACCAGCATATTTCAAATAGTGTTATCCTTACTGAAAAGAGTGTGAAATTCCTAGAGTGAAATTGTGGCCCCAGTGAAGTAAATGGGAGTTTTGCCACAGACTTCAAAACTTGAACAGGTGTAAAGAATCCATGATGAATACACACAGAGCTGCTGCAACCTTAATTCCTGCCCTGGACAAATTCTTGCTATTCAAACTTTCTGTCTGCCAAATTCTGCCTTCAGACACCTATCCAAAACTCCAGCTGAAGCCCAAGTGAGTTGTGTACATGTTTGGAAAGGCAGATTCTGACCCTGTGAGAATACTGTGAAGGAAAGACAAACATTTGTTTAGTGTGAGTGATATATCCGCCATTTCACCAGACTCTAAACATAGTTTTCCAGATCCTAAAGTGTGAGTAAGGAGAGCTCAGCATGGACAAATGCAAAGGCAGCTCTGACCCTGGGGCAACCTGGGTGTTGGTCTGGTATTTGATGTAGATCACAGCCTGAAAACTGCTCTAATTTATGCTAATTGCCAACAACCTGAGGGACTGTTTTTTGGCATTCTGAGCATAGGGATGCCCTGGCTGCCTCCTTTCCCTAAACCAGGCTCCCTACCACTGCTGCCAGGACGACTGCTGGTGTGGGATTTATGATGATTTTGAAAATAGTTTCCTCACACATCTTTTCCTGCATAGTCACTTCATCATTTGAAGAGGTAGATATACCAATAAGTATACACTGAGAAATGAGAACACCACATTACAAAAGTATTGGTTGTGGTACATCTTTATGTTCATGTCTGCTTTATGTGGTCAGTGAAGGAACTGGGAAGAGAGGAGTTGGGGATATTAGAGAGACATTTAGGGTGAAATTCTGGTCCCACTCAAGTCAATGGCAAAACTCCCATGATGTTTGGATGGACATGGAGAAGAAAAAAGTGGAAAAAATGTTGAGGGAATGCATCCTGGGGAAAAGTGGTTTGTCTGTTTTAACTGATCCCACAACATACCTACAATGTGTTTGGAAAACAAATTTTCTCCAATAAATTGCATTGTCTAGACTATTAGTATCTAGTATATTTAGAGTGCACTGCATATTATGTAACATAGCCAAAGAAGACTAGAAAACTTATCAACTACCAGAGTTAAAAAAGGCATGGAGTTGACACCATGTGCTTTCTGCCTGAAGTGGATGCTACAGAATCATTTTTTAATGGAAAGGCTGTAACGAAAGGGCAGTTAGTTACAAGTCTGAGGCTTCCTATCAAACTGTGGGGGTGTATCAAGTGGAATCCTGTCCTGGGTCTGCTACCAGTCAATATTTTCATTTAATGTCTTGGATAATAGAATGGAGAGAGTGCTTATAAAATTTACAGATAACACCAAGATGAGAGGATTGCAAGCACTTTGGAGGACAGGTTTAGAATTAAAAATGATCTTGATAAATTGGATAATTGGTCTGAATTCAACAAGATGAAATCCAGTAAAGACAAATGCAAAGTACTACACCTTGGAAGGACAAATCAAATGTACAACTGTAATACTACTGCCTAGCCAGTTATTCTCCATTTTTGTAGAAGAGGATCTGTGGGTTGTTGTGGATCACAAATTGATTATGAGCCAATAATGCAATGAAGTTGCAAAAAAAGGCTAATATCATTCTGGGGTATATTATCAGGAGTACCATATGTAAGATATGGGAAGTAATAGTCCCACTCTGCTCTGCGGAGGCCTCTTCTGGAGTACTGTGTGAAGTTAAGGGAGCCACACTGTAAGAAACATGTGGACAAACTGGAGAGAGTCATGAGGAGAGCAACACACAGCTTAGAAAACCTGACCTATGAGGAATCATTTTTAAAAAAACAAAACAAAACCTGGGTATGTTTAGTCTTGAGAAAAGAAGCCTGAGGAGAGATTTGGTAAATCTTCAAATGTTAAAGACTGTTATAAAGATGAAGGTGATCAATCGTTCTCCATGTCCACTGAAGGCAGGACAAATAAGTAATGGGCTTACTTTGTAGCAAGGAAAATTTATATTAGATATTAGGAAATCCTTTCTAACTATGATTGCTAAGTACTGGAATATGTTACCAAGGGAGGCTGTGGAATCCCCATCATTGGAGGGTTTTAAGAACAGGTTAGATAAACATCTATCAGGGATGATCTATGTATATTTGGTCCTGCCTCAGCACAGTGGATGTATGAGATGACCTCCTGAGGTCCCTTTCAGCCCTACATTTCTATGATTTTGTGAAACCCAGTAGAATAATGCTGCAGTTTGTGTGCATGACCTCAAAGAACTTAGCAATAATATTTGTAAACCCTTTTATCTTTTATCAGTGTTGTTCACGTATGCTGGGTTTTTAAAACTGATCTTGTTTTCTTGTTATGCAAGATGTTTTTGCAGGGATTTACCATAATAATGTCTTCTAATAAAGCTGATTATGTATCCCATATGGGACATTAATATATGAATACATTGTTCTTAGGGTACATCTGTTTATCAAATGAACTGTAATAAGCATAATACAGTGTTCCATAGAGCACAGTATACAGTGTAATATATATGCTGCATTTCTAATATTTTCACTCTTTTTAACTTCGACTCATTGTCTGAACAATGAAAAACTGAAGCGATTAGTATGAGAAGGAGAAAAAAGAATTGAAAGATCTGAGGATGACTGCTGGGGTCTGTGCTGAGGACAAATCCTCACTGATAAGGTATATCAATATGCAGCTATCACAAAATCAGTTTGCCTTTATGCTTATTATTGAATATGGTGCTTCAGAAGGAGCACGGATGTTGATTCAAAGCTGTACGGGGAAAACTGATTATAGGTGGTATTTAGAAAGCAACAGAGACATCTAATGAGGACTGTGCCACATACAGACAAGAAACAGTTATTGCTGTTTCTTTTACAGGTCAAAAGAAACATGAGTGTTCTATTCCTGTGTTTTCTCTGCCAAAGGCTTGAATAACCTACTTTCCTGTTCTTAAACCACAAAAACCTCTACACAACTGCCTGTATATTATCTTTTATTTTAAATCCATAATGTCAGGTTAATTTTTCTTTTTCAACGTATTAAGTGTTAACGATGCCTTCTATCTATATAGCAATGTGAAATGCAAACTACAGCTCCTGTAGTACAGTTTTAATACAAAATGAATTGAAGTGCATAACCCAACAACTCTCTACTCTCATTATGAAGCTCTATGCTATATCTGGCCATGCTATAAAGCAGCTGCATGTTGGCTCTTTGATACTATTGAAATCCTATTGTCATTAGCCTCATTGTGACAATACTTCTTTATAATATTCAAAATATGCCTCTCCAGCAGTGTATTTGTCTCTGTGTTACACAATAGAAAAGGAAAATAAAGCAGGGAGTATGTGTAATGGGAGAAGGGGGGATTCAGATCCTTTGATTAGCATCCCCAAGACCAGTGGTGGTACTAAGAGTAAAAACTTTTTCACCACCTCAGGGGGTGTGTGTTTTGATGGTGATGTCTGTTAGCAGATGGAAAAAATGGCTCATTGATAGTGTTTCCTCTTAAACTCTATAGTTGCCTTAGTTAACTACATACGTTACCTCAGTGTTTACATTACTCAGTAGGTATCCCTGTAATAAGTACAGGGATAAAGTAAGTACTGAGTTAACATGATCTAGTTACTTAAGAAAATTGGGAGGTTTTTCAGGGTGACTTCAGTACATGTTGTTTGAGTGCAATGAGTGAAATCAGTGTTCTGAAAGATGGCTGTGAAAGAACAGATTTAAAAAATGACAGTAAAGAGGGCATTTTAGTCAAATCAGGAAACAAAAGAAAATGGCTTTGTGATACCGGTTCTGGTAAATAGTAGGATGACTGGAAAAACTGATGTAACTTTTGTCCTGAACTGGCAAGCTTTGGGGTGTTTTTTTTTCCTGTGAGAAATTGCAAACAAATTCCAAAGGGCTAGACCAGTGGTCCCTGAACTTTTAAGGGTTGCACCCCCCAACCCCTGCCAATGCCCCTGGAACTGAGACCAGGGCCGCAGCTCCCAGAGGGAGGGCGGGTGGTGGTGCAGGCAGGGGCCACAGCTGGGGGTGAGTCTGGGATCAGGGCCGGGTGCGGAGCCACAGACTGGCTGGGGGTGGGGCCAGGTGTGGAGCTAGGGCCACGATTGGGGGCAAAGCCAGAGCAGAGCTGGGAGCGGAGCGGGGCTGGGTGGTGCTCCCTCCCTGCCCCCCCGGGGACTGGCTTGGGTCCTGCTGCACCTGCAAACATTCCTCCATGCCCCCTGGGGGAGTGCACCCCACAGTTTGGGCTAGGCTGAGCAAAAGGCCTATTTGCCTGTTTTAGGGAGTAAGAACCCCTCTATACAAGCTACCTGGATCTTGGATTTGGACAGGCAGGATCAAATGGGTCTGTCTTCTCTTCAAAGCAAGAGGGATTAGGAGAAGCAGGGAATGGGCAGAGCCTTGGCTTTGCCCCTCACTCATTGACCAGCACAGTGTAGCTAGCCTGGAGGGAAGGGAGGTAGTGGTTGGCTGTTAGAGTAAGACAGAAGCAGTAAATTAATACATACAGGTGGAACTGTATCTAAGCTACAGGGCTTCCTGGGATGATACAGTTTACATGCCACCTCTTGCTCAGGGCTGTGCCTAAAGGCATAATCTAGCCCATAACAATTTTCTTGTTTGTCTGCAAAATCTGCATCAGAAAGGTGGTGGTGACTAGCAAGCTATTGATTGGTTGCCTGGATTTCAAAAGCCCCCTCTAATCCTACATTCTTTGGGATCTAAAATGGGCTGGGTATAACTAAATATGACCTGAGAATGGGGCTTTGGTGAGTTCATTTTATAAATAGCTCTATCAGCCAAGGTGAAGATCTATGACTGGAAGTCTACAACAAATTTAAACTATGCCTCTAGTAGCCCAAGGGTAAAAGGGTACTAACTCATATTGTTCCATTAGTGTTATTTCTATACTTCAGTTTTACACTAGTGTGTTCTGTCCTCTTGCTCAGAATGTCATTCCCCATGTACTTGGATAAAATGTTAATTAACTGGTGTATGAGTTTCCCAAGGGACCAGAAAAATCTCTCATACAGATAAGCCAATTTTTATTGTAGGTAGGAGTGGGATGGTCCATTTGTAGAGCAAAGTGCGTTTTGTGTATTAATGTGGTAGTTCTCCATTGTTTTTCAGGGGAAAGACAGGTTAGAAAAGTCTGAGCTGGAGGTCAGCAATAAGATGAATATGGGGCAGTTGGGGTAAATATCCCCCCCCCCCAGTGTGATTTGCAGACTTCAGAGAACTTGAATCCACATTAGTTGCCATGTTTATATGTATGTGGGGATCTCCTAATAGATGACTGAAGTAAAAGTTGCCACCATGATATCTCCCACAAGGGAGGTCATTTACCCAAAACCTATTGGCCGGGCAGGGGACTGGTGCACCAGATGCAGAATTTTGAACTGGATGAGGAATAGCTTAGTTTCTGTTCCTGAACCATGGGGATAATAGGCAACACACAGAACCAGCCCATATTCCTAGGAGCATTTTCCTTTGTAAGTGCCTTGTCATTATTAACTCTCTGTAGTGTAGCGGTGTCTTCTATAAACCTTTTTTTCCCAGCATGTCTTTCTGGAGCTGGCCCTTTAGGACTGCAGCTGCTTGACTTTATCATAAGTAAAGTGTTAATTTTGCAAGTGGCTTCTGTTTGCTACCTCTCCCTCTCTTCCAGCTGTTAAGTATTAACTCTTGTTATGTTTTCTCCTTCTCATTCCTATGGAGACGACATATGCAGAAGATTTGTTTCCACTGTCTCTCAGAAAATGTAGTTTTACAACCCCTTACCCAGTTCACATTGGGATTACATAGTTTGGGGGCTGGGTAAATCAATTCTGGAGTAAATGTTCTGGGAGTGAGAAATAAGATAGTATGGAGGGATGTAATCAGCAGGGCTTGAAGAGTGATGCTTGCTTCTGGAAGAGTAAAACTTACTGTACAGAATGCGGCATACATCTTGTCTGATATCTTGCCTTTAGTGATCAATATTATCAGACTAAATGTAAGGGGATATTAATGGGAGTTTTACTTCCATGAGATTACAGGAGTGGGGCTTTAGTTAGGCTAACATTGGAGTATGTTCCTACAGGGAGTCTTCTACTGTGGGTTATGGGAAGGATAGCAAAACCATACAGAAATTGCCAGTGTCTATTTCAGCTTGCACGTGTCATAGGCATAGCTCTCACACTGCAACTTTTGTAATTCTCAGTGTTGTTTTTTTATACTGCATAAGGAATTTATAATCTGCATGTCTGACTGGGAATACCATTTTTTTTTTTTTTTTTCATCTGAGTGCACTCCATTTTGACTTGCGTACCTCTTGGGTGTATAACAGAGGATGCCAGTTGTGTGGAGAGGAAGAGGTTTGCTGAATCACAAAAGAGCACACTATCAGAAAATCTAATAATGTGCAACACTCTTTTAAACTAAACCCTGTGTGACCAGCTGGAACTTTGAAAATTTTACCATAAACCACTGGGACAATTAATCATAATAGAACTTACTTTATATGCAGTTTTCTGAAGTAACACATGATTGCATAATTATTACAAGAGAAAACATGTTGGATGTGATTTGGGGTGGATTTTAAATAAAAAGCTGTTGTACTGTTTTTCTATAGGTATAAAGACAAGTATTCTTCGAGTTCTCTGGTGCTTGGTTCTGGTATGAGAAAACAAGCTGCTCAGTTGCTATAGCACCCCAATGGTATGTAAAGATACACGGGTATAGCCTCAGTTATGGAGCTTTTTTGCAAGTTGTCATACAGTGAGGTAATGACAAATTAATAATTTTCAAGTTGAAGATCCAGCTGTAGGAAGACAAGACAGCAGTTTATTTTATTTGTATGTGAGTATTGATTATAATGAATAATTAAGTTTTTGAAATGTTTTTAAATTCAGAATATATTTTGGTGGGGGCGAGGCTGACTGAATTGGATTTGTAATGGTGAAGGATGGTCTAGTGGATAGAGCGCTAGACTGGGGCTCAGGAATCCTTGGTTTAATTCCTGGCTTAGCCATAGATTTCCTGTTTGACCTTGGATATGTCTCTCAATGTACCCTGTGCCTAATGCTTCCTCACCTTTTCGGGTAATTGCAGGATAAAATCCATTAAAGATTGTGAGGCACTCAAATATTATGGTGATGAGTGCTATATAAGTACTTAGATAGACCACTAAACAACCAGCAAATAGTAGTAACTTTGGATCACAATCTCTATCAGTCTACTTCAGAGTGGGCAATTGTCTAAATCACAAAACACCATTACATTTAGGACTGATTGGAAATCTCAACAGAGAAACCAAGGACAAGGAGAAGGAATTCTGTGCGATTGGCCTGGATGATTCTAGAAAGGGTTGAGGTACACAGACCGGGCCTTTACTGTTCTGCCCGTGCTGGAGCTATTCTGTAGATAAACAAAAATCATTAATCTCCTTTCATGAGCTCCAAATTCATTTTACAAAATTTTAAATTCACACTATTCAGAATAATAGATTCTCACCCATAAAACCTCCTCCTAGCCTTGCATTATAACTGGCTTTCCATGTTCAAATGCTTGACAATATTGCATGCAAAATCTAGCATGAATGCAAACTTAAGGTCAAGATATCAAGCACTTTAAAATAAGGATTTTCAAAACCTACAAAGTTAATTTCCCTATATTGCACCTCTTCCCTATTTTGATATAGATCAAATAAATATTAAAATGTACATTTAATAAAGAAAACAGGCATAAAAAAACCCCTACATTGTGGCAGAAACCTTAGCTTCTGGAATTCTGACACATGAGTAAATTATTTTCTAAACTATCGTGTTGGATCATATGTAGCTCTTAAATTTAATTTCCTTCCTTGTTTTTTTTAAGAAAAAATATCAATGGAGCCTAATCAAGAGTCTTAACAAAGAGTCTTAACTGAGATGCAATTAATTGAAGAGTTCTAAATTCAGTTGACCTTTACTGAGAGTGGCTGGCAGCTGGCTGTGGGTCTAACCCTGCACACACCTGCAGGCTGTAAAACCTCAGATAGCAGGGTGATACTACTGACAGAATCTATGGTCTGTAGCAGTTGCTGAGGCCTACCCACTACAGGTGCCCTTCACTCTTGCCAAAAGTTGCTTGGAGTAATTCTTTCCTTCAGCTTCCACAGAGATATCCTGTGCAAAGTCTGCTTACTCATGCAATGATCTGATTGAGAAGATACCATAATTTTTACTGTATTACTTCATAAGACTCTCTGAAATAAACTTGATGTATGTGGCATCACTGTTTATAATATCTTATATTTAAATATATATTTTAACAATAAACCATAGTATATACATCCGTTTATTTACTGAAAGGCATCAGTCTTCTAATAAAAGTCTGTTGTGTAAAATTCTGTTATACTTACTGTGACGGGTTTCCCCCTGGGTTGCCACTGAGCCCTCTGACCCACCAGCCTGGGCTCCCTCTCACACCGTGCTGCTGTGACAAGCTGCAGACATGCTCCCAGTCTTACAGTTCCACCAGCATACATATAAGTAGGGACACAACCAGCTGCAGTTACGTGCAGGCTTTCTGACCAGCCACTGCATGTGGACCAACAATAGAGAGGCTACAGCCAAAATAACCTCCAGCTTTCCAGTTTAGGACCCCCTCTGGAGTATAAACCCAGAATTATACCATCTTGCGCTGCACAGGGAACTGTACAGTGTAAACTCATAGAGTTTGCCCCACCCCCCAGCGTGGAGAGGAATATGCAACAGCCTTTGTCCCTTGAGCTAAGATTTCAAGGCACTTCACTCCAAACTCATTGGCTTAGATTAAAACAAAAACAAAGATTTAAAGTGATTACAAAGCATAGCAAACAGATCAAAGCAGATTAAGCTTAGTTTGTGTTTTGTTTATTTGCTAAAAGAAAAGGAGTACTTGTGGCACCTTAGAGACTAACCAATTTATTTGAGCATGAGCTTTCGTGAGCTACAGCTCACTTCATCGGATGTTACTCTGAAACCTGTTTATTTGCTAGGTAATCTACTAGATAAATTGGATATGAATTAGCAGATTCTCGCCCTAACTGATGGTACAGGCAGACTTGTAGATTCTTAAGGCTCAAGCTGCATTAGCTTTACAGCTTGGGTTTCTCAGGTCTTCATACACCGGCTAGAAATCCCCTTAGTCTGTGTCCAGCACTTCCCCTAGTTCAGTCTTTGTTCATCAGGTGTTTCCAGGAGTCCTCTTCTGAAGAACAACAGATGTAACTCCCTGTCTTATATAGTTTTAGCATATGGCAGGAACCCTTTGTTTCAAAATTTGGTTCCTATACCAGTTTGTGGAAAAATACTGACATCCCAAGATGGAGTACAGAATCGTGTGACCTGGTCACATGTCCTTGTAGAGTCACAGAGGCCATAACGTACAGACTGTCTGGAGTGTTCTCAGGAAGGCTCACCAGGTGGGAGATTAGCTTCTCCTAAGGCCTATTGTTTTCCCTAATGGTTCATTACCCTGAATAGGCCCTTCCCAACCAGCTATCTAGAGTCAAAGCATCTTGTCTCGTGGCCATTACACAGGTGTAACTACATTTGAAGTACAGATAGTCAGTGTTTATAACTTCAGATTCAAAAATGATACATGCATACAAATAGGATAATCCTATTCAGCAAATCATAACTTTTCCAATGACGCCTTACATGACCCATCTGCCATAAAATACTTATGTATCACACTTACTTTAAAGCAATCCAGTGTTTTTTTTTTTTTGGTCTCCAAAACTTCTGGCTCCTGAAAATAATCTGAGAACGTTTGCCCAAAGTGAGGTTAGTAGGCCATTTGTAGTCCAATCAGTAAAAGACAGAAGCCTAAGGTCATAGAAAATGCAGTTTTCATTCATATGTGAAGGTTAGACTGCAACATCTCAACTTTTTTTTCTTTCATTTTTCTTTTTAACAAAAATCTGCTTAAATTTTGAAATAGATTCTTGAACAAGTCAAAAGATCTTCCCTGGTGAATTTCACCACCATTAAGGTTGCTCTTTACTGATGTTTCCCGTTCATTTCAGTGGAATGAAATGGCATCCCGTCTCTTACATGGTGGGTAAAAGCAGCAGGAAACTGAAACTGAACAGTGGTACAATCCACAAGGGAAGTTCTACTACAGGTTTAATGTATTCCCATCAGAAATCACAAAAGTCTTTCAGAGTCTTGTGTTTATTGTTAAAGTTCTACAACATTTATGTGACTAAAGGCACTTGTATATTTTACGTTTTGTTGTTGCATGTAAAAAGAACAGGAGGACTTGTGGCACCTTAGAGACTAACCAATTTATTTGAGCATGAGCTTTCGTGAGCTACAGCTCACTTCATCGGATGCATGCTGTAGCTCAGGAAAGCTCATGCTCAAATAAATTGGTTAGTCTCTAAGGTGCCACAAGTACTCCTTTTCTTTTTGCGAATACAGACTAACACGGCTGCTACTCTGAAACTCATTGCATGTAGACATTTTATAAGTGAGTGCAGAAATTTAAAGTAACTATTCTTTGTTTTTACAAGGTCAGAGTAAGAAATATAAATATTAGTGGAGAGTAACTTTGGGATATTCTTAATTATGCTGACAGACTTTTGTATTGATTTGTATTGTTAATGACTAAAGTATCAGTATATTGTATAGCAATTATTTTTGCTTTGAATACATTTAAGTAATGATAACATGCTATGTACCATAGTAGAAGGGGCAGTATGTTTATTTCTTCACGAACACTTCATTACACAAAACCAATTATTTATTTCAATCCATGTATTTCTTAGAATCCTCTTTCCAATAAATAAACTTTTAACATGTTAGCCGTGTTTAAAACCAGCTCTTTTTACAGCCCTTATAAGTGTATCAGCAACACATACACACTGAAAACACGTCTCTCCTTTTCTTTGAAATGCAATTAGACATGCTTATGTTTGTAATTCTATTGGGATTCTATGTTTTTCCAATTACCAAAGAGTTTTCCCTTATTTGAATTTTTTTTCCTTTGACAGCCCAAGAGAATCTTTATAAAATAGCCAAGTGTTTAACTTTGAACTAGAATTCAAGGAAATAACTAATTGCATGAAGGCAATGAGTTCTTAATTTAGACACAATATTAAAAGGAGATTAAAAATTATCAAAATAAATAAGAAAGGAAATAGTAACAGCAGTATCAGAAGCAAGTACACATTTTACTGTAGAGGCCTGCAATAGGAGTGTGGGATAGGGATAGAGAAAGGGAGAACCTACTTTCATAGCTGTAAGTTATCAGAGGGTGATAAAAGGGGTGGAGAAGGGCACAGGCTTTCAAATTTACCTAAGTGATCTTTACACATTTACTATAGTTTATTTGTTGTCTAGCACTTAAAACTTGTCATTGAGTCTGCAATGGAAATACTTTTGTAATTGCCCGTATTATATGGATCATTGACCTTCAACAGTGGAACTGCTGAAGCAACTGTCCATTTATCTGGAAAATTACCACATGGCAAGTTCACATTAGACAGTTTTACAAGGGCCACTCTAGCAAAGTGCCCATGTATTATTAGATCCTGGACCACACAAATCTCTTTGCATTTGGTTATCAGCTGTACCTGTAATTACTAAATATAAAAGAAAAAAGGCACCAGACTACCAACTTGCCTTGTCAGTAATTTTTATGTAGTTATATTTTCTGTTTTCACATAATTCATTATTAGAAAGAACTTGTAAAAACATAGCCCTTTTTAGCATTGAAGTAAAAAAATACTGAACGTTATCACAGGAAAATATACACACCAAAGTTCCAATTCAATGGAAAGGTTAAAAAGATGAGCAAGTGATAACTTGTTTCTGCTCTACTTTATATTGCCTGAAATATATTAGAAACAATATTTTAATTTCTATAAAACAGCAGAAAGTGTTTGGGCTTGAAAATAGAAATCTAGACAGCATTTTGGGGGAATAAAGCATTGAGAAAATGCCAGCAAAACCACTAATTATTGACTAAGGATTATATTTACCTGCAGTATAATCTCTCCAAAGCAGATGTGAACAACAACAATGAGACTTTTCTATATGGTCTGGCTGTAAGAGACAAATGTAGGCGCTCAGCTGCAGACCTGAAATGACAGGAGATAAACATTGTAAAGAATGTCACACACTCTAGTGCCAGTTGTGTCAGGGTGCTATAGATAGCAACCCTCATGGGACAGTTTACTTAAAATACAGCATGTGTTAGCAACAGTGATCACGGGCTGATGTGTATGTTTGCATATATGTGTCTTGTTTTAGCCTTCTGAGCGGTCTGCATATCATAGTTACAGAAGCTATATGAATAGAAATGTACTTAATGTAGATGAGATTATTGATTGTGATAATCTGCATTACATTATCAAGACCGCATTTCTTTCTAAATGCGATGCTCTATTTACGCAGAAATAACTGGGTAAAATCCTATGCTGTGAGTTGTGCAGGAGTTCAGACTAGATGTTCACACTGGTTCCCTTTCACAAATTTGAAGGCAAGAATCCAGTTAAAAAACATAAAAGGCTTCAGTCAATTCTTCCACTATCAATAGCCTGGTTTTTACAGCTAAAAGAGCATGAAGTGCATTCCTGGCTAAGGCCCTGATTTTGCAAATGTGGCCAACCGCTATGAAGCCAGCCTTGTGCCCAGGCAGATTCCTACTGCCGTCCGTGAGACTCTTGCTAGCACAGACCAGGTATCCATGTGATCCCACATGGAAAAACTTATTTAAATCAAAATCCTGTGAGTGCACCCACTTAATTTGGAATCTGAGCTCTTGAGTCTAGGTTATAGATTAGGAAGATGCCCAGAATAAAGATCCAGACACCTGAAGATTTCCTAAGGAGCTGATAGACATGCTTTCTGAAGTTCACCAAACTCACTGGTTTGGAAGTCTTCAATATCCACATGGGCAATGCCTTTGAGAGGACAGCCCAAAACATAAAAAACTCTGTTTTTTATGTTTCTCACTGGCCATCTCTATCCAGCCCCACCTATGGAACCAGCCATACCCAAGATTGAATCTGTGGAGTGGATGTAAGAAATGCAAGGGCCACCCTCTCCCCCCCCCCTTGCCTGCTCAGACCAGGAAATAAAAAACAACTCCATTGCAAGGCAAGAAGAAACCACTCTGGCTGACCTCCCGGGAACTCCTGGACTTTACCACGTTCCAAAACTTAACCATAGAAAACTCCATCCAACTAAAAGACCAAGCACTAGAATGACTAACGCCTGGTCTACACTAAAAAATTAGATCGGTTTAACTCAGGGGTATGAAAAATCTACTCTCCTGAGTGGCATTGTTACAACAACCTAAGCCACCATGTAGATGGCACTAGGTCAACGGAAGAATTCTTCCATTGATCTTGGTGAGGTAGATTACTTCTGGTGACTGGAGAACCCTTCCCCTTGGCATAACTAATGTCTACACTGAAGCGGCACAGCTGTACCACTGTATTATTGACATACCCGAGGCACTGCAAAGTCCCTGACTGTTGCTATATATGGTTTAGCAACAATGTAACCTGTGACACTCCATTGCCCATGCAGACTACTGTGGTTCTCAGATTATCTTGGATGTGGGGGAAGCGGGGAAACAATTTGGAGCATTGGTAACAGAAAACATAGTCTGGTGCAGACAGAGTCAGGCTCAAAGGAGAGCTGACCTGTCCTAGGCCACAAAAGTAGCAAAGGTTTCAGAGTAACAGCCGTGTTAGTCTGTATTCGCAAAAAGAAAAGGAGTACTTGTGGCACCTGAGAGACTAACCAATTTATTTGAGCATGAGCTTTCGTGAGCTACAGCTCACTTCATCGGATGCATGCCGTGGAAACTGCAGCAGACTTTATTTATACACAGAGAATATGAAAAAATACCTCCTCCCACCCCACTGTCCTGCTGGTAATAGCTTATCTAAAGTGATCATCAGGTGGGCCATTTCCAGCACAAATCCAGGTTTTCTCACCCTCCACCCCCCCACACACAAATTCACTCTCCTGCTGGTGATAGCCCATCCAAAGTGATAACTCTTTACACAATGTGCATGATAATAAAGTTGGGCCATTTCCTGCACAAATCCAGGTTCTCTCACCCCCCTCCCAAAAACCACACACACAAACTCACTATCCTGCTGGTAATAGCTCATCCAAAGTGACCATTCTCCCTACAATGTGCATAATTAAGGTGGGCCATTTCCAGCACAAATCCAGGTTTTCTCACATCCCCCCCCCCCACCCCCATACACACACAAACTCACTCTCCTGCTGGTAATAGCTCATCCAAACTGACCACTCTCCAAGTTTAAATCCAAGTTAAACCAGAACATCTGGGGGGGGGGGGGTAGGAAAAAACAAGAGGAAATAGGCTACCTTGCATAATGACTTAGCCACTCCCAGTCTCTATTTAAGCCTAAATTAATAGTATCCAATTTGCAAATGAATTCCAATTCAGCAGTTTCTCGCTGGAGTCTGGATTTGAAGTTTTTTTTGTTTTAAGATAGCGACCTTCATGTCTGTGATTGTGTGACCAGAGAGATTGAAGTGTTCTCCGACTGGTTTATGAATGTTATAATTCTTGACATCTGATTTGTGTCCATTTATTCTTTTACGTAGAGACTGTCCAGTTTGACCAATGTACATGGCAGAGGGGCATTGCTGGCACATGATGGCATATATCACATTGGTGGATGTGCAGGTATATGAGCCTCTGATAGTGTGGCTGATGTTATTAGGCCCTGTGATGGTGTCCCCTGAATAGATATGTGGGCACAATTGGCAACGGGCTTTGTTGCAAGGATAAGTTCCTGGGTTAGTGGTTCTGTTGTGTGGTATGTGGTTGTTGGTGAGTATTTGCTTCAGGTTGCGGGGCTGTCTGTAGGCAAGGACTGGCCTGTCTCCCAAGATTTGTGAGAGTGTTGGGTCATCCTTTAGGATAGGTTGTAGATCCTTAATAATGCGTTGGAGGGGTTTTAGTTGGGGGCTGAAGGTGACGGCTAGTGGCGTTCTGTTATTTTCTTTGTTAGGCCTGTCCTGTAGTAGGTAACTTCTGGGAACTCTTCTGGCTCTATCAATCTGTTTCTTTACTTCAGCAGGTGGGTATTGTAGTTGTAAGAAAGCTTGACAGAGATCTTGTAGGTGTTTGTCTCTGTCTGAGGGGTTGGAGCAAATGCGGTTGTATCGCAGAGCTTGGCTGTAGACGATGGATCGTGTGGTGTGGTCAGGGTGAAAGCTGGAGGCATGCAGGTAGAAATAGCGGTCAGTAGGTTTCCGGTATAGGGTGGTGTTTATGTGACCATTGTTTATTAGCACTGTAGTGTCCAGGAAGTGGATCTCTTGTGTGGACTGGACCAGGCTGAGGTTGGTGGTGGGATGGAAATTGTTGAAATCATGGTGGAATTCCTCAAGGGCTTCTTTTCCATGGGTCCAGATGATGAAGATGTCATCAATATAGCGCAAGTAGAGTAGGGGCTTTAGGGGACGAGAGCTGAGGAAGCGTTGTTCTAAATCAGCCATAAAAATGTTGGCATACTGTGGGGCCATGCGGGTACCCATAGCAGTGCCGCTGATCTGAAGGTATACATTGTCCCCAAATGTGAAATAGTTATGGGTAAGCACAAAGTCACGAAGTTCAGCCACCAGGTTAGCCGTGACGTTATCGGGGATAGTGTTCCTGACGGCTTGTAGTCCATCTTTGTGTGGAATTTGGTGTAGAGGGCTTCTACATCCATAGTGGCCAGGATGGTGTTATCAGGAAGATCACCCATGGATTGAAGTTTCCTTAGGAAGTCAGTGGTGTCTCGAAGGTAGCTGGGAGTGCTGGTAGCGTAGGGCCTGAGGAGGGAGTCTACATAGCCAGACAATCCTGCTGTCAGGGTGCCAATGCCTGAGATGATGGGGCGCCCAGGATTTCCAGGTTTATGGATCTTGGGTAGTAGATAGAATATCCCAGGTCGGGGTTCCAGGGGTGTGTCTGTGCGGATTTGATCTTGTGCTTTTTCAGGAAGTTTCTTGAGCAAATGCTGTAGTTGCTTTTGGTAACTCTCAGTGGGATCATAGGGTAATGGCTTGTAGAAACTCGTGTTGGAGAGCTGCCGAGCAGCCTCTTGTTCATATTCCGACCTATTCATGATGACAACAGCACCTCCTTTGTCAGCCTTTTTGATTATGATGTCAGAGTTGTTTCTGAGGCTGTGGATGGCATTGTGTTCTGCACGGCTGAGGTTATGGGGCAAGTGATGCTGCTTTTCCACAATTTCAGCCCATGCACGTCGGCGGAAGCACTCTATGTAGAAGTCCAGTCTGCTGTTTCGACCTTCAGGAGGAGTCCACCTAGAATCCCTCTTTCTGTAGTGTTGGTAGGGAGGTCTCTGTGGATTAGTATGTTGTTCAGAGGTATTTTGGAAATATTCCTTGAGTTGGAGACGTCGAAAATAGGATTCTAGGTCACCACAGAACTGTATCATGTTCGTGGGGGTGGAGGGGCAGAAGGAAAGGCCCCGAGATAGAACAGCTGCTTCTGCTGGGCTGAGATTATAGTTGGATAGGTTAACAATATTGCTAGGTGGGTTGAGGGAACCATTGCTGTGGCCCCTTGTAGCATGTAGTAGTTTAGAAAGTTTAGTGTCCTTTTTCTTTTGTAGAGAAGCAAAGTGTGCGTTGTAAATGGCTTGTCTAGTTTTAGTAAAATCCAGCCACGAGGAAGTTTGTGTGGAAGGTTGTTTTTTTATGAGAGTATCCATTTTTGAGAGCTCATTCTTAATCTTTCCCTGTTTGCTGTAGAGGATGTTGATCAGGTGATTCCGCAGTTTCTTTGAGAGCGTGTGGCATAAGCTGTCAGCATAGTCTGTGTGGTATGTAGATTGTAATGGATAGCAAAGTCATGCCCCAAAGAACTTTTCTGAACCATAAAATGGCTTTGTAACCCCAGATCAATGGGAGGAAGTATGTGAGCATCAGAGACTGGGCTTTCATAAGAACTAGACCAAGGCTATGGAACTCACTCCTGCAAAAGATCAGAATGATCTTGGAATTAATTTCAGACTAAATGCAAAAATAATTCCATCTTAACTTTCCTCCAGTAATATGTTCATACATAAAGACACAGAATAAGGCCACACACAGCGCATAAGCAGGTGGGGGAAAAAAAAACCAAACACCAAACTCTCAGTAATAACACACCAAAAAACAACTTCTGAATTAAGGTATTTCTTACAGGCTGGGAAGGGACACATACACAGAAATTATTATTGTTCTATTTTTAAATTACCGAGAGGCATTTCAGATTCTAGTGGGGCTATATATATATAAAATTTTATATATAGATATATATACATTTAGACAGAAAAAAGCAAGACTACATTATTTTTCCTTTTGAAATGATTTTTAATGTGATGTAATATACATGTAATCTCTGATTTAGTACACAAATACACTATAGGTATTACATAGTGGGTGCTTCAGATATAATATGTTAATACAGAGTGGATTGTTTCTCAACTTTTCATCAGTTTCAAAAAAGCTAAAATTTGTTAGGTTTGCTTTTAGGACAAAGCTATTCGTACAGTTCTGTTTCTTTAAAGAACATTAGATAGGAAGAGAAACAAACCCCAACACTTCTCAGCACTAACCCACACCAAAAAAGTCAAGAAAGGTGACTTAAGGAATAAACATTCATAAAAGTCGCACTAAACTCGTAATAATGCTTTGGGCTAAATTCTGTTCTCAGTTCCATATAGATCTCAGTTCTAATGTTCTCTCCCACTGCACACAGAATCAAACTCCTTACAGGTCGAGGGCCAACATGTTGGTTTGAGATTAGAATTTTGGCTTTAATATTTGTAGTCCATTAATTAAACTCACCCTGGTTTGTAAATCTGGTGCATGTGTAGACTTTCTTAGGCTATATCAAAGTAAGTAATGAGCTCAGTTGCCAGTGGGGAATTTCATTGTCTAAATACTGCTGTTCTGAGATCAACTCTTATTGTTCTACTTTGTATGGTTCCTGTAAGGAAACTGAACTTGAATGGTACAAAAGTTTCTAGATTAACAGAACTTAAAAGTGGAGAAGATTTACTGGTTCAACCGGTCCAAACCCCTCCCAATACAGAATTGTTTCATCCAGAATACTTTCTAGTATTTGTCCAGTTTTAAAAGTACCAGTGGTTGAGTGCTCACCACTTACCTTGAGAGACTTTTCTGTAGCTGAATACATCTCCTTGACAGGAACTTCTTCCTGCTATTCAGACAGATTTTTACTTTATTCCTTTTATCCCATTACTCTTAGTGTATCACACTGGAAAAAAAAAACAAACAAACCCATCCTCTACTTTTATGGTCTTCAGACCTTTAAATTTTTGCATACTGTAACCAAGTCATGTTGTATTTGACAGATGTTAGTCATGTTACTGTTGTAAGGTGCTCTGATACTACAATGATGAGACTGGTATCAATCAATAGGTTTTTTTTCTGCTTAGGATTTTGACTTTTTGGCAAAAAATAAAAAACAGAGAAATTTGGGTCAACAATTAAAAAAAAATTGTTTTGTAAATGCTGCTGCAGCAGTGCCTCATAGGAGTTGCTGTTCAGGTTCCTCATACCTCCCTTCTCCTCTGTGGACCAAGCTCACTAGCTAGATTACATCTCCCATTGTGCACCAGGGCTCCTCTCTTGCTGAGCAATCACCATGCATTATAAGAGTACCAGGTTGTCTTGCATCCTGGGAGATGTAGTCTGAATGGGGAACCTAGCCCACTGAGAAGAATGGGGGCATGAGGCTCCCAACCACAACTCCCATAGGAACCACAGCAGCATTTCCAAATCAAGACAGTTTTGGATTTGGATAAAATTTTTAGGTTTTTGAAGTATTCAGTTTCTCAACAATAAGTTAAATTTTCCACAGAATGCAGACATTTTTCATGAAAATCTTTAGTCCAAAACCCATTTTTTTGTCAAAAATATTTTAATCAGAAACCACAACTATTCAGAATTTATATAGAATAGAATGTCCCTTTTTCACTTAGCTAACTTTTCTATAATTAGCTCTCTTAATCTTTCCCTTAAGTAAATACTTCCAGCATAATTTTTGTTACTCTTCTTTCAGTTCCCATGAACTTATCTATTATCCTGTTAATTAGAATTAGGTGCAGAGAAGTGGTGGAAATTCAGCTATTTATTGGGGGAGGCAAATTCCAGTCCTCTTGCCCTCCCAGCCCCCTAGTAGGGACCTCATTCCAGTCCCTGCTTGTTCCACTCCATTCTCTCCCAAAGGGACTCTGGGTCTCTCTCACCCATGCAGTGCACGAGCTGGTGCCACCAAGAGTAGAGTTCTCAGAGGACTCCTCTGTGTTCCATCACATAGGAACAGACTCCCCCTGCAGCAGGTTACACCAGCATTTGGTCTGGCCACCCTTCCAACTGTGCAGAGGGCCGACTGGGTAAAATTTCAGTGGTGTTGTGACCACATAGCCAGAGCTATGTTCTGGCAGCAGCTGTACTGATTTAGTATGGGACCACTGCTTAAAAGTGGTCAGATCATGGTCCCCTCAGCTCTGGATGAAATTTGAGCAAGTACAAAAACCTTGGAGGGGATGGAGGGGTGATTGCGCCCCTCCCTCCCATCCCTTAATTGGTGCCACTGGTGCAGAGCTACACAGAGAGGGCCTATTACCTCCTTTCCCCACTGACGCATGCTTCTGTTGATGCAACTCACCATTGGCATTGGCTTTTTTATGCTGCCATATCATACGGGACGCTCAAGTTTACTATACTGTCCACTATTGCTGGATGAATGCACTATAAGGTGGGTAGAAAGCTGCCTAGATTGTCGGGCTCAACGGGTAGTGATCAATGGCTCCATGTCTAGTTGGCAGCCGGTGTCAAGTGGAGTGCCCCAGGGGTCGGTCCTGGGGCCGGTTTTGTTCAATATCTTCATAATTGATCTGGAGGATGGTGTAGATTGCACACTCAGCAAATTTGCGGATGATACTAAACTGGGAGGAGTGATAGATACGCTGGAGGGGAGGGATAGGATACAGAAGGACCTAGACAAATTGGAGGATTGGGCCAAAAGAAATCTGATGAGGTTCAATAAGGATAAGTGCAGGGTCCTGCACTTACGACGGAAGAATCCAATGCACTGCTACAGACTAGGGACTGAATGGCTAGGCATCAGTTCTGCGGAAAAGGACCTAGGGGTGACAGTGGACGAGAAGCTGGATATGAGTCAGCAGTGTGCCCTTGTTGCCAAGAAGGCCAATGGCATTTTGGGATCTATAAGTAGGGGCATAGCGAGCAGATCGAGGGACGTGATCGTTCCCCTCTATTCGACATTGGTGAGGCCTCATCTGGAGTACTGTGTCCAGTTTTGGGCCCCACACTACAAGAAGGATGTGGATAAATTGGAGAGAGTCCAGCGAAGGGCAACAAAAATGATTAGGGGTCTGGAACACATGACTTATGAGGAGAGGCTGAGGGAGCTGGGATTGTTTAGTCTGCAGAAGAGAAGAATGAGGGGGGATTTGATAGCTGCTTTCAACTACCTGAAAGGGGGTTCCAAAGAGGATGGCTCTAGACTGTTCTCAATGGTAGCAGATGACAGAACGAGGAGTAATGGTCTCAAGTTGCAGTGGGGGAGGTTTAGATTGGATATTAGGAAAAACTTTTTCACTATGAGGGTGGTGAAACACTGGAATGCGTTACCTAGGGAGGTGGTAGAATCTCTTTCCTTAGAGGTTTTTAAGGTCAGGCTTGACAAAGCCCTGGCTGGGATGATTTAACTGGGAATTGGTCCTGCTTTGAGCAGGGGGTTGGACTAGATGACCTTCTGGGGTCCCTTCCAACCCTGATATTCTATGATTCTATTACCCCTCGGTCTCTTTCAGCATTACCACTTCCTAAGATTTTCCTTCCCATTGTTTTGGGTGGTTTTTCCTCTGCTGTATTAGTTATATGAAATTCAACCTGGGAAAAAATTTAGCTAATGTTTCCTATGTCCTCTGATATTATTCCTCCATGTTCCAGATATATAACATTCAAATTTGAATGAAAAGGGAATGAGGTATTTTAAGTGTTATGAGGGAAATTTTGTCCCTAGGAAACAACTGGGTTGTATGTTTGGGAAGTCGGTAGGGTGAGATAAGATTCAGAGAATTCTGTGTAGGGCATGGAGTAACATTAGGCAAGCTCTGTTGTTGCTATTGCAACTTTCAGGTGATTCCCCTCTATGGGACCAATCCAAAGCAAATCAAAGTGGAAAGACTTTCACTAGTTTCAATGAGATGAGGCTGATGGAGCTGAGTAGTTGCAACCTCCCTCTTTTCTTACCCCAAATCTTTTCTCCGTAGTGTTATGTTGGGATCTCCTGAGGAACTGTGCTGTGCAGACCCCCTGCATGGGCACTCCAAATCCTGCTTCCTATGAACAGTGAGGCCACATCAATTCCACTTCGTCCAGAATCTTCTGCACTTATGGAAGTAGAGCAGGATTTGCCCTTTAGCATGCACAGGTCAATGAAGATTTACACTCCTATTTTACACACACACACACACACACTAGCCAGGCTAACAGTGTTCTTTCACCTAAATAGTGTGCATCTTGCTGCATTACCCCATATCATTGTGGGGTTGATCCAGGATGAATCATGGCATGACTAAATGCTGACATTTGTATCTTCCCTATTTTGATATCACATGGCTGTGATGTCATTGTCAATGACACTGGTAGAATTATGTTGACATAATATATTTTTAAAATATTTTTAAAATTGTCTTTGGGATTACATGGAAAACTGCAATTTTATATATAAATGTGTAATCTCTAAATATTTGCATTTTATAAAGTGACTATATCTACAGAAAATGGAGAGAGCAGGATCAAGCTGAAGATAGGTTCTTTGTTTTGTTAGGAAGAGCAGTTTTTAACAGGCTTCATTTTCACTACATAAGCCACTCTATGATCTTTCTTATGCATCTATTTTCCCTTGATCTTACTGTGTGAGTGACATTTACTTTACACTAGCATTATCTGTCAAAATATTAACTGGAATATACTATCTAGAGCACATTTTTATTATTATTAACAATAAAAATGCAGGGATAATTGAATCCCTTTATATTCTCTATATAATGTAAGGAGAGTAAGACAGTGTTCAGACCTAAGGGGAAAACACATGTGGATTTCCTCTTTGCCCTAAGATCATGTACTCTCCCTTGCACTGTAACTACTTTGATTCAGTGTACCTTAGAGGGAGATAAAATTTTCAATATGTGCATATCATCTAAGGAAACAATAGCATACATACATTTTGCTATAAAACTCACATTAAATAAGTATATAGCAAGCTGCAATGTCACAACAAGTAGATGTACAATTATGAGGACAAAATACCCAAAGGAAATCAACACAAGACTTTATTAATATCCAGACCTGTAGAAGACAACTGTCAGACAATTGGTCAACAAGGTACATTGTATCTGTTAGATACTGACTAACCCATTATGATCTTTATGAAGTGTCCTTTTGGGGGTCTAGATCTTCAAATATGAGTTGGAAGACCCTTTTCTTTTATTAGTTGCTAAGCTCTTTATACTTTTACCATATTGCAGCAGGTTAGAAGTCTGAGCTTTATTGTCTTATGTTATTGAAAATCCAGATTCCCGCAGCCTTCTCCCTCAGGTCAAGATTTGTCTGAGAATACATTCTCATTTCTCCATGTACAAAGGCTGTCTGGAGAGAGGCAGAAAAGATTATGACTGTAATATACTTAAATCCAATTTATTTGCCTGACTAGAAACTTCCACACTTCACAATTGCTTCCTACAGAAGATTTTGTATTTAATTCTTTCATGGCAGTAAGAAGAAAGAGTGATCCTAGTCATCCAACAGGTATATATATTCAGCACACACCTGAGCCATACAAAATGCAACAGAAAAGACAGTGGTGAAAATAGCAAATTTATACATTTATTTTTCCATTTTCAGTTTATTTCCACTTAAGAATGATTCATTTGTTTGTTAGAAATAGATATTTAAATCTCATGTGCAAAGCTGGTGTTATACATCTGTGCACGAGGAATAGATTTTTAACTAGATAATCAGATGTCTGACATAAAAGCTATTTGATCCAAATGTGTAGTGGTTTTTACTGTAACATTATGCACACCCTTTTCATGTAGGTTATAATTCAGGAGTTTGCTATTTTATCCCAGCATGTTCACTGATGATACTATACAAGGGTTGTGTTGTTGCTTCCATTTTAAATGCTCATTTGAGAGAAAGGGTGAGAGAAATGTTCATATGGATGGTCTTATTTTTGACATGCAGGATTCTGTGTCAGGAGATCTGGGTTATTTGCACCCCACTTTGCAAGCTGTGAGTGAAGCAAATCCTTCCTGTGTACTTTTAAGAAAGTCAATCTCTCTCTCTTGGTCAGTTTTCTTTTGCATAATGTGGGGCCAATAATACTTAGCTATCCTGCAGGGGTGACATAGTGCTTAAATTGTTCCTGTTTGAAAGCACTTTGAGAGCCTCAAAGGCAAGGTGCTATGGAAGGACAAAGTATTAATTATTACTGTTACAACTTTCAGGGATGTATTAGTATGTGATTGTCTCAGTTTTCCTACTTAGGAGACCTCAATAACTTCAGGCTTTCTTGTTGCACTACTACCAGGGGTAGTTTATTATAAGAACATAGTCCGTAACAAAAGTGTCAGACATGTAGTCCATTTTCACACCAGTGCAAGCAATCATTAAAACTCAAGACAACTCATCATTCCATTCCCCAAATACCATGCACTGATGCCTCCAACCATGCCCGGACACTGTCAGTCATCTCCTGTCCTTGTACTAGAGCAGCCACCCTAGCCCTTCCAATTGGGGTGCACCCACCCTTTCCCCAGTGGGCACTCCCATAGTCTCTCTTCTGGGAACTTCCTTGCCATGGGAGCATTCCTCACTCTCCTGGCCCTCTCACAGTTCCTCAGGTCCAGCTCTCTGGCCCACAGATTTCAGTAGGTAAGCCCCCAAGCCTTTGGCCTTCTGGCCCTAGCTCTGGCCTGGGGACACCAGCTAGCAAATCCCTCTTGTTACTCTCTTGCCTTCCGCTTCCTTCTGGGACTCCTCCAGTCATAGAATCATAGATTCATAGAATATCAGTTTTGGAAGGGACCTCAGGAGGTCATCTAGTCCAACCCCCTGCTCAAAGCAGGACCAATCCCCAACTAAAGCATCCCAGCCAGGGCTTTGTCAAGCCTGACCTTAAAAACTTCTAAGGAAGGAGATTCCACCACCTCCCTAGGTAACGCATTCCATTGTTTCACCACCCTCCTAGTGAAAAAGGTTTTTCCTAATATCCAACCTAAACCTCCCCCACTGCAACTTGAGACCATTTATTCCTTGTTCTATCATCAGCTACCACTGAGAACAGTCTAGATCCATCCTCTTTGGAACCCCCTTTCAGGTAGTTGAAAGCAGCTATCAAATCCCCCCTCATTCTTCTCTTCTGCAGACTAAACAATCCCAGTTCCCTCAGCCTCTCCTCATAAGTCATGTGTTCCAGTCCCCTAATAATTTTTGTTGCCCTCCACTGGACTCTTTTCCACATCCTTCTTGTAGTGTGGAGCCCAAAACTGGACACAGTACTCCAGATGAGGCCTCAACAAAGTCTAAAAGAGGTGAACGATCACGTCCCTCGATCTGCTGGCAATGCCCCTACATATAAATCCCAAAATGCAATTGGCCTTCTTGGCAACAAGGGCACACTGTTGACTCATATCCAGCTTCTCGTCCACTGTAACCCCTAGGTCCTTTTCTGCAGCACTGCTGCTGAGCCATTCGGTCCCTAGTCTGTAGCGGTGCATGGGATTCTTCCGTCCTAAGTGCAGGACTCTGCAGTCCCGTGGTCACTGGCAACTCTCACCTGCACTTCCTGACTTGAACCAGTTGGATCTGACTCACTGGGATTCCCCCTCACTGGGTTGCTCTCTCATCCTTTATAGCCCCCGGGTGCTGCCCTGCCCTCTTTGTTAGCCAGATTGGAGCAATTGCTCTGGCACAGGGGAGCTGGACCTGCTTTGTTTACTGGGCCCAACCACCCTGTGATAGTGATTCTATTTGTTTTCAGGGTCCAGACCATCAGGAAGTCTGCCTGGGGGGAATGGTTTGCAGTAGTGCAAAGTGTCTGTGACCTCTCATCAGATGGGGGAACAACAGGGAACCAGCACTATTCCAAATGTAGATAGTGTTTGGCAGTGAGAGGTTGGCACCTGGTCATTCTCTTAGCACTGTGTTCTGGTGAAACAGAGATTAAAACTGCATCCTACTGGATGAAACAAGGGAAGGTCAATGGTGAAATACTCCTTTACTGTGGTGAGAAACCAGGATGGTGAAAGGAGCTACTAATGCATCTCACTGTGTTAGTAAAGATGAATTTGGCCCCCAGATTTCACTTGGTCTTTGCTACACCAGTCAGAAATGCAGATGTCTAGCAGCTTTTTAAACAGGTTGGTGGTGTGGTGATGATGAAGAAGATTAGCAGAGACAAGGGCATTCAATACTCTACAGGTGAGAGCTACATGTACTGAGGAGTATGTTTGGTAAAGGAAAGGAGAAAAGACCAGACTAGATTAAGAGGGCCTTGTCTGTGTCTGCCACCAAGGCTTCCTCTCTCTTTGCCCTGTAAGTGGCCATAGAAAGAGAGCAATGTTCCCACACTCAGGGAACCTGTAGCCCCTTCAGACTAGTAAGCGTCTATTATGGACGGGTTAAATAGTTATGAGCAAGACTGGCTTTATCCCTCTGGTCCTGTCAATCATGTCAAGAGTGGAACAAGGGCTAAAAACAGAAAGTTCCCAGCAGTTGCTGGACAGCTCTAGGAAAGAGCAGACCGTGGCTCTACCACTCCCAGAGGAGACTCCTGGAAGTCTGCAAGGAACTACCCCAGGAAGGCCATTTACCAACGTGCCCTTCCCTCGCCTTCTTACAGGGAAACAGTGACCCTGGTATACTGGCTGAGTAAGATTGCTCTCGTAAGCATCAAGGCTAGGCAGTTGAGGTCGCTACCCTCTTCCCCTTTCTGGGTTATAGAATCTGAGAATAGAGACGAGGGGAGTGGGAACCAGCGCCTCATCCCCTGTCACATAAAAAGACTACCTCAATTTATGTCATAGAGACTCCTACTTAGGTAGATGGAGGTGCTCGAAGGAGTTCCTAATGCCTGTCTAGTAAGAAGCACCCATCAGCAGCCTGAGAACTGTGACAGCTTCCCAGGCACTCAGCCTTAAATCAGTGAAATGTTCACTAGGTCCATCCCAAGCCCTTCATCCTTCAAAAGACTGAAGAACTATAGTTCTTTCCAAAGATCATTTTAAAGCTCACCAAACATCCAGAGTACAGCCTAGATCAGGGATCACCCTGAGAAAAAAGAGGGTCTGCTGACAATAGAACGTCTTCCCACTCATTGCCAACATGCTTATGGGCAACATGGTGATGGACAAATTCATAGATTCCAAGATCAGAAGGGCCCACTGTGATCATCTAGTCTGAACTCCTGTATAACACAGGCCATAGAACATCCTCAAAATAATTCCTAGACAATATCTTTTCGAAAAACATCTAATCGTGATTTAAAAATTGTCAGTGTGCAGAATCTGCCATGACTCTTGGTAAGTTGTTCCAATGGTTCATTACTGTCACTGTTAAAAATTTACATCTTATTTCCCATCTAAATTTGTCTAGCTTCAACTTCCAGCCATTGGATCAAATTATACCTTCTCTGCTTGATTGACTGAAAAGCCCATTATTAAATATTTGTTCCGCATGTAGGTATTTATAGACTGTAAACAAGTCACTCTTTAACCTTCTCTTTGTTAGACTCAAGGAGCTCAGTCTATCCATTTTATCACTATAAGGCCGGTTTTCTAATCCTTTAATCATTCTTGTGGCTCTTCTCTGAACCTTTCCAATATATCAACATCCTTCTTCAACTGTGGACATCCACAGAATTCCAGAAGTGGTCACACCAGTGCCAAGTACAGAGGTAAATTAACCTCTCTACTCCTACTTAGGATTCTCTTGTCTGTGCATCCAAAGATTGGATTAGCCCTTTTGGCCACAGTGTTGCACTGAGAACTCATGTTCAGCTGACTCTCCACCATGACCCCCCAAATCTTTTTCAGAGTCACTCTTCCCAGGATAGTCTACCTCATCCTGTAAGTGTGGCCTACATTTAACCATATTTAAAATGCATATTGTTTTCTTGTGCCCAGTTTACTAAGTGATCCAGATTGCTCTGTATCAGTGACCTGTCTTTTTCATTATTTACCACTTACCCAATTTTTGTGTCATCTGTAAACTTTATAAATTAGTATTTTATATTGTCTTCCAGCTCATTAACAAAAATGTTAAGTAGCATAGGACCAAGAACCAGTCCCTGCAGGACCCCATTAGAAACACATTGGTCTGATGATTCTCCAACTACGATTACATTTTGCAACCTATCCATTAGCTAGCTTTTAATCCATTCAATGGCTGCCATGTTAACTTTTTATCATTCTAGTTTTTTAATCAAAATGTTGTGTGGTACCAAGCCTTACAGAAGTCTAAGTATATTACATCAATATCATTATCTTCATCAACCAAACTTGTAGTCTCATCAAAGAAAGATATCCAGTTAGTTTGACAGGATCTATTTTTCATAAACCCATGTTGATTGGTATGAGTTATATTGCCCTCCTTTAAGTCTTTATTAATTGAGTCCCACCTAAGCAGCTCCATTATCTTTCCTAGGATCGATGTCAAACTCACAGGTCTATAACTACCCGGGTCATCCCATTTACCCTTTTTAAATATTGGCACAACACTAGCTTTCTTTCAGTCTTCTGCAACTTTCCTAATGGTATCGTGAGTACAGTCTAAACACCTAGACATTGCAGAGTGCAGATACCAGTGACAGGATATTGGGGTTTCCCACTGGGCTTCAGGTGTCTCTCTCTGGAGTCCCACGCTGGAGTGTGCTGGAGACCTGCTCAGGAGTTTCTCACTGGAGTGTGCTATAGTCCTCTGCTGGGGCTTGTGGCCCTGCACTGAAATTACTGGCATGTGCTAGGGACCAGGTCTGGAGTCCTGCACTGGGGTCTCTCTTCTAGTACTGAGGTGTACTAGAACTCCTTGCTTGGGCACTGGGGTCCTGCATTGATTTGGGATGGGGCAGATTCTTCTTTCTGGGTAGCTGCTTCTTTTCCCAGATGCAGGCAGGCAGCAGGAATATGTCAGTAACAATACCTCCTTTGAGTTGCTCCTGTTGCTACCCTTACACCTTTAGAGATGGGACTCTGGTGGCATCGGTGGCTTCTGCAGCTCCCCAGCAATGGGTGGCTCCAGGCTCAGCAGTGGGAAAGTAGCTGCTGGTAGGGAAGTAGCTGCCTGAGCTGGGTCTCTTTTGTCAGTCTCAGGAGGCTGCTCCACTGGTTCTGATTGGCCTGTAGCTCCACCAGCATAGGAAGGGGCCATGATCAGATGGAGACCATTGTTAAGTATTTCAAGCATAGGATGAGAGAGCTGATCTTAGAGTTTTTCAGGACCCAGGAATTTCTGTTAAGATGTAAATAAACAATTGCTTCAAAATCCAAAGTTGATTTATTATCATTGTCAGGACTGTTTCTTTTATTCTTTTTATAGTCAGAAGGGGACTGTTTTGGGAGAGTAGAAAGGTAGGCTCAGTGATACGTATTCTGTTTCTAAGGCATCTAGCACATGGGCAGGACTGCAGGGTTACTTACAAGGAAGCTGACCTAGCTGAACCCCATTCAGGGGATTCAGGGGACACAGTGAATGGACCAGCAAGCCCTGATCACTAGGCCTGCTGATCAAACAGCCCCCTTCACAACACACCATTCTGCATGGCACTCCCTGCCTCAGTTTGTAAATGCTCCAAGCCAACTCTGTGATGAATACTCACTGTGCAAGGAATCCTTCTCCTTGCTGGTCTGCCAGGAGCTGGAAGGAGATCAAGGATTCCATGGGTGTGTCTACCCCTTGCTGACAACAGGTGCTCAGACTGTGCTGAGCATGGTTTGTCCCTGACTGTACTTGCAGTTTAACTGTGTTCAGAACCATTCAGCTGCATCCATTGTCAGCATTTATTGACAATGTCATTTCCACAGTGCAGAGAAAGCTATAGAGGGGCTGGGAAAGAACTGGGGTTAAAATAGTAGCTGCTTGAGGAGAGTTAAGGGAGGGCCAGGGTGGCAGAGAAATAGCAGTTGGGAAATGGGAAAATAGACACAGAGGCTCAAGAAGAGAGACAGAAGAAGAGAGAAGAAAGAACAAAACACAGGTCATACACAGCAAGTTAAACGTTTATTGTTTCAAGAAAATCTGCTTCCAAAATATTATAATATATATTTATAAAACTATACGCTTACACACACATAGATACATACACACACCACACTACACAGTGTCTGAATTGTCAGTCTCCATTGGAGTCAGTGCCTAGATACTATGGTTGAGAAAAAGAATGACAGAAAGAATTAGGTGTTCCAATATATTGTTTTGAAAAATCACTTCAGCCACTGCTGAAATGTGTGGAACACAGCAGCTGTTTATCAGCATAAAACAACAGTATGTCCAAATGAAAGGAGGTAAGTGAATAATACTGTATTCAATTGAAAGAGCAGTTTTAATTTGGGTAGCCTTTTAGTATTGGGATCCTCCATTCTGACAATTTTTTCTACAGGTCACTTTTAAAATTGTGGACATATTTGACTTCATTAATGAGCATGTACAACTAGTAAATCTAAACATTAATTTGTTTTAAGTATGTGGATCCACTGAATATGGGCTCTACAGAGATTTTTAGTGTGCACATTACATTTTAGTCTATGCACTAAAAATATTTTACCCATGTATACAACTCAGAACAAAAAGAGCAAAGAGTCCTGGGGAAAACCCAAAACTATAGGAACAGTGGACTACTTCCTTAATACTTTTTTTAATGCAGGTGCTTCATCTGTAACTCTGCATTTTCTTCATTTTTATCACGATAGGACCTAATTCTCTATTCCAAAGTCTCTACACCATGGAGTTCTAAAATCATCACATTTAATACTGGAAAAGCCAGTGCAGGATTGTTCTGACATGTAAATAAATTAATGGGGTAAAAACTAACCAGTGGCCCGCTGTGGAGAAAAAATTCCTGAATTTGGAAGTATTTGAAATGAACATTTAGAAGGAAGACACCGATAGTACCTATTTGCACTCAACTGTAAGTTACCCAGGCAAGTTTTAATCAGTAATCCCATCACATTTAATTCCCCTTCCAACTTTTTACCTTCTTTTTACCAAAAGATTTAGCCCATGTCCTCCTCCCTCCAACAAGCAGTTTAATGGATTTATGAAATGCAATAGCCAATGTTTGTGCCATGTCTAGAGAGGTTAAAAAGTTTTAAATACAAACCAAACTTTAACGGGTTCTTGTCCCGTTAAACTAATGTTCTTTCTAAGCTTCAGCTCCTTTGCAGGAAAAATAAGAGGCAATAGCAGGAATTTGTATGCCTAGTCTCTGCACAGATGCCCAGAACAGCTAGATACTGGATGGGGTTGCTGGGGGGAAAGAAAACCCATCAAGGACAATTAGACAACTTGGGAATGGTGGCCTAAAGGAAAAGTGCTCAAAGATAGCAATCATGTTCTTTATTGACGCTTCCTCCATCTCTAATTGGAAGCGGACATTATTGCTGCAGTGTAGTGCTGCCCAATCTTTGCTCTTAAATATACAAAAAAACTAAACTTTGATTAGGTACAATCTGGAATGTCTGTCTTACATATTTCCTTGTTAAGTTATACGCCGTTATTATTTTTTCTACCTCTTTCTGTTTTTCAGCTACATTTTCTTCTTTCTATTTGCTCTCCCTTCAAAACAAGCTTACATATAATCTCCCTCTCCTATCTGCTGTTCAGCAGCTCTCCTGCTACTGTGCTTATATCAATGGCATGTCTGACTTATGAGGGTAAGACCTATCACATGCTAATATATTATGTGAGTTAAGGACTGTTAGTAGCCTCCATGAGTAAATTCTGATCTGCTGGTATTCTACTGTCCAACAGATGTACCTGTGGCACCTTAGAGACTAACAAATTTATTTGAGCATAAGCTTTCGTGGGCTACAGTACACTTCATCAGATGCATAGAATGGAACATATAGTAAGAAGATATGTATATACACATACCGAGAACATGAAAAGGTGGAAGTTGCCATACCAACTCTAAGAGGCTAATTAGTTAAGATGAGCTATTATCAGCAGGAGAAAAAAAACCTTTTGTAGTGATTATCAAGATGTTCCATTTCAGACAGTTGACAGGAAGGTGTGAGGATACTTAACATGGGGAAATAGATTAAATTTGTGTAATGACCCAGCCACTCCCAGTCTCTATTCAAGCCCAAGTTAATGGTATCTAGTTTGCAAATTAATTCTAGTTCAGCAGCTTCTCATTGGAGTCTGTTCTTGAAGCTTTTCTGCTGCAAAATTGCCACCTTTGTCTGTTATTGAGTGACCAGAGAGGTTGAAGTGTTCTCCTACTGGTTTTTGAAAGTTATGATTCCTGATGTCAGATGTCACCTTCAACCCCCAACTAAAACCTCTCCATCGCATCATCAAAGATCTACTACCTATCCTGAAAGACTATCCCTCACTCTCACGGATCTTGGGAGACAGACCAGTCTTCGCTTACAGACAGCCCCCCAACCTGAAGCAAATACCAACCAGCAACCATACACCACACAACAAAAACACTAACCCAGGAACCTATCGTTGCAACAAAGCCCAATGCCAACTCTGTCCACATATCTATTCAAGTGACACCATCATAGGACCTAATCACATCAGCCATGCCACCAGGGGCTCGTCCACCTGCACATCTACCAATGTGATATATACCATCATGTGCCACCAATGCCCCTCTGCCAATTGGCCAAACCGGACAGTCTCTATGTAAAAGAATAAATGGACACAAATCAGACGTCAAGAATTATAACATTCAAAAACCAGTAGGAGAACACTTCAATCTCCCTGGTCACTCAATAAGAGACCTAAAACTGGCAATTCTTCAACAGAAAACCTTCAAAAACAGACTCCAATGTGAAACTGCAGAACTGGAATTAATTTGCAAACTGAATACCATCAAATTAGGCCTGAATAAAGACTGGGCGTGGTTGGGTCATTACAAAACTAATTTCCCCCATAGTAATTTCCCCCGACTGTTACTCACACCTTCTTTTCAAGTGTTTGAAATGGGCCACTCTCATTACCACTTCAAAAGTAATTTTCTCTCCCTTGGTATCCTACTGTTAATTGAATTGCCTTGTTAGAGTGACCTCCTACTTGGTAAGGCAACTCCCATCTGTTCATGTGCTGAGTATTTATACCTGCTCCTGTATTTTCCACTCCATGCACCTGATGAAGTGGGTTCTACCCCATGAAAGCTTATGCCCAAATAAATTTGTTTGTCTCTAATGTTAGGATATAGATATTCAGGCCTGTCTGCAAAGGCCTGTACTCTAAGAATTTATGTGTATTCTTATCACTTGGCTAGTGATAGAGGTATAAAAGAAAGAATCAAAATCACTGTCTGCTGGTGGAAGGGCCTTCTCTTACTGTGACAGTCTGAGGCCCTGGTCTTAGGCTAAGGCCTTTGGCTAAGCAGCAGAGGCAGCCATAAGCTGGGAAGCGAACAGTCACATCCTCACATTCCAAACTAGTCACACTGAAATAAGGTGCTATTCGGCTGTTAGGAATACAATCCTGTCCTGATAGTTCCTATCACCTCCAGAGAAAGGGAAGTGCCTAGAAAATGTAAAAGGAAACTTAGTTTGATAGCATCCTGTCTGGCAAGAACTCACTTATCAATAGCTGGGATGTGAAATCCTCACTTCTGTATTGTCTTGTCATTATAGTTCCCACTTTGCTGCTGTTTGTCTGTATAATCTCTGTCTGGTTTTGTGATTGTTCCTGTCTGCTGTATAATTAATTTTGCTGGGTGTAAACTAATTAAGGTGGTGGGATATAATTGGTTACATAATCATGTTACAATATGTTAGGATTGGTTAGTTAAATTTCAGGAAAATGATTGGTTAAGGTATAGCTAAGCAGAACTCAAGTTTTACTATATAATCTGTAGTCAATGAGGAAGTGACTGGGGGTGGGCATGTGAGATGGGAACAGGGAATGGGGGTAAGAAAATTGGAATCATGTTTTGCTAAGGGGGGAGATGGGAACAGGGAATGGGGGTAAGGAAGTTGGAATCATGTTTGGCTAAAGGGGGAGATGGGAACAGGGAATGGGAGTAAGGAAGTTGGAATCATGTTTGGCTAAGGGTAGGAATGGGAACAGGGACACAGGTGTAAGGCTCTGTGGTGTCAGAGCTGGGAAGGAGGATACTAAGGAAGGAAACTGGAATCATGCTTGCTGGAAGTTCACCCCAATAAACATCGAATTGTTTGCACCTTTGGACTTCGGGTATTGTTGCTCTCTGTTCATGCGAGAAGGACCAGGGAAGTACGTGGGTGAAGGAATAAGCCCTCTAGCATCTAAGGTGCACAAGGACTCCTCGTTTTTGCTTCATTTCTTATGACTATCAACTTAGCGTTCCATTGATGATTGTCACTGTTTGCTTTAACCATTGATGCTATTCTAAGAGAATGCTAAATGAAATTCTGTATCTGAATTGCAACAGGAGATGAAATCCAAACAAATGATTTTACTTTGACCTGATTATTCTTAAATTCCATAAAATCCCCAATGTCTGGCTTTCCATTTTATTTTATTTTTTTGGTGCAAAAACACTTGGGCAGGTGGAACATGATGCCATTAAAGGCTCTGAATTATTAAAGAAGAGTGAATGATGACAAAACCAGACACTTGCTATTTTTAATGTAAAATAATGCATCAGATCATTTTACTATATTGTATTTGTAACATTATTATCAAGGATCTGTTATCAATGTGAACTAATTGCTTTGCTTATTTTGAGAATTATCACAATTGTATTTAAAGCAAATTAGCATTTGGCCTGTGGATTAATTTTTTATTCCCATAAAATTCCAAAGGTATTTTTAGCATACAAGCATCCTGCATATGTTTAGCACTCATAGAACATCAGGGTTGGAAGGGACCTCAGGAGGTCATCTAGTCCAACCCCCTGCTCAAAGCAGGACCAAGCCCCAATTTTTGCCCCAATCCCTAAGTGGCCCCCCTCAGGGGTTGAACTCACAACCTTGGGTTTAGCAGGCCAATGCTCAAACCACTGAGCTATCCCTCCCCCACTCAATAGCTAGTGATGGCTCAGAAGGATCTACTGAAGTAAACCAGGGCTATAATCCACAAACTATTTCAGAAAGAGGTAGTTGGCAGCAATGACTAAAACATTATCTAATAAAAATCTTAAATACCTCGCCATAATAGTGAAGTGTGTTTAAAGGTTAAAATCTTAACTGAATTACCTGACACTGCGTATCAACACTTAGGTTATAAAATTGTTAGAGAACAACTTTTTCCCGCTTTTCTTAAAGAAAAGTCATAGACTGGTTACAGTGAAAGATTAGTGTTTTTTTAATGTGCTCTCATGATCTTTACAAAAATTGAATTATAACAACTTCCCTTTTAGGTAAATGTTATGGTTAGTTAAATACAAATACATGTGATGTTTGATTAAGCAGAATTTCCTACCTATTTTTGACTAGTAATCATTGTAATATTATAGTAACAACAATTTTTGCCCATTATAACTAAGGTTAAAATTACACTCAAGGCCTCTCTTCAGAGTCCTTATCTAAAAATAATCCAATCCTTTGTCTGAAGTTTTTCATACTTGGTTTTAGCTCAGAAGTGAATATTTTTGGACAATCTCATAAAATCAATTAAACCTTTCTGAGTTATCCAGTCATGAAATAAAAATCTTTCACCTGGTCAGACATTTTTCAGACAAATTTTTTGAGTTCGGATAGCTCACAGTGGCTTTATTTTAATCAGATTAAATTATGGAGTCCTGAATGAGAACTAATACTTTTGACATGTTTGAAGAAATTTAATTTAGACATAAACTCATATGGGTTTTTTTCAGATGGCACACTGAAAATGCACACTGCATTTGTTCCCACTAATTTCATAGACTCACTAGACTGTGATGCTCTGAATGCGTAGATACTTGAGTACAAAGTCATTCTCATAGCCCCAAACCCTTCTCCTAGGAAAAGCAATAGCCTGATACAAGTAACCTTACAAACTTAAGATATACAGAAAAGCTATTAATGGAGCTATGTGAATTTACACCAGATGAGCATCTGGCCTAGCAAGTGTATGTATTTTCATTACAGATTACAGTCAACTCACAGTGAGTACTGCTCTATACTCTTTTCCTGCGTCTTTCCCAGTGGTGTATATAATTTTAAAACTAAAAGTACAACACAAATAACTAGAGCTGCTCACCATCCAAAGCTCAGACTACTGCTGTGAGCATCATCCAGGTAGGAGTCACTAAAAACAGTATTTGTTAACATGGACAACTCCTGACCGCTGTTCACCATCCAGATAGAGGAGAGATTAATAGGATGGTGTTAGCCGACGGCCAAGGATGTTTGGTGAGGTGCCAGCTATGCCCGTTTATACCATCCGTGACTTTAACCGCTAGGACGCACTGTCCCTTTGCGGCGGGCAGCCCGGGCTAGGCTGACGGATGCCCCAAGGTCCTAACCACCCGTGACTTTAACTGCTAGAGCTCAGAGCTCCTTTGCAGCGGGCAGTCAATACTGACTGACAGGTGCCCCAATGGCAGCACTAAGAGCCTCTCCATACCCGTGACTTTAACTGCTAGAGCTCAGAGCTCCTTCGCAGCGGGCAGCCAGGATTGACTGACAGGTGCCCCAAGAGTTTGCCCCGTGGAGGCGGCACAACTCAACGCTAGGCTCTTAGTACTCTCACCTAATGGCCAGGCTTTAGAGCCAAAACGGCTGAGGTTCTTTAATTGTGTTGGCTGCTTTACAGTAAACCAGAGAAAACAAGTCAGGCTTATGCACAAATGGTTACCAAAATTTATTAAGCTAGATTCTAATCATGTGGTTACAAAATTGCTAGTGCCTACTTATTTAAATGTAGAGATGTTACACACATAAACAAGTTACAAAACTGAAGCCACAATCCCAAAGAAAGAAAACAAAGTATAGAGCTCTATTTCAAAATATGTGTACACTAAAGATAGGAGATCAGGTGTGGGTGCTTCTTACCCTCCTTGCATCTCTCAATTCCAGTGTTGCCAAGCCAGGATCGGTCACTCAATTCTGCGGAAAGACGAATAAGGGACAAGGCGTAGGGACCCTCTTAGCTGCAGAAGCCTTGGGAGGCTGTCACTTATCTGACCAGCAGATAGATAGTGAAAAGCACTCAAAAATCATGGTGCTGTAGGTCCCCTACTTATACCTCTGTACTCCTTTATTCTCTTTCTCCTTTCTTATGCCAAATTGAGGCTGGTCTGTCTGGGTGACGCCAGCTTTCGCAAGAGTAGTTTACACTTGCAAAGGAGAGAAACAATAAGTTTCGACTACTGGACATTTCTTTTATCAGGGTAAATATTTTCCCACCTAGGATGTTGGTGTGTGTGCATCACGCTATTTAGTAGGGGCTAAGAGCCATGTCTGTCACAGGGCCTCTGCCTGCTGTGAGCTTAATCGTCGTATCTGTTCCCAGAGGCACATTGTAGCAGCACACCTGTGCTTTCACAGCTTCAAAGGCTGTGCTGGAATATATGTTAAGTGCCCTGTTCCGGCTTCCTCCTGTGTTTCCAGCAATGCTGGTCTGAGGGGGGGAGGGCTGTCTGTCTGGCTACAGATGGGTCTTACTAGAGAGTAGACGACTCATCAGAGGTACTCATCTATGAGGGTGCCTGCTACTGCTGAGGATAGGTGGAAGTGAGTAAATAAAAATAACACATGCACAAACCCATAGGACATGGAGGTGGAGAGGGAAGTGGGGCTTCTTTATCTAACATTTTAGGGGGAAGCTGGTTTTGCCGTTTATAATGTCAAAAAGTGTGGGAGACTCTAATAACCAAATTCTGCTCAGTTGCACCAGCACAATTCTATGTCTGTGTTTACAATGATGGTACAAAACCAAACCAAGCCTCAAGACTCTGTCAGGCGCTGTCTTGGCCCAGTGTGTATGTCACTTCCTTTGTTTCAAATTTCGGTTTAGAGGATTATATTCTTATTTTAGGAGATGCAGTGGATTTTGTATTAATTGGATGTCATGGGCATGGAGATGAGTGAGACTGAGGGAAAGTGTGATAGTGTGGGGGGATATTCTGCTGGGAAAGAGGAACTTGATTTTGTGTGAATTAAAACATCATAATGGGATGTTGGCTGTAGGTGGGTCTTCTAGATAGTGGCATTTTATAATGCGCAGATGACTTTCTGTCTGCAGTGAGATGCATGCACGTGTGTCTATATTTCACTAGTGGTTTTTCTTCATTTTCCCCTTGGTCTAATCGGGTTGAGGTCTTACAGAGGAAGGGGCAGATTGTGAGGGAGTTACAGAGTGTCCACCCTCCTGTTTTATATGGAAACACCTTTATTTATTAAATAAGGCCCCGCTTTGGCATGGTTCTTAAGCACATACCTGACTTGAAGCACGTGAGTGTACCTTGCTGAACTGGAGCCTTCAATTTAACATTACGTTCTTTTGTTCTTCAAGATGATTTTTAGCTGGGTATGCAGTTGCAATGCTTTAGAGACACTTTTTTAACCTTTAGAGTAAATATATTTACATAGGCATTTCTAGGTCATTCATCACTGTACTATGAGCACACAGTGGATATGAGCAATGTCATCATGACCTCGAAACATGGGGGACTAGACAGGAGATGGTTTCTAGAGGCTTGGATTCTCAAATGTTTTTGACATTGGATGAGGATAAGCATTGATAGTGATCTGCAGGTCCAGAAACATTAGAGACAGTGTCTTTTTGCTGTGTACAGCAGGAGTCCTAGACAACATGGTGCATTGGTTGGCTTCATCGCTCACCTTAAACTCAAGCACAGGAATGAGAGTAAGTGGGTCGCTGAAGTGGTGTGAGCACAGAAGCATGGAGGGATGTGCTCTGCACAGAGTTAGGCTATGCCATTTGTGGGTACTATTCCTTTGCAGTTGAATGGCCAATCAGGATGTTGTGGCCTGAGGAGCTGACTACCAAATGACTGAGTTCATGGTGCTGTTTCATCACATATGGGCTTGATAGACCATGATTTGAACAGTAAGAGGCCTTGTTGGTTGTGCATTACCATTCTAAGATTTTTGACAGATACTTTGAGTGCTGCCTAAGAGTTGCCCCTCATGCTTAACCATCACATCTATTTGCAGCCTTTATTTGCAATCACTTGTTGCAACACCAATGCAGTATGGCATATTATGAACATATGCCCCAGAAAAGCTCAGGTTGGCTTCTCACTGGTAGTTCTATTGATTCAGAAAACCCCGTTGCTTCTGCAGGTCAATATTCCATCTGCAGTTTTGTCTGTAACTTCAGATATTTTATTATACATTAAAAATAACCCTTGCTAGAAAGAAACATTCCCACACTCAAAGATTAGAGACATTTTCTTTTACTTTTTTATTACATTGTTTCCTACTGCTTATTACAAAGGTTTGAGAAAATGTTTTACATGATATAGAATTTTTATTAAATTTACATGATATATATTTGTATTAAACAAAGAATTTAGCTATGTTTATTCAAATTAGGCCTTTTTCTTGAAGCTCACATTTTTGGAAATATGTCATCAGACTTAATTAAAGTAGAATGGAATGCATAGTCACAAATCAGTGTTACGGACAGTGTTGATGTGACAGAATCAAAACCAAATATAAAAATAAATATGACATTTTGTCCTTCAGATATGTAAAAATGTGAATGCAAATTCTGTAGTCTTATTTTCTGATCCCTGCTACTCTCGAATCTTATCAAATATACATTCACATATTCTGAGAAGGTCTGATAAAGTAGGCTGATACAAACAAGTTGCATTAGATTTTGTAAAATACATTTTCCTAGTAAATCCGATTCCACAATTTTTTTTCTGGTGACATATTAGCCATTTCTTAGTATATAAAAAGGTATTAGAATATTTTAACTGTAGAAGACAGAACTATGCTCTACAGCAAAATGTAGCTCTACAGCAAAATGTAGTATAATGTAACCAAACTGAATATTATCTGTTTCCAGAAAACATTGTTTCTTTAATGTTTTACAGTGTGTACCTGGTCTACTCTCTCAGGGCCCAGGTAACTAGCAAACATCTTACTTACCACTTCCTGTCCTCATGCTGCTTATCTGCTCACACTTTCTGATATCATTGTTTGTATCTGAATGGAAGAGCCTCAAGATTCATAAATCTGTATGCAGTTGTATGGTTCTCATTTTAATTATGTGTGACATAAAAAGACCACCTACAGCTGAGAATACAGTATAAGATTCTCAAGGTTACTATGGGGAATACTTCATAACTGAAGTATGTTTTCCCAAAGGAGTTATACTACCATTTGATTTAATTTTTAATTTTTACATTTTAATCAAAATAGATCAAATGGTGGTGGTATCTCCTGGGAAACGTACTTCAGATATGAAGCAGTCCATGTTCCCTTTAAATATGTAAAGCTGCCATTTATGTATAACTCATGAATGACGCCTTGTGTTGCAAGCAAATATCATGCAGTGATTCCCACATTGTTTTAGTAACAACACCATAATCCCACATACATATCAAGACATGGCATTAATTAGTATCAACACCTAATTGATTCAATATATGGTTGGTCCAAAAAAGAGCCAATTCTTTATATTGACAGGTCCCATCCTCCACGTTGTCCCCAAACATCAAACAAGCCTTTACCTGGGGTTTCCAGAAGGCCACAACTATAACTTGAAAACTCAGAATTAGAAACACTGCTTAATTAAGAATAGGAAAGAACAAAGCAACAGTTTCAAACTTGGGTGTCTAAATTTAGGCCCCCTAATCCGTAAGTAGGCACTGAATGATGATCTACCAATTTTAAGTCCAGCTGCCACAGGCTCGCTCTCTCCCTTTGCTCTGTCCTACTCAGGTTCTTACACTCTGTTCATCCCTATAGTATCTGAGCACCTTCTCCAGTAATGCATGAAACAACATGATTAACATCTGCCATGCATTTGTTCTCTCAACCTCTCCTGAAGGGAGAGAAGTGTGTGCAGGGGACTATTTTGTTTTGGATTTTTTCTTTTTTTTTAAAAATAAATGACACTAATACACATACTCTTATGTTAGAGAAGGTAAGGTCAAATAAATGCTTCTTGCATTTCAAGCAGAAGGTGGTGGAGGTCTTCCCAGCTGCCTGCTCCAGCTCTGCCAAAGAGATTTGAACTCGGGCAAATGCTTATGTAGCCCCATTTGAAAATAAGCTTACAAATTCAATGCCATCTATCTGTTACACTGTTCAACCTGAGTGTATGTGAAATACATTAATTATATCTGGATGATCTGCTTAACAGGAGAAAAAGTCAAGTCTAGGAGAAAGTCTTTGAGACAAGAAAAATAAGCACCTCAGAGAGCAAACCTTTTCTTGAACATTTCTTCATGGGCTTTAATTAATCCCTTGATAGATTCATGATCTTGACGATTTTTCTATTTATTTTTAAAGAGATCTTGCTCATCAAATGATCTTCATATATTCTGAACTTCAGTTTAATGGGTGAAAATAATCTCTGATGATTTGCTAGTGTCAATTGTGTTGGCCTGATGTATAAGCAGTTCTTAAAATCATGTTAAACATTTTTTTTCACTCTTAACAATTTGTCATCTGAAGATAACCATGGGAGCTAAGATTTTCAAAGCAGTGCAGTGGATTTAGTCACACATCTTTCCTTAAAGATGATGCACTGCTTTGAAAATCTCAACCAGGAAGTTCTCTTAACACAAGTCAAACACTGGATCTTTTCCTATCCAGCTTTTGAATATTATTTTCCAATACTAGATTCTGAAACAGCATATCTACGAAGTCTGCGACTTCTAACAATAAATTCAAGTCAGAGGAGATCTAAGGTTGACTAGAAAAACCAACACAGGCTTTGACACTAGGTTAGGCTCAAATATCAGTAGTGACTTCAGTAACAACTAATTTGACCTTAACAGGCAGGATGGAAGGAACTTTAACACTTGCTTTAAAAAAAACAACAACTTCACCTGGCTTTTTATGTGTTGCTTTCCATTTGGACTGTTTCTGGCCTGAAGACTATTGCAAAAAGAACTAGGGAAGCTAGACCTTTAGTATTACCTTGGCATACCTACTCCCTTGACCTGTAGAAACTGGCCTCAGAAACCATAGTAGGCACTCTAGAGCCCCACATGTTAGGTAAGGAGATGTGGAGAACCCTGGATGGCAGAACCTCATCACAAGATTTTTGTTCTTTTCCTTCTCTCATTTTTAGATGTATGTGTCTGACAGAGACGTGTCCTTTTTGTGGTGGCCTTAGTAGCTGGGAAGACAAGCTGGGAAAGTTCACTCAGTGTGTGCAAGAGCAAGATTGGGACTTGGAAAATACTTGAGGTGCCTCAGCACCTCAGCAGGTGCCGCAAAACTCTTGAGATTTCATTGGCCACTTATGCTTTTGTTCAAGTGTGATATAAACAAAAAAATTAATTCATGGGCTGAGCATGTTCACTCGGTCCCCGATTCAGCAAAGTACTTAAGCATATGAATAGCACCTAAAATGCAACTGGTACACATTTTTAGAGTTTTCTTTTCAGAAATAACTGGTAAAATAAAATCTGCTGCATCAGTCAAACTTCAGGATATTGTACTCATTAGGACTATATCGTGCCACTAGTTTGTATACAAAATTCCCATTAACTTCAGCGGGCGTTCCACATGGACTAATGGTAAGATACGAGTCCTAATGTTAGACTTGCTATTAGTGCACTTTATGTTTAAATCTGAAATTACTATAAAAACAAAATTATTGAAATGTGACTTAATATAGGTCAAATACTTCAATTACATTGTTTTCTTACAGTATTCCCAAATGGTGATAGGGTTATCAGCATTAGATTTGCTTTGGTTTTGCATGTAAAAGGTCAGCTTGGTAATTTACAGCATGACTCTTGTTCAAGTTTCAAATATACTGTAACTTTTTGTATTCATTTCTGAGTTTCACCTGCTGGCATTGATAAGCCTATGAAAATGCCTCTAAGTTTTGATGACGCAGTTTCATGAAGGGCCAGCACCATCCAGCCAAGTAGAATATGAGTGCCAATACAGTTTGTTGATAATTATCCCCTGTCCCAAGAAACAAAAGAAACCTTTTGAGTAAACTCTATTTTAACATAAAAATGTATTATTCTTATCCTGGCCCTTTCATGTTCACTCTCACATTGGATCAGCCCCTCTTACTTGCTCAAATCAGACATCAAGCCGGTAGTAGAGGCCTGATTCTCTTCTCTTGAATGGTGTGTAGTCAATTTTCATCCATGCAGAGTGGATGTAAAACACAACCAAATCAGAATCCTTCATCCAATCCTCAAAACCACCCCCAAAACCAAACTGCCAGGGATGGTCTATATAATACTTAGTCCCTTGCATTCAGTCAGGACTGGACTAGATGATCTATCAAAGTCCCTTCCAGTCCTACATTTCTATGATTAACTTGCACTGATGTCAGTATTTTACACCGACTGTACACAGGTGTAAATGGCTACACAAGATGAAAAGCAGGGAAAAATCAGGTCTTGTATCGCCCATCTTGGCTTCAAATATTAACTTTTTAAGTAAGATTATTCCTTTTTCAGGAATGTGAGTTTTCAGGACTTTGTTCTGCATTTGTACAGCAGTGTGGGATTCTGGTCCATGATTAGGGCTCCTAGTTGCTACAATAATACAAATAAATAATACTCTGATATATAATAGTAAAAATCAGAAAAGTGTAATTCCTTTAATGTTCCCTTTCTTAGGGCTCCTTTTAAAAGAAATCTGCACCATAACTGGAATGAATGCAAGCCAATACATCAGGTTTTTTTAAAAAATATTTTCTCATTTATAAGACATGATTTACAGTTTAATTTATAACTCTATAACGCTGGCATCCTAAAGAGGGGTTCAAAGACAGCTGCTACTTTGCTTTGGATGGAAACAAGGCACAGGGCATTCTAGAACTGGTAATTTCCCAAGGTCTTTAGGACTTGCAGCAATGTATGATGGGGAAAGAGGCAGGATATAAAGCCCTTTCATTGTGTAATGAGAGACCTGGAGCGAACAGATTTGTGGTCTCTCCTCTGAGGAGACCTGAAGAAAATGGCAGCTGGTGAAGGAGAAGACCTGTTGTAGGTCTCTCTAGGCACTATAGAACATCTTGAGCAATTAAGCTTGAGGTGAGGACTAAAAGACTGGTGTCAGTCTAGAAAGAGTCCTGAAAGAAACCAAGAGTAAGGGGAAAGTTAGGATGGAAGGCTTCATGTATATTTACTGGAGACATTTTCTTTTGCCATTGACCCAGAGTGTAGGCAGGGTGATGCTGTTCAGGACTTTACTAAAACAGAGCTTGAGGGAAGTGAGTTTGTTTTGAAATGTTAGTAGTTTCATATGTGATTACACTAGACCAGGGATTGAACTGTCTGGCATGGGATGGGGAAACGGCACCTGGCTCTACAGTGGTGTACAAAATAAAAATGGTGTACATTTATCTACATACTTCAACCATCTGAAGAGTGTAACTTGATTATGAATGGGAATGTGAAGAAAAAACAGTCACTTTCACACTTTTAAGCCAAGATGGTGTTTACTGCTTTTGTGAACAGCAATTTACAAAATACAAAGTTAAAAAAGATCAGATAAAAATATTAGATTGTATCAGTTATATCTGGATTAAAACCAGGAAACAAGTCTGTGTATTGCTATACACATTCAAATGTACCTCCTACAGGTTATTTTGTGTACAAAAGCATAAACATTAGGAAATATAAAGTGTATATAACATTACCAATAAAATCAAAATACCACAGTGCTACATCATATGGTAAGGAAAACTCTCAAAACAATAATTTTGTGGTTCTAGTGCAGATTTAAGACAAGTCTTCGCTGAAGAATGCTTACCTCGCCAAATCTGTATTGTATTTGTCTGTACCCATTACAACAGCTTTACCATTCTGACCGATGGCAAGCCTGGAACTGGATGACAAATACAATACATTAAAAAAATTAGTATTGTTATGTCTTTAATATATTAAAAGATCTCACTTTCAAAAGGTTTTCATACTGGCCTGTTTAGACACACATTCCATATTCCATTGGGGGAAAAAAAAATTCAAAACCATTCTAGCATGTAAACATACTACAAAGCAGCCCAGAGTTGCCCTAAAGCTTCAGATATGGAAATGAAAAGTCACCCACTCAATTTCTGCAATGGAATTTTACATATTTTCTAGTTCATGAAAATCAAGAGAAATTACATTGTTTCCATTAAGAACCAGCCAAAGTTGGTATCTGATACTGAACAACAGTGACTGTCCTGTGAAAAGGCCAAGGGAAGAACATCAGGGACACCTAGAAGGCCATGTCTTACTCCCAATGAAACAATTAGGAGTTTGCTATTGAATTGATTGGGAATATGATAGGGCCCCAGAAAGTGATGCTTAACTATACTAGGTGTTTCACAAATGGTTATGGACACTATACATAAAGTTGGATTTGAATCTACACAGAAGTATTTTATTAAACAGCATCTAGCAGCATCCCCAGAAACACAAGTAGGCTGGCTGAATTAATTTTAGGGCTTCTGGCTATGTGCAGTACACTACAAGTTCAAAACAATGGGTGGATTGTTAGATTGGTGGATCCTAGACTGTTGTGATTTTAAAAAATACGCTGCATACCTTCCTCTTATAATTTTACATCACAGAAGTTTCAGTATTTTATTGTAAACTACATTAAGAAAAAAAGTATTAAGGGGATTGTTAGTAGATGCCATTACGAAGTTAGGATGAATGTACTTTCACAATGTGAATTAATCTGAGAAGTAATTTTGATAAGACTTTGATTAGTGAAGGACCTACTTCCTGTACAGTAAAGCCACCAATGCTAATCAAAAGTAGCAAGACTGTTGATTAGCATCAGAGGAATGGCTGACCAATTTTTTCTGTTTGTTTTGCAGTCTATGAAAAAAGGTGGAAGCATCAGAATTACAAGATGACTAAAAATGCAGATCTGAAATAACCTATAATTTCAGTGCAAATTGTAATCTCAGGTCTTAAGGTTTACTGAAGCAGCAAGAGAATTAGGTGATATCCAGAACTAAAGCACAGTAATAACATATGGTGTTTAAAGGACTAGAGAAAATTGGCTTGTTAAGTAAGAGTGTGGGGATGCGAAAGTTAAAATGACATTCCTCATTCATGGAGAAGTGTGGCAAGGTCTAAGCAGAAATTCTCTTAATGGGTCTTTCTCTGAGGAACAGAAGGGAACACTATATTCTGCTTTATACAACTATTCTGTATTTTACAACAACCATATGTATTATGTGAACTGGTAGAGACAACTGGTTTACCTAATACTTTTTGCAAACTCACAGTGGCAGGTGAGGGTTGAAATAGGCTGGAAGGACTTCGTTCTCTAATTTGTTAAAGCACAGTAGATTAGATCAATTCATAATCGTCATCACTTAGCTAAGTGAGCGTTTTCTTCCAACAGTTTTATAGTATTGTTTAGGGCTGTCAAGCGATTAAAAAAAATAATTGCGATTAATCGTGCAATTAATTGCAGTTAAACAATAGTAGAATACAATTTATTTAAATATTTTTGGATGTTTTCTATATTTTAAAATATATTGATTTCAATTACAACACAGAACACAATGTACAATGCTCACTTTATTTTTTATTACAAATATTTGGGCTGTAAAAAACAAAAGAAATAGTATTTCAATTTACCTCATACAAGTACTGTAATGCAATCTCTTTACCATGAAAGTTGAACTTACAAATGTAGAATTATGTACAAACAATAACTGCATTCAAAAATAAAACAATGCAAAACTTTAGAGCCTTTAAGTCCATTCAGTCCTACTACTTATTCAGCCAGTCACTCAGACAAACAAGTCTGTTTACATTTGCAGGAGATAATGCTGCCCGCTTCTTGTTTACAGTGTCACCTGAAAGTGAGAACAGACGTTCGCATGGCACTGTTGTAGCCAGTGTCACAAGATATTTACATGCCAGATGCGTTAAAGATTCATATGGTCCCTTCATGCTTCAACCACCATCCCAGAGGACATGTGTCCATGCTGACGACAGGTTCTGTTCGATAATGATCCAAAGCAGTGCAGACTGACACATGTTCACTTTCATCATCTGAGTCAGATGCCACCAGCAGAAGATTGATTTTCTTTTTTGGTGGTTTGGGTTCTGTAGTTTCTATGTTGGAGTGTTGCTCTTTTAAAGCTTCTGAAAGCATGATCCACACCTCATCCCTCTGAGATTTTGGAGCTATCTTTAGAAATCTTACATTGGTGCCTTCTTTGGGTTTTTTCAAATCTGCAGTGAAGGTTCTTAAAATGAACGTGTGCTGGGTCATCATCCGAGACTGCTATAATATGAAATGCATGGCAGAATGCGGGTAAAACAGAGCAGGAGACATACTATTCTCACCCAAGGAGTTCAGTCAAAATTTAATTAGCACATTTATTTTTTTTAACGAGCGGCATCAGCATGGAAGCATGTCCTCTGGAATGGTGGCTGAAGCATAAAGGGGCATACAAATGTTTAGCATATCTGGCATGTAAATACCGTGCAATTCTCGCTACAGAAGTGCTGGTGAATGCCTGTTCTCACTTTCAGGTGACACTGTAAATACGGAATGGGCAGCAATATCTCCCGTAAAAGTAAACAAACTTGTTTGTATTAGCAATCGGTTGAATAAGTAGGACTGAGTGGACATGTAGGCTCTCAAGTTTTACATTGTTTTGTTTTTGAGTGCAGTTATGTAACAAAAAAAATCTGCAAGACATTTGTAAGTTGCACTTTCACAATAAAGAGATTGCATTACGGTACTTGTATGAGGTGAATTGAAAAATACTATTTTGTTGTTTTACAGTGCAAATATTTGTAATAAAAATAATATAAAGTGAGCACTGTATACTTTGTATTCTGTGTTGTAATTTAAATCAATATATTTAAAAATGTAGAAAAACATCCAAAAATATTTAATAAATGTCAATTGGTATTCTATTGTTTAATGATGCGATTAAAACTGATTAGTCACAATTAAAAATTAATTTGATTTAATCGCATGAGTTAACGGCGATTGACAGCCCAAGTATTGTTCCTAAATAAAGAAGTCTCATACTGTTGCTATACAGTGCAAAAGATAACTATAAATTAACTATTTTTGTGACAACCTATTCTGAAATTGGTGTACAGTTTTTATGATTTTTTCCAATTTACTTTCCGAACTGTAGCGTTTAGATGTTCAGTACATATAAGTCTATTCAAATGAATAACACTATCGCTGAAACATTAAAGGATGAGACAGTGCAAAGAGATGTAAAATGCTACCAGTCTGATTTGTTAGCATATTATTCCTCTGCTCTGGGGTAAGTGACCACACAAGATGCAGGGCAATGGTGAAATAGGCCCATGCTCATGTTACAAGCAAAAGTGGTAAGAACAGTCTAAAATTCTCTTGTTGTTGGACTCAACAGGTACAGTATAGTCCAAGGATGAAGTCTTGGGAGTCATTGTGGATAACATAATGAAATACCTTCCCACTGTGCAGCAACAGTGATAAAAAACCCATTATAATCAAACACTAGTATAACTTAATCAACACTCTGTAATACCGCCAAGGACTGGGACCAATCCTTGTGATTTCTGTAAGGTGAGATATTACAAAAACCAAGTATTGTATAGCCTGAAGGGAGAAGAGTTAGTGGGAACATGATATAAAAGTTATGAATGGCACAGTGAACAATACTTGGACCCTCATTTTTTGCCACATCTCATAACAGAATTAAAGCTCAGCAGTTTAGATCAAACAGAAGAAATATGCATGGACATTATCAATAATTCACTGAAAGAATTCATATCTTTGTTAACAAATAAGCATCTCTCCAAACTGATAATACATGAAGACATATCTTCCAATGTTTTAAAACTGGTGACACACTATTGCTATAATATGTACTGGCACAAACTCATTCCTGAGCAGAGTCAAGTCTGCTTTTGCCCCGTCTCTTCTTTGGTTACATGTTGTTTCAGCCCGATCTTTTCTTTAGCTATATATTGTTATACCCATGATTAAATTTAGGGCTCATCTACACTATAGGTGCTGTAGGGGCACAGCTATCGTGCTGCAGCTGTGCTGCAGTAGCACAAAAGTGTAGACGCTTACTACAGTGAGGTAAAGGGTTTTTCAATAGTTGTAGAGAGGCGACCCCTTGAGAGGCAACAGCCAGGTTGATGGAAGAATTCTTTCATTGACCTAGTGGTTTCTACACAGGGGCGTAAACAGACTTAACTACATCTCTAAGGGGTGAGAATTTTTCACACCCCTGGAGTGATATAGCTAGATTGACATAAATTTTAGGTGTGGACCAGACCTTATATCATAAAACAAAAGAGCGTTTGAGTCATTGTGCAATAACTGAACTTTCAGATGCCTTTGTACCTTCGACCATCTACTTGTACTATAACTGCAGAGAAACTCATACCTAGTCATGCTTATTGCCTGTCTTTGCTCTTTAGATGGTGTCCATCAATGTGGTATCGATTTATTTAAGATTCATATATTTTTAAGAAACAGCCATCCCTACACCACGTGCTCCTTCTACCTCCACCCAACACAAAAGGCATTCTAGCGGTTTGAAGGGGACTTGGCTTGAATGTCTTGTGCCCTGTCAATTCCTGTCTGAATACTAGCCCTTAGAGAGCTATTACCAGCCTGGTGTACTTGCAGCTTCAGGGCTGCAGTCCTAAGATGCTCCCAGAACTGCGGAGGCAGAATACTGTTCTAATGCCAACTCTGCCCTGCTGCCCCTGTGCTGATCATAGGTTAACTAGAGTGAAGGATCTGGCCCATAATCTTTGTTTTGGGCTAACCTATTTGACTGGCTGCTTAAAGGAAGCCCTCCCTTGAGCAGCAGTTAGGTACAACTGTAGTTCAGAGATTTCTCTCTGTGTGCACCTTCTGGGGTATGACACAGCAAAAGAAAGTTGAAAGAGTTTGGGCCATATGCCATCAGTCTCCCAGGCAGGTGCCCAATATGCTGGCTATACCTCCTCTGCTCCAGAACCTTCCACCAGTGAATATATATAATAGAGATTAAAATAACGTTCAAACAATTTCAGCAGTGGCCAAGATCCAGCAACCAAACCAACAACTGGAAAGCAAGTGAGTCTTCCCTACTAAAGTTAAGCAGTGGCAAACTGGTTGCGTCCTTGGCAGCTTTGAGCAGGGAACTGCATAGCACAGGTGCTACCATTCAATTTCACATGCTGGAATGTTGCAAAAATAGTATTTCTTTTTCAGAGATGGGGGTGTGTGTGTGTGTGTAAAACTGTGTTCATTTATAAACAAGTAGAAAGTTCTTAAAATGGATGGGGGAATATGTTTTTGGTGAGTAACAAACAATGGAAAGCTTAGGACCAGATTGTTATTGGCCTCTGTGCAAGTGTACAGAGGCTGTGGGTGTGTAAAGAGAACCTCTGCTTTGTCAATCTGTATAAACTTCTAGAAAAAGCTAGGCTACAAATGCAGTCCCTGTTCTCATCTGAGCACAGGGATGGTCACTACCAGTGCCCCAACAGGTGCCCAAAAGGAACAGAGAGTGGAGCAAGAGAACTAAGGGTTTGCAGGACTGGACACTGGGCTAACTAAACTCTTATAACAAAGCAAAATCAGACCTACTTTCATGACTTTCTTTACCCATTACTAAAAACACCTATGTCTGAATGAAACACTAGCCTGTGTGAAGGGCCTCAGGGAGGGAGTAGGAAGGAAGGATCAAGATAGAAGTTATTTGCACTAATAACTTCTTAAACTATAAAAACAAAGGAATATGGATTTTGTATTAAAAATACAACATAACGCACAAAATCTTATATAATGTATAACAAATCTAGATCCACATTAATTGAATGGGTGTGTACAGAAATCCAGCTGTATGGTGTTTACACATGCACGTTCTTACGTTTTAAAAACAGAAATCGAACATTTCTGCTTTGCAGGCTCTCTTCTTCTAGAAGCCCATAATATGGTTGAAGTGTCCCTGAAATGACAAAGTTTCACACATCACAAAACAAAACAAAACTGATGCAGCATTTTTGTCATTGTGCAGTGAAACTCTTTGGTCAAAGAGAAATATACACTGTACCACTAAAAGCATCATACCTTGAGCAGCTGAATGACATAGTGGACAATGAATCAATCTGGATAATCAAGGAAGTTTTCAATGTCATTTTTATTGGGAATATGGTTCTCTTTTGGATAAGACTTTCATATGTTGGTTAAAATGTTATGCATACAAAAAAGTATACAACGGAATTGCATACAATATATTGACAATTTTAACATCCCATTGGTGTTAACTGTTAGCATGTTAGAAATCATACTCTTTTGATTAAATATAAAAGAATTTAGCACAGTCCAAATGGGTTAAGGTTTTATTTTCTGGCTGGGGACTTATTTTAAATTATCTTGTTCATTTTTATGTATACATTTTTACATGATTAAATAAACTATTTGTGGGTATATATTTTACAAACAGATCAAACAAAAATGACCCTTTCACACTGTGTAGCCTAATATAAAGGATTTTTTTTAAAGTAATTCAAACAAATTTGTCCCAAAACTTTTCACCTGTGCATTCCCCCCCCCCCACCCTTTGTTTCTCTTACATTCAAACTCTGATCCAGAGAATGCTTAAAAGTAGAAACTGTTGAAATAAAAACTTCTCCTCACCCCACCCCTAGTACTAGTTTAATTCAGTTGCATTTTTCACAGCACAGTATTTAAATGTAATTTTTACCTTGCCCCTTCCTATATTAGCTAACCAGTTTAAGCTTGAATCCTGTCCTCTCTACACTTTTAAGTGCAGACCTAAAAGTGGAAGCATTCAGGAATTGCTGATGTTAGTCAAGTTATTTACATTCCCCATACACTGCATAAAATCAGGATTTCCCAGTGCAAAACACAGTGCTTATAAAAGGCCCACCAATAACCACAAAAGGGTTGTGTCAGCCCATTAGGCTTTGTGTCTGATTTACCTCAATCTAGCTGCCATATTTTACTTTAATTCATTTGTACTCCACTATAAACTGTAGAATGTACAGCTTCTTATGTGACTTTAACATATCTTATGTTATTCCTTGTAAAATCAATAGAGGCATGCTTTATCTCTTCCCACATCTGGGCTCCTCCTCCTTGTTAAAGCCATATTGGAGTATAATTTCCACGGTAATTATTTTGAAAGGTATCAGAATTGGATCTCTGTGAATGACAAGCCTTTAAATATTTTAAGGTGAAATTTGATCTCTGCAGAAAGTTACTAGTTAGCTGAGCTAGTAACACCTTTGCAAGGCTTTATACTGTAGTCTGATACACTGCAATTTAAAATTGTTTCGTGAATGAAAATAATGTACCAGTTTGGTTCCTGATCAATTGATCAAAATATGTGTATTTTCTTCTCTTATGATATTGGCCAGAAGTAGCTGATTAGTCAAACAGAACGTAATGAGTGAGTCTATACATGCTGATCTTTAAATGATCCATGTCAACCCCATTACATTTTAATCCTTGACCTCTGCCTCCACTGACAATATGATCTCCTGTATCAAGCATGGACAAATGCTTTTGTTCCTAATCGCCTCATGGCACATTGAAGACATAGTTTCACTTGATCCAGACATTTTAAAGTTGCTCTGCTTTAACTGGGAAAAGTATTTATCCATTCTTGGGTGGGCAAACCTACCTAGAAGAGTAAAAGAGAAGCCCCGTAAAGCTATAATTTGAAATTCTTATGCTTTGCAAGCTGAAATATATGGTGGAAAATAGATCTTTAGTTTTGAAATTGTGGTGTTCCTATATAGGAAAACTAGAGCTATAAGAAGAGACTGGGATAAAGAAAACTCTTTTCCACTATCAGATATGTCTACTGAATGCACTAAATTTAAGAGCAACATGAACAGATCATCCATGGTATTAGCCTTTCATAGATGCAACCACTTACACAAGGGCTGAATTTTACCTGGCAAGTTTTTTGGTTTTTTTTTTGGCTCATAAATTTGTTCTTACATTTACTGATGTAAAATTTAATGAAGAGAGGCACAAGACTATTGCATTTCTAATACTACTGCCAAAATAGAAATTATGTTATTTGAAATTATGAGGTATACACAAATATTACCTAAAGCTGGGTATAATGTATTCCAGGACTAATTTGCAACTGTGTAATTCATCAAAAATTAGTTTCACATTAAAACTGAAGAATCTTATTAACACTAATGCTGGCACTTGTAATTCTGAAAACCATTTTAAAAAGTTAGAGGTCAAAGAGTGACTTCTCTAAAATGGAAGTAACATTCTAAAACAATTTGGGTTTTGATCCAAAGATGCATTTTACAGTTTGCATGTGGAGAAAGAATACGCAATATGTTCACAACAAAAGCTTATAAAACTTGATAATTCAAGTTGATTAATAGAACAGATTCTTCAATTTTCAGTGACTTCAGTGGGAGGGAAAGATAGTCAAGGGCAGATTTTTAAATATATTTAGGTGTCTACAGATATGCAGAGGTGCCTATTGGGATTTTTAAAGGTGCCTACTTGCTTAACTCTCATTGAAATCAACAGAAGTTAGATACCTGTGTGCTTTTGAAAATCCCAGTAGGAATCTGATGCACCTTTAGGTGCCTACATACCTTTAAAAATCTGGCCCTCAATGCCTTACAAGAGATGCTTGTTGCAACATTTGACTCTAGGCATGGAATCCTAGCCCTCTTGAACTCAACGGCAGTTTGCCCATTGATTTAGCTGAGTCCAGGATTTCACCCTAGATCAGTGATACTCAGTGAACCTCAGTGGTTCAAGTGCCAAGTTAGCGATCAACATTACCCAAAATAGCCACAGCAGTGTGAATTCATTGTTTGTTTCATTTACTATAGTATGGTCTATTCATATTTAAACAAACAGTATGATGGGAAATATTTAGTTTATATATATAATTCTCTCACCAAAATGACTGATCAAGTATTATTTTATCAACTGCAATTGGTTAATAACATAGTAAAAGCATCCTGATTGGTTAAATCACACAGTGTTTTAATATCATGTGCTGCAAAGAGCTGCAGGAGACACATTAAAGAACCATTTGCGAGCCTCAGCCTGAGTATCACTGCCCTAGATGTTCAACCTTCTCCTCAAGATTGACTGAGACTTCATTCACATATCTCTCCCATTCTCCTACTGGCTGCTCTTGCAGAACTCTGCTTGGATGGATTCAACAGTAGAGGGTGCAAACACAATTTAACAGTAACTCTCAGAGTAATACATTTTTAGGGGCTTCCCTATAAGCTTTGTGTGTGGATGTCCAATGGATGGTAAATCTTCTGTGGGATCTGGTAGGAAATGACACTGTAGAGACAGCACTTACTCTTTTGCCCATCTGGGACCCGAAAAGCACCCAATACTAGATGGCTAGGGCCGCCCTCGTATGTAACAGTAAATTTCTCACACTATTGTCATAATACAGTAGAACCTCAGACTTACGAACACCTTGGGAATGGAGGTTGTTTGTAACTCTGAAATGTTCATGAGTCTGAACAAAACATTATGGTTGATCTTTCAAAAGTTTACAACTGAATATTGACTTGAAACTGTACTAGGCCAAGAAAAATGCTGCTTTTAGCCATCTTAATATAAATGAAACAAGCATAGAAACAGTTTCTTCACCTTGTCAAATATTTTTTTAAACTTTGCCTTTATTTTTTTTAGTAGTTTATGTTTAATATAGTACTGTATGTATTTGCCTTTTTTGTGTCTCTCTTTGTTGCTGCCTGATTATATACTTCTGGTTGAAATGAACTGTGTGGTTGACCGGTCAGTTTCTAACTCTGGTGTTCATAACTCTGAGGTTCTACTATATTTATTTAAAAGGTGTCTTGTAATATCATTTGAAAACTAATAAACTAGACATTAATATCACTGTGAAATGCATGTTACAATGCTGTTTTTAAAATAAAAATCTTATATTTTTCATAGTCTGTGAACAGACAAAGGAGGCAAAACTGTTTCCCCCAGGCAAAGAAGAACTGCAAACACCTCTTTGGCTCAACTGCAAATCAAGCCAGGTGTGACCAGAGACAAGGACAACTGGGCTATTCATTTGCAATGCAGATTTCAGGAAGATCATTTGCACTGTAAATCAGAGGGGACTGCAAAATTAAGATGGCACAGGCTCCCTGGTGGACACAGAAAGCTGAAACAAGGAGGAGTCCTTGTGGCACCTTAGAGTCCCTTGGAGGGCTTCCTGACCTCCAAGACAAAGATAAACTTTGGTGACATAAGGAACTGCTGAAAGACTTTGGGGTGTCCATCAGCTGAGAGAACAAAGAAGTCAGCGCTTTGTATTCATGAAAGATGGGTCCTGCTAAACAGGCTGGAGAATGCTGACAACTTGGTGTGAGTTAAAAAAAACTGTTAGAAAAAACTTGGTGTGAGTTTAAAAAAAACCTCCCTGGTCACTCAATTACAGACCTAAAAGTTGGAATCCTTCAACAAAAAAAACTTCAAAAACAGACTCCAATGAGAAACTGCAGAACTGGAATTAATTTGCAAACTGGACACCATTAAATTAGGCTTGAATAAAGACTGGGAGTGGATGGGTCATTACACAAAGTAAAAACTATTTCCCCATTCTAATTTTTTCCCCTAGTGTTACTCACACCTTCTTGTTAACTGTTTGAAATAGGCCATCCTGATTATCACTACAAAAGTATTTTTTTCTCCTGCTGATAATAGCCCACCTTAATTGATTAGTCTCATTTAAAGTTGGTACGGCAACACTCATTTTTTCATATTCTCTGTGTGTATATATATCTTCCGACTGTATTTTCCACTGCATGCATCCGATGAAGTGGGTTTTAGCCCACGAAAGCTTATGCCCAAATAAATTTTTTAGTCTTTAAGGTGCCACAAGTACTCCTCGTTTTTTTTGCTGATACAGACTAACACGGCTACCACTGAAACTTGTTAGACAAAGCTATACTTTGCTAGAATTAAGTTTTATACACTAGAGAGCATGATGTTTTTGTTAGTAACCCTTTCATATCTCTTTCACTCTTGCTTGAAATCACTTAAACCTATGCTCTTTCTTAGTTTTACTACATACCATCTGTGTTTGGGTAATACGGTGGTTTTGGGTACAACTCCAGCTGACCTAACAAGCTGTTGCGCATACTGGTTCTTTGGAGGCAGCGAACTCAGTGTTACCTCTGCGAATATCCAGTAAGAGGGACCGGACACTGCAGGGGAAATGGTTTTGGGGAGACTTGAACTGCAACGGTTTTGGGGGTCATCCTGCAAGGAGTAACTGGGCTGGCCAGGGGAGACCATGGTGCTGTGAGCATGTTGCAGGTATCAGGACTCTGAGCCAAAGCTGCATAGCACAGAGGCACCCAAGGTTACAGGGCAGGAGGTGACAGAATGCCTTACTGGCCTGTATGAACTCCCAAAGCATCACACCATCACTGGAATACTCAGCACAATATCTAAAAAAAAGTAAGCAGGTACCTATTAAAAATCTGAATAAAATGTTCAGGGACTCTACTCTTCTTAACTATCTTAATGAGAAATACTAGTGGAAAAGAGGAGATGAGGCATTATTTTTACTTAAAAATGCATTCAGTTACTTCAGTAAACTGCTTTTTAGAGCGAATTTGAAAAATATGCTTGCAATCTCTATATTTTCAACTTGATTGTGGAAACATATTAGTTTGTACTCTGCTAGCATACCTCGGAAAAGCTAAATCAATCTGCCTTTTTTATTTACATGCTTTATTCCTGAGAAATGTAACTGCGATTTTTATTAACTTTATGTTTTATGGATCTAATATTTAAGAACAAGTCTATCTTTTATGTCACAGTAAGAAGGTTAATATACTTACAGATTCTCCTGCAATACATCTTGGGCAAGGCTGGGCAGTACCTTTGCTTCCATGATTTTGAAAAATCTAACAAAAACATATACAAAACTCTCAAAAAAAGCAATTATTTGCAATTTTATTATAAAATGTATTTTAAACATGTTCTACTAATAAATAGTTATTGTTGGTGATGTAAACATACCATTGAATTTGGCTTTTCCTTAGGGGTCTGAGGAATAAATTGTTCTGTGGTACCTTTCTGTATAGAATCCAGCTCCATAGTCCAGTAATCCATAGCACATTCATTTAATTGGTGGCAAAAATCACTCTCATTTGGAATGGGCTCTAAACTCTTGCATACTCGTTTCTAAAAGAATAAAAAGCAATATGTACCTATCGTCATAAAGCAGAGTCCACTGCAATTAAAAAAAGAAAATTCTGAAAATCCGTAACAGATAAGAATCTTGAGTTCAATTCTCAAGTGTGCAAAATTTCCATAGCCCGATTATATTGAGGGGCTTTACAGAACAAGATGAGGATGGGTAAAAATTTCAAAAGCATCTAAGTCCCATTTTCAAACATGACTTAGACATTCCAGATCCTAAGTCCCGGAGGGATAGCTCAGTGGTTTGAGCATTGGCCTGCTAAACCCAGGGTTGTGAGTTCAATCCTTGAGGGGGCCATTTAGGGATCTGGGGCAAAAATTGGGGATTGGCCCTGCTTTGAGCAGGGGGTTGGACTAGATGACCTCCTGAGGTCCCTTCCAATCCTGATATTCTATGATTCTATGACTTTCATGCTTTATTCAGAATCTCTAAGTTACCTTTGAAAATAGGACTTAGGCTTCTAAATAACGTAGCTTTGAAAATTTTCCCTAATATCTTTTTGAACCAACTTTGTTTTTAGGAATAGCAACATTTTAATATGTGGTATCATGGTACAATAATCTACATTTTCCTCTCCGTACCCCAGTGTTGATCAGTGTTACATATTGGCCCATTAGCATAGATTGCTTTGCAGATTCCAGTACTGTCTATTGACAGAGTCAATCTTCACAATGAATACCGAGTGAAATATTCTCTCTCTCCCAGTAGCATAAGAACTTCATAGGCAGGAGATGACTTGCCAGCAAACTAACCAGGCTCCTGAAGCATGGAAACTAAATTTAAAATTTGAATATATATAAAAAAATCCTGTTATGTAAAAATAAAATGGATCAATACGCCAGGAACCTCAGTGGAGAACAGTTGAAACAAGAACGCTACTGAGGAATAAAGCATATTTGTAAGGGAGGTAAATCAAAAAGTAAAATATGTATTGTACTAAGAAAGTGAATAATATAATAACATAGCCTGAGAAGGTCCTCTAAAGACAGGCTTTCCTCCACTGGGAAAACATCCTTTTCCCTTTGTTGTTGTAGAATTTGTCCTTTATTAAAGGCTATGGCATATCAGTACAGCAACGTAACTAACAAGATGTATGAAATGAAGGATAAAAGGAAAAAGTGATTTACTGCTATGCATTGTAAGAAATTTGGCTTATCAAAAATAAATTCAAGGTATTGTTTTTTGGGTTTAAGATACTTAATATCAGTGAGGAAAATTTAGCATACAGAGTAGTTGGCTGACAAAATCTTATCATACTGATGCCAAAAGAACTTAAAGTTTCTAGAGAGGTTGGCTGCAGAGAAGACTAAACTATACTGAAATTATATGAAAGCAGAGCATCATCTCAGGGAAGAAGAACAGTAAACCAATAAATCAATTCTGACTGTCGACAGAATCCAAATAATGCAAGATCTATTAAGTTTACAATTAATAAGGCCCAACAGGTCAGCTGTTCAGAAAGCCTAGTTTCCACTAGGCAAGATTACATCAGAATGACCCTTATTTACCAGGAATGGTAAACTCAATCTAATGATCGCTTTATGCACTATATCCAATGTGGGTCCAGGGCTCAAGACAAGAAACACAAGGTCATATTCTATCCTAGGAAAGACAGAAAAGAACAGATCCTTCTACAGAGAAGATACACACCAACCTATCCTTTTAGGAGCAAAGTAGGTGTGAGTGTTTGGAGGAGAAAGAGGAAGGTTTCCAGATAAATCCCTCTTCCCCTTGAGTACTGGTGAAGTTGCCACAAGTTTATTTCCTAGCTTTGTAGAACACACTGATCATGAAAGGGTGATACAGGTGGTGCAAGAACTAATATGAAAAATTAACTGAGCTAAATGCAATTGCAGATGGTTTTGAGAGACTGTCAACTGCTTTCTTATAATTTTAATATATATATATATATATATATATATATATATATATATATATATACACACACACACACACAAACAGAAAGATGCATAACATCTTAGAAGCTTCAATGTCAAGTGCTTATTCCTATTTTCTTTTGTTCTCTCTTTGCCAAACATTTTTCTCCTGTATATACTAAGAACCACACTGGCAGTTTTGTTTTATCTTTTGTTTATAGTATATCTCAGCCTGTGTTCCAGCTGGATGACAGCAAGTATGTACAAAACAGGCTCCCAACGTGCAGTCTTAGAGAATGCTAAGCCCTTTGCTAACCTTCAAGTCAAAGTACATGGAAATGAATACAAAGTTAATAAGGAACTTCTCAAAAATTAGAGGTCTATCTTAAGTCAAGCCCCTATAATATACAGGAAGAATTACCCAGATATGGAAAAGGGAACCATATAGATGAATAATGTGCAAAGGAGCGTGAGGGAGGCTAAGAAAAGACAAGAGGGAGAGAAGAGAGGACACAAGGAATCTTCCCCCTGCACAGGAACCTAGCAACTAGCTTTTTGCAGTTAGAGTACAAAGAATGAGGAAGCCTAGTATCCAAAGTGGTGCTAGCCTTTCCAGAGAGGACAACATTATGGCACCTTTACCCCTATGCAGCAGAATGCCCACCATGCCCCTTGAAAGGATGTCAGTGTCCGAGTTTCCCCTGGGTACTGACTGCCACAAAAATGATGCCTCCAGAAGATCCTGCTCGAACCGTAGAGATGCACACTACACCCTTTGTTGGCAGCAATTTAATAGCCACAGTCAGGCCCAAAGATTCCATGTTAGAGGGAACCTAAAAGGGAAGAGTTTTGCTGTTTAAAAACAAAGTGTAGAGCTATGTACAGTGCTCTGCAAATTATAAAACAAGACCAGTTTCCCAGCATTAATACTAGGGGTAAGCTTAAGGCTTCTACTATTAGTTTAAGTCTAAAACAGAAACCAGGTTCCACTTCCTTGGCTCACAGAACACCTGTGATGCAGTCATGAGCGGCTACTAATTTGCTCCTTCAGAGGAAAATTCTCCTTTCGGATTGTGTCTAGTAATTTGCTTTCTAGATGCAAGGATCTCTCACAGGAAAGAGAGCAGAATATGCAAGTTGGGATCTGGCATGTGGATCTGAGAGGATAATTTTATCTCATCTCTGAAAAATGGTCTCTCTAACTTATTTGTTACCACACATGGACAAACTACAATGACTGAGCCAGGACAAGTCATTATCTGGCTGTGTAACCTCAAAAAGGAACAAAGAGAAGTTCTTTTTCTCTTATGCATTCTACTCACTTATAGTCAGACAGGGCTTGAAAGCAAGAGTTCACTGACAGATTTTTTTTTCTTTCTTACCTGTAAATGGATTTCTCTGATGGACAAGGTTAGCCTCTAACTAGATGGGTTTTTGCTCATGTCACACTCGAACAGGCATCATCAACCAATGGAGTAAGAGCATATGAGCACCAACACAAGTTGTCTTGAGGCTCCTGTTAATTTCCCCGAAGTGAATGCCCTGGCACTCACTATAAAGAAAAATGCTTACAAGCTAGGAGGTGAGAGACACCTTCTTGGAATGAATTTGGTTAGAGAAATGAACTCACTCAAGCTTAAAACTTTTATCCTGAGAAAGCAACAATAAACTCCTAACAGACTCTCCTCGTGAGACATTTCAGAACTAGGCCAGTAGCAAGTGAATACTGTTAGTACTGCCAACTGGTAATAAGGCAGAATACCAACTAAAGTGCGGCTATTGAGCAACAAAGTTTTAGTGCTGAAAAGCACCAGTATACACAGCACTTTATCACCAGGATAAAACTACCACCCCTCATTCAGGATGGCCTTTTTTTTTTTTTTTTTTTAAATCGCTGGGAGAACTCTCCCCCCGGCAATAAAGCATCTACACTGTCTATGTCATAGTGCTGCCACAGGGGCAGTGCAGACATACCCTTAGAAGTAAAACGGTCTACAGACCGACCTTACCCACTCAGAAAATAACTATATGGGATACAACAATCTCTTTTAATACATATGGGACATCGCAAGCTGCAAAGCCAGAACAAATACTGAGGAAAGCTTTGTGAGTAGAAGCATGTGTGTCTGCCATGCAAGGGCTAATAATAGTATATACGTAGAACCACTTAATAGCACTCCATATCAGTTCTGTGCTGACCATGGGCAACATTGGCTGCAAAAGTATATCATCCTATGGACATTTTCAGAGAGTTTGTATCTAAATGGTCTGTGTGCCTGTTCAGTGTATGTTTTAGTGACTGGAAGGTTTCACACATCCAGATATTTTAGCACTGTGGAAGCAGCTGTTTTAATGTACATCATAGTCATGTGTAGGTTAATACACTATGACTCTTGGCTTATGACAGATGTTAACCTGGGCCTGGGGGGTGTGTAGCCAGATCACATCTTGTCATTGGTTCCTATGCTGTGGGTTTAACAACTGCTTCTGTAACACATACGGGATGGTGCATGGTTTGTGGGTGCAACTGTGAATGATGGTTGAGTGGGGGATACAAGTCTGGCCAATACTTGTATCAATTGTTCTTCCCAGGGTCTTGATTCATAAAGAAGGAAAGCCTCAAAATGGTATGAGCACTTATGTGGGGACGTGTGCTAGTGAGGTAGCAGCTGGTAATTTAGAAGATGACTTCTGTTTTACAGCAGTGATACTCAGACTGAGGCTTGTGAGCTGCAAGTGGCTCTTTAATGTACCTCCTGTGGCTCTATGCAGCACGTGATATTAAAACACTGTGTGAGTTAATTATTAACCAATTGGGATGCTTTTACTATGTTATTAATCAATTGTAGCTGATAAAATAATGCTTGGTCAGTCATTTTGCTGTGAGAATAATTTTTATATATATATAAAATAACGAATTCACACTACTGTGGTCCTTTGGGTAACGCTGATTGCTAATTTGGCTCCTGAATTACTGAGGTCTGAGTGTTACTGTTCTACAGTATGCCCTGCTGCATTCCTCTGACTGGAGGGTGCTATGTATCTGCATCAACATGCTTTGTCTGCGTGTCAAACTATGTCCTTTTTCTTAACTGCTAAAGATTATTCTCTCATGTTTAGGCGGATGAGCAGTCATGGATCCTGACATTCATTTGCAATATAAATTAACCTAGCTAACTACTCCTAACTTTCACTACCAAAAGAAAGAGGAGAAGAACCATAGCATGTTCCTCCCACCATGAGAAGTGTTGTGGAAAGCAATATTGCATGCTGGCTGCTTGGTAGTAATGCGCTACAGGTCTGCACAATTGTGTGTACTGCTCTAATACTAGTAGCATGCCTTCCCAGTGATACATGGGTGCTTGACATAACACATGGATTTCTAGTACAAGAGGCAATAATTGGTTATGATGTATCATTTCCATTGTGCAGTTGACTAGCATACTGTGAGAACTATGGGACCTAATTGCCCACACAGCCAGGGGAGTCACACATACCCAAGCCCCGTTGTCTTCATGGCTGACCTGTGTGCTGCCCTCCCATTCTACAGGGCTCAGATGGTTTATTTGCTGGATATTTATGAGCTAGTGTTATGGGCAACGTATGGGCTCTAGGCAGACGCTATGGGCCACTATTTTGATTCAACTGGTACAGTTTTCCCCGCTCAAGGCCCATGTCTTAGTTAATCAGTGTTAAGTGGTGCAATGTCTGCTTGGCTCAGTCAGTATTGCAGAGGGAGGGATGGCCAGTTCTTAACCAACATCTAGATATGGTGATTTATTGATAGCTTTTTACTTTTTTGGCTTCACCACAGAATGGTTATCAATGTTCATGTATATGTATATCCCTTAGCAGAGTTGTGCGATACTGACTGCTGCCTGTGACTGCACACTTTGGGACATGAGCAGAGGTTCAGAACTCCTCCAATCAGCAATTATCAGTTTGTTAGTCCTGTTTCTTTACTTAATGACAATTTTCTCAGTGAGCCTATTAAGTTGCTGTTGGGCTTTGGGTCATAATGCCTTATATAATTTTTGCCTCCAGCTTAATTTTATGTTTGCTTCTGCATTGAATAGGTTCCACTAACCTGAAGTGGTGGATGGGTAGCCTGTATGTAATGGGAAAGGAGGAGGACAGAGGTCATGACAGATCTTACCAGTTTTCTTATTGAAAAGGTCAGCAAGATCTTGCATATATAGAGGAAAATGTACTTTCTACTTATTAAAATAGTTAAGCACTGGAACAGGCCTCCCAGGGAGGTTGTGAAATCCTCATCACTTGGTGTTTGTCTGACCAAACTATCAGCGTACATGCAGTTCTCTTTCAATTTTAAGAACTTTAATTTTGCTAACAATAAACAAATAAATCAATACTTCAGCTAGGGCTGAATTCTGCAAACACTTTCACATGTGCATGAAAGCACTGGTGTGGAAGGTTATGCAGGGTTGGGCCTCTAGAGAGTTCAGTAATATTTCAGTACTAACGCTACGGGGCTAACAGCCAAAACTCCAGCCAAATAAACTCAAATTCCAAGAGTTAGTGGCATATAGCTCAGAAAGTTCACAACTCATTTTAACCTAAGACACTACATTTTTAATTGTTAGAAACTTTGTAGTTTACAAGAAACCTATCCAAAGCCTATTACATTTGGAGGAAAGCCTCAAATTAACTTTAATGGATCACTCAAACCATATAGTACTTTTACTTAAACAATGAAAAGCTTCATTTACAACAAAACGAATGAGACTTTTCCATTTTTCCTCCTGAAAATGTCTTGAGAGCAAAATGCCCACAATCCTTTAATCTCTTTCTCATATCAGTATCTACTCAAGGTTAAGCAACAACTAACAATTAGAACATGACTGTATTATAAACACAAATATTCATTTAATTTCTAGAGGAGACACCCATTACTATACATGTACTATCACAAAAACGTTCGTGGTAGGGCTTTTCTGGAGTTAAGGACTCAGTCCTGCAGTTTTTACACAAACAAACTGCTTCTTGTAGATTTGGGCTCCAATCCTGCAAATATGCAGATGTGGAACTTTAGTCCCATGAAGCTATGTGAGTAAAGTTACAAGCACAAGCGTCTCTGGGACTAGAGCTGTAGCTATGAAATTTGCTTCAGCAAAGATTGCAAGAATTGGCACAACATACAGTTAATATTGGATACAGCAATTTAAGCTACATGAAGCGTCTTCAATAGGGCCATATCTCAGTGGCTCTCAAGGGCGAAATGTATGCAAAGGTCCAACACAAGGGACCAAAACTTGCAGGAAACTTAAAAGTCCATGGTGGACTAATCCCTTTAGTGTAAGTAACCCATTTCCACAGCAAAAAGAGGTCAATACCATTATCCACATTTTGCAGCTCGGGAAACTGAGTCAGGGTACGGGGGGGGGAGGAGGGAGTGATTTCCCCAAGGTGAAGCAGAAGGCTTATACAGCTGACATCACTATCTTTCCTCAATAAAAGTGACGGGGGCTTCAAACCTGCGTGGACGCCGAGCGAGCTCCCTGGAAAGGACAAGGAGCGGTAGCGCGCAGCACAACTCGGAGTGGTGTAAACAGAAGGGGGAAGCGCAGGGTTTGCAGTTGTTTTAGGAACTCACGGGGCCCTCGCGAGCAGCTAGCGGCTGCGAGCGCCGCTCGGGAACCTGCCGGGTGGCAGCAGAGCGCTCCGGGCCTGGCAACATGCCCGGGGAGCCAGGAGTCTTCCGCAGTCGCGCCGGGGCACGGACCACCCCGGCCCGCCGCCAGAAACCGCGGCGCCCCTTCCTTCCTCCCTCCCTCCGCGGGCGGAACTTACGCGCTCCGGTTCTCCCGCGGGCTCGGGCGGGACCAGCGCCCCCCGCCGCCGCCGCCGCGTGTGCAGCGCCAGCAGCTCCATGCGGCCCAGCGCCAGCCGCTGGTCTCCCTAGCTCGGCGCTCGGTCCGCAGAATCCCGCTCGAAGCGCGCGGTCTAGGCCCAGGCCGGCAGCGAGTCCCGCCGGGCCGGGCGGAAACAGGGCGGGTCGGCCCCGCCTCCTGGGCCAGGGGAACCTTCTGGTGCAGATTGAGCCCAGGCACAGGCCGTGCACAGACAAGCAGCCGGCCAAGCACAGGCTATGCACGTACACGGATAGACAAACACCCCCCTGCACCCACACAGCAGCTGCCCTTCTGGGCAGTATAGTGGCTGGTTTCCGGGGCAGGCTGTGCAAGCAAAACCATTATAATTGTTTCACTCAACCCCTCTCCAAAACATTTTCTTCTCGAAGTGCATTGCCGTTGCACGCACACACACACACCTTCGTTCGTGTGCCTGTGACCCACCAGCATCAGCTACATAAAAGTTACTTTTAAAGTAACCTGAGAAATACTTTCTTGCTGTGGCAAATTACACAAGAGTTGTCCAAGGCTGGATTTCTGTACGCATGTACCAGTGTAGCAACAGGCTGTTGAAGTATCACTATCTACCAGCATTTTAACCACGATGTTGCTTGGACAGGCTCTCTGCAGAGGGGTGGTCACTACTGTCCCTGCTGCTGTTGCGTCTGGTGGAGCTGCAACATGATTTGGGACTCACATTATTGTAATATTTTTTCCAGATATTGCCCTGTTTCCCTCCTCCAGTGTTAACCCACAACATGGAACCTCCTTTTCTCTTCCAGCCTGCCATGTGTATCCGACTGTCCCATCTGCACAGGAGGAATACAATCCACACCTGACAGGGTCCTTCCGCACTCTGATCAGGAGGTTTGATGTAGCCTATTAACATTAATTCCCTCCTTACTGAGATTTCTTTAAAAAGAGGAATATTTAGGAATTTGCATTATGTAGTTAAAGCACAGCAAAAAAATTGGTGAATTACAAAAATAAAAATGATAAACCTTGGAGCTTGAGACAGAGAACAAAAGACTTTCTAGTAAAAAAAAAAAAAGTCACTGAAAGCAGCCTACACTGTCTCCTAGGACTTTAACCTTCAGCTTATGCCTTTTATTTTATAACACACAAGGTTGTTACAGCAGGGTGTAACCTCTAAGCTTATGTTACTGTGAATGCAGCTTCTTATTTTATCCTAAATGGATTGAGATCTGTAGTTTTACTTTGCCAGGAGTTCAACTGCATGCATGTTTTACCAAGAATCATAGTTCTGATCTCGTGACATGTCATCTCCTACTGTATGTTTGTTTGTTTTTTATTCCTGAAAGGAGTTGATATAGTGTTGCTTTGAATTTAAGCACTTCAAACTGATCTGCTGAACCCTGAAACTAAAGTCGAATGGGAGTCTTACCATTGACTTAAATGGAAGCAGCATCAGGTCCATTTTTCTTTTATTTTCAAAATCATTGGTGTTCCTACAACTCAAAATGCTTTTGTTTCAGTGAGCCTTTTCACAATTGGTTTATAATGTAGGCCTGGCCTTTTAGGCATTATTAAAATATAGAACAAGTAGAGGGATTTCATTTTTAAAAGTATATTTTAACGCACATATCAATATTAATACACATCTGCATTATGGCCTATATGATACAAAACAAGTGGCAAAATCCTTGGCAACAGCTCCATGTTCTTACATATAATTATGTGTTTGCTTATAGTAATGAATTACAATGGACACAAATCAGCAAAAATGATCTACTTTGTTGCCTCATATACATGAAATCCAATTTGCTCCCATTGAAGTCAAAGGCAGTTTTGACATTGTCTTCAGCAATAGGAGGGTTGGGCACTGAAGTATCCTATTGTACCATAACAGGTATTCCCAGTTAGGCCAATTAAGGAGCAGGACTACATCTGAGGCTATAAAGGGTGAGAGAGAGACACAATGAGAGGGGACTGGCTGGGAGAGAGAAAACTGCAGGCAGTAGCACAGGGGTGGGCAGAGTACGGCCTGTGGACTGCATCTGGCCCGTCAGACTCTAACACGGCCCTTGAGGTCCCGCTGTGCTGCGCGGCTCCCAGAAGCACCAGCATGTCTCACGGCCAATGGGAGATGCAGGAGCCATGCCTGCAGACAGAGCAGAGTGCAGAGCTGCCTGGAGCCTGCACCCCGACCTCCTCCTGCGCCCCAAACCCCTGCCCTAGCCCTGATCCCCCTCCCGCCCTCTGAACCCCTCGGTCCCAACCCAGAGCACCCTCCTGCCCCCCAAACCACTCATTCCCAGCCACACCCCAGAGCCTGCACCCCCAGCGAGAGCCCTCACCGCCCCACACACACCTCAACCCCCTGCACCAGCCCGGAGTCCTCTCCTGTCTGAAGCCTGCTCGAACCCCCCAGCCCAGAGCCTGCTCCCCCATACCCCAACCTTGTGTCCCAGCCCGGAGGTCCCTCCCGCAGCCTGAACCTCTCATTTCTGGCCCCAGCCTGGAATCCACACCTCCAGCCCAGAGCCCGAACCCCCCGCCACTCCAACCCCTGCCTCAGCCCAGAGCCCCCTCCTATACTCCAAACCCCTCTGCTCCACCTCCAGCCCCCTCCTCCACCCCAAGCCCTTCATCCCTGGCCCCACCTCAGAGCCCAAACCTCCAGCTGGAGCCCACACCCCAACCCCCAATTTTGTGAGAATTCATGGCCTGCAATACAATTTCCATACCCAGATGTGGCCCTCAGGCCAAAAAGTTTGCCCACCCTTACAGTAGCAGAACTGCCAAAGTCCCATGAGAGAGGAGGCAGTGAGAGCCCAAAATGTAAAGGGTGAGCTGAGGAACTGGTTTGTTTAAGTTTGGACAGTAAGTCTGCCTAAAAGAGATTGTGGGTATGGCAGCAAGTCCTTAGCAAGGTTGAGAGAAACCCTGTCTTGTGGCACACTTCCTCTCACAGGGGACTCTGGCAGTCTTGCACTTCTGCTTTCAGCAATTTACTAGCTTGCTCCCTCTTTCAACCAATTCCCCCTCATTGGTGCTATGTCTCTACTAGAAATTCTACAGTGGCGTACACTTACAGTGATGGAAGGGAGTCTTCTGTTGCTGTAATAAATCCACCTCTCCAAATGCTGGTAGCTAGAATTCTTCTGTCAACCTAGTGCTGTCTACACTGCGGCTTAGATCAGCTTAACTCTGTCTCTAAGAGTGACATAGCTAAGTTTCAGGTGTAGACCAGCTCTTTCTCTCTCTCTCTCTCTCTCTGACCTTTTATAGCCCCAGGTACAGCCTTCCCCCTTAACTGGCCCAACTGGGAGCACTTGTTCTGACACAGGTTGCTGGATCTACTTCAGTTTCAGGAGCCAGCCACCCTGTGACAGGCCTAGTGTGATCATTTTTTTATTTGTAACAAAAAACTATAAGTATATATGTGCTTTAATTTAACCTAACATTAAGAGCCTTCCTTAACCCAGTACAAGTAAGGGAATTAAAGGCTGAACCTGAAATTTCATTGCATGGTCTTCAAATACTGTGTGATCTTATATACTATACCATAAATTCTGCAGTAGCTTGGAACAATACATTGAATTAAGGATGGAGTTTCAGGCTTCACTTTGAATTTTCTCGCTTTTGAAGGTGTTAAGTCAAACTGGAAATGTTATTTGAAAAGGTTGTGTGTGTGTGTGTGTGGTTTAATGTAAACGGTAGTCTAATTTCTGTGCCTTCAAGCTCTGGTAATGCTGTAACATAAAAAAAACAAAATCCATGTGGAAGTATAACTGATGCTGCATTAGTCTGTGGGTTGAAAATAGAAAGGATTATAAATGATTCACTAGGTGTAGAAAATAAGGTAAGAAGACTTATTGGGGGGAAAAAAGTAAAAAGGTTTGTTCTGTTTATGCACAGCCTGAAGAAGGCACCATAAAAGATATATGACCATCCACCTTGTTTTTATTTGTAAAGTGTATTTTATTAGCTTATTTTTATCACTAGCAGTAAATGTTTAGTTATCTAATTACGAGACCAAGGTTGTTTCAATCATTAAACAAAACTAAGTCTATAATTACCTGTATTCTAAAGCTAGGAGTAAACTCCAACTTCCACATAACGTTAATGGAAAGATTATTGTAAAATTATACATGTTAATGGTGAGATAAAACAGCAAAGCAAGGGAGTAAAGTCCAGCTTTCTATTGTGCTTCTGTGTAATTACAGAACACATAACTGAATAGGAAGGAAAATGTTTAGTCTGCTTCCTATTTTTTGAGAACAATTTTACCTATCTCCAGTAGGGACATATTTAAATAGGATGTGTATCCCAGGTGGTACAAAACTGAGCACTAAGGGAAATGACCACAATTTTCAAACCTGGAGGCCTCAAGCCAGGCGTCTAAACCCATATTTAGGCATACAAATAAACCATTTGGCATTTAGAGGTTTTAAACACCCACAGTTCACTTCCCTTTTTTTGTTGCATGTTAAGTATGTGCTGTCACCTGTCATCTTGATATGAGGTGCTATGTAGCTGCCTGACTCTGATCAATAGTATTATGTGGCTAGAGTCCTCGTGTGTTTTTCAACACAAGGGTTTCACTGACAATCTGAGGGCATGCTGCAGTAGTTATTCCTATAACTGGTTTTTGAGTATTTTTGTGCATTTCAGCCTTTTCCATGCTTTTTGATGCACAAGGAGCACTTATGACCCACAGGCAGCTATATAATTTTTATTAAAAGATAAAAAGTCATCCAACTGTACAACCAGTTTTTTATTTGTTTGTTTTTTAAATGCACTGGTGTGTGGCAGTACCCAAGAACCCTCCTCAAAAGCCCTTGAATTGTGGTAACCTTCTTCCTACTCTGAAGTGTTATGGTTGTGACCACTTTCAAAGTATGTCATAGAATCATAGAATATCAGTGTTGGAAGGAACCTCAGGAGCAGGACCAATCCCCAACTAAATTATCCCAGCCAGGGCTTTGTCAAGCTGACCTTAAAAACCTCTAAGGAAGGTTTACCTCCCTAGGTAACTTCACCACTCTCCTAGTGAAAAAGTTTTTCCTAATATCCAAACTAAACCTCCCCCACTGCAACTTGAGGCCATTACTCCTTGTTCTGTCATCTGGTACCACCGCATCCCTTTGGGTGTTGTGCTTCATGGGCAGATTGGCTCATGTGGGCTCCACCCTCAGCAGTAAGTCATGTAAGGTTAGCTTTCCTGTGAAAGGCACAAAGAGAATGTTTTCATTCTTCTGAGAATCTACTGAAACCATCTGCTGCCTTAGTGTGGATATCATCACCTGAGGTTCATTTATACACAACAGAATTGTCTGCTGGGGATGCAGATCATTTGGTGGATGGAGAACAAGAACAGCTAGAATGTCCTCCTTCTTTTTCTACTCATGTTAATATGAGATCTTCTTTGATCTCGCCACTATGACTTCAGAAGCTTTCAAGACCTTCCAAGAAGGGTGGTGGAAAATCTGGATATCCAATTTTTGGTAGTTCAGGAAAAGATCCATCAGTTGATAGCCTATTGATAATTAATCATTGCAACAATTTACCCAGTGTCGTGGTGAATTCTCCACCACTGAGAAGTTTTAAATCAAGACTGGATGTCCATTCTGGCTTTAGAATCTATGAATCTATATCCTAGAGCTACATAAGAGAGTAAGTGAATGTCTCCTGCAGCTGGCAAGGGATATTGGCTCACTCTTGCATCCACACTAGTCTGATAAATAGATCAGATTCTTCAATATGGGTTAAAGCATTTTTATGAGCACTCCTCCAAAATCACTCATTGTGTTACTTTTTAGCAAGAGGATCAGAAGCTGGGAGAGCTTCAACATCTATGCCACAAGAAAAGGAAGCAAAGAGTATGGATGCTTTCAGAAGCATATATTCATAAACAACTATACAACTGTATTGCAAATTTTCAGGTGTTGTTGGTGAAATATTACTTCTGTTTGTAGACAAGCTTCTCCTATCATTGTAGCACCTTCTAGAGATGGAGAGAGAGAATATCAAAGCCTTAGTTTCTGAATGGGAAAATATACTTCATAGTGGTGTATTTCACTCATGACATTGTGGTCAACTCAGTTGTAATAGTTACAATGCACTCTTAATTTTGACTGAAGAACTCCACCCTGTCTTTTGAGGTCAAGGCTAAAACAGAGGACATGGGTATTTGAACGCCCAAACCTGTTCATTGTTGTCAAGGTTCCTTCCCCACTCTGAACTCTAGGGTACAGATGTGGGGACCTGCATGAAAACCTCCTAAGCTTACTTTCACCAGCTTAGGTTAAAACTTCCCCAAGGTACAAATTAATTTTATCCTTTGCCCCTGGATCCACTGCCACCACCAAACTTTATCTGGGTTTACTGGAAAACGTAGTTTGGACACGTCTTTCCCCAAAATCCTCCCAACCTTTGCATTCCACTTCCTGGGGAAGGTTTGGTAAAAATCCTCACCAATTTGCATAGGTGACCACAGACCCAAACCCTTGGATCTTAGAACAATGAAAAAATGTTCAGTTTTCTTACAAGAAGACTTTTAATAGAAGTAAAGGAATCACCTCTGTAAAATCAGGATGGTAGATACCTTACAGGGTAATTAGATTCAAAACATAGAGAATCCCTCTAGGCAAACCCTTAAGTTACAAAAAAGACACATAGACAGGAATAGTCATTCTATTCAGCACAGTTCTTTTCTCAACCATTTAAAGAAATCATAATCTAACACATACCTAGCTAGATTACTTACTAAAGTTCTAAGACTCCATTCCTGGTCTATCCCCAGTAAAGACCAGCATATAGACAGACACAGACCCTTTGTTTCTCTCCCTCCTCCCAGCTTTTGAAAGTATCTTGTCTCCTCATTAGTCATTTTGATCAGGTGCCAGAGAGGTTACCTTTAGCTTCTTAACCTTTTTTCAGGTGAGAGGATTTTTCCTGTGGCCAGGAGGGATTTTAAAGGGGTTTACCCTTCCCTTTATATTTATGACAACTGTCAAAATAGAAGACACTCTTGAGATAACGGACATGTGCTCCTCCTTTCAGTCCTTGAGCCTTTTGCATACCATCTTGAAGAGGAAATCCACTCCATTCGGGTGTAACAGAGGTAGTCCTTTTCCCAGCAATGCAGAGGTCTGGATCAACAGCTTCTTAAGAAACAGCCTTTCTCCAAACAGAAGGGCAATCATGGAAAAGTCAAAGCCCTCATCTTTCGCTTTATCCAGAGCATCTTCTAATGAGTAGTAAATTTGATGTAATATCAGTGAGCCTCTCTGTAAATCTAGAGGATGTCCCCTCCTCCATATTGTCATATGGAAATAGTCTCTATGGCATGGAGTAGAGTTGCTTTTTGACAAATAAGACCTACAAAATATTCACAAAGAATATGTTCTTTAATTCCATTCCTTGATGCCATTTCCCTTCTTTTTCAGGGATTCTTCTCATGAGGAATTGCTAATGGATGAAGTAGTTTCTTTCTTCAATTACACACTCCATAAGAAATCCCTCAGTAACACAGAGGCTTTATTTTCTTATTTATCATTCCAAAGAAATAAGCCAGACATCATTCCACAATGGAATTAAGAAAACAGAAGAAGGTACATGAAAAGCTTTAAGTTCTATATGTTAAACTGATAAGAACTGATTTAATAATTTTATTAAGATAATGTTGAAATAAAAAACGGTACAGAGTTTAAGCATAGAACTTTCTGGTTGTCGGGGAATAAGGTACAGATTATCAAGGGGTGCGAAATTCGGTTTAGGAGCTGGCGGAGTAAGGATTACATAATAATCTGCAATCTCCCCGACTGGGGGTAATAGTTTAACCGGTCAGAGTACAGACATTGAGATATGGGGGTAAGTTACCATATAACGGCTATGTTCAGGTGCAGAGTATAGTGAGAGCAAGCTCCTATTCCATCTCCCTGATACTACACTAGATCTTAGCCAAAAGGCCATGGCAACTTTAGTTTGTTTTATCTCATCTCTAAGTCCACAAGATTGGTTTGTGGCTCTCAGTTTAAAGGTGCTTTTTTCCATATTTCTTTCAGACCAAGCCATTGAAAAATACTTGGCTTACAAATTGTAGAGAGTGGCTTAAACAATAACTATTTGAAAATATTCAATCAATAGTAATTTCTTGTCATGCATGGATATTCTACTAGACAAAAAGAAGTTTATTTTGCAAAGGGGTTGTGATAAGAATTGAATCTTTTTGTAGTACAGCAGAAAGTTTCAGAAACTACCTGCAGTTTTTATGCATCAACCACAGAGGATGTTAGTGCTGTAAAATGAATAACACAGTATTAATTGCCTACTACTGAGAGGATTGTTTGCCTCAAATATAAATGGAAACTCTGTAGTTGTAAGATTTAAAGTGTTCAGTAGCAAATGTAGAGGATATATAACTTATAAACAATTTAAATATTGATAGATGTGAACATGGTACAGTACATCATAGGAACAAAGAAGTTAGAAATGGAAGAGATCCATTAAATCATTAAGTCCATACCCCTGCAAGTATATTATGTAGTCCTTTCAACAGAGGACATGTTGTGTATTTGACCAAAACAAGTACTCTTCCCCCCTCAATCAGTATTTAAAGCTTATGCTGCATAATGACAGAAATAACAAGGACATGTGATAATGATACTAGCCAGCCGCTCAGGTGCCATTAGGGAATAATGCACCAGTAAAGCTCAGAGTTACAATATCCCATGTATAACAAAAAAAATCTATATTTTTATATCAGTGCCCCTTACTAGCATGAATGACTATTTCATATCTGTGTATAGACTTTTCTTTTTTATTCCATTAAACAGATGTTAATTTCCTTTGATAGAAAAAGAACAAGGCAGATATTTTGGTCAGAGTCTCAGGCAGGCACTAATTCTAAATAATGCTTCTAATAAAGTAAAATTCCAACAAAGGGATATAGATTTACATCAGTCTTCAGAGGTTGCTGATGCCACCTACAGACTATCAGCTATTTCTACAGCTTCTAAACTCATATAGAGACCTTTGTCTCTGAGACCTATTCTGACACTGACTCAGAGGACTGTGCTCTTTTTGCCTTTTAAAAAAAAATACGCTGTATTCAAAAAGCATTTGCTTTGTCACATTTGGATGTTTTGTGCACTTCTGAGGAACTGAAGGATTTACAACAGTGTTTTGGATTTAAAGAAGTGGCCTGATGAATTTGTCACATGAGGTATGTTTTAATGTAAGTTTAACCTCTGTCTTCATTAAGCACTGCTCTGTCTCTGATCTTTGTATCACCATGTTCCCTATCTCTGGCAACTCACATAATTTTCTTCATCATTACACACTAGTTTCCTGGTCCACATCCCTCCACCTAACATTTCCATGGCCTCCAATCCATCGATGTTGATGACTTCTCTGCCTCCTCTTTCCAAAAGTATTCTCCCTCTCCTTCATTGGTTCAGTCAATTGAATTCCTGTTCTTTAATCTCTCCACTACCCTTAACTCCTTCCACCACAAAATCTGTTGCAATAACCCACAACATCCGTTTCTTCGACTGCATTGCTGAGTGCTTGTGGAGAAACTCCCATGATCATGTGGACTTCCTCGATTTACAAATTTGTTCTCTCTTCGTTTAGAGCTTGATACCACTGACAAGAGTGGGCTTTGGATCAGGACCTTAGTTTTGCCATTTTCTTGGTCAAGCAGCACTACTTTTGAAAACCTCATGAATCCTATACCCACAATCTCAGGACCTGTTTGCCACCTTAGACTTCCTTCTATAATTCTTCCCTCCTGTGTTGCACAGAACCATAAAGATGTAGGCCTGGACAGGACTTTTAGAGGTCATCTAGTCCATCCCAGTGTGCTGAGGGAGGATCCAATACACCTAGACAATCCCTGACAGTTGTTCGTCTCACCTGTTAAAAAAAACCTCCAGTGATGGGGATTCCACAACCCACTTTGGAAGACTATTCCAGTGCTTAGCTATCCTTATAGTTAGAAAGTATATTTTCCACTGCATGTGCAAGATCTTGCTAACCTTTTCAGTGTGATTGACCAGATCTGTCCTGACCTCTATCCTCCTCCTCTCCCATTGTACTTTGTTATATAATGCCTTTCTTATTAAGAATCATTGAGGTAGCCACTCAAGGAGAAACTATAGAAATAGTGGATGCAATGCAGGTAACCACCCAGAGTGTTGTTAGGAGGTATTGTGAGGTTTATGGCCCAGTCTCATTTTGGAGGCAGAGAGCCCCAATGGAAGAGCCTGGAACTAATGGGATATTCTAGGTTCCAAGCACAGCGTCCGGAGACTGGAAGAATGCAGTTGGAGTGAGCAAACAGAAGGAGTCTCTGTGGGTCTCTGGAGAGAAAAGGCAAAAAGGTAGATGTTTCTTAGGAGAAGGGCTGGAGTGCCTTCTCTTGGATTTCTGCAGAAGAGGACTGTCTGTATGCAGTTTGTTCCTGATGCTGTTCAAGGAAACAGGACTGGTGTACATTTTTGTAAAAAATAAATAAATTGCACGAAGCAAATACCTTGAGTACATCTCACTGATATCCCATACAAATGGAAACCATCCTGTAAAGCTCTGAATTTTGGTTACCACTCAGCCAAAGGGGCAACAACCGTTTCCTTCTCTTCACTTACTAATTTTGAAGTTTCTTACCTGCTCTCCTCTGATCTATCAATCTGTCTCAGTTACCCTATTTCCTGTTGACTCATGATCTCCCTTGCACTTACTCTTACTCCCTCCTTCAACTTTTCCTTAACCTCTCTCTTCTGGCTCTTTGCCCTCACAATACAAGCATGATCTGTTCTCTCCCAACCTCAAAAAACCACCTATGATCCCTCTTGCCTGTTCAGCCACTTCAGTTCTTTACTTCCCTCATCTCTAAACTTGTCAAATATTCCACCTACAACTATTTATTTGAGTTCTTCTTTTCTATTCACATCTCTGATCCCCTCCAGTCTGGCTTCTATCCTCTCCACTCCACTAAAACTGCTGTCATCAAGACGGCTAACAACTGCAGCATGGCTAATCCTCAGAACCTCTATTCTCATCCTTTTTGATTTCGCCACTGCTTTTGACATTGTCACTCATATCTTCCTCCTTTGTGTATTGACCTCCCTTTCTTGTTCTTGTCGTTGATGACTTTGTCCTCTCCTATTTTTCTTATACTTCTCTGATCATTCCTTCAGCACCTTCTTCTTTGGTGGGTTCTCCTACTCAGCTGTCCCACTTTCCAGGGTGGTCTCATAGGGATCCATCCTTGGTCCACTCCTATCTCTCTCCACATCCGTTCCCACTTATCCACTCATCTACCCAATCCACCCATGGCTTCAGTTGCCAATTTTATGCCATTGACTTACAAAACTACTTCTCTGCTTCTGGTTTGTCTCCTTCCACCCAACCCTACCTCTTCACTTGTCTCTCTGACATCTCATCCTGTATGCTTTGTCAGGAACTTCAACTTAATGGGTGAAATCCTGACCTCCGTGAAGTCAGTGGGAATTGACTCCCCATTCCTATTGACATTAATGGGGTCAGGATTTCATCTGGTATGTCTAAAGCTGAAATCCTGCCTTCTCTTCCAGAATCTTCCCACTCTTCTCTTTTTCTGTCAATGTGCACTGCAAGACCATTTCCCAAGTCACTGAAGCCCATGCTTCTACCCACAACCAAATATTCTCTTTGATACTTCCCTTTCTCTCACCTTGAACGTCCAGGCTGTGTCAAAATATGGCCTTCCTCCGTAGCATCTGTCAACAAAGATTTCTTCACTCTGCTGTCATCTTTGTTTTGACTATTGCCACTGTCTTCTCCCTGGCACCCTCTGACATCCACGTGGATTCGGCCCCCAGTCCATTTATAGTGTGCCTTCTATGATTACCCTCTTTGCCCATCATCCCCATCATGTCACGAACCTCTCCCATCAGCACCATCTCTCCTTTTCCTCCTCCTCAAGTTCATTCCCCAGCACACTGGGGGAGTGCCCCCTGCTATCAACCTCTGTGTACCATTCTGTGTACTGTTCCTGACCCCGGAGTCGCTGTGGAGAGGGGGCAGGACCATGGTCTCACCCTTTTCCTACCCATCTCTGCCCCTTTTGGGGTATCAAGTTTCTTTGGGAAGTAATGAGAGAGCAGCCCATGGACTCCCCTAACTGCAGTTCTACCTTGAGGATCTTGCAAGAGGGGAAGGCTCCTTACATGCTCATCACATCTCCCCCCCCCCCCCCCCCGTGTATCATATAAGGTCAAGACCCTAAGTCAAGGAAATAAAGTTGCCAATAAAAGTCAGCATTTTTTTATAAAGAAATACTTGTTTGTCTTTGAAAGTGTGTACTCTTTTCACCCTGTGGAAGGTGATTATTATTTTGTAATAAGCATGATCAAGGTTTGTACAGTTAGGTAGTCTCACTAGTTCAGAAAATCAAGATGTCTTTTGTGTGTGTTTGAAAACATTAACAAAAATACTGTTTTTAATAGGTTTGTATAAATGAGTTCCCAGATTAATGCTTAATAAATGGTGTTTTGGAGTAAGACAGTGAATATGTTCCTATTAGTGCTTCATATAATTTACCAGAATTGGAACAGGAAGTAACATGATAGAATTAAAAAAAAGTGGAGTTACATAGGAGACCTTCTTACATCTATATAGTTTAATTTTACATATTTTATCATACAAGTACTGAGAAGTAATATTTCTGTGCACAATATAACGTATCTGCCTTCAGTTATTGTTAACCATAACATTATGAATTTCTCCCCGGATTTTTATTTCTTCTCCTCTGTGAACTGGAATTACGTATTACCTCTGTTCATTGTGATGTTTTTGTCTGAGGTTGTGTCAGGGAAGTGGTTTCAAGACCTAACAGCCAAAAGAAATACATCATATTTACCTGCTCCACATAAAAATGATTCCTTGCTGTGTATAAAACTAGGATTCTGTCTAATTGTGTTAATTTTTAATGGGGAATTCCTAGCTTGAATATAATAAAATAAAACCTGTGTCTGTCAGGAATATGTTTCAGTGCTTCAAAGGGCACTATAATATTATTAATAGTAAATGTTTGCAATAACAATTCTTTGTAGACTGAGTTATTCATGCTCAGAGAAAAATTAGTAATACAGTCGAGAGTAACTACCCATTTTAAGAGATTTTGCATCTTTAATTTTTTTTATCTCTGAGTTTGATACTGACTCTGTAATTGGGTTGTGTGTGACTTGAGGGGAGTAGTAGATCAGCTGGGAACGATGGGAGGTTTGCCAGATTAATTTGGCCTGCTGCCTGTTGTTCAATCTGGAGCCATTGAAGTCCTGGGTTTCCCTGGGATCATGCTGCCAAAGACTCCATATGGGATGCCCAGAAATATAGCCTAAGTTAGGGAGATTTAGTTCTCCGATGTCTCAATGGGCCTATACATTTTTAACAGCAATTCTTGTTTTTTGCCTACCAAATGAACCTTGAAAAGGTCTTGTGAAGCTTATTAAAGAATGAGGTTTTAAATTCTCTGAAACAGTTGTGGTAGACATAGGAGATTAGAGAGGATATTTATTCTGAGAAGCAACAGCCTTCCTATAACTGTTATGGGGAGAGTCATTCCTAAAATTTAATAGCATGGGATTAATTTTCAGTTTTGAATTAGGTTTAAGATCACTTTAGCCCTCAAATATTTATTCCATCTTGGGGGGATTTAAATTGGACCACTATTTCAGGTTGAAATCTTCTACAGATTTGTTTAAATTCAGTATGTAAACTGAATACTAGCCAAATGATAGTTGTAGTTGGGAATGAGGGACTTGATTGTATAGTAAACACCAAGAGTTCATTGGACTAAATGCCATTTTATAATCTCACTGCTAACTCACATTCATTTCCAGTAATTTGAAACATGTCATAGTTTCCACAAATGGCCCAATTACTAGATAAAATAGTTGTGGGGACAGAGTATCTTTGTCAGGTTCCATTTGATTAAAAGGGAGAGACATATATTACTGTTAATAAACAGATTTATTTGTTTGGTCTTATAAAGGCCTTAATTGTGTCCCAGGCCACTCTACACAGTCAAATACCTTTTCTCCCCTTTAAAAAAATCCATAAAAGAGCTGAAGTCCTGATAGGTGAGTGCCGATGAGCCCTCTGATGTAGGGGAAAGGTGCTTGATTAAGTGTGTACATCAATGTTCCTTATAATGTTTTTTTCCCCCATGAAACCTCATGTCCCTCCCACCATCTTTTCTCCCCATTTAAAAATAGCACACACCCCACGTGTAATTTTAGAAAACAAACATATTGAGTTTTTGTTGCTTTACAGATCTAATGCTACAAAATAAAATATTAGGGAATAAATTAAAAAAGAGTGGTATGGTGATCTGATTACACAATCCACATCAGACTAGTGTCCTGTGCTTGGGCAGAGGTAGAACAAACAGCAGCAGAGTCAGCATCTGTTATTCACTTACTCGGCTTGCTGGGCTTGGCAAGGGCATGTGGAGTACTTTGTTTATCCGAATAGAGATGTCCATTTTATCCTGTTGACAGATCTCAATGAAACTTTAATAGAGATTCTCTGCAGTCCTCTCCTGAAGATTTCTAGGGATGGCAGCCTTGTTTGTTTCACTGCAATTGGAGATTTCCCAGACCACTTTACGATGAGTTTGCCTGGCACCATGTCAGTAAACAAGTTAGCAGTATATGTCCACAGGTGGCTTTGGGACACCAGTAGCAGCTGGGTCCTCTGTGACTTTGTCACCCCCAGGAGTGAGATATCATCAAAATCACCATTGCCTGTGAAAACAATGCCAGTATTCATTACACTTTCTTTATGCCCATATGCAGGGAGGGGCACCCAACGTTTATAGCTTTCATGGAACAGAACAACTCCATTCCTCCCCACTAGGCTATACTCACCATAGTTTGAGCTGCAGAGTGGTGCTGTAATGAGGTGCTCAAAAGCTAAAGCATCAATAAGCATTTCCTATTTATGGGAATAATGTTTGGGGGTTTTGAGACCTAACTTTCCTTGATTGTTGTGATTGTAAATCTAATGGTGCATCTGTACATTTTAATCAGCAGCCTCTGGCATGATGGTCTTGTCGGGTGCCCTCTCCATGCCTGCTCAACATCTGACCCTGATCAGGAGGAGAAATAAGAGGTTTAGGGAAGATATGTTCTGGAAGATCCTCCAATTCTTTACAGCTCCAGCCTATAAGTGCAGGGTTTGGAGAGCCCATCTGAACACGACCATGGAGAAGGACCAAAAAATGGAGAGAATGGTTGCTGCAGGAGAGGCAAAAGGACTGAGATGCATCGGGAAATAAAGCAGAACCTAATGGCTTTGCTCAGGGAATAAACTCAAATGTTGCAGAGTGTCATTGACCTACATGCCCAAAGATCCCCATGGTTGCACTCCCTACATCCCCCAACATTCCTCATGGCACCATGATGTACCTCCTTAGCCCTACCTCTCCATGCTGAACAACAAAGAGAAAAATACCTACACATGTACTGATCTAAAAAAAACACAGGTTGGTGTATATGTAATGCACACAGCTCCAGAAATGTGGCTATGAAACGTGAGGCATTAAAATGTCATTATTGGAAATATCCTATGCAACTTCATGTAGACCGGTGGATCAATGTTCTTGAGTCTTAACATATTGAGATCTCATTACCATAAGCAGGACAAGTGGGAATTGTTCCCCAACATCTGGAATCTGAGAGGTGAATATTTCACTGTATAGAAGGATCCGGTATGTACTGTACATGACAGTGTCTTTCTTCTGTGAATGGTGCATTGAGATGACGTAAGTTTTGGAGAGAGCTGGACAGGAGAGGATAATGAGGGGACGGAGATGGTGCTGGATCATAGAGGTGTAGGAGTGGAAGGGACCGCCATAGGTAATTTAGTCCAGTCCCCTGCACTCAAGGCAGGACTATGTAATAACTAGACCACTCCTGACTGGTGTTTATCTAACCTGTTCTGAAAGAAAACCTCCCGTGATGGAGATTCCACAACCTTCCTCAGCAATTTGTCCCAGTGCTTAACGACCCTGACAGTTAAGAAGTTTTTTCTAATGTCCAACCTAAACCTTCCTTGTTGAAATTTAAGCCTATTGCTTCTTGTTCTATCCTCTGATGTTAAGGAGAATCATTTTTCATCCTCCTCTTTATAAGAACCTTTTACATATTTGCAAACTGGTATCGTGTCCCTTCTGTCTTCTCCAAACTAAATAAACCCTATTTTTAAATCTTCCCTCAGAGATCATGTTTTCTAGTCCTTCAGTCAGTTGAGTTGCTCTCCTCCAGACTTTCCCCAATTTGTCCAGGTCCTTCCTGAAACGCGGCGCCCAGAACCCGACACAATACTCCAGCTCCCCGGCCAGCTCTGACGCGGGCTGGGGGATGGCGCTGGGCAAACCCTGTGCGCCCTCCTCTTTCGTTTTGTAAAATTCAACAGCCGCTGACCTGCCCCTCCCCCAGCCCGCACCCGCGCCGCCCTCTTCCCGGCTGCTTCCCCGCCCCGGCCCGGCGGCCGATCGCCCCGCCCCCTCCCAGGACAACCGGGCTCCAGGCCTTCCTCCCCACGGGAACGGGCGGAGGAAGTGTGCGTGCGCGTGCGCGCGCTGGGAGGGGGTTCCCCTCGTCGAGCATGCGCGGAGGCAGAGAAGGTTCGCTCTGAGGCAGGGCGGATCGCTCCGCCGACCGGGTTGCACGTGCCCGTCCTGGCCGCAGCGCCGGCCACAGACTCGTCCTAGCCATGGCTGCGCTGGCCGAGGTGGGCTCTGCCGGGCACTTCCGGGAGCTGCTGCAGCAGAAGGGCAAGTACGTGCGGCTGGCTCCGGCGAGCGGTAGCGTCAGGCCCCGGGGGCCCGGCCCGGCCCGCGTTGGGGAGGCAGCGGCTTTGTCATCGGGGAGTTGGAGCCAGGCTGTGGGGAAGGAGGGGGCGGGTGTTGTTCCCTGGGGGAGGCGCGTTCTTTCTGCGGGTGAGGCCTGCCCGGTCCCGCGGGGGTCACTAACCCTCCCCCCCGGCGGGGGGTCCACTAACCACCCGCTGCTGCCGCCTTCTCCCCTGGGGGCGTCGTTAATTCCTTCCGCCTCCGGCCCTGCCTCCTTCGGTTACTAACCTCCTCTCCCGCTTACCCCCGTTTCCTTGCCCTGCCCCTGTGGGACATCCACCCCAGCCTAATGCATTGGCCTGGGCATTGGGATACCTGGTTTGCCCTTCCTGGCTCTGCTTGTGAATTAGGGCAAAACACTTAATCCCACTCTGCTTCTTAGGCCTGGTCTACACTGGTAATTTACATTGGTATAGCTACATCTCTCCAGGGTTTGAAAAAAATCAACACCCCTGAAGATTTCAGAGTAGCAGCCGTGTTAGTCTGTATCCGCAAAAAGAACAGGAGTACTTGTGGCACCTGAGAGACTAACCAATTTATTTGGGCATAAACTTTCGTGGGCTACAGCCCACTTCATCGGATGCATTCAGTGGAAAATGCAATAGGACCATTTTATATACATGGAGAACATGAAACAATGGGTGTTACCATACACACTATAATGAGAGTGATCAGTTAAGGTGAGCTATTACCAGCAGGAGAGACAAAAACCCCTGAAGATGTAGCTCTACTGTCCTAATCCCTGGTGTAGACAGCACTAGATGGACAGAAAAATTCTTCTGTTGACCTAGGCCATGTCTACATTAGACCTTACAGCGGCATAGCTGTACGCATGCAGTTGTGCTGTTGTAAGGTCTCCTATGTAGCAGCTCTGTGCTGACAGGAAAGCATCTCCCACTGCCATAGTGCTGTGCAAAGTGGTGCATCTTTTTGGTGTAATTTATGTTGCTCATAGGGGTGACTTTTTCATACTCGTGAGTGACAGAAATTATATTGACAAAAGTGCTAGTGTAGACATAGGCTTTGCTAATGCCTATCAGAGAGGTGGATTATCTGTGCTGATGTGAGAACCTCTTTTGTTGGCGTAGGTAGTATCTACACTGAAGCGCTACAGTGATGCAGCTGCACTAAGTGTAGACCTATCCTAAGGCTTGGCCCACTCTAGGAAATTAGGTTGGTATAAATGTGTCGCTCAGGGATATGAAAAATCCACACCCCTGAGCGAAGCAGGTAAATTTACCTAACCCTCTGTGAAGACAGCTCTCAGAGAGCTAGATTATTTATGCCACCAGGAGAATCCCTCCCATCAGCATAGGTAGCATCTTCACTGAAGTACCGCAGTGGTGTAGTTGTGCTGCTTCAGCGTTTTAAGTGTAGACAAGCCCTTAGTTTGCACATCTGTAAAAGGGTCATAATGCTTGCATTCTATTTAAAGGACAGTGTCAACTCCAGTCATATTTCAACCTTATTTCCTTACATTAATAATACCTTTTGATTACTAAATTGAAATAATTTAGAAATCCAGTTTACACTTTTATTTTTGAAGGGTTTTTTTTGTAACTTTCTTAGATTGGACAAGGAAAATCAGTGAAGTCAGTTTCACTTCACTGCAATGTTCATAGAGCCCTGCAAATCGGCAGATATCCGCAGACATCCACATCTGCGGATCATTTTTGCTGATCACGGATTGGATGTTAATACAGTTTTTGTATCCGTGCAGGGCTCTAAATGTTTGGACTGCTGACATTGCAAGGGGATGTTCTTGTGTTTAAAAACAACTGATTTCAAGTTTGCTTTTTTTTTTTTTTGTTTCTGTAAAAGTTTTTTTTAAAGAATCTAAACTTTGGAGCAAATTTGATTTTTCTAGTGCTGTTCTAATTTTTGTACAGTTGTATGAGATTTGTAGATTGAAGACATGAGAAATGTTGTTCTATGTTATGTTAATGGATCTTTAAAATTAATCTTAAAATGGGGATGTATACATTCACACAGTGAGCAGGAATGGTACAACTGTGTTGGTGTCTCACAGCCCCAAATAGGTTTTTTCTCCATTTCCGTGCTATGTGAAAACTTGAATTTTAAATGAACGCTTTCAACTCAATTCTGGCAGCATATTTACATTTATATTAACAGATTTTTTTCGAGAGCACAAACCTGGAAGATAACTTTTATGAGCAGACCTCTGTCTCTTTGTGGAAAAAAAGTCAGCCCATGTGAACAAGCTTGTAGGATTGATGCATAGCAGTGTGTCTGGAACTGTACAAAATAGAAGAAAACATGGGACTAGATCCACAAAAGGTCTTATGTGCCGAACTACCCCGTTAGGCACCAGAGTCCATAATTTAGATCTTTAGACCCTTGCTCAGCTGTTGCCTAGCCCTGTAGATGCCTAAATTCCCTAGGCATCTAAATTTTTGCTAGTGAAAATGTGAAAAGCTGTCTCAATCTTGATGCCATCTAGCTTTCGCCAAAGCCTTGGTATGATTCAAAACTGGGTGTTCCCCCACCTGTGGAGCCCAATCTGGGAGGCGTGCTCAGAGCATGCTTGATTTTCATACAAGACAGCCAGGGAGGAAGCAGTGTCCACCTTCTATCCAATAGCTCAGTAGTTAGTGCACTCACATGGGAAACCCAACTTGAAATCCTTGCTCCAAATCAGGCGGTGTGGGAAATTAAACTTGTTTCCTACGTTTTGGTCTGTGCTCTAGGCAGTGGGGTACTGGATGTAATGGGGGTACCATCGCCATTCCCTCCCTTTCTCCCCCTTAGGCATTAAGCGTAGCAGCACTGAGCATACATCTCCTTTGTGTTTAGCCAATGATCCCCTCTCTGTGGAGCTTATAGCCTAAATGAACAGACAATTTGCTAGAGAAATTTACAGCAGAATTCTGAGAAAATTTAAGGATTAATAGAAATGTTTCCCTAACCTAAAAAAAATATTTTTTTATAGAACAAATACCTGTACAGTTCTTATAGAGCAGAGGTTCTCAAACTGGGCGTCATGGCCTCTCAGGGGGTTGCAAGGTGTCAACCTCTACTCCAAACCACACTTCACCTCCAGCATTTATAATAGTATTAAATTAAAAACACTTTTTTATATTTATAAGGGGGGGTCGCACTCAGGCTTGCTGCATGAAAGGGGTCACCCATTCAAAAGTTTGAGAACCACTGTAATAGAGTGACTGCACAGCTGCATCAGTACACCTGTGCCACTGTAAGGTCTCTAGTGTAGACATAGCCTTGTACTACTAATTCAGTTGCTTTTTGAACAGTTACTGATTGAACAAAACAACACATTTTGGAAAATATTGATTTCACAAAAGGTTTAAAAGATAAACATTCTAATGAAACTGATTAAATGGTTATTTGAGTATGCATATTTATATTTACTGACAAGTTAGATTATGGAATAACCACAAACTTCATAATATGTTTTTGGAAAAGTTTTAATTAAAGCTTTGTTTTCAGAGTGGAAAAATGGTGGTGGATTAGTATGATGATATAACAGGAATTAAGAAGTCATATAAATCTCCATCTTAATTCTAGTTTTGACTAAATGATATTTTAAAATGGTGACACTATGTGCTGAAAAAATATCGTGCTGTGTTAGAAAGGGACTTTGAATATTTATAATTTAAAGATTTTATATTGTAGCACAGTACAATGGTAAACACAAATGTAAATAGCATCATAATGGAAGATGGAACCATCACCTTTAGAACTGCCTATTTGGAGAACGTTGCGTCATCACTTTCTGTACTAGTTCTGGAATAAAGGGAACAAAATCCATATGTTTTATGTTCTGCAGTTCTTTCTCAAGCATAACTCCCTCCCATCCCCTCCCTTACTTAAGAGGAAGCTGTAATTGTAGTATTTGGCCTTAAGTGAATACCTGAAAAATTTTGTAGACAATACATGGTGTATATATCTATATTTTTATCTGGAATCTATTAAACTAACAGCTGTGATATAAAATAGACTAAATAACAAAACCAAGACCAATATTAAAACAATATTGTAGGTCATCCCCATAAAGCATCCCTCATTGCAGGCTTTTTTTTTTCCCGTAGCAAGGGAAAGGAAGTTATGAAGGACACACGTTATTTAAAATTTTTAAAAAAAAAAGTTTCCTGGTTATCTCTGGATGACAGTAGAGTCAAAATATGTACTGCCTTGAGTCCAGTGTGCACTTTGTATCTGGAGTCACTGGTGCACTTTCAGGAAGTTGACCCACTTGATTTCCCCAATGTTTTGAGTTACTCTATCTTGCCATTCTCTTATGCTTTTCTAAAAAGTTTAGTCACTGAAAGGCAGATTAATTGCAACCTTGTTTAAAACAAAAATAATTCACAGAAAAATAAAATTTGAGGGGAATAAGCATTCTGTTTTCACAATATTTTCATTAAGTCCACATTAAATTAAAACAATATTGCAATATTAATAATATGGTTGAGTATAATCTTGTCAAATAATTACTGTTCCATTCAAAGGGGCTAGAATTACTCAGCCATGTGGTTCTTACTCCTGTACTGCTCACAAAGTGACACTTATCTGATAAGATGTACCCCTACCATACTGAGTAATTTAAATTAGACATGTGGGAAATTCTGCTTGGCAGCTCAGGAAAGAATGAATTCTCTGCTGTGCTTCAGTAGTGGGAAAGAAAGTGTATCAAATTATTAAATAGTATTTTGGGCTTAATACATTGTTTAGTATCTAGCTATATTGCTCTATACATATTTTTTTCTTTGATTTTTATTTATTTTTTTACACACTGAATTGAAGGACTTCATTTTTCCCTTACAATTTAGCAGATCAAGATCCACCACATGTGTGTCAGAGATTTCTTATGGTGTCCAAACAAGCATAGGATTATTGTTGCAAATACAGACTGGAACAACTGCATTGTAAATTGAATTTCTAGAAAACAAATTCTAATAATTTAATGGATCAGAACACTTTGTGCTGTATGCTGCTCCATAACTAATATAGTGGTAGCACAGAAACTTGAAGTCAAGTTACTCCTATTTTTAATCTTTTTTTGGTAATGCTTTTGCTGTAAAGTCATGGAAGTAGTGATTATGGTTTTCTCCTCTTCCTAGTGTTTGTATACACTTGAGAGTAGCAGATGTTGGAAAGGAAAACTACCTTTCCTTGGCTTTAAGCCTTAGTACTTATACTCGTTATTTGGGCCCTGATCTTGTGCCAAAATTGCATGAGCTGCATTGACTCCAGTCGGGACCTGTGTGGGCTCATGGGTCATTCCACAACATTATGTCTTTTTTTTTTTCTAGCTCATTGAGGTTCTGGTCTATGACTAGAGCTCATAGGCGCTATGGTAATATAAATAATAACTGTCAGTTTAGGGTTGGAGTATTGAACAGTTTTGAGCATAATGTATGGATTTGCACATATGATGTTTTATATTGGGTATTAATATAAATGTAAAACAATAAGATGTATTCTGCCGACATAGTAATCATTAAAATTCCTTAATGAGTTAGTATTTTGTCTATTATAAAATAAAATTATAAATTGTTGTACAGCTTTCAGTGGCATAATATTTGGTATGTCTTCTGATTTTTATACATTCAGAGTATTATTAAGAACTCATTGGCATTTTGGATATATCACAGACATCTTAATGTTTTTCAGCTTCGATGTCAATAGTATTTCTCAGAAATCCATATTAAGGGAGAAGTCCTTTATCTTGGGTAGTATTACACAGCCTTCATTAAAGAATTTGGAACTAATATTCCTGATTAGTTGTCCTGTCCAGCTATATTAATCCTCCTTAACTATTCACTTATTCTGCTGAAAATAGTTTAAGAAAGCTAACAGTAAAGCATAGAATAACCATACTGGAGCAGATCTCTGACTGTGATCTGTACTGGATGTTTTTGGGGAAGGTGTAAGAAATCTTGTTGTGGACAATTAAGGAATAACTGGCCCACAGAGAAAGTTTCTTCCTAGTTCTCATTAGTTAGAAGTTAGTTTATGTCTTGAAACATGAGGGTTTATATGCCTTTTTGTTAAACTTCCTGGCTGATAACTCTGAATATTCTCATTATCCATGTACATGCCCACTTTTTTAAAACCTACAAGTTCTTGGGCCCGATGTCTGGTGGCTTTGAGTCCAAAGGGTAGCTTTGTGTGTGTGTGGGGATTTCATTTTTGTATCATTTGCTGTTTTGTATACCCCTCATCTTCCTTCTTATTTGTTGTCCCCTCTAAACTTAATTCTCGTGCCTTGGGTTATTTCACCCCGGGGAGAATTGAAGGGCAGCAGGAATAATCTATACTGGGAAAAGCACAGTGTAGCCAATAAAAGATGCATTTGCGCTAGGAATTCTTTGCTGATGTGGTATACGTATACTGATAAAGGGCTCCTAGAGTAGATCTGGCCTCCCAGACAGAAAGAAGAGAAATATTAATGAGGGAAGTGAGGTCACGTAGAGCCCTTGGCATATGTGGGTGGAGAACTGGGGACCCTGGCCTGTGGAAGGGAGTACATAGAGCCCCTTGTCTGGGGGGATTCAGAATCCTTATAATGGGTGAAGCGGAGAATGGGGGACTCTGGTGTGGGAGCACACAGAATTTCTGGTGAGGAAGGCCAATTGGGGGCCCCTGCTGTGGGAGGAATAGTGTTACACCCCAATGGGTGCCCCCCCCAAGGAGTTTTTAGGGAAGGTAGATTAGCATTGAATGTGGCTAACACTGTTGCAAACATTGTTAAAGCATTTTGGGGAGGGTTAAAAATGTGTGAGTGGAGAGTGGAAGTTTTCTTTGCAGAATACGAGAGGCCGGGGGGCAGAAAGAAGAAGAGCAGAGAACGGGGAGAGGAGGCCATTGGGGTGTAACAATAGGTGTGCACACAGAGCCTTTGGTGTGGGGGGAGAAAGGAGCCCTGGTATGGGGGAGAGGGAAAGGGGAGCCACAGAGATTCCTTGGCAGGGTGGAATGGGGTACACGCAAAGCCCCTGGCATGTGCAGAAAGTGTGGGAGCCTGCTATGGTGAGAGGAGGGCCTGGAGAGCACACAGGACCCTTTGCATGGGGGAAATGTAGGGGACTTTATGGGGAAGGCTTTCACATAGAGCCCCTGGAATGAAGGGAAGTGTGGGGGCATTGCAAGGAATCTCTGAAATTGTGGCGAGTGGGAAGGTGGTGCTCAGGGAGTTTGTGGAGGAGAATGAACTTGGAGGGATGAAATGAACTTGGTTTATAGAAGCAATGAAGTGTGTTGTGTGTTTTCCAGATTATTTGTTAAACCCAAATGTTTTGTCAGTGTAATCGTTAGTGCCTTCAGTGCCTTTTTGGCAGAGCTTGCGAGGCTTGACAATCCACTTGATGGTATTTTCTCTTTTTGGATGTAACATGATAACTTTAAACTCTATGTATAGACATGCTTGTTCTGGAATAAGAGTCCATCTGTAGACAAGCTTATTCTTGTAATACAGTTTTAGATTGTTGACATCCTGAAAGAGAGAGCAAAGGAGAATAAGAATGGTGGGGAGGAATGCTGAGATATGGGCGAATGCAAGGGCAGAGAGCCCCTGGCATGGGAAGAGCTGGGGGAGGAGGGTTGCAACGAGTCCCTGAAATAGAGGGGGATTGGCGGGTGGCACACAGAGCTTGTAGGGGTAATGAAGGGATGGAAGGAGCCCCTGGTGAGTGCAATAAGCTCAGCCAACAGAGGCAACAAAGTGTGTGACCCCCCTAGTGAGTAATTGAGGTCTTTCTGCCTGCTTCAATTGTTGCTCATTCTTTGTATGTGATGTTGCATTCTGCTAGAATCAGGTTAGGTAGCAAAATGTCAAGCTCCTTGTAACTCTGTTGTGATTTTATTCTTTCTTCTTTTTATGTTGCATATCTTACCAGTGATATTTGTTTTTCAGCAAACATCTCTAACCACCATTCTTCTAAAAACATTAAAAATTGGGCAAGGCTTTGTAACTTTTTTCTTTTTAATGCTATTTTTTTCATCCCTATGTTTTTTGTTCTCTTAGTGTGTTTTTTTCTTGTGAGTTGTGATAACCTTAGAGTGCATAACTTAGTTATTTACTATAAGAGTTAATTTTATATCAGTTATTTTCCTTTTTTCTGTATCCAAAGTAATACTACTCTTTCTATAGTCTTTATATTCTTCAATGTATATTAATTCATATAATATTGCATTGTTCCATTATAACTAACCATGCTTTTTGTAGTCAGTTATTCTTCATCAAAATTCCATTATTTAAAAAAATTATCTATTTCTATTAACATATATCTGTATTTTTGTTTTGTCATAGGTCTCTTGTAGTTGTCCATTTTTGGGCACCATGGGCTCCTCAGTGCATTCAAATGAACGATGTCATGGCTGAGTTAGCTAAGGAACACTCGCAAGTTACATTTGTGAAGGTAAGTCTTCATGTCCAGATAGTAAAGGCCATTTTAAAGATAGTAATGCAAACTAAAGTCAAAGATGAAGGGACCATTTCTACATAAAATGAACTTCAGAAACAGATTTTTTTTCTCCGATGACTTCTATGGGGTGGAAACCAAAGCTTTCGTGCTGATTTGAATCCTAATGAGTTCAACTTCAGTGTCAGAAATCGCATAAATTGAACTGTGAGTGAAGTTCATGGTGTATTGCTGATTTAAATAACAAGTTAGTTGCATCTTCTTGCATTTAAAAATGCACTATATTGGCACTTTAATAGAATATGTTACTTCATCTAGTAAATAGGTTTTTAAGTTTGTATGTGTACTTGATGTGACTTAGAATGACTCACCAAGCAAGTACTGTAATTAGTTGTGTAAAAGCCTGATCTCTTTAATCCCAGGCATCTGAGATTAAGGTAGCAAAACTGCTCTTTTAAGATTTGCTAGAACTTTGATTTGTTTCAGTGATGCTGCTGGTTAGGCAAGTAGATTTTCCTCTGGATTCATTTAGATACTCTAGTTGTTTTTCCAGCCATTACTAAGGGTGAATGATAATCTGCATAGGCTTTGCAGAAAGATAAATTTAAGTCTGTGTGATGTTGTCATTCTAAGAATGGCATGTTGAACAGCAGTAAGTAAATGAGATGCAATATTTTTGAGAGTTCATCTGCATATCCCAGGAATAGAATCACTGTGGGGAAAAAAAAATTTAATGCACTAGATCTGCATGTCATTCATTTTAAAACAACTTTCTCTTGTTAATGAGACATTTTTGTGATTATGAGGGCAAGGAGTAATGGAACAACCAGCTGTTTGTGTGTGTGTGTGTGTTAGTTTGATTTCTTACAGCCTTTATGTTTTGTGTGTTTTTAATGACTCATCTCACAGTTTGGCATTTCCTTTTGTAAAGCAGAAAGATAGATCTGTTTTTAATCGTATTAATTTACAAAGCTATTTTAATTAGAGTATTCTAAAACATCAATTTTCAAAATATTATACATTGTTTTTGTTGCTTTTCTAGTGCTGCTGTAGTTTATGGTAGGCCAAATTTTTTTGAAGTCTCAGCTGTCACTTGACTGTGTATCTTTAATGAATATTTATTTTAATGGCAAGGTTCATTGGACAATACATTGCAAAATAAAATTACAACAACTGTCTTGTAAATACATACCGACTACAATATGTAAGATGAGGCTGTTAAAGAAAATAAGCTATAAACAGATTTGAATAGGTCTATTGACTCAGTAGTTTGAATTTTGACTGGTACTAATTTAATATTTTGGGTTCATAATTAAAAGCATAGAACTTTGTCACATGTTCTGGGATAGCCAAGCTAGAACTTCAGATCATTCAATAACAATTTAGCTAACCTACCAAGTTAATTTTAAGTACCTAATCAGGAATGTAGGTTCCTAATTGTGCCTTGTAAGTCACATCATCAGTTTTAAAATTCATTGTTTATAACAATCAAAACTTGATTAACATCTTGAGCAATCTTTTAAAATGTGATTTAAAAATTATAGCTACAGTATTTAAACACAAGTTTATATTAATTTTTTAAAGATAACATAAGAATGGCCATAGTAGGTCTGACCAAAAGTCCATCCAACCCAGTATCCTGTCTGCCGACAGTGGCCAATGCCAGGTGCCCCAGACCTTTTTAGATGACCACAGAATAAATCTTAATTTTAACCAACCCAAGAGGTTTAAAATATGACTGATGTTCTCTTAAAATAGTCTGAAATTTGGTGGGTGGACCAATAACATTCAATTTTATAAAAGAAGTTGTGTAAATGAACTTCATTAAAGTGCAACAAAAGCATCAAGGTGGATAGGAAATGAGCCACAAAAAGAAAAAGGAATAAAAGTTCACTACCATGTAACAATAATTCAGCCATTTGCAGGAGATCAGAAAATAGAAATATATTGACAGATTTTGTTTCTCAGTTAATTCGTGTAGAGATTTGACTATGTGGTTTGAGTAGGGATAGAAGACTCAAAATTAAAGGTCATAGTCTGGTGCTGCTTGGCCAAATACAGGATAAATAAGGTGAGGGAGATACTGTAAAGATCTGTTGTGTGCATCAAACAATCTTATGATTCAATCAAAAGCTGCAGGTAGAACCTAAAGGAGCTTATTTAAAAACCATTCTCAAAAATCTCTGTGTGATAGCCTGGCAGAATGCCAGTCATGGCTTATTCTTTAGGCTGTGGTTCATAAAGTAAAGCTGTAGTTCCATTCCCTTCACATAATTTCCTGAAATCTTTAGAAGTATGTTTGAGAGAAGGAAATTTTGAATGGCTACTTGATGACCATGCTCATATCACCGAGTGCATAATGACTGCTTGTTTTGGTGAAGGATCAAACCTGACAAGAATTAACTTGAGAGCAAGAGAAATTTATGGGGCCTGATCCAAAGTCCACTGAAGACTTCCATTGATTTCAATGGGCTTTGGATCAGGCCCATGTTGAGAGAGAGAAGATCGTTGATCCTTCTCTGGAACCTTCATTTTTTTGGTGGGGAACAGCAGGGGTGGGGAACCTTTTTTTCTATTAGGGGCCATTGACCCACAAAAAAAAATCAGTCATGGGGACACACACAGCCCTGTGGTGGGGAGGAGGCTTGGGGCTTCCCCCTGCAGCGGGGCGAGCCAGTGCTTGCAGCTTCAGCCCTGTGGAGGGGCGCTGAGGCTTGGGGCTTCACCTAGGCTCCGGATTGGGGCCAGAAATGAGGGGATAAGGTTGTAGGAGGGGGCTCTGAGCTGGGGCAAGAGGTTGTGGTGTGGGAAGGGGTGAGGGCTCCAGCTGGGGGTGTGGACTTTGGGGTGGGGCTGAGGATGAGGGGTTTGGGGTGCAGGAGGGGGCTTCTGGCTGGGATCAGTGGGTTTAGAGTGCAGGAGCAGGTTCAGGACTGGGGCAAGGGGGTTGGGGTGCAGGGTCTGGGAGGGAGTTAGGGTGTGGGCGGGGGTTTGGGTCTGGATGGGGGTGCAGGGTCTGGGAGGGAGTTAGGGTGCGGGAGGGTGTTCCGATCTGGGGCAGGGGGTTCAGGATGCAGGCTCTGGCCAGGCAGCACTTACCTCAGGTGGCTCCCCATCAGGGGCGCACTGGGGCTAAAGCAGTCTCCCTGCCTGCCCTGGCTCCATGCTGTTCCTGGAAGCATTCAGTAACTCCAACCCCTAGACGGAGGTGCAGCCAGGAGGCTCTGCATGGTTGTGCATTGCCCGCATCTGCAATTCCTACTGGCCGCTGTTCCTAGCCAGTGGGAGCTGCGGAGGTGGTGCATGGAGCTTCCCTGATCACACCTGCGTCTAGGGGCTGTAGGGACATGCCGGCTGCTTCCGGGAGCTGCGCAGAGCCGACCAGACTTTTAACAGCTTGGCAACCCTAGCTTCCCCCACAGCGGGACAATCCAGTGCTTGCGGCACCAGCCCCATGGGAGGGGGTTGGGGGGGAGCTTGAGGCTCAGGGCTTCCGGCCCATGGTACAGAGACTTGCCATGGGCCAGATAAATTAGGCAGCGGGCTGGAGATTCCCTAGCCCTAACTAACAGGATGTTGAGCAGGTGTAAAATTATTTCTCTTGCATTCAAAGTTGTAACAAGATTAAAAGCCTTATGGGTGTAACAAACCAAAATCTACTTTTACAAATAACGCTAAAATGTTCAATGTTCAAACTATATGGAGAGAGCCAGAAACTGAATAGCCAATTATTACATTTTCTAAAAATGTTAATTTTCTGACCAAGAAATCAGCAACCCTGAATGGTTTTCCAGTTGCTGTTGATAAAGCCCCAGTGTACAGTTTGCAGAAAGAGTAGTTGGCAAGGCTTTGTGCACCTGTAAATGGGATCACAAGGTTTCTGTTTACTAGTCCTTGAAATGTATTTATATTCACTATTTTACCACCTTATTTATACCTTTATTTTTCCACTTAATGTCTTCAGAGCTAACAGGAAATCAACATTTATTACAATAAACAAACAAAAAACAACCCCAAAAATAACTTTGTCACTGAAGTCAGCAGCTGAGACAGAATGCACGCAGCAGATATGGTTAATAAAAAGATTTATATTTGTCTGCTAAAAAATTATCTTCTGGAATTTCAAATATGCATTTTAATGATAACCAAGCTTCTGGACCAATAGTCTAATAAGCTTTCTACTTAGAATCCAGCAGTCTTGCAAGAGTTAAAAGTAAAATTTAGCAGACATCAATAGTTTATTGAAGAAATACTCCTTTTTGCTTCATAATTTGCAGAAGGCTGCAAATGTCAGTCATGATGTACTGCCTCTTGAAATTAGTCAATAGAGCAAACAGCAAGAATTGCTGTGGGCAGAAAATAAGCACTGTAATCATGACATAACTGGGGTCAATGATTTATGGATTTCAATATAGTAGTAGCTGCATATGATTGAAAATTTACTAGGTCACTAGTGCACCAAAAATTTTATTCACAGCCTCTAGGCATCTTTTGAAATGTGCAACAAAATAAAAACCCCTGAACCTGTTTTGACACTGTGCAGGCTCACTGGATGACATGCCAGCCCACTGAGTCTCATTTAAATGCAAATGTCTTACAAACTTTTGCATCAAACTCCTTTTTAAACATAAAATGCTGAGAAGAACAGTAAAAAAGGATTGACATGCACAATCAAAACTTAAAGAAAATTATGAAAATAAAACCATGTTTTCTCTGACTTTTAAGCTGGAAGCTGAAGCTGTGCCTGAAGTGTCTGAAAAATATGAGATTAGTTCTGTTCCAACATTCTTGTTTTTTAAGGTAAGAGAAAATGGGTTGCATATCACTCACATGAATGTCTGTCAAGTTCAGCAGTTCAGTACTAGTAAATGTTCATTCTACTCTTTTTTTCAGTGCTAAAAATAGAACAGAAGTCCCTTTTCTTAGTGTTGACTTAACGTAGAAGCTGTTAACAGTCTGTGTGTCTCGTGTATGAGTGTGTTTTTTTTTTTTTTTTTTTTTTTTTACTGGGCACAAGAATGGCCAGTTTTAATATTTCAGAACCTCCTTGAAATGCCTTGGAATTCATATATGGCTTTACAATACCCGAGATACAAAACACTCTTCTCTTGTATCGTGTTAGGCTTGGTTTAGTGAGGTTCACAATTCATTCACTTTTCTGTTTGAATTATTCAGTGGAATGCTTCTGAACAATTAAAAGGTGATTATCTAGTAGAAATAGCATGTTTGGTTCTGTTTGTTAATATTTTTTTTTTTGTTTATAACAAGCTTTAAGAAGTCTATTTGGTACAGACAATGCTATGGCCAACAGACTAGTTTCAGTTTTAGAATTTTGCTGGGATTAAAGAGGTAAAGGGTCAGTATGCTAACCCACTGTGCCTGCTTATCTGAAAACCTATAATATGTAGTGATGGAATACATTAAAACTGCCAATTTTTAGTAGTTTAAAAGACCGCTTTTAGTTAATACTTCTTAACTGAGCTACTCTCTTGGTTTATTTAGAATTCTCAGAAAATTGACAGATTAGATGGTGCCCATGCCCCAGAGCTTACCAAAAAAGTCCAGCGCCATGCATCTAGCAGTACTATTTCAGCTGGCCCTAATGATAATGCAAAAGAGGACCTCAACGTACGTCTAAAGAAATTGACCAATACTGCACCCTGCATGGTGTTTATAAAAGGAACTCCCCAGGAGCCTCGTTGTGGTAAGGACCCTGAAATTTTATTTAATGTAACAGGGCTTGTTTATGTAGGTGTTGGTTGCAGGATTTATTTATAGGTTTGTTTGTGGCATGTATCATTAAAGCAGAGGTCCCCAGACTTTTTGGGGTCATGGCCCCTTTACCCCTGTCCGTGACACCCTCCCCCAAACCAGGACCGCAGCTCTGGGAGGGGAGGACAGAGGGGAGATGCAGAAGGGAGTAAGAGGGCCGAGGCTGGGGGCGGGGCTGGGAGGCGGAGCTGGAGCAGAGCTGCGGGTAGAGCAGGGCTGGGTTGCGCTCCCTCACCATCCCCCACGAGAACTGACCTGAGTCCCACCGTGCCTCCCCTAACGTTCCTCTGCACCCTGGGGGGGGCACACCTCCACAGTTTGTGGACCATTGCATTAAAGTATCTGAGCGCCTCAAAACACTAATTTATTTTCACAGTCCCCCCATGAAGTTAGATAGTATTATTATTCTGTTACTCCAGATAGGGAACAGAGGGATAGAAAGACTAAGCAACTTGCCCAAAGTCACATGCATCTGTAGCAGAGCTTGGAAGAGGACCCAGATTTCCTGAGTCAGTCCAGTGTGTTAACCACAAGACCGTCTACTGTTCACCATCTCCTGTGTCCAAACCCTGCATCTCAAATTGTAAGGAGGGGAAAATTAGAACATAAAGCTAAAAAAAGCAAGTGCTGATAACATGATTTCTGGAGTATCAAAAGTGTGGGGTTACAACCTTATTGGGCTACTGACATTTATAGCTGACAAATTGTGGTCAGCTAGGGGAGGTAACAGGCTCAAGTAAAACAACATGGTGCCAGTTTTCAACAAGAGTGAGCCAGTAAATCTGTGGTCTCCAGCCTTTTTATGCACAAGATCACTTTCTGAATTTATGTGCAACCCAAGATCTACTCTGCCCCTTCCCCGAAGCCCCACCCTACTCACTGCATTCCCTCTCCCCCACCTTCACTCACTTTCCCTGGCCTGGGGCAGTGGGTTGGGGTTCGGGCTCTGGGCTGGGGCCGAGGGGTTTGAAGTATGGGAGGAGGCTCCGGTCTGAGCCTGGGGCAGGGGATTGGTGTGCAGGAAGGGGTGAGGGGTGCAAGTTCTGGGACAGAGTTTGGGTGCAGGAGGTGGCTCCGGGCGGGGGCAGAGTGTTGGCTCTGGGAGGGGGCTCAGGGCTGGGGCAGGGGCTTGGAGTGCAGGAGGGGATATGGGGTGCTGGCTCCAGGAGGAGGCTCAAGGCTGGAGTGTGGACTCCTGCTGGGTGGTACTTACCGCAGGTGGCTCCCGGTTGGCGGCGCAGTGGGGCTAAGGCAGGCTTCCTGGCTTCCCTGGCCCCATGCCTCTCCTGGGAGGGGTGAAGCAACGTGCCCCTGTGTGCTGCCCCTCTCTCCAGGTACCGCCTCCACAGCTCCCATTGGCCACAGTTCTCCGTTCCTAGCCAATGGGAGCTGCGGGGGTGGTGCTTGCAGGCTGGAGCAGTGTGCGGAGACCACCCCCCGCCACCTCCCTTGGGGCCACTGGGGCATGCTGACTGCTTCCAGGAGTGGTGTGGGACCAGGGCAGCCAGGGAGTCTGCACCGCCAGACTTTTAGCAGCCGGAGATCGCGATCAACTTGTTGGTGACCACTGCTGTAAATTAATGTTCCGTATGTCTTCTGTTTATAGTAAAACAATAGAATAAATATTAAGAATAAGACCTCAGTAAACATCTAGGAGACAACTTTGAGCAATAGCCTGAATTTATAAGGAATTAATCTTGCAAGACAAGTACTATTGCTCTTTTTTGATAGAATTACAAAATTAATGAGGGAATACAGAAGTTGGAAGCGATGAGTTTCAGTGGGAGATGGGCGCCTATGCCTTGTAGACTCGTTAGTAAATCCCAGCCATAATATCTGGATATTAGTAAAACACATGAACAGCGGGTATAATAGGTACTGCTGTGGTCGCTGGACCCCCAGTTGTAGGGTTTGGCGGCGAAGTTTTTGCTTTTATTATGCCCCCTGCAGGTTCTGCTGTGGCTGAGGTAGCACAAACTGCCGCCTCAGCCGCCACGGAACCTGCATGGGACATATCAAAAGTGTCTTCTACAGACGCTTTTCCCCTGGGTGGGTTGGGTCCGGGGAGGGGAGGCGCGGCTGCGGCTAGCTATGGGCTCCTCTGGGCAGGGGGAGGCTCGGCTCAGGGCTTTGGCCAGCCTGGCCGGGGCTCCTCTGGGCGGGGAGAGGCTTGCGGCTTTGGCCAGCCCAGGGCTCCTCCAGGCGCGGAGGAGGGCTTGTGGTTCTGACTTCAGGTGGTGGGGGGTAGGCGAGGAGGGGGAGTCTCAGGGCTCCGTCTGGCTGTGGGGAGAGCATTGGGGGAAGCGGCAGAGCTGGGGACGAGCCTCCCCGGGGGGGGAGCTCCACCTGCTGCCTATGGTAAAACACTTTGTTTGGAGGGGATTGCTTTGAATCAAAATGATTTAAGTAATTGATTGGAATTGGGATTTAAATCAGCCAGCAGGAAACCGTGATTGAAATAATTGATTTTAATTTTGGTTTGCATTTGTATTTTTTAGTTATTTTCCTAAAGCAAGTTTGAGTCTCATTGGTTGGTAACCATTTAAAACATGTTGATTTACAGCTAAATATATCCTTTATGCTAAATATGGTGCTTCTTTTTGCTGATAGGAGGATACGCTAATTTATATGTATTTATTTAAACCGTTATATAGCCTAACTTACATTTATTCAGATTCTTAATTTTTACATTTTTAGTATGGTAGAAAATGGTGAATGATGCATTTGTTATTTACTGGATGTTGAAGGTTTTACTAGTGATTTCGCTTGCTCTGTTTGGAGAGACATTCAGGCACATTAAAACACAAATAGCATTTTCAAGTTTTTTTTTTAAGTTACTTAAAAACAATTACTTTGTTTTTTCTTATCAGCATACAATTAAAAAGTTTACCAAAACACATTTTTCATTTAAAACTCACTGATTTATTAAACAAAGGAAGTATTTCTGTTTAGTATATTGAACTGATTGTTTCTGATCGTTATACTTTTCAAGATTTTAGAACTAGTAGGTCTCATCCTCTCCGACCTCATTTTTTGTCTGTAGATCAGAGGAAGAAAACAAGCTGTCCTGCCTTTATTTATTTATTTGAACTCCCGGTTGATTTCTTAACTTTGAGTGAAGTAGTCATTGAATTGAAGTAGCTGAATAAACTGAAAAAAATGTATTCTCTGTACCTGCAGAAGAGGTTACTATTGTCAAAAACCAGTTTAGCACTTCAACACACACTCGTTCCAGGTGCTTAGGCAGTGACTTCCACCAGTTCAGTGATTTGACTTTCTTGAAAACGTGGCAGCAAACATGTACTGTTAAAATAATTGTAATTAAATGAAAATAATATTAATAGATTATAGTAAATTCAGGCCTTAACCTAGGTTATCGTAAAATATAAATTTAATTTTAAATTTTTTTAATTTAGCTCTTCTCTAATTTAAATAAAATTGTATATATTTATATAATGAATTTAAAAATCAAACTGACTTTGATACAATTCCTCAAAATTATAATTTAAAAATTAAATTAGTTTGGATAAGAACCCATGTGGATTGAAAAACGGGTAACTGACTGACTGGAAACAAAAGGCAATAAGTAACAGGGAAGGGTCAGTGTTTGAGACAGGTATCTAATGAGGTACCAAAGTGATGACCATACTTAATTGCTATCTTCTTTAGTGATCAGGATAAGAGCATATTGATGAGATTCATGAAAGAAGCCAAATTGAGAAGAGTTGAGTAAATAGTAAAAATGGAGGAAAAAGTACAACAGGACCTAGAGAAACTGAAAATGGCAAGTACATAAACAAGAATTAAATAGGAACAATGCAAGCTTCAGTACTACACTGGGATAGAAGAGAGGGAAAGGAAGGTGAAAGCTATTCAAAACACACAAGTTCAGTGGGAGGGAGTGGTAGTGATTTGAGTTTGCAATATGTATAACTACAAAAAGCTATTTTGGACTGCAAACATAGGCATCGTGTCCTGGGACAGGGAGTTACTAGAACCTCTTGGTATAGTTGTGGTATAATAGCTGGAATAGTACTTTCATTTCTAGTCACCATGGGTCTGATCCAAAGCTTGCTAAAGTCAGTGGAATACTTTCCATCAACTTCAGTGAACTTTGGAACAGGCCTGATGGTGATAGATCGGAGGGATTTAGGAAAAGAGCAACACAACTGACCAAGAGCCTTTTTGAAGAAGGATTTTAAAGAGCTAAATATGTATATCTTGCCTAAGCAATGACTTGTGGATGGGGGAAGGAAGGAAGTCCGTGTATTCTGAAGATTAACCAGAGTAGTTGAGTGCAGTAAATGGGAGTGATGTGATGGAATTAAAATAACTTAATCTGAGTAGGAAGAAGAACTTTTTGCCAATGAAATGTATTGGGCTGTGAAACAATCTTAAAAGGAAAGTAATGGCGGAAAGTACCATTGTTTGGGATTTTAAAAAAGACCAGACAAAACACTACATAATGTGTACTATAAGGAACAATCCTGCATTGGCAGGGAGAGACTCCATGATTTCATAAAGCTGTTTTCAGATTCTGTCTATGGATCGCTTGGTTGTATGTGAAGAGCTGGTTGGTCACATGGTATTGGCTCCACCTCCAACTGCTAATTGAATTAAAAGAAAATAATTAAAAAGTTACTTTTACATATGAACAACTGTTGAGTGCTGTGGGAATGTTACAGGATTATGAATGGTTGATTAAGTGGTCTGCAGGATCCTGTAAATGGGTGGAGAGATGGTTCATGCAATACGAACATCTGATCTGATGTCTTTTTCCTTATTAACTCCTATAATGCTGCTACATTTTAATAGATTAATAAGTCTCACAAGATCATAATGGCAGGGATGCTGGAACAGTTTTTATAGTGAGGATGCTGAGCCATAGACTAAAACTGTAAACCCAATATATAATGGAAACCACTTTAAGCCAGCACCCCTAGTTCCAGCACCTATGGGTTAAGGTAGAAATGGTTTAACAAGTAACAAACTGAACATTCAACACCCCCACCCCACCCCACCCCACATACGTTAACTGTACAACTATGTGTGCACCTTAAAATCCTACCGTGAACAAAACAAGCCCATACATAAGTATTTGCACACGCATCACACATATTTCATATGCAATAAAGAATTGAGATAGTTTTAAGCACCTGTGTCTTTATCCCAAATAGCATATTATTTCCCAATAATCTTATTTCTGTCACTCATAAACTTCTTACCTTGGCTATAATATGTGGTTTTTGCTTTGCAAAACATTTGTAATACAATTTGGTTTTCTCAAGTATGTTACTTACAGTGAATGGGAGACAGGGTGAATTGATTTAAATCAGTGATTTATATCACAGATTTTAATTGTAATTTAAATCAGCAAGAAAGAATCCTTGATTTAAATAAATGATTTTAATTTTGGTTTGAATTTGTACTTTTTATTTTCCAAAGGAAAAGTTTATTCTTGTTGGTTAGTAACCATTCAAATGTTGATCTGCAACCATCTGTAGCCTTTACACTAAATTTGGTACTTCTTTTTGCTAACCAGAGCATCTACTATATCTGTAGATATTTATTTAAGCAACTATGTAGCTTAACATACTTATTCAGATTTTTAGTTTTTACATTTTTTATTATGTTAGAAAATGGCAAATGATATTTCTTTATTATATGTCGTTTGTGTAGAACACCATTTGGATGGAATTTGGAATACAATTAAATATACAAACAGCACTTTTAAGTTTATTCGTTAAATAAAACTACCTTAAATGTGCTGGATACAGAAGAACAAAAAAGTTTATCCATACATTTCTTAATCAAAGAAACTATTATCTTTAGTTAGTGTATTGAACCTAATTGTTTCTGATTGCCATGTTGTTCGAAATTTCGGACTAGAAATTGTCATCTTCTCACACCTCCTTTTTTATTCATAGCTTGAAAGAGGAAGCCAAGCTTTCCTGCTTTCTCAGCTCTCAATCTGTTTCCCAGTTTCAAATGAACTAGTCATTGGACTGAACTAGTTGAATAAATTGAAATGAAGAAAATATTCTCAATGCCTGCAGAGGAAGCTACTGCAATCAGAAGTTTGAACAAACTCTGGTTCCAGGTGCTTAGGCAGTGACTTCCACCAATTCCGTGGTTTGACTTCCTTTAAAACATTATTTTAAACTTTCTTTAAAACACTTGGACATAGATGCCAAAAACTGGATTGCCCTAGAAAAACTTGGATGGGTGGCAACCATAGTTTAGGTTTTACCAGAGGTTGTCATTTCAAATGTAACTTTAAATAGGCTTTTTAATAGAGAAAAATGTATTTAATTTAGAGTAAATACATTTCTTTTAATTCACTCTGATGGGAGAATATAGATTAGGACTGTTTTTTTTGTTTGTGTGTTTTTTTAAAAAAAAAATCTCAATTTCTTAGTGTTTTTGTATTTAATTTGCATATACTCAATATGACAGTGAAATGTCTTAGTTTTCATAATAGTAGTGTCAGAGACAGTTACCACTGTAGTGTAGGTTAAGTAAAAGTTTTCACTTTAACCCTTCTGCTTTGAGAACTTTGTGAAACTTTGAAATTTTTATAAGAACACCCCTGTATCAAAACAGGAAGCTAGGCATGAGCTTTTGCAAATTGCATGCTGAACTTGTAAAGGCTATATCTGTACATGTATGTGAGGCTAATTTTAACAACATAATGAAGTGTACTGAATGTGTATGTGGGCAGAGGCAGAGGTTCGTTATTTCACAGAGGGGACTGAACCAAGTTTAAACGTAAGATTAAGTGATCATTGAGATTGCATAGTTAAGTGCTCAAAAAAACAGGAAAAGCCTAAATCAAAGTTACACACACAGTTTTGGCTCTTTGGTGCTTTTGCATAAAATCTCTAATTATACAACCATGCACTGTAATATCATACAATATTTTTCAAACTTGCACAGATTTTGTACTTTACTACTGTCACACATTCTATGAAAAATACACAGTGAGCTCTGTTTACTTACATAGTACAGATTTATGTATTAAAACATAGATTATCAGTGAAAATTTGCAGTTGTATATAGGATTGCCTGAGTTTGTAACTTAGATTGAAGAGAGGTTAATTTAGTAGTTAGTCCAATTCTGCAGATAAGATACTTAAGATAGAATGTGGTGTTGCTTGGAGAGAAAAATCTATAGTATGCTGGCGCTGGCAGAGTTATTAAAATATGCATACCTTTTAATGAGAAGAGAGCTTACCATATTAAAAAGGCTAAATTGTCAAAGATAAAACTGGTCTGTTATGACAATGGCATTAGATAAGTAAAAAGAATGTAAAATAATTACAGGATGCTCCATGTGGTTATCTAAGGATGAATATAGTTGTGAACAAACTCTATTTTGATAGACACAACAGATTTGAATTGGTAGATGAGTGCACTTGGCTACTGGTGTGGAACCCTCTCCTATGGTGGGATATGGAATCTTTTTTTTTTTTTTGTAATTAATCATTACTTCATTGAGAGAGACAACTCCAGTATAGTGCTGAGTGAAGTCTGTTCCCTTGGCCATGTGTTCACTGGCTGTTGTATCTTGTTGCTACACATGTAATCTTGTTTCAGGAGATTTTTGGGCTGTGAGTGCATTGGTTTGCTTGTTTCATGGCTATTACAATTTTATTTATTCTCATTAACAGTATAAAGTATATAGTGGTATTTATGGCTGTCTGGATACACACTTACATTTTGTTCACACTTTAATTCTTTGTATTACATGTATGGTGTCTTTTTCAGAAATTCTACCTAAATCTTTTGTTATGAAAGTAAGTCTGTATTGGTACTTTATCCCCCTAAGCATAACATTTCCATTCTTTTACTTAACCCTTAAAAATGAAACACAACCAATCAATCTTTCTAGTCTGCATGTAATTGCCTATAGCTAAAATGAAGCTTTTTGTCAGCCTTGTTCAATAGAAATGAGTTAATGTATTGGTAACAGAATAACCATCAGCAATCACCCTTTAGCTGTTTACTAATGAACTCCCAGATGAATGAGAAATTTCAGAATCCATGTTTTTACTTCAGGCTGTACATGAACTTAACACTTAGATGTCATACATATACATATCAGTACCTCATCTCAACAAAGTGCAGATCATGCAAACTTGTAGAAAACTGTAATGCAAATCCATATTTAAAAAATTAATAGGTGATTTTGCAAGTTGAAATCAAATAGTTATTTTTATGTGGCAGTCTGGTTATTTTTATTTAAGAATTCCTTTTGTTCCATTTATTATAGAAATGTAAAAAAAAAGTCTAAATAGTGAAAATGTTTAAAATTTACTTTTCAGTTTTAATAATCTAGAATGATGGTGGTTATGACAGAAGATTTTTTTAAAATGATCTTTAGCTTGTGTCCCTTTTTTAGTGTAAAGAATGGTTTATTATGCGTAAAGAATGTTAAATTTTGTGAACAGAATTGTAAAAAGTTAATGTGTGTGTGAAGACTGGGATACATTCATTATTGTATATTTTCTTAGAACACAAATTATGAAAAGAAACATTTTTTGTAAAACAGACTCATAATAGGGTGTAAAAACCCATTTTATACATTTAATGTCCAGTACTTAATGTGCTAATGAGAAAGTATCAGAAGAAAAGTGCATGACTTCATAGTACCTAATAAAAAGTGTGACAAGTACAATAGAATATGTACGCTTATGAATGTAAATACTTAAAAAACCCTCAAGTTGTTGTGATGTGGGAGGGAAAACAGTGTCAACGCTGTGGCAGCTGAAATGGAGCCAGAAAAAAAGCCATTTTAAAACTCAAACTACTGCCACCCAGTAGGCTTGAATAGCAGTTTTCATGCTCTTCAGTCAGTCAGTTTCAACTATTTTATTTTGGTGTTTGGGGGAGACTGGTAGTAGCTGGAGGGAGAAAACAAGAAGAACTGCAGGAATACAAGGTGAGGGGGGAAAAGAGAAGGGGGAGCAGAAGATGTGGAGAAGGGCAAAGAGTATCTTTCCTTTTGGATGCAGAAGGAAAGAGGAGGACTAGACAAGTCACAGACTAGGGAAATAGATTTCTTTGAAGTTTAACCATAAGACGTTCTACCAAAATGTAGTACACTAAAGTTACTGAATGCAATTGTTTATGCAGGCAGACTTCAGACATACGTACTGTCTAGATACTTTGAGGTTTAATAATTGCAGTAATAAAACCATTTTTATTCATTGCCTATTTTATCATATTAATACTCTAAAATAAGACGAAGAAACACCATAGAACATTGTAGGGAGCGGTTATTGTCTGGAAGATCTGTAGTACGTTTTTTAACCAAATACATTTTCATAAAGCCACGAGAACATTTTATTTAAAAATAGATATAATTTAAAGTAATCACCTCCTAATTGATATCCTCTTTATATCCAGGTTTCAGCAGACAAATGGTGGAGATTCTTAACAAACATAACATTCTGTTTAGCAGTTTCGATATATTTTCTGATGAAGAAGTACGTCAAGGACTGAAAACATACTCTAATTGGCCTACTTATCCACAGTTATATGTAGCTGGAGAGCTTATAGGTGGACTGGATATTGTTAAGGTTAGAAATTGAGAAATCTGCATTTTTTTTTAATATTTTGCATATTTTTAAAAGTGTGTGTGTGTATATAACCATCTCTTTCTAAATCTGAACACCTATTTTTCAGGAACTGGAGGCTTCTGGAGAACTGGACACAATTTGTCCCAAGACACACAAATTGGAAGACAAGTATGATGCATTATATCTTTATTTTAGCAGTGTGTTATAGTTTAGAGGCAACATCCATATTCTGACTCTCAGAAATACATCAGCACTTAAAAAGTAAATTACTGTAATGCTGCAGTCTTTCATTTGAAGTAATTGAATCTTTTAGTTACCTCTTCAGTTGTAGATAACATGGGTGATCATATATAGAAGTAAACATTTGGGTATGCTGTTTTGATAGGATTTACTTAGACTACAAGTTTTATTACATTTAAAATAGGGCACATAGATTTCCTCCAGTCTCCTTTCTTGAATAACAACTAGTTTTTTAAGAAGGAAAACATAGGTAAATCCTTTTATAGAAAACGTTGTAATTCTACAAGTAACTTTTTAAAGTTTTTTGAGTCTGATTGGGTATAGATTTGATTACTATGGTGTCAATATGGTATAATTATGTAGCCCCGCTCCCCACTTTTCAGTTCCAACGGTTGTCTCCTTTGTTGACATTATGTACTTTTTAGTGATGCATTGTGGGTTTTTAATCTCCCAAGGCACACCTAGTATCTAGAAGCTAGTCTGGCCTCTTGAGTCTTCCCATTTTGAGCATGTGCTCTGTTTAAATTTGGCTGGTCAGCTAAGCCAAGCCTGGTAACCAAACAAATCATAAGCTCTAAATATGTAAAGCATCTTCCTATTTTATAGCAATAGCTAGCAAGTAGTGGGAATTTGTTTCTCATCTTATATGTATCACACGATTAAAACACTAAAGAGGAAGCTGAATTATCAAGTTACAGCTGTTCTCTGAAGGCAAATATTGACACACAAATACCTACTCATAGTCTGAGGCTGGCGACACTGGGTATCTATAAAGCTCTGGAAGTGTCTGATCCCCACTCCCACCGAAGCATTGGTAAACCACACTTGGGAAATAACATATTATGCAAACTACAATAGAATCTCAGAGTTATGAACATCCCAGGAATGGAGGTTGTTCATAACTCTGAAATGTTTGTAATGCTGAACAAAACGTTATGGTTCTTTCAAAAGTTTACAACTGAACATTGACTTAATACAGCTCTGAAACTTTACCATGCAGAAGAAAATGCTACTTTTAATGATCTTAATTGAAATGAACAAGCACAGAAGCAGTTTCCTTATCTTGTCAAATCTTTTTTTAAATTTTTCCTTTATTTTTTTTAGTAGTTTGTTTAACACAATATTGTACTGTATTTGCTTTTTCTTGTCTCTGCTGTTGCCTGATTGCATACTTCTGGTTCCAAATGAGATGTGTGCTGGACTGGTCAGTTCATAACTTTGGTTTTCATAACTCTGAAGGTCTACTGTATTACAATAAGAAAAGGAGTACTTGTGGCACCTTGGAGACTAACCAATTTATTTGAGCATAAGCTTTCGTGAGCTACAGCTCACTTCATTGGATGCATCCCATGAAGTGACCTGTAGTTCACGAAAGCTTATGCTCAAATAAATTGGTTAGTCTCGAAGGTGCCACAAGTACTCCTTTTCTTTTTGCGAATACAGACTAACATGGCTGCTACCCTGAAACCTATATTACAATAAAGCACTTTTAGACTACACAGTTAAATATTTACAAGTCAGAAAATGCAAAAGTTAGATGAGTGCATACCCTTTAATTTACTCTTTGTGCTTAATACTCATACTATTCAAATAATATGATAATGCAATAGGTTTTTTCAAGTTTTAGTTACTCATTTTGGCCTTGATTCTGCAGTTGAATATATTCAGGTTTAGTCTTATGCTGTATTATAGTGTCTGACCCCTCTATATCTGATTACAGGATAAGGGCTATATTTTGTACTACGGTGTGTGTATGTAACAAGTAGAAGTACTTGAAAATATTGGTAGGAAAATACACAGTAACATAAACTTCAGTAGACTACAGAAACTATAACAAAATACTGTGATAATGAACAGCACTATGTTTTGTCATGGATAAGGGTAATAAGCACTGAAATATTTCAGTAATACCAGGACAAACCCTTGCTTGCGGGCACTTAAATATCCGCACAGAGCGAACAGACCTTTTATTTTTAATCTTTAAAAAACAAACAACTCCCCCCAAATCCTAAACACCTCTTTACAGCAAACTACATGGAACTCAGACTATCTTGAGGATAAAGAGCTTAACCTGCATTGTTGAGATTTGAACCATTAGCTCCAAGGTGACTCAATATTTGAAACCTAATGTTTAGACTACTGAGCGAGCCATCCCCTCTAGCAAAACTGACTGGTTCTACTGGGTGATGAGTTATACCTTCTGAGTCACTTTCTTTTTCAAATTGAATTTTTTCTGCAAGAGGTGCTTTTGCTAGTCTTTTCCTTCCCCCGTGCCAACCTGCAAGCTCAGAAATTAATTCTGAATTTGTACCATTCAATTCATGCTTTGTTTTCTGCTTTGCTTAGTCTTTGCAGCAAAAATAATTTGTTTCTTTTCTCCATTGCTCATAATATGAGATGTCACTTCTTCCATCCCTGAAAAGGATGCATATACAGGATCTAAATATGTTTTAATTAAGTCACTTAAGATTGGTTCAGGTGGATGTCTCACTAAAGAAGCAACGAGAGCTGTAAGACAAGGATTTAAAATCTTCACTCATTCTGATACTTTAACACTGGCAAAATGGCAATTGTCCGTTCACTCCAGGACAATCATAGAACTCCTATTCATAGAGCTAGGCTTGAAGTTCTAGATCCACTCCAATCCGTGTATAATTATATTATTGTACTCATCTTGAAACAGTTGGGCTTGTTGCCCATCTTAATTTTCAGCTTTCCGTAGCTGTCTTCCAGCTTCCCAGTTTTCCCTTGAAAACCAAAGCGTATTTTTACAACACTGTAATTAAACTTTTTACATTTTTCACTCGTGAATCTCTGGCTAATTGACTTCTGTGATCAATGCAGAAGGGAAAGTTCAACAGAACAATGGCAACCTAGGTGTTTGACCATGCTACTCTTTCTCTTTGCTAATGTGTCTATAATGAAATTCTACCCCTTTAGAGGATTATAGAGCTGCAGCTGGCTCCCTGTGGCCCCTGCTCTCTACTCATTCAAGCAAAGAATTAAGCTGAATGGGAAATTTAAAAATAAAAATAAAATGGAGCATATTTTCTAGAACCTGGCAGCTCTCCTAGAAGTTCATAAAATGTGATGCCCTATTTTATCAGATGTTGTGGGACTTCAGTGTTCTGTATATGACCCCTCAAAATTCCTGTTGGACAATTTGGGGAAAGGTTGTTATGAACCTGTAAAAATGTTATGGAACAGTAAATTCTGAGCAAGTAAGCAACCAAAAATATTAAAATACCATCTCAACTGAAATGGGTTTGACTATTGGATGTCTGTCATAACTTTTCATAGAATACTAGCAAAGACTTTATCTAATGTATGAGAAGAGGTTGAACCACTAATAGCTAGGTTCTGCACTTGAAATATTATGTAGAGATTACATATCTGTAACTGTGCAGGATTGTTCTATCCTGGGACCAACACTGCTACTAGAGAGACAAGCTGGGTGCAGTAGTATCTTTTATTGAGCCAACTTCTGCTGGTGAGAGACAAGCTTTCGAGTTTACACAAAGCTCTTCTTCAGGTCTTTCAGAGAGACAGAATTATTGTGTAAATTCGAAAGCTTGTCTCTCTCACCAACAGAAGTTGGCCCAATAAAAGAGATTACCTCACCCACCTTGTCTGTCTTATATCTGTGATTAGATACGCACAGCTCTGGATATTGTATTAAAAGTATCTCCAATTCAATTTGGAATTTGCCCCTTAAGTTTGATGCATCTAGGTATTTGCAATTTAATCCTGAAAAATAAATCATTGCTTTAAAAGTAATATCATGGTTTACAGTGGCTTAAGGAGAGAATGAAATAGAATGGAATATAAATAAATTCAATTGTTTATAATACAGCTTTAAATATATCTTCTAAACCTATGAATGATCTTCCTATCTTTCTTATATGTATGTTACTGAAGAAGTAGATCAAAAGTATAGGTTAATAATTGAACTGAGATATTTTATATAATTTTTTTCTATTTTAGACTTAAAGTTCTGACAAACAAAGCTTCTGTGATGCTGTTTATGAAAGGAAACAAGCAGGTAAAGATCTCCAAAATGGTTTAATAGTAATTTCTTTTGATGCTCACGTCTGCAGGGAAGGGACTGTTGAACCTCTTTTCTTTTTGGCTACTGAAATTGGAGTGATATCAGGAAGTTATCTGTCTGACTTGCTTCTACAGACCGTACAAAGCAATCTATAATTTATCTGACAGGTATCAGGACTTCAGCTGAGCACATTGCTGTGGTGATGCAATCATCTCACTAAAACTTTAGTTACATTCATCAGCTTCATCTACATCATTTATACTGTTTGTGTTCGAATTGTCTCCTCCTTTTGGTTTTAGTCCAAAAGTCCCTGTGCTGATAGTTTTGGGTTTAGCAGATAATAGATCACTCTTAGTTCTCTCTTGCTGCTTATGTAGCCAGACTCTCACAGGTGAGGCCTACCCTTCGATTATTACATGCCATGTTAATCCTAGACATCTCTTTAGGTATTCCCCTTCGTGGCCTAGCTGAGTTGTTGTCCTATTCAATTTAGTTTCTCTGCTTTGGTTATGTAAATTTTCCGCATAGCTTAAAAAAGATGCTGGATGATTTTATGGCAACACATACCATAAATGATCTACTGTTTTCCTTTACATGTGTGAGATGGTGTCTTTCTGAACTGCCATTTTTTATCCACCCAGACTAAAATAAATGTGATGACTGAAGACAGACAAGTTTTAATAATTAGGATTGAAATGGTAATAAATGACTAACTCAAAAGCTTAGCTTGTTTCTTAGTGTGTCACATACATAAACTGGCCTCTCTGTAACAACGAGGCAGGTACAGCGGTATGGGTGAAAATAAATGTAAACTGTCGATCAGAATGATGGATACTAGGTGATGACTCCCCCCGCTTAATCTGATCTCATGAAATGTTTATGCAGTAGTTTTGATATATGTACAGAGGGAGCTCTGTTTCAGGTGGGGAACTAGGCTCTTCCGTGTATGATTCCCTCTTTTTCATTTAATTTCTTCTTTTTTCTATGAGCTCAATTTCCATATTACTTATAATTAAGGCTCAGATTCTGTCTTGGTTATTTTTAGTAAAAATCATGGACAGGTCACGGGCAATAAACAAAAATTCACTGAAGTCTTTGACCTGACTTTCTCTAAAAATATCCTTAACAAAATGGGGAGGCAGGTTAAGCTCAGCACATGCTGCTGCTGGAGCTCTGGGGTCCCCTGCTGCCGCTGTGGTGAGTGGGAGTTCCAGGGTCCCCCAGCGCAGCGGCTGAGCAGCTCTGGGGGTCCTGCTGCCCATGGCAGCAGGGAGCTCTGGCGGGTTCCACACTGCTTGCGGGGGCTGGGATCTGCGGAGGGTGGGCAGAGTGGGGTGTCTGGGAGCTCCACCCCAGGGCAGAAAATGGCACGGAGGTCAATGGAAGTCATGGATTCTGTGACCTCTGTGTCATAATTGTGGCACTTCTGCTGATTCACCATGTTAGGAAGTGCTGGAATCCTGAAGGGAGAGGCTAACTCATTAGCCTTAAAAACAGTCAGGTGTAGAGAGGCTCTGTAGCCTAAAGATCAATTTTTTTGTTTTTTGTATCTGAGCTGCCAAAAAAGTCAATCTTGAAGAAGGGGCAGGTAGTCTGGACTAAATAATGTGTGTAGATTCTGATTAGAGCAGGGTCCCATCTGGGAATAAGCTAAAATAGATAATTCCCTTTCAAAATGAGAATGAGTGTTTGTACAGATGCAGAATTTACCAACTCAGTCCAGAAAACTGCTGCCTGTCTTGCAAAATGGACAGTGATGGGTAAAGGGAAAAAATTATGGGGAATAATAAGCTTCTCTTTTTTACATGTTTATTAAATGTGTGGATCTAAAAGTAGTGTACTTCTTGGGCAACTTCTTAGCTTTGGCTCTCTTTGAATACTCTTAAGAAATAACCTGCATCCTAGCTGTAACCAGTTTTCAAGACCAAAATGGATGAATGTGGAAAATGACTTCACTAAGGAAAACTGTCAAAACAGTAGCTCTCAGAACAGAAGAAATGAGGGAGATGATTCTCAGTGTTTTCATTCACTTTAGAAGTATTTGCAGAGCAATTTGTCTCTCCCTCACTTGCAAAGTTAAACTTGGCAGAGCAAATGTAATGTAGTTGTTAAAAGGTGAATGTGGAAGGAGGACAGCAGACAGAGTGAACATCAAGAGGGGTTATTTATTTGAAATAAAATAGATTAATTGGGTTGTGATATGAGAATCTGGAAGTTGGAATTTTCTTGGCTTAAGAACTTTAAAACTTCACAAAACTAGAAAAATAGTGTTGTAGTCTAATAAGTTTTTTTTCTCTCACTTTAGATGGCAAAATGTGGATTCAGCAAGCAAATTATAGAAATCCTAAACAGCACTGGGTATGTAGGTATTATTTAAAACATAACAGCTTTGTAATGAATAAAAGTGCAGTGTTTATAAGTAAACTTACAAGGTGGAAAAATGCCAGGTAGCAATAGTAAATTGAATCATTCTAATGGGCGAATGGCTTTTTCCCTCACCTAAAATTATATTTATAAACATTTAAAGGAGGCATCTTATTAATGCCCTAAAAACAGAAGGTTTTAGTGGAAAGTGAAATTGAAAGAGGGAGAGATGCCTGGTGTGGTGACTGAGTTCACAGTACATTTAGTATAAGATTAACATCTGCCAGTGGTGATTGCTGGAATGTGGGAGGCAGTTTAAGCACACTTAAAGGTCTGTTGAACAAGTTAACTGTCTAATCATATTAGTGAATTACTCCTCCTGATTACTGCTGGACATGTAATTCTCTTGTTCTGCGTGAGACATTGCGTAGTGCAAATAGTTGCTAGCTAATTCAGATCCATAATTGTTGCCGACTATTTAGCTCAATAATCACTGGTGAGAGAGATGGAAAAGCAGCTGGCATTTGATAATTGTAATAAAAATGGAACTTCTATCCCGACTTAAATTTATTTGGCTACTAAATGCAGTGAGTGCACTATATGTTACATTACTTTCTAATTAATTAATTAATTAAATAATAATGAAATAATAATGAAAAGTAACTACTTAGCTTGGTGGTAGCTAGGCTAACTAACAGGAAGCACTGTGAATGCCTTTCTCATCCTCTCCTCTTTGCAATCTGATTGACTACAAAAATCTTTGCACTCTGATTAGCAACTTCTTCTAGAATTCCCTTTTGCCCACAATAAACATGGCTGCTTCAGATTCTGAGTGTTTTGCCATGCCTAATGTCTGATTTCCCGTCTTCCCTTGCAGCTGCTTCTTGTCCCTTGAGAATTGCTTAACAGCTTCCCCCCTTGAATAATTCCATTTAAAAAAATTATATTGTATTATTTTTCTGGTTAGATGTGTGACTAGCAAGGGTAATCAACTATATTTATGGCCCTCTGAATCAACTGTGAGTAGTAGCCAATCAGAGAATGGAGGTTTGTAGAGTTCAGAAACACCTCATACAAATGCGTGTCAATCCCCCTCAGCCAATCAGAGCATAAGAATTTGCCAACTGTCTGGTGTTTATGAACTAACTCTAGTCAGAGTGCAAGGAATTATTAACAAAATAAGTGTACCATTATGGATCAGTAACTTTGCCTGAGACCATTACATGTCTGTATAATACAGTTTATTTTGGTGTCTAAAACTTTTTCCATTCTTAAGCACTGTATTGGTGAACTGAATTATCTTGAATATCACATTTATTTTGCACACTCAGTTTTTCTTGTGTAACATGTCACTCTGTCTAGTCAGCGTAAGTAGTCTTTCAATGAAAATGGATACTTTTTGGTCTATACTAACTTTTGATTTTGATATAGATGCTAAAAAAGATGTTGTAGCTGTAAAATAAGTGTGTGTCACTTGGAGTATTTAATAGCTAATTACCAGATGTCATTTGTCTCCTGTTTAAGTAGCTGACTTTCTGCAGTCTCTTGCTTACAGATTATAAATAAAGATCTTGTGTGTGTCTCCTATATTTTGGATGGTGGCTATCTGGTAGTGTGAAAACAAATAAATTGGTTATGTTTTTGTGGGTATTATGTTGCAAAAATGCATAATTCATTTTCATCTTTCTTTATAGTGTTGATTTTGAGACATTTGACATATTAGAGGACGAAGAGGTAAGTCTGATACTTTATCTCGTCCCCTCCGCCCCACAGATGTCACTGTTATGTCTACTACACTACTAAAGCTGCTGTGAAGAGCCTTAAAGTTAAGATTATTTTCCTTAGGTGCGGCAAGGATTAAAAACATATTCAAACTGGCCAACATACCCTCAATTGTACGTGAAAGGTGAACTTGTTGGAGGGCTGGATATTGTTAAGGTAAGGCAGGGGAGGGAGGACGATGACTCCTGTTTAAAATGTAAATTGACTCTTCTAGTGTGAACTTCTAAAAAAATATTTTTTAGAACTGCCATATACATAAGCTCCTATGTAATGGCCTTAGATTTTGAAATTGAATGACTTGGTTGGTTTTACTGTGACTGTCATTTCAACATATGGTTGAAAGGAGCTTTTAAATCTCCAGCATGCTCACATACTCTGATATAACAATGAAATGTATTTTCTTGACAGCAGTCAGCTACCTTTACTGTAAAGACCATTTTTACCCTGTGGGTGCATTGTTACAGGTTTCATTTTCTTTTTAGTTTTACTTTTGACATTGCTCTTCTCAAATAAGGTGGTGAGACATTTTTTCTAGCAAACTTTCATTCCTGAAAAAAAAAAAGTAAGGTTATTGTAGTATTTTGAACAGACCCTGAAGCAACAAAAATAGATCTGCATTTGTTACTGTGGTTTTTGATTTTTGTAACAGAGCAGGCAGAGTCTTCTAAACCTCTAATACTCCTGAGTTTATTCTCCTCTGAATGTTTTATAGCTAGTACACATTGTAACTCCTGGGAAGATATAATCGATACATCTCATTTAGCTCTGAAAATAAGCTGATGTTACTTAAATTATATAGATGATTTTTAAAAATTTTATTTACTTACCACAATTTTGGGTTAACTCGTACATTGATCAATAAGTATAATTTTGAGCATCAAAGAACTTGGAATGTGTTCTACTCAGCAGTAGTTTTTGAAAAATAAACAGCTGAATTGGATTATCTGTTACTGAGAGCTCGCTTTAGTGATGTATTCTACAGACATATGCATGTTACAGTAATTTGAAGATATGTTATAAAATGACTGAATATGCACAAATATTCTGCTTGTAGATATTTTCTGTATACATCTAAGAAAAACATTTCACACTAACTGAACCAGACTAACTGAATGATTTATAATTTGAACTGAAGTTAACTAACCAGACTAGGGCATACGTGTACTTCTAAATTATAATTTACACCAATTCATGGTCTTACACTTCAACAAATTCTATTGATGGATCATGATTTTTTTACTTTCCTTTGTGTAGCATGTTGGGTGTCTTATGTTCTGTAAAACTTTGTTTAAATACAGAATTACAAAAATTACTTGTGGTTGAGAGGGACCTCTAGTGGGTTATTTAGTCTGTCTCCTCCTGAATAGTGGACGGTTTCATTTTCTTGTCTAAAAACTATCCCTGTTGAATTTGACAGAGGTTATTGCAAAATATACATGCCCCAAGTTACTATCCTATAATTTCTTTACAGGAACTAAAGGAAAATGGTGAATTGTTATCTATTCTGAAGGGAGACAATTAATGCAAATGGACACGAATGCTAATGGTGGGAACTGAAATACTGCAAGAAATGATTCATTTATTGATTACATTGGAGCAATCAGCAATGGAGTGGGAGCAATTAAAAGCTTCTGACTTTCTCTTTATACTTAACAAAGTCATGCTAGATCTATGTTAAAGTAATTTTTCAGAAGAAATACAAAGCTGTATCAACATCTTCAATTAAAATGGAATGTTAAACATTTTTGTTTTCATTGCACTCTTTGTAAATATAAGTATATTCATTTTACGTAGACAGTTTAGTTTAGTGTAAACTGACCCCACAATTCACCTATCTGATATATTTTAGTCCTTTACAGTACGTAGTTTGTGGGCATACAAGTCTCATTAGAAGAACACATATTGTGACAGGCAGCATACCTATTGTCAGTGTCTCTAATTGTTTTTTTAATGTCCGGTGAGCAAGAAAAATGGTACCGAAACCTTTATCCAGAGTACTACTATTAAGAAGTCATTATTAATCAGCTTCAGTTGTACATTATTTATCTCCATTGTCTTAGCAGTTACAGCAATTGTTTGCTAACTTCCAATGTTCTTGAGCCTGGTTAATCCTGGTTTTTGCTTTAAACATATTTAAATGAAGATGGAGATTTAAGCCAGTAAACTTGAAGTTAAGGCTATTCTGGTGTACCCTCAGTGCTGCTGCCGTTAGAAATAAAGTAGCTACTTCCTTCCTATGAGATATTTCTCAACAGTTCATCTTGTTCTTCTGCCTTAAGTCTCTGTACCTAGAGGACTCTTTATTTTCTTGTTTTAATCCACCTTTGGAGACCCGTGGTCTCAATTCTTCCATTCAAGGACAAAAGACTTTCTTTCCTCAATCGTAAGGGGGAAAAAAGTCCAGGAAACTAACCTATGTGTCTAAGCACAGCTTTACCATTAAACCAGAAGTACTGCATGTAATGCTCACAAATCGTCTTGGAAAATAAATCCTCTGTTTGTCCACTGAAAAAAATACAGCAAAGGCAATGCAAGAGTCCTTACATCTGCATCATCAGTGTATCTCAGTGCTGACCTGAAAGGGCCCCTTCTTCAAGTGAAAAAGTATTCAGCATCCGGATCAGTTCAGTCCTGTCAGTTTGCTGGAACTAACAAGGTTGTCTCCTGTGGTAGTGTGAATTTTGTGATGGCTTCTAGAAATTGAAGTGAGACCACCAACTCATTTCACATAGGCGACCTAATGGCAGTTGGATGGTCTCTGGTAGTAACTTTCAGTCGCTATCAACCTGGCCTCGATTTGATTTGACAACCTAGAAGGTGGGCAAATTTTGAGTCTAAACCACTTGGCAGCATTTGTGGGTTTACATTTTTATTGCTGCATCTAAGTAGTATTTATTTACATTATTAAATCCTTTAAAATGGTGGTTGTTTAATTCTATCCAAATATGAATAATATTGGAATTATTTTGGCAATTATTTTAAAATAGAATATATTTATTATTGGAAAAATCAGTTTTAATCTCATAACAGGAAATCATGTCCCTGTCATGAAAACAATCTTTAATTAATCTCTTAGGTATTTCTTGCTAGTAATCATTGCCTACCTCATTAAAGAAAATTATACCAAAATGTACTATCCCTGTGGTCAAATTAGGATTTAACTAAATCAAGATTAAATACAAAATTCAATTTATTCTGCAGTGTTTCTAAAAAATTAGTATTTCCTTCAAAATTCAATACAGCAGAGCTTAATTAAACTGCGTACCTTATAATCTGCACAAAATATTGGTGGTCTTTGCCCATTTTTCTGCAAAGACTTAACGGATGTATTGAATTTTTATATTAAGATTTCATCATTTTACAAAATGCTACGTTATTTTTACTAGTATAGGGTGAATTATTATTGAACTAAAATGGCAGGTGCTTCTTGGAGCAGCTAGTCCTGGAACCCACAAGAGGAGAGGCAATTCTTGATTTAGTCCTAAGAAGAACACAGGGTATAGTCCAAGAGGTGAGTATAGCTGGACTGCTTGGTAATAGTGAAATTTAACATCCCTGTGGTGGGGAAAACACCACAGCAGCCCAACACTGTAACATTTAATTTTAGAAAAGGGGACTACACAAAAATGAGGAAGTTAGTGAAACAGAAATTAAAAGGTACAGTGCAAAAAGTGAAATCCCTGCAAGCTGCATGAAACTTTTTAAAGGCACCATAATAGAGGCTCAACTTAAATGCATACCGCAAATTAAAAAACAGAGTAAGAGAACCAAAGAAGTGCTACCGTGGCTAAACAACAAAGTAAAAGAAGCAGTGAGAGGCAAAAAGGCATCCTTGAAAAAGTGGAAGTTGAATCTTAGTGAGGAAAATAGAAAAGAGCATAAACTCTGGCAAATGAAATGTAAAAATATAATTAGGAAGGCCAAAAAAGAATTGGAAGAACAGCTAGTCAAAGACTCATGTAATAGCAACATTTTTTTAAAGTACATCAGAAGCAGGAAGCCTGCTAAACAACCATTGGGGCTGCTCAATGATCGAGATGCTAAAGGAGCACTCAAGGATGATAAGGCCATTGCGGATAAACTAAACCAGTAATAAGTCACCAGGACCAGATGGTATTCACACAAGAGTTCTGAAGAAACTCAAATGTGAAATTGCAGAACTAACGAGTCTGTAACCTATCACTTAAATCCGCTTCTGTTCCAAATGACTGGAGGATAGCTAATGTGAAGCCCATTTTTAAAAAGGGCTCCAGAGGAGATCCTGGCAATTACAGGCCCGTAAGCCTGACTTCAGTACTGGGCAAACTGGTTGAAACTATAATAAATAACAAAATTGTCAGACCCATAGATGAACATATAATTTGTTGGGGAAGAGTCAACACGGTTTTTGTGAAAGGAAATCATGCCTCAGGAATCGACTAGAATTCTTTGAGGGGGTCAACAAGCATGTGGACCGTGTACTTAGATTTTCAGAAAGCCTTTGACAAGTAAAGTAATCTGTCATGGAATAAAAGGGAAGGGCCTCTTATGGAATGGAAACTGGATAAAAGATAGGAAACAAAGGGTAGGAATAAATGGTCAGTTTTCAGAATGAAGAGAAGTAAATAGTGGTGTCCCCCAGGGGTCTGTACTGGGCCCAGTACTATTCAACATATTCATAAATGATCTGAGAGAAGGGGTAAACAGTGAGGTGGCAAAATTTGCAGATGATACAAAACTATTCAAGATAGTTACGTCTCAGGCCGACTGCGAAGAGCTACAAAAGGATCTCTCAAAACTGGGTGACTTGGCAACAAAATGACAGATGAAATTCAGTGTTGATGAATACAAAGTAATGCACGTTGGAAAACATAACCCCAACTATACATATAAAATGATGGGGTCTAAATTAGCTGTTACCGCGTAAGAAAGAGATCGTGGAGTCATTGGATACTTCTCTGAAAACATCCATTCAATGTGCAGCGGCAGTCAAAAAAGCGAACAGAATGTTGGGAATCATTAAGAAAGGGACAGATAATAAGACAGAAAATATCATATTGCCTCTATATAAATCCATGGTTTGCCCACATCTTGAATACTGCGTGCAGATGTGGTCGTCCCATCTCAAAAAAGATATATTGGAATTGGAAAAGGTTCAGAAAAGGCCAACAAAAATGATTAGGGGTATGGAACAGCTGCCATATGAGGAGAGAGTAATAAGATTGAGACTTTTCAGCTTGGAAAAGAGATGACTAAGGCGGGATATGATAGAGATCTATAAAATTTATGACTGGTGTGGAGAAAGTAAATAAGGAAGTGTTATTTACTACTTCTCATAACACAAGAACTAGGGGTCACCACATCAAATTAATAGGCAGCAGGTTTAAAACAAAGAAAAGGAAGTATTTCTTCACACAACGCACAGTCAACCTGCAGAACTCTTTGCCAGAGGATGTTGTGAGGGCCAAGACTATAACATGATTTTAAAAAGAACTGAAGTTCATGGAGGATAGGTCCATCAATGGTTTTTAGCCAGGATAGACAGGGATGGTGTCCCTAGCCTCCGTTTGCCAAAAGCTGGGAATGGGCGATGGGATGGATCACTTGATGATTACCTATTCTGTTCATTCCCTCTGGGGCACCTGGCATTGGCCACTGTTGGAATACAAGATACTGGGCTAGATGGACCTAGAGTCTGACCCAGTGTGGCTGTTCTTGTGTTCTAAAACTAACTGACAATTGACAGAATACATGAACAAAGCACGATTCATTCTCCTTGCTTATTGATCACTTAATTGCTAAAGTACAAAATTCAATGGGTCTCCCAGACACCAGTGCAAATTTTAATAAAGCTTTGCTGTTTCTGGTATTTATTGCTTAGAAATAAAATGGTTTGCATTGAATTTCTGGTAAATTCCAAAGAGCAGGCTTTTACAAACAGAATAGATTTTGATAGGTAAACATCTCAAAAACAGTTCGTACCAGGAGTAACTCTTATGAACGTTCTACTTCTAACCATATAATTAGTATATGGCTCAATCCAAATCCTAATGAAGGCGGTGAAATATAGCTATATGGCTGTAGTCTGATCTTATTTATAGTGGAAACATTGAAAAGTCTTGACTAGCTAGGTGGTGGTTCCTACAGTGAGGATTTTGTAATTCCTACAGTGAGGCATGGGAGTGGGAAATGAAGGACTTCAGGTGTAACCATAGATTTGCACATTTAGTGTTTTGAATAATTTAATTCTGGTAGTGTTTATTGCCCTCTTCCAACTGTACTTCAGTGTAGTGTTTTGGTGTGGTTGGGAAGAGCAAAATTGACAGTACTCACCTTATCTGAAAAATCACTGTGCTTGAACCATTATGGAGTTTAGTATATTCTACAGTGTCAGTGGCATCAGGGGATGTAGAAGCTTCTTCAGAATCAGAAGTATCAGCATGGATATGAACTGTAATGATCAGGCTAGACACACATTCCCCATAAATCTAAGTGCCGTCTCTGTGTGGTAGAAAACTACTCTGTGCAACTGTAGTTGGCCTAAAATCCCGAGTGGGTAAAAAAGTGAAATCCAAATAACTGTTTGAAATGTGCAAGAAAGCAACTTCATCCAAATGGCAAACATCTCTTCTGGGCTCCTTTCAGCAGAGGGGTGCAGCACACACACTGGGTCTGCCTTGCAGCAATAACTGACATTTAAAATAGAGCCTTTCATGTGGGAATAAAATATGCTGTCATGGGAATAGAGTGCTTTTATTACAAGTGTAGGTTTTACGCAGAATGAAAAGGACAAACAATACTTGTGTTTAAAAATATTTCAGCACAGCAGACACTGGTTGCGGAGGTGAAGCAGTAAGAAATAGGTAGGAAATATTCAAAAAACCCTGCCATTTGTTTCCCTAGTCAGAGTCATAGGTTCTTATTTGATATTCTCCAAACATCCCTACATATGTAAATATTTGTAGAAGTCAGCAACCAACCACATACAGGTTGAACCCCTCTAGTCTGGCACTTTGGTGCGGCAACATCCATGGTCCAGCATGATTTTATTTTGTTTTTTATGCTTTATCTACTTTATTTCCTGTGCCAATACAGTAAAATTATGTAACATCACTAACACTTTGTTATGAAGAGCCGATAAGCCTTGGCTAGGCTGCGTTGCAAGCGTTGTTCCATTTATTTGCCTTGGCAAGATAAAAATAAAAAGAGACCTGCTCGTTACAATACTGATCTCCCATGGTTCGGCACTGGTCAGGTCCCAAGGGTGCCAGACTATGGAGGTTCAACCTGTATTTCCTTTGTCATGTTGTTTTCATACATGCTTAAATTAGTCTTTCAGTGCAAATGATGGACAAAGTTGTGACTTTCTGCAGAATGTTCATTTGCTGGGAAAGACTGACAATATTAACTTGTGCGGTAATCATGTCAGATCTCCAAAGCTAATCGGTGTCAGGCCTGGTTTTCAGCATTGATGTGAGAGACACCTAGGGTACATCTACACTAGAATAAAAGATCTGTGGCTGGCCCAGGTCAACTGACTTGGGCTCACAGGACTCTGGTTGTGGGGCTAAAAATTGCTGGGTAGACATCTGGGACCCCCCTCCCTCACAGAGGCCAAGAGCTCAGGCTCCAGCCCAAGCCTGAATGTCCACACAGCAATTTACAGCCTCGCAACCCAAGCCCTGTGAGCCCAAGTCAGCTGACTTGAGCCAACTATGTATGTTTAATTGCTGTGTAGACATACCTGCAAAGAAAACCTCAATGTCTCTTTCCTTTGTGCAACACCAAGTTGCTGGAGGTGCAGTCTTCTTGATGAGACCTAAAGTGAGATCTTGAACATTTATGTCACTAAAGATGCCCGAATATTTTTTTTACAAGCAGTGATTAGTTTGATGATGGTGTTTGGATCAAATCAAACTTGGAATTTCCCACTGTCCCCTGAACAGTTTCAATTACATCCTTCACTTCCTGCACTATTATAAAGTGGTGGAGTGCTATTTTAAATGATAACTTTGTTCTATATGAGAGGGCAGTAACAATATCTGAACCCTCTCTACTCTTAGGGTATGTCTTCACTACCCACCAGATCAGTGGGCAGCGATCGATCCAGCGGAGATTGATTTATCGTGTAGCATCTAGACGTGATAAATTGACCCCTGAGCACTCTCCCATCAACTCCTGTACTTCACCGCTGCAAGAGGTGCAGGCAGAGTGGATGGAGGAGCAGCAGCAGTCGACTCACCATGGTGGTGAACTCACCTAACTAGAATTGTTTGTTTAGGATACCGAATGACTCGGTAAGGCCAAAAGTACAAATCTGTATACTTGCAAGAAGATGTGAAAAAAATCAGTCTTAAATTGACATTAATATTTTAACTTTCAAACACATTTTTCTTAATTTAATTTATCTTAATTTGTCTCCCAAATTCAATTATCAAGAGCCCCATAGAGAACACTCACTTTTTCTGCCTTTGTGTGGGTTCTGGATTATATTTTGCCATCTTTTCACCTTCAAAGCCGACGGGAGATGTGTAGCAAAGGGAACACTTTCTTAATCAAAGGATCATTTTTGACTTCATGCATATTGGGTTTAAAAAATATCCTAGTGACGTTTACACTGCCCCTCTTTTCTGCAAATTCCGTCAAAGGTCCAGTCTGAGACTTCTCTCTCCATGAACAGTAGCCAGGGGCTCTAATATCACCACTTTACACAGACTATGATTTGCGCTCAAGCTTGACTTTTCCTTTTCCTCTCTTTTCCTGTGTCTATCTGGGAGGAGGACAAAGGTCCTCTTGCAGGACTGTTCCTCTGTTAAGAAATGAGACCTTCCCTATTTTATGCCCTTACATGATCAATATCCGTTGGAAATGTCTTATTTCAGAAATAAAATGGGTTTCAAGATCAGAGTGGGAAGTTTCTCTAGGCAGTGAGTTTAGGAAAACAGGCTATTATGTTACTGAATGAGCAATTATAAGATGGATGCCAAGTCTATTTTAAAGAGCCTTTCTTTTAACTTACTCTTTTCCAGTCCTGTCCCCCCGCCCCACTTTTCAGTTTGAATAAAGTTTACTCGCTAGCACCATTAGCAAACACAATATGTAGTATAATCACTTCTGTTGAGATTAATTCATTAGAATCTCTTGTCTTCATTCCCCCGGTCATCCAAATCTCAAATGTACCACCATTATGATCATTTAGGAAACACAGATTTGGCAGGCAAAGCAGACTAATTAAAAGACCACTAGGATGGAAAGGGGGCTAAGATGGCAAAGCTCTTATCTGCTTCTCCCCCACCTCCTGCCCCACCTCTTCCTGCCCTTGCTTCACCCCCACCCTGCCTCTTCCCCTGAGCATGCCCTGTCCCCGCTCCTCCCTCTCCCTCCAAATGCCTCCTGCACGCAATTGAACAGCTGTTCCATGGCATGTAGGAGGTGCTGAGAGAGAGGGGAAGGAGTTGATTGGCAGGGGCTGCAGGTGGGTGGGAGTGGTGGGGTGAGAGAGGGGAACTTGGTTGCCGGTGGGTGCTAAGAAACTGCTAATTTTTTTCCAGGGGTTCTCCAGTCCTGGAGCACCGAAGGAGTCAGCGCTTATGGTAGTGTCTTTTATGGGACCCAACTTCTGTTGGAGAGGGAGCCAAGCTTTTAAGCTTTCACAGAGCTCTTCTTCAGGTCTGTACTCCGGGAATGTACTCAGAATATTTCCCAGACCTGAAGAAGAGCTTTGTGTAACCTCAAAAGCTTGTCTCGCTCACCAGCAGAAGTTGGCCCAATAAAAGATATTACCTCACCCACTTTGTTCCTCTGTATCAGGCAGTTGGTGACAGTGCCCTAGTAATACAAGAGAGCAGTATATGTATAAGCCTACAAGTAGTTCTATTGACTTCACTGATGCTACTTATATGAGTAAGGTGGGTCACAATGTGGTCCATGGAAAGCAAATGCTCTTCTCCCCCCGACTGCAGCACCACAATGTTTGTAGGATAGAAGTGAGGAAACCCTTATCACTAGACTGAATGCTACAGTGTAACAGAGATTCTTCTTAGAGAAAATCCTGGACTAAGAGGTGCATCTTATAACGGCTTGTCAAGGTTCCTCCCCCACTCTGAACTCTAGGGTACAGATGTGGGGACCTGCATGAAAAACCTCCTAAGCTTATCTTTACCAGCTTAGGTCAAAACTTCCCCAAGGTACAAAATATTACCCCCGTTATCCTTGGAATGGCCGCTACCACCACCAAACTAATACTGGTTACTGGGGAAGAGCTGTTTGGACGCGTCCTTCCCCCCAAAATACTTCCCAAAACCTTGCACCCCACTTCCTGGACAAGGTTTGGTAAAAAGCCTCACCAATTTGTCTAGGTGACTACAGACCCAGACCCTTGGATCTTAAGAACAATGAACAATCCTCCCAACACTTGCACCCCCCCTTTCCTGGGAAATGTTGGATAAAAAGCCTCACCAATTTGCATAGGTGACCACAAACCCAAACCCTTGGATCTGAGAACAATGAAAAAGCATTCAGTGTTTTACAAGAAGACTTTTAATAAAAAATAGAAGTAAATAGAAATAAAGAAATCCCCCCTGTAAAATCAGGATGGTATATATCTTACAGGGTAATTAGATTCAAAAACATAGAGAACCCCTCTAGGCAAAACCTTAAGTTACAAAAAAGATACACAGACAGAAATAGTTATTCTATTCAGCACAATTCTTTTCTCAGCCATTTAAAGAAATCATAATCTAACACATACCTAGCTAGATTACTTACTAAAAGTTCTAAGACTCCATTCCTGTTCTGTCCCCGGCCAAGACGACTACAGACAGACACACAAACCCTTTGTTTCTCTCCCTCCTCCCAGCTTTTGAAAGTATCTTGTCTCCTCATTGGTCATTTTGGTCAGGTGCCAGCGAGGTTACCTTTAGCTTCTTAACCCTTTACAGGTGAGAGGAGCTTCCCCTGGCCAGGAGGGATTTCAAAGGGGTTTACCCTTCCCTTTATATTTATGACACGGCTAATGACTGCAGCTTGATACAGACTTAGATCTATTTCTGATTTAGAAGAAATTCCAGAGATAAGGAGTCACTGCCAACACTGCTGTGCTCACTTGAGCTTCACCATTTGGGACAGTTAGCCTATGTGCTCTGGATAAATAATGTAGTCAAGCCAGGTCAGAACGAAAAGGGTAGCTGGGTCCTTGACCATTAGGGCTTTATGGATGGTACCCAGCACCCAAATTTAATTTGGGAATTCACTAGCAGCCATTGCTGGGGGCAGAGAACAAGTATAATATGATTTTGTTGGCCCATCTTGTTCATAAGCTGGACAGCTGCAGTCTGAGCGGTGTGAATCTTCTGTCTTTAAACTCTTAGTTTCAGGAAGGAGTCTACTTTCAATAGCTGTGGGTACTAGGCACAGGCTGGAGTTAAATGAGTAAAGGCATTTAGAAATCCATGAGTAGCAAAGGAGTCTAGCAGGATCTGAGCTTGTGATCCTTGACAGTGGGTAGACAGATATCCTTGCTTTAGGGAATTGTTAAAAGACTTCTTCACTTCCTCAAAATGCTTCTCCAAGTCGTTGAGTAGCACTCCCATCTTATTCCAGACCTTAAAGCAACTGGCTTTTATCCAGGTCCCAATCTCTTCTACAGATTGGGAGTGGATGGAGGTGCCTAAATCTTGGAATGATGAAGAGAAGAGACAGAACTGAGTACCAGTAGCATATCCCCATAGCATCTTCTCCAGAAACTTCATGTAAACATTGAGCCCATCACTACCCTCTGCAATTCATAGATTCAAAGGCCAGAAGGGTGACAATTGTGATCATCTAGTTTGACCACAAACTTTCCTAAAATAATGTTTAGAACACATCTTTTAGGAAAACATCCAGTTGTCACTTAAAAATGATCAGTGACGGAGAATCTTCCATGACCTTTAGCTCCAAGGTTAATTACTCTCTCACTTAAAAATTTACACCATATTTCCAGTCTGAATTTGTCTAGCTTTGGCTTCCACCCATTGGATCCTGTTATATCTTCCTCTGCTAGATTGAAGACCCTATTATTAAATATTTCCCCCCCTGTAGATACTTATATATTGTAATCATCATCCCTTAACCTTCTCTTAGTTAAGCTAAGTAGATTGAGCTCTTTGAATCTATTACTATGAGGTATGTTTTCTAATCCTTAGTTGGGGATTGGTCCTGCTTTGAGCAGGGGGTTGGACTTCCTGAGGTCCCTTCCAACCCTGATATTCTATGAATCATTCTTGTGGCTCTTCTCTGAACCCTCTCCAATATATCAACATCCTTCTTGAATTGTGGGCACCAGATTTGGACACTCCTCCAGGAAGGAGATGAACTATTTAAAACAGAACTTGTCACTCCTGCCATGTACGTTAGCATCTGAGAGCTAGTCTACGCTTACAAGCGCTGAAGCGATGCAGCTGCAATGGTACATCTGAAGACGCTTAGTGAAGACGCTGTCTACGGTGACAGGAGAACTCCCATTAGCATAGATAGCAGAGGTAGGTAATCGACTTCCCTGAAAGGCGGTAGCTATGTTGAAGGGAGAAATCCTCCTGTCAACATAGTGCTGTCTACATGGGGAGCTAGACTGATATAACTGTGTTGCTCAGGGATGTGGATTTTTCACACCCCTGAGTGATGTAGTTATATCGACATAAGTTGGTCGTGTAGTCCAAGCCTCAGACTGCAGAAAGATCTAACTGCTGTAGCAGAATAAGCAGGATATCTGACCTCAGTCCACTGAAGACAGACTACCAGGACTAAAGCCTTCTCCTTGCTTTGCCAGTCTGGAGCCTCATTGGTTGATATCTAATGCACTGGAGAATAAAAATGTTGGTGGCATTGGCTCACTACTGCTTTCACGCTGATCTTTTCCAGGAAAGGTAGACTAGGGAATAGATAATTTGCAAAGAAACTAGATGGTTTCTTGAGATGAACATTTTTTTCAACTTCTGCCTTCTCTTTTTAAGAGTGTGGCATCGTTCTGAACTGTAGCCAGCAGTGGCTTTTCACTATCATTAAGTATTTCTAGGTTAGGATTAACTAAGTTTAATACTTTTAGCAACACAACAGACATGGCAACAAACTTCATGGTAGTCTTTTTTATTTTTTTTTAAGTAGTGTTTCATTGCATGGTTTCAAAAAGTAGTTTGACCAATGTCTAATTGTTGGGAATAGTTGCAGATTTATGACAATAGTGTAAATGTAGCAATAATGTCCACGAATAGGAAATATTAAGTCTTTACAAGTAACTACTGGTTATATCATTTGATGGGTGTGTCTACTGCTACCTCCTGGTATGTATGTATGTGTGTGTTGAAAGGTTAAGAACATGTTTCAGGATTATCAGTGTTTTAAGTTCACTGCTCTCAAAGAAAAATTTGTTGTGTCTACAGAAAGATAAGAATATTGGTGTCTATTCTTCCATTGTGCTCATTAAACCTAATGGAAATTGTGCATACACATCAAATGGTAAACAGCCTTCTTGGTGATTTGTAAGACATGGGCCTATGAGGAAAGAAAGTTCTTTTTTCTTTTCTCCATTTGTAAAGCCTGGTTATTTGTTCATCAGTACGCAGTGCTGCAGGATGTCCACAAGAGGGTACTGCATACCACAGTAACTGAACCAGGCACAAAACTAAACACTTCCATGTAAAAACGTTCTTCAACACTAGGTGTCAGAATAGGAACATTCATATCTCCAAAAGACTATATTACAAACACACGCCTAATTTGTGCCCTAAAGAAGATAGATAGATGACTTTTCAGCTTGATCACTTGAGTTACTGTCAATAGTATTGCTTTGCCAAGGTAACAGCTAATGAGAAAACAGATTATGTATCTAATGGATGCATCAATGTTAACTAAGGGAATACACCTATTTTTTCTTTGGTGCATTTTACCATCATCAGATTATCTAATACAAAACCTTTTATTTCTTTCTTGTATTTGCAGATAGCCCAGTGGTTGGCGGGGGGGCAGGGGGAGAGCATTTACCTTACTGAGTCATAGATATAAAACCATCAGCAGTCATTCAGCAGGGAAGCACTTTGGAGACTGCATATTTTCTTTTTCTAGGCAATTAACTCCCTATTGTGTCTGTTACCTAGGTAAATGAAAGACCAGACGGAAGCAGTCTGGGACCCTAAGCATACCATGAAAAGGTGGTAGCAGGGGCAGCAGAATGGGGCTCCCTTTGACTACCGCAAAAGTGGCAGCAGTGACTGCTGCCTGCTCTCAAGAGCAGAAGGAATCCCCTCTCCCTCCTCTCACAAAGGCTGGGGTGGGGCTGTTCACACCTTTCAGGCAGTCTTCAGACGCAGTCTGAGATCACTGTGCCGGTCATGTTCAAGGCAGGTTTTCAAGCTTTTCCTTACAACCACGATAGCTAGACATTTAGGGATATTTCCCCATCTTCTTTTCAAAAGTAATCAAGTGACTGCAGTAGCCAGGGCCATTGAGTGCCTATGCTTTAATCCAGCCTTGGAAAATAAGGAAAAGCTCTTGTGAAACTGAGGGACACTAGATTTCTCCTTAAACTGCTCAAACCAGCCTACATGAAAGGGATCCCCAATTCCCTCTCCCTTTCTTAATATTGTGGTGATCAGTGAACAACTATTTGTGTTTGAAAATTAATTTCCACAGCTGTCTTTGTTCTTATTTCAGCCTTGTGTATGGGAGCCACAAGTCAGAAACTTTGATAGAATAGTTCTACAGGGAAGAAGGTTGGAAGGATAAATAATGAAATGCATAGGAACAATCAGGAGGTTTTATAACTTGAGGAGGTTTCCTGTTTATGAGGTAATAACTGTAGACTGTGCCAAAGTCAGAGGAATTAACTATTTCAGGAGATGGTTATCAGGTAAATAGGGAGCAGCTTCAAATTTATTATTATATGAAACAATAATGAAATGAAAGCAGAATAGCATTATAAGAAAAAAAAAGTTGTTAGACACTTTGAAAGGTAATTTAATAAACAAAGTTAAAGGCCAAATTTTAAAAAAATTGGTGCCTTTGGGATCTTAAATCCATAGTTAGGCACTCTATATAAGTGGCCTAACTTTCAACAGCTGATAGCTGTTGTTGACTTCATTGGGAACTGCTGGGTGTTCAGCACTTTTGAAAAGGAGAGGATTAAAAGAGCAGAGGCTGGTGGGTGATAAACATTGTTTGAGATGGTGTTCCAAGGGATTGAGAGAGAGAGAGAAAAACAGATGGGAGTGAGGGAAGAAAGTTAGTTTTACATGTGAATGTCAAATTACCAAGACCCATCGACTAGTCAGAACATAGCTATGGACAATTAGGCCAAGATTTTCAAAAATAAGAGCCTTAAATTAGGTTTGTAAATCTAAATCAGTGGGCTGATTTTTCAGAAGTGCTAAGCATCTGAAAAAAGAAAAGGAGTACTTGTGGCACCTTAGAGACTAACCAATTTATTTGAGCATGAGCTTTCGTGAGCTACAGCTCACTTCATCGGATGCATACCGTGGAAACTGCAGCAGACTTTATATACACACAGAGATCATAAAACAATACCTCCTCCTACCCCACTGTCCTGCTGGTAATAGCTTATCTAAAGTGATCATCAAGTTGGGCCATTTCCAGCACAAATCCAGGTTTTAGCCATGGGCTATTACCAGCAGGAGAGTGAGTTTGTGTGTGGGGGGCTGGAGGGTGAGAAAACCTGCATTTGTGCTGGAAATGGCCCAACTTGATGATCACTTTAGATAAGCTATTACCAGCAGGACAGTGGGGTGGGAGGAGGTATTGTTTTATGATCTCTGTGTGTATATAAAGTCTGCTGCAGTTTCCACGGTATGCATCCGATGAAGTGAGCTGTAGCTCACGAAAGCTCATGCTCAAATAAATTGGTTAGTCTCTAAGGTGCCACAAGTACTCCTTTTCTTTTTGCGAATACAGACTAACGTGGCTGTTACTCTGAAACCTGTCATTAAGCATCTGAAAGCTCTCAGGGAAGTCAATTGGGACCTTCCAGCTGCTCAGCACTTTTGAAAATCAGCCCACTGAGCTAGCCTGTCTTTTGGCACCTGTTTTTGAAAATCTTGGTGTCAGAGTCCAAAAGTGTCTAGCAGAACTTGTTTTTATAGCATTTTCCATACTCAAATGCTTTAAGTTCCCTTAGTGTTCAATCAAACCTAATCTTGTCACCCTAAGTATTCATGCAAGTACTCCAACCAAAACTAATGGCACTACATGTGAGTATGAATTGCAAGATCAGGCACACAATTAATTTAGAAACCACATTGCTTGTGCTTCAATTACTGTCTATGTAAGTGTGATGAGTAGTCACTGAGTGGCAGGCAAAGTCTTTTTTTTTCTTTTTTTTTTTTTAAGGAAGAAAATATTGTCTATGGTACTACTTCTCCCTCGTCACAAAAGATATTGTGGTCTTCAGCCTCTGTGTAGCCAGACATAAGAGACATGTCAATGCGAACCTGTAACGTGATCTAAAGTATCGCATCCTTACCACCAACTACAGTATCAGCATTTGGTATGAGCTGAAACCCTGCTGAAGTATCCTCCGAGACTACTTTTTCCTATCCAGTATCAGGAAGTAATAGGAGTTGGTGGTTTTTGCATTATAGAATGCGATAGCTCCCATTTGGCTGAAAAATCCATGGTGGTAGCTTTTTTAATTTAAAAAAAGGCCCAGTGCTGTGTTTGTGTGTGTGTGTGTGTGTGTGTGGCCTGGTTTCATTGCTTTTGATTTTGGATGCTGTGCCACAAGGGGGTTGGTTGAAAGCGGTCATATGAGAAATTGTGGGTAGAAAATATGATTATTGTACCAGATTTACTTTAAAATATAACTGACATTTTTAGCAATTATTCTTAACTTGTTTATTGGACTATAGTATTTTTTCCTAGATAAATATATAAGTAACACCAGATGGAGCTTTCTGTGCCATGGAAAGATATGAGATTGTTGCTTTGAACTATTGGAGTGAATATTTATTTCACTAGATAGGAAAACTGTACACTTTTTTTCATAATGTTGTGGTCCTTGACATAAAGGATGACTAGTGAGAGAAGGATAATGATATAACTACTTCTTCCACAAACCATTATATAAAGGAAGAAGTACATTGTAGGACTTCCTGTGCATAAGAACTATCTATAATTCTAAATACAAAGATTAAAATGATTATTATTCTTACATTCACAGATTTTATTTTCAAATACAGCAAATACATTTTTTTTTAATTCTTATGATGCACATCTGCATGTACTATCTTGTCTCTTTGGTAACAGAGATCCAATTTTAGAAAAAGATTGAGTTTAGTGGTCTTCATACTAGACAGTGAATTTGAGAGCATTGTATAAAATACACACTTATTCCACATATGGTCCCAAAGTGGAAATACTTTTAAAAACACAGCATGTTTTTTAGTCTTTTTGGAATATGTTTACATATTTTATTTTCAAATACAGCAAATACATTTTTTTTAAATTCTTATGATGCACATCTGCATGTACTATCTTGTCTCTTTGGTAACAGAGATCCAATTTTAGAAAAAGATTGAGTTTAGTGGTCTTCATACTAGACAGTGAATTTGAGAGCATTGTATAAAATACACACTTATTCCACATATGGTCCCAAAGTGGAAATACTTTTAAAAACACAGCATGTTTTTTAGTCTTTTTGGAATATGTTTACATGCATCTGGAGGTGGGTGGAATTGTTTCTGCCCCACAAATGTTTGTGGTTTGGCCTGAAGCCAAGAAACAATGAAAAGGTAGCTTAATGTAGCAGTTGTAGTATTTGTAAATATTCTTCTTAGCAAATCTATTCAACATCTTTTTTTGGCCTGGTGCTTCTTTTAATAGGCTGATTATTATTCTATGTTATCTGAAGTGTATAAACTAAGTGTCTTCCAAATAGTACAATATCGTGTTTAGGGAATTGAGAACCTCTCTTTAAAAATCAGAGGGGTAGCCGTGTTAGTCTTTACCCACAAAAACAACAAGGAGTCCGGTGGCACCTTAAAGACTAAGAAATTTATTTGAGCATAAGCTTTCATGGGTAAAAAACCCACTTCTTCAGATGCATGGAGTGAAAATTACAGCAGCAGGCATTATTATACTGACCCATGAAGAGAAGGGAGTTACCTTACAAGTGGAGAACCAGTGCTGACAAGGCCAATTCAATCAGGTTGGATGTGGTGAGAAAGAGGTGGTTAGGGACTATTTAGAAAAGCTGGACGTGCACAAATCCATGGGGCTGGACGAGTTGCATCCGAGAGTGCTAAAGGAATTGGCGGCTGTGATTGCAGACCCATTGGCCATTATCTTTGAAAACTCGTGGCGATCGGGGGAAATCCTGGATGACTGGAAAAAGGCTAATGTAGTGCCAATCTTTAAAAAAGGGAAGAAGGAGGATCCTGGGAACTCCAGGCCAGTCAGCCTCACCTCAGTCCCCGGAAAAATCATGGAGCAGGTCCTCAAGGAACGAATCCTGAAGCACTTACATGAGAGGAAAGTGATCAGGAACAGTCAGCATGGATTAACCAAGGGAAGGTCATGCCTGACTAATCTAATCGCCTTCTATGATGAGATTACTGGTTCTGTGGATGAAAGGAAAGCAGTGGATGTATTGTTTCTTGACTTTAGCAAAGCTTTTGACACTGTCTCCCACAGTATTCTTGTCAGCAAGTTAAAGAAGTACGGGATGGATGAATGCACTATTAGGTGGGTAGAAAGTTGGCTAGATTGTTGGGCTCAATGGGTAGTGATCAATGGCTCCATGTCTAGTTGGCAGCCGGTGTCAAGTGGAGTGCCCCAGGGGTCGGTCCTGGGGCCGGTTTTGTTCAATATCTTCATAAATGATCTGGAGGATGGTGTGGATTGCACCCTCAGCAAGTTTGCAGATGATACTAAACTGGGAGGAGTGGTTGATACGCTGGTGGGCAGGGATAGGATACAGAGGGACCTAGACAAATTGGAGGATTGGGCCAAAAGAAATCTGATGAGGTTCAATAAGGATAAATGCAAGGTCCTGCACTTAGGACGGAAGAACCCAATGCACAGCTACAGACTAGGGACCAAATGGCTAGGCAGCAGTTCTGCGGAAAAGGACCTAGGGGTGACAGTGGACGAGAAGCTGGATATGAGTCAGCAGTGTGCCCTTGTTGCCAAGAAGGCCAATGGCATTTTGGGATGTATAAGTAGGGGCATAGCGAGCAGATCGAGGGACGTGATCGTTCCCCTCTATTCGACATTGGTGAGGCCTCATCTGGAGTACTGTGTCCAGTTTTGGGCCCCACACTACAAGAAGGATGTGGATAAATTGGAAAGAGTCCAGCGAAGGGCAACAAAAATGATTAGGGGTCTGGAACACATGACTTATGAGGAGAGGCTGAGGGAACTGGGATTGTTTAGTCTGCAGAAGAGAAGAATGAGAGGGGATTTGATAGCTGCTTTCAACTACCTGAGAGGTGGTTCCAGAGAGGATGGTTCTAGACTATTCTCAGTGGTAGAAGAGGACAGGACAAGGAGTAATGGTCTCAAGTTGCAGTGGGGGAGGTTTAGGTTGGATATTAGGAAAAACTTCTTCACTAGGAGGGTGGTGAAACACTGGAATGCGTTACCTAGGGAGGTGGTAGAATCTCCTTCCTTAGAGGTTTTTAAGGTCAGGCTTGACAAAGCCCTGGCTGGGATGATTTAATTGGGGATTGGTCCTGCTTTGAGCAGGGGGTTGGACTAGATGACCTCCTGAGGTCCCTTCCAACCCTGATATTCTATGATTCTATGGTCCACTCCCAATAATTGATGAGGACGTGTCAATACCAAGACAGGGAAAGTTGCTTTTGTAGTGAGCCAGCCACTCCCAGTCCCTATTCAAGCCCAAAAAGAATCGGATCTGCTTCAACATTACTTACATATACACACCTTCTGCAGGGAACCACATTCAAAAGCACTAGATTATAACTTCAGTATGAAATCAACCATTTTTATCTTTAATTATTTTTAGATTGCACATGAACAATGGATGCCCAGTGCTGACTGAATGAATACAGGAAACTGAAAAAATGCAAAAATAAAATATATTTCAGGCAAATTACATAAATTATAAGAAACCTTTGTCTCTTAATTAGCATTCTTGACACAAACTGTCTCACAGATACATGAGGAAAACTACACAAAATATAAAGCCTCTGGAGTAAGTGATTGTAAACAACTGACAAATCTCACTAAGGCTGCACCGATACACCTGTGTCGCTGCAGTGTATGTGGTGAAGATGGTCTATGCCGATGGGAGAGAGCTCTCCTGCTGGCATAAAAAATACCACCCCTGCGAACAGCATAAGCTATGCCGGCAGGAGAAGTTCTCCCACCAACATAGCGCTGTGCACACTAGTGCTTAGGTTGGTGTAACTTATGTCACTCAGTGGGTGGAATATTCACACCTATAGGTGCCGACTTCCCCTCTGCCTGGGGGTGCTCGACCCCTCTGCCTCTGGCCCCACCCCTGCCCCGCCTCTTCCTGCCCCTTCACTGCCCTCGCCCATCCCCATTCCACCCCTTCCCCAAAGTCCACGCCCCACCCCAACTTTTCCCACCCCAGCCCTGCCCTTTCCCTCCTCCATTCCACCCTCTTCCCCTAAGTCTCCGCCCCTGCCCTGTCTCTTCTCTGCCTCCCCCCTGAGTGTGCCTTGTCCCTGCTCCTCCCTCTCCTTCCTGGAAAGTCCTAAGTGCCACCAAATAGCTGTTAGGTGGCGGGAAGTGCTGGGAGGGAGGGGAAGGAGCAGAGATGCGACGCGCTGGGGTGGGGAGAAGGAGGGAGCTTGGCTGCCTGTGGGCGTGGAGCACCTGCTAATTTTTCCCCATGTGTGCTCCAGCCCCGGAGCACCCATGGAGTCAGTGCCTATGTTCACACCCTATGAGTGACATAAGTTATATCAACATAAGTGGTAGTGTAGACCTAGCTCAAGAAACCATTTCTGACAAACTAAGGCCCCAATCCTGCAAAGACTTATTATGCATGTGTTTAACTTTATGCACTATGAACCGTCCCAATGACTTCAGTGGAATCACTCTCATTACATAAAGGTTTTGCAGGATTGCAGCCCAAACAATTAATTCCTGTTTCTTCTGCTCTCCCATTATAAACAAAAAATGCAGCAACATATATACTAGTATATGCATGCACTCACACACACACAAACAAATCGTGTTAGAAGAAAGTTAGCATTGAAAAGTCAAGCACTGAAAATGTAGGAAATGCCAAAATTAAGGTTTTCTGTGCAGATATCCATTTTTTAAACAATTGCTCATCACCAGGTTCTCATAATACAGTATATAGGGTCAGATGTGTGTTAGGGGGCTTATTCCTTCACCTGCGTACTTCCCTGGTCCTTCTCGCATGAACAGAGAGCAACAATACCCGAAGTCCAAAGGTGCAAACAATTCGATGTTTATTGGAGTGAACTTCCAGCAAGCATGATTCCAGTTTCCTTCCTTAGTATCTTCCTTCCCAGCTCTGACACCACAGAGCCTTACACCTGTGTCCCTGTTCCCATTCCTGCCCTTAGCAAAACATTATTCCAATTTCCCTACCCCCATTCCCTGTTCCCATTTCCCCCTTTAGCAAAACATTATTCCAATTTCCTTACCCCATTCCCTGTTCCCATTTCCCCCTTTAGCAAAACATGATTCCAATTTCTCCACCCCCATTCCCTGTTCCCATCTCCCACACACCCACCCCCCTACTTCCTGATTGACTGCAGACTATATAATAAAACTTGACTTCTGCTTTGCTATACCTTAACCAATCATGTTCCTGAAATTTAACTAACCAATCCTAACATATTGCATGCGAGAAGGACCAGGGAAGTAAGTGGGTGAAGGATTAAGCCCCCTAACATCTTGGCGCCGTGACTTGGATGCATCGCATTAGATAGGTGAGTGGCAGCCTGTAAGTCCCCCTCCCCAACAGTCCGTGCAGCTGCTTGGAGGGGGTATCGCGAACTCTCGTGATGATAGTTGCGGGTAGATAGGTGAGTGGCAGCCTGTAAGTCCCCCTCCCCAACAGTCCGTGCAGCTGCTTGGAGGGGGTATCGCGAACTCTCGTGATGATAGTTGCGGGTTCTGGCAAGCCAGGGTAAAGGATTTTTTGGATAAATGGATAAGGAAGAACCAGGGCCCATACCAGGTGCAGGGGTCAACCTGGGATGAGATTAAAAAGGAAATGGAGGAAGTGTTAGGGGACCCAGAGGGATGGGGGGTGGCTGAGGAGCCCACCCTCCTTGGTATATGGCTAGTGGAAGAAGGTCCCTGCCTCTGGGGACTGGATGCCTCCCAGGGAAAGGAGGCACTTCAGTCCACTTGTGAGAGGTTTGAAGTAAGGGCAGCATTACGGGAAGCTGCCAGGAATCTTTCAAGTTTGGTGCTGCTTCAGTAAGGGCTGCTGAAGGGTTGTAAATTAGTTAGGGGTGGTGAAAGATGATTTGGCGCAAAAGGGTTTATAGTCAAAAGCAGAGTTAACAGACGACCTTTAGAGACTGAAGCTGGGATTTGGTCCTAGGGGAGTGGAGAGAAAAGAAAAAAAAAAGTTTCAAAGTGCAACCTGCCTTTCCACACACTTTTGTTTTTCTGAAGTTTTAATGGAGGGTACTTTGGATACTTATGTGAGGTGTCAAGAAGGAAGTTTTTGTTTAATGATAAAACCCAGTTCTATAAATGTAACTCTATGTGCAACTTTGTGCAGTCACATTGGATGGAAGCTTGGTAATTAAATTATCCAAGGGGGTCAGGTCGAGTGGCTACTACCACCACTATGCTTCTGTCCCCAGAAGCGTTTACAGCTGTTCTGGGGGAAAATGGGCCCTTTCCCCACAGAAATGGTCTATAAGGGACTGCTGCAGGCAGCAGGCAGAGAGAGAATCTGATCAAAATTATTTGACTTTTGGGTAATGTAATCAAAATTACTAAAGGATGGAAGGGGTTTCTATTGGAACTTAACTTGGCTGCCCCTGGTTGTGTCTAGTTGTACAAGATGGAAGTGTAATCGGGGTACAGTTGTGTAAAAGAGTAATCACAGTGCAAGGGATGTTAGGTAAAAGAGAATTTTGTACGTGCACAGGTAAAAGGAAAAGGGGAGGAATGATGGGAACACTGAGCCTTGGGGTGGCTCTGGGGGATCAGATTGTTGCTTTGGTGGGTGCATGAAAACTCTGTGGGCATAGGGGAGGCAGTTACACCTTGTGTAAAATTAATATGGCTAATATAATGTTATGGAGGTTAAACTATATGGAAGGAATGTGCATATTCCCAGGACGTGTGCAGTGTACATTGGAGAAGGGGTAAAAGAAATGTAAATAAAACATGGTCCTTAATTAAAATCCTATTAGGGCTCCAAAAGGGTTGTGCTTTCTTTTTCAGATCTCTTTGTGTTTTGGAGCAGGAGATGAAAGTGGAAAGTAATCAGAACTCTGGTGGAAGTAAAATGCTTCCCTTTTAAGACAGTGTCTGAGCTGCTAACAGCTTTGGATCCAGAAGCAAGCTAGTAAGCCTCTGTGTAAATGCAAATTACCTAGCTGCTGGGCACAAAGGAGCTGCAAATAATGAATACATCTGGTCAGCAAACAAGCTACTAGAAGACTCAGATTATGGCCCTCCAGGAAAGGGAGCTGAAAAAAGAAGTCAAGCCTCAAAATAAGGGGGACAGGTTAACCTTAAGGTGTGTGTGTGTGTGTGTGTACAGTGCTAAAATCTGAAGCTGTCTCTCAGCTATTATCTGAGAATAAACTTAATGTTTGGTACAGCAGAGAAACTATTGCAAACATGGTCTGTTGAACAAGAGGGGAAACTGAGGTACACCACCTCATGAATTTCATAAATGACCAGTGAGTGGGGTAATTCACTAGCCTGACTATAGAACAAAATAAGGACAGGCTGGAGGTAATTCTTCTGTTTTTCCTGCAATTAGCAAGGAAGTTTGTAAAAGAAAGTGGTATTATTATTATTATTAAGCAATAATCTGTCCCCACCAAGGGGGGTGGAAATTGTTTCTTTTGTTTTTCAGACACTCTACAAGCAAGCTGGCGCCAGCGGAAGAATAACTCAGAATACCCATGGATCTGTGTTTTGTGTTGTTTATCATAGAATCATAGAATATCAGGGTTGGAAGGGACCCCAGAAGGTCATCTAGTCCAACCCCCTGCTCGAAGCAGGACCAATTCCCAATTAAATCATCCCAGCCAGGGCTTTGTCAAGCTTGACCTTGAAAACCTCTAAGGAAGGAGATTCTACCACCTCCCTAGGTAACACATTCCAGTGTTTCACCACCCTCTTAGTGAAAAAGTTTTTCCTAATATCCAATCTAAACCTCCCCCACTGCAACTTGAGACCATTACTCCTCGTTCTGTCATCTGCTACCATTGAGAACAGTCTAGAGCCATCCTCTTTGGAACCCCCTTTCAGGTAGTTGAAAGCAGCTATCAAATCCCCCCTCATTCTTCTCTTCTGCAGACTAAACAATCCCAGCTCCCTCAGCCTCTCCTCATAAGTCATGTGTTCCAGACCCCTAATAATTTTTGTTGCCCTTCGCTGGACTCTCTCCAATTTATCCACATCCTTCTTGTAGTGTGGGGCCCAAAACTGGACACAGTACTCCAGATGAGGCCTCACCAATGTCGAATAGAGGGGAACGATCACGTCCCTCGATCTGCTCGCTATGCCCCTACTTATACATCCCAAAATGCCATTGGCCTTCTTGGCAACAAGGGCACACTGCTGACTCATATCCAGCTTCTCGTCCACTGTCACCCCTAGGTCCTTTTCCGCAGAACTGCTGCCTAGCCATTCGGTCCCTAGTCTGTAGCTGTGCATTGGGTTCTTCCATCCTAAGTGCAGGACCCTGCACTTATCCTTATTGAACCTCATCAGATTTCTTTTGGCCCAATCCTCCAATTTGTCTAGGTCCTTCTGTATCCTATCCCTCCCCTCCAGCGTATCTACCACTCCTCCCAGTTTAGTATCATCCGCAAATTTGCTGAGAGTGCAATCCACACCATCCTCCAGATCATTTATGAAGATATTGAACAAAACCGGCCCCAGGACCGACCCTTGGGGCACTCCACTTGATACCGGCTGCCAACTAGACATGGAGCCATTGATCACTACCCGTTGAGCCCGACAATCTAGCCAGCTTTCTACCCACCTTATAGTGCATTCATCCAGCCCATACTTCCTTAACTTGCTGAAAAGAATACTATGGGAGACGGTGTCAAAAGCTTTGCTAAAGTCAAGAAACAATACATCCACTGCTTTCCCTTCATCCACAGAACCAATAATCTCATCATAAAAGGCGATTAGATTAGTCAGGCATGACCTTCCCTTGGTGAATCCATGCTGGCTGTTCCTGATCACTTTCCTCTCATGCAAGTGCTTCAGGATTGATTCTTTGAGGACCTGCTCCATGATTTTTCCAGGGACTGAGGTGAGGTGGTGTTTGTCTTGTTGCTAGCATTGTTGTGTTTTCATGAACAGAAAAATCTCATGATGTGGGTGGGGGATGGCTTCAAAAGGCTGACCTTGGGGGGAAGATGTATATGGGAATGCAAAATGCTCAACTAGGAGGCCAGCACCTGTGTAATAGCTACCATGGTACCTGGAAATGGAACTGCAACTAAGGTGGCCCCTACAAGCCCTGTGGAAATAATGAGAAGGGGAGGAGCTCACTGGGAATCAATGGAGGGGTGTGTAAAATAGTGTAAATCAATAGAAGATGTTTGGATGTGCCCCTCTCCTATGACTATAGAGGAGCAGGATCAATGGCCTATGCAAGGGGTGGACAATTGGCTGTACTGTGTATATCGTGTTTTGCTGGGAATGTACATATTACTGGAGGCACAATTACACCAGCCCATAACCAAACTACTCACATTTACATGTTGCTATCTGGACTTTGGTGCACAAATGGATCTGTGAATCTTATTGCTGTGAATAATCAAACCAGGGCCTACTGCCTGATTCCATTCCAAGTGGTCAAGCTGGTTTGGACAATATCCCATTTCTCTGTGAACATTCAATGGACTTATGATATGGACAAAAGCAAGCAAAACCTGCAGGGGCAGCTTGTTGCAACTGCCAGCAATTGGACACATCAGATCGTGACCCTGTCGAAGGAGGAGAGGCAGTGTTTTGGGGGTGTCTCGGATGTTGGACCTTACTGCAGTGGTCAGGACTCGGTGTTGCTGTGGATTTTGTATTGTTAACTGTACTTGTGTTATGTTGCATAGGGAGATAACCTATAAGTAATGTAGTAAGCCCTCCAAACCCTACAGTGTACTAGACAATCCGGACCCAGCCTCCTCGGGCCCGCTATAATGGGAAGTCTGGAACACTAATTGGAATAGGTGTGGTATGCCCGTACGAGAGAAGGTGCAGGGCACTATACTACACAAGGGGCAGTGGGACAAATGGAATATCGACACCTTCCACCTTGATGCCTGGCCCTATCAGGAAATGTGTCGCCATATGTCCTATGCTTTTCCAGAGATACCTGGGCAGGAGGATCCCAAAAGAAAAAGAAAAAAAAGGGGTGGAGTGTTAGGATATAGATATTCAGGCCTGTCTGTAAAGGCCTATACTCTAAGAATTTAGGTGTATTCTTATCACTTTGCTAGTTATAGAGGTACAAAAGAGAATCAAAATCACTGTCTGCCGGTGTAAGGGCCTTCTCTTACTGTGACAGTCTGAGGCCCTGTTCTTAGGCTAAGGCCTTTGGCTAAGCAACAGAGGCAGCCATAAGCTGGGAAGCGAAAGGTCACATCCTCACATTCCAAACTAGTCACATTGAAATAAGGTGCTATTGGGCTGTTAGGAATACAATTCTGTCCTGATAGTGCCTATCACCTCCAGAGAAAGGGAAGTGCCTAGAAAATGTAAAAGGAAACTTAGTTTGATAGCATCCTGTCTGGTAAGAACTCACTTATCAATAGCTGGGATGTGAAATCCTTACTTCTGTATTGTTTTGTCATTATAGTTCCCACTTTGCTATTGTTTGTCTGTATAATCTCTGTCTGGTTCTGTGATTGTTTCTGTCTGCTGTATAATTAATTTTGCTGGGTGTAAACTAATTAAGTGGTGGGATATAATTGGGTACATAATCATGTTACAATATGTTAGGATTGGTTAGTTAAATTTCAGGAACATGATTGGTTAAGGTATAGCAAAGCAGAAGTCAAGTTTTATTATATAGTCTGCAGTCAATCAGGAAGTAGGGGGGTGGGTGTGTGGGTGGGGGAGATGGGAACAGGGAATGGGGGTGGAGAAATTGGAAGCATGTTTTGCTAAAGAGGGGAAATGGGAACAGGGAATGGGGGTAAGGAAATTGGAATAATGTTTTGCTAAGGGCAGGAATGGGAACAGGGACACAGGTGTAAGGCTCTGTGGTGTCAGCTGGGAAGGAGGATACTAAGGAAGGAAACTGGAATCATGCTTGCTGGAAGTTCACTCCAATAAACATCGAATTGTTTGCACCTTTGGACTTCGGGTATTGTTGCTCTCTGTTCATGCAAGAAGGACCAGGGAAGTAAGTGGGTGAAGGAATAAGTCCCCTAACAATGTACATGGCAATATTACTAAGTACTTTTCAATAAATGTAAAGGTCAGCATGACTTCAATATGCTGGTCGGAGCTTGTCAATGAATGTAATAACATTCTAACTGGATCAATCAATCAAAAATTGTTAAGAAGGGAGTAAAGCTAAGCTGTTGACACAATTCCTACAGAGTGCTATTGCAGCACTGTACTGCTGTTGTTTGCTTTTCTGGAGTTGGGGAGGTAAATCATGAGTAGTGTCATTTCATAACATTTACTTTACCTTCCTATTAAAACCACAATTACTCATGATTCTGTTATCTGTGATCTGAAATTTATTTTCTTTTACTAGTAATGAAAAATATTGTCCTGTACATTGCAACATCAGAAACAGCTATGGGGTAGCTTGTAGTTTTATAAAGAAAATAAGGACAAAGCTAATATCTGAAAATTCTTACTTCTGATCAACTTAAAGATGATTGTAAGCCATATACAAACTATATATTGTAAGTACCTTAATGCATCTTGATTTGTTATTTCTAGCATCTTGGCTGAAACCCCTCTTTACTGGAGAGTTTGGGTTATGCTTTAGGCTACCTTTTAGTCTGGTAGTTTAGTGGTTAGGGGGTTAGCTCGGGGCTTGGGAGATCTAGGTTCGAGTGTCTCTACCATAGACTTCCTGATTGGGCAAGTCACTTAATTGCTTTGTGCCTCAGTTCTCCATCTGTCAAATAGGATAATAGCACTTCCCGACTTCACAGGAGTGTTGTGACAATAAATATATTACAGATTGTGAGGTCTCAGACATTACAGTTATGGGGGTCAGATAAGTACCTTGTAGACAGATCAGACACCTTATGCAATGATTATTGATTATTTTATGGTATTTAATGTGTATGCGTGTTGCCAGCCCATTCTTCGTCATGACTAGAACTTTATTTATGGAGGGCTAACTGAACTCCCTTTAGCATTAAACAGGTATTTACTGTAAATTATCGCAGTGGGTGTGTACCCATTCAGTTGTACTAACTGCCCTTGTACTCTGTGGAGCTGTTTTCTTTGAATGTTTCAATCTAACAGTGTGTCAGCTTATCAGCTCAATAGGACTCAGTAGGAATAGTGAAAAATCTCTTGTTGAACCACAGTTGTCCTTTCATCATCAGACTTTCCTTGAACTTCCTTCATCTCTGCAGAATGTGATGCCTTTATATAGCCTTAGTGATATAGCTAAATAGAGGCAAGTGATAACTACTAGTCATGGCATTTTTCTCCTTTATTAGAAGCAAATGAGGCAGGGTGTGCTCCAGAAGATACCACTTGGACGTACTGTATGATCTTGAAGCCTCTGGCACAGAAGAGTATTATTTAAGTAGACAAAGAGGGTCAACTTTTCAAAGATGTGTGCAACAGATTAACCGCTCTAAACATATATCACTATCCTCCTCTGTAACATTTTTGTTTTGGATATCTCTTTTGTGATGAGGTGACAAAAAACTAATGGAACTATTAAAGATGAGGATGTAAAATTGATTTATATTATAGTATTTGTATTTTCCATATTACTCTCTCTCTCCGTTAAGGCAGTCTATTTTGACCATTGCTGTACAGCATTAATTGAACTGCCCACAATCATTCTTAAATATTTTTTCTTATGTCGTTACAAGAAATTCAGAATCCATCAGTGTTTAAAGGTAGTTTTAAAATGTTCCTTTTCAGTTGTGCTAGCTTGAATTTATCTGTGATGAATTCCTCTGCTAGCATTAGTTCCTTCTGAGTTTCCACACAGCTTTCCCTAGTCTTGACTGACCTAAATAATTTTGTCAGGAAGTGTTGTCACCTTACTATTCACCACCTCTTTCAGGTTGTTAATGAGTGTATTGAAAAACACGAGACCTAGACTTATCCCTGGGGCACTCCTCTATTAACCTTTTTTCATACTGAGAATTGGCCATTTATTTCTACTATGTTTTCTATCTCTTAACTTGTTTTTAACCCAAGACAGGACTTTACCTTTCACCCTGTGCTTACCCAGTTTCCTTAACAGCTTCTAGTGAGGAACTTTATCAAAAGTCTTTTGAGAATCTGAATGAATCATAGTCAATGGTTCTTCTTGATCGACTGTTTTGTTAACTCTTTGCAAGATTTCTAACATATGAGAGAAGGCCAGTTTACCATTACTATGGTTCGTGAGTATTATTTGAAGCTTTTTGCATTGTGGAAATGCTGGGAAGTTACTATATATAGGATGCTTTCAAAGGGGTTCTGTAGTGAGGTGGAGTGACCTCCCTCTGACCCTAAAGGGGAGGAAATCTCTGTGCCCAGGTGGGCAAAGCCAGACCTACCTCGGCCCTCCCACCAGAAGTGGACGGGTGGGACAGGAAGTATAAAAGGCGGGGCATCTAACTCAGTTGGGGCAGAGACAGTAAAGGAGATGGATGCATTCTGCTTGTTCCAGGTTGCTGACAAGTCCAGAGATGCCCAGATCACTGGAGAACCTGTGTCCGCAGGGGAGCTTCCCAGACTACCACTTGCCCTAGGGAGATGGAGGACACCCCATGGATCTAGGCACACCCCGAGGGGAGGGGAGGAAGTGGCCCAGGGCAAGCTGACTCCAGGCTGGCTGTCGTGCTGCTTGAAGCATAGTCAGCGTATTGTGGTTGGATTCCCTGCTGACCTAGTGGCAGAATGCTCTGCCACTGTTAGGGTCTTGGGCTGGGATGTGGTGGAGTTGGGTGGGCCAGCATCCTCCCTGCCACCCCACCTGAGGCCCAAGAGGTCTGCATTTGTTTGCTGTCCACCCAAGCCAGGACAACAGAGCCCATAGCTGATAGACTGCTGTGTTTGCTCTGCTCCTGCTGAAGGGCTGGGCCTACAGACTCCTTGGTGACCTTGCTCCTGCTGAAGGGCCAGAGCCTGTAGACTATCTGGGGCTCAGCTCTGTTAGACTGCTTAGGATGCTAGCAAGTGGTCTGCTAATTCCCCCTGATATTAGTCAGCAATCCCAATGACATAGTGAGGCAGCATGGCCTCCCTCAAACCGTGAAGGGGAAGGATGACCACGACACCACCATGGCTTCTCTGAGGTATTTTGCCTGAATGAGTGCTGTTTAGTCCTGAAAAATTTAGTTCCTTGTTCATTCTGGAAATTCTTAAATATTATCAAAATTATCCTACATTTTAATTCTTTGTATTGTGGTAACACCTATGAGCCCCACTTGTAGACCAGGACCCCAGTGTGCTAGGTGCTGTACAGACATAAAACAAAGAGTCCCTGCCCCAAAGAGTGGTGTCCATTATGCTATTTCACTAGACTCACAAATAGGAGTTTAGTATTAGGGATCATGGGTTAAAAATAACTCTTCAAATTCTACCCAGCAACCAGTTGGTAACTAGTTTATATCCCAGGGGCCCAATCTTGAGTGCTCATGGCACAAAACCCCACTTAATGAGAACTTAGCTGCATTCTGCACTCACTTTAGTTTCCAAATGGTTTCCATTTGTAGCTTCATTGCGGAATGCACTGTAGTAATACAATCATAAATTGACAAAGGCTTTGCAAGAAAATTTTTGCATCTGAGCCTTTAGCTACCACCTCTTCAATAGTTTCCATTGGATAATTGTTTTATGGATTAAATTAAATCAAATGGATCAGTGCATATCCATATTTTATTTTATTGGACTTTTTCAATTATGACCATAAAATTTCAATTAACCCAGTCTATAGGTTCTCCCCTCTTTCTTAAAGGTCTGTTAGGACAGGTTAAGGTTTGTGGGTCATACACTTTCTTTTAAAAAGGAGACCTGATGTCCCCCAATTTCACACATCTGAGCTTTAGGTTAATCACATTTGTCAACCGGTTCACATTTCCCCTGATTACAAATAAAACCCAAGTCTCTCATTGTAAAGGGGTTACTGTATGGTGATGCGGGGTGGGGGTGGCAAGAACAGATGGGCATGATCCTGGCAGCATAGTAGGGTAAGCTCAGGAAGGGTGAGTTGGGGAGAAATGCAGAAGCAAGGAGTATCTATACAAATGACCCTTGCTAGTTGGCTTCCATAGGGTATGGAGAAACAATGCCTGGCAGCTCTATAAGGTCTGGAGGAGAATGGAGGGAGGACCACATGTGGGAATTTAAATGTGGAAAACAAAATTATATACAAGGGGATAATGAAACTCCCGAAGTTACTTTAATTACAGTGCAGTTGACCAAACACCACCTAAAATCATAACAGATTACACACCAATGTGTCAGTGCTTTCAATTGCACATTTCAAATATACAGTATCTTCAATTGTAGTATTTTATTACAATTTCTTTGAGATGTCCCTTAGAAATTCAAAACAATTGTCTCATGTCTGAAAAGGTGATTTTTATGCCTAATGAAAGATGGTCAAAAAGTCTCTTTATTCTACATAAATAAAATGGTCATTAGCACAGACTAGGTTGTGTTTTAAGGGTCCACTTGTCTTGGAAGCTTCCATGCTATTCATCAGGGAATGTAGTTTTGAAAATGACAACACTTCTAGAACGTTTCCCTAGAGACTTCTGGCAGACAGAAAAAATGGCAACAGGCGGTAAGGTGGTGGAGGTAGCGCATAGTGGTCCGTGATGCATAAAAAACACATTTGTTATCTCTGGAAAAGTAATCTTAAAGAACTGCAGAGATTTACTGTACATTCAGTGACGACAGAGTGGAAATATCTGCATCCTGAAGTACTCCTCTAAAAATAAAAGCCTGAAAAGCAATAGCTCAGTTCAGCATTGCTGTCTTCCAAGTCAGACCTTTCTAGACACTTTATGTAGTTCATTCTCACATCATAAGCTATTTTCATCATTCATTTAGCATAGTGTTTCCAAGGTAGCAGAACCAAGGAAACCTTTAACATTTATGCACAGAAGATGTATTTTTTTTATTATTATTTTCTTCTTGAAAGAGAAAAAGGACGAAGAGGCTATTCTAGGTCTGTAATGGTTAATAAGTCTAAGATGAGGCATCTCAAGCATTTCATATCTGCTTTATTTTCAACTGCTTACAATTATTATGAACTATTGAATGGAGGTTTGGAAAAAATGTGTGAAGTTTTAAAATATCCCTTAATCAGTAAACTCCAGTCTTTTCTTGGCTGTGAATGCATTATGAGCTGTGCAGCATGCGTAATTAAGAAAAACATATGGGGAAAAGAAAATAACCAAACAGAGGCAGTGCGGAGAAATAACTTTGCATGTCTCATTATTATGCCTTTAAGTTACTTTATTTTGTAACATAGAAATAAAACAAAATAGGTCTTAAAATGTGAGGGAAGAAAACCAAAGAATAACGTACAGTGTAAACATAAGAATCCCTGCTGCTTGCTGCCTTTATTCCCTTTCTATTTCTTCTGAAACTCTTATGATGTTCTGTCTGCCCAATGTGTATTTAATGAGACAATTCGGTTAGCATAGAGCCCAGGGACTATGGTGAGCTTATTTTTGTTTTCAGCATAACAATAGTCTTGGTGTCATATACTTCCCTCTTTTCACAGTGCAAAGAGTAATTGAAGATTCCCCCCCACCCCCACCCCCCTTGAGCCCCAACTCAGGCATGAGATTTGGCAGGGCAGCTCTGAGCAGAGGTATGCAATGTTTTACTACATAACCAACCTTATCCTCACCTGGGGGTGGGTGTTTGTGTGTCAGTGCTCACTGTGAGAGAGAGTTTTTGTCCAGGGAGAATAGGCAGCAGAGGAAGTGAAGAGACTGTGGGAGCAATTGGGGTCTATGCTTTTTTCTATCCCACCCAGTGATTCACTAAGCACAGGGGGAATTGACAGGTAGCCAGTTAGGCCAGCTGTTTAGCTGCCAGAGAGGTTGGCAGAATCTGATCCCAAGTGTTTTTCCTGAACTGCTAGAGTTAAATTAGTAAAAAATAATGGAGGAGTATTGCTCAATAGCAGGCTGATCATGGTGACATAAATCATGAGTTTTATGAAAATCCATAAAGCTTATTATTTATGCTATGGAAGTGGTAGCCATGACACAGACACACACACACACACACACACACACACAGCCTTGATAGTTACACATGACATACTCAGTTATGCTCCCATTACTAAATTCCTTGCATTAACAAAAATATGAAATTATTAGCGTAAATAGAGCAAAAACTCACCTACTGACAATAGAATACTAGACATCCTTTGCTATATTGCTTGTGTTAATCTTGTATACATTTTCATTTGGGATTTCAATACATTGGATTGATGCATCAAAGGGGACAGTTAAATTCCTTTGCCCAATAACATCTGCTTGCACTGAAAGTATAGATCCTGATATTCACATATGAACCCATATGGGGCCCTGCTGAAGTTTGGTGCAGGCATAAGGGTTTATCTTTGTGGATCTAACAGGATCAGAACCATATGGAAGAATTTCCAAGATAAAATACACATCTGTTTCTGTGCTTTAAAATATTTTTAACTTTCTTTTAATTGTACAGCAAATCAAAACATCTTTGTAGAGCATTGTATCTGTTCATCCAGTAAGGACACACACAGTCCAATCTCAATCCACTAAACTCTCCTTGCAAAGAACTTCCACTGAAGACAATAGGAGCTCTGTGCGTGAAGAGTTTACAAGACCAGGCCCATAATAGCTGAGATTGTGTCTATTTGAATAGAGGCTGTAATTGCTTTTGGTAATGTGCGCACCTGCTCAAGCAAAAATAACCAAGTGCATTGCATTATAAGAGTTCCCTCCACCTCCAGTTAGGCATTATTGTAACTAATGAAATACGATTTTGGTCTGAAGTTGTCTCTTCTGGCAGAATTCATGTCCTGTAAACAGGAAATCATTCTTACTGGTGGCAGAAGTTTTGTGTCTTTCACGCTCGCTCTGACCCCCCCGTTGGGGAGAAAGCTTATTAAAATCTGAAGTGGAACAATTAATGCTCCTAGGGACAAATTGTTACATATATTAGAGCTTTCCACTTGCATAGGAAAGTACAAAACTTCAGGAAAATAAGATACGCACTAAATACTGCCCTGACAGAAAGTTAAGTGACATTCATTTTAGGGTGCAGTATTTTCTACAGTGTCAAAATCTTTATGCTCATCTACCATCTGGTTGCTAGATGAATTTCTGAGGTCCCTTCCAACCCTGATATTTATGATTCTATGAATGATCTCAGCAAACAGGATTTCTCAACATAAGTTACTCTGAGTTTTCATGGATGAGGAGTGGAGGCTTTAGCTCCTTTATCCACATAACTTTTAAAAAATGTTATTTCTAGATTTTTGGAAATGCAAGGATTCCAATATTTGCTTTGGAAAGAATTTGTGAAACCTCAATCTTTCCATGACTAAGTTTGTTGTTCTTGAGAACCTCTTCCCAATAACTTTTTATACTCAATACTCTATTTTCTTCTGCTGCTTTTAAAGGATATTCTACTATTTTAACTGTTCCCCCAAGATTAGCAACTTGTGGCTCCATTGTATACATGGTGCAGCAGACACCACTTTTCTGGCCCTCCTTGTGATACTGAAGCTGGAATAGCTTCAGGGCTGCTCTGATTTGTGCCGGCTTTAATGGACCCCTTGGGAGTGCTAACGTTTGCAAGGATCACCAGAGCCATTTCAGTCCAATGTACCCTCTGTGCTGGAGGGGACCAAGAGTGAGTCTCATAGAGCTGGCTACTTTTTTTTTTTGTTTCTTGCCAGCTTGGGATTCCTTTATGGAAAGCGCATTCCAAGCTGTCCCTTTAGGACAATGTTATGTTCTCTTTGCGGTGCCAGAGTAATGTAAAGGGAATTTGGTGAGAACTAACCTGAACCATTACCAAACACTGGAATGAAAACAACTGCACTTTCTTGGTGAGGTTTCCTAGTCTGAGCCAAAAATTATATATCTACTTCTGTATTTCATACAGGATCATTTGATTTGATCCCAGGGGGAAAAATAAAGTGCTGGATTCCTCTGGTGGGGAATTTGTAATGGGATAGAATTCTCTTTTGCAAGAATTGCTGCTTTTTTGTTCTATATTTTTGCTCCTGCACCTTTTAGTCTGGTAGCCAAAGTCTTGTATCTCCTGCATATTGGGAACTTTCAGTGCCTCCAGAGAAGTTCTATTCCTAGTACATGTCCCTTTATTGAGAAATATTTCTTCAGAAATATTTATCTTGAACTAAAAAATGATGGCATTCTTAAAGTCCTGTTGAAGAGACATTACAAAATGAGAAGTTTAAAAAAGCATTCCATAAAATGGTCAGTAAAGTTATATTAGGCTATCATTGTTTCTGAAAATGTTTACACTATTTTTTTTTTTTTTTTACAAAATATTTGCCTTGGAAAAAGCTAGATAGGAATTCTAGTCTGACGCTATTTCAATTTGCATGGTTTTCAGAGCGAATTATATTAGGTCAGCACTTCTGACTCAGTTTTCATGGATGATATGCCCGCGGAGATCTTCTGTGGCCTCAAGGAACATCAGAATTAGTTTTAAGGATTTTTCCCTCCATCAGAACATTTATTCCAGGAAATGTTAGCAGGAAAGCTACAGTTTCATTTGACCTGTTTTTATTTTCATTTCTTTTTCTCTGAATGTACCATCTCTCTGCCCCCGTACCTGCTTGTCATCCTGTGGGACCACAATGATTGTTGAAGGTAATGAGACCACCAGGCTTCTCATTGCCAAGCGGCTACTTGCTAAAATGGGACTCCAGTAAGAAATTGCACCTGTGGTTTGCAGTTGTGTATGAGCCCCAGGGAGAATTTAATCAATTCTAATTTCTGTGGTGAGACCGGCAGACCCAAAATGTCACCCACATGTACTGCTGTATCATTCTGCACCTCTGGGTGATCAAAAGGTCTCCTAAATAAGGCACCAGACACCACAAGAGACTTCCTTGATGTACATTTTGCAATAGGTGTAAACCTCTAGTATCTGTGGGTCACCTTGTCTTTACTCATCATTAGTATGAATGATTTATATTCTGTCATTAACTTGATATTATCCAGACCCAGGAAATATCTTGTGAAAATCTTCCATGTACTCACATTCATCAAACTCCCTTTCTCTGTTTGGGTATACCTAGCCTTGGAGCCTGATGCAGAGTAACATTTTTGGTGGAATTTTTTGGACAAAACACTTTGAATTTGGGGGGGGGGTGGGTTTGGCTTGACTGAAACATTTTACAAATTTGTGCCAGACTCTCTGAATTATTTTATTTGAACCCCTGTAGCATGGTGCTGGTGCTAAAGCACCTAATTAGCCTCTGCCCAGTCAGCTCCAATGAGGGGAAACAGATTGGGGCTGATGGAAAAAACGTGATGCCGGCCTGAGGATTGGCAACACCTGCTGGCCTGACAAGCCAAGGGCTAGAAAGGCTGGGAGGGAGGCAGAAGTCAGGGGGGCAGCCAGGGCAAAGTCAGTCAGGGAGGGAACTGGAGGCCTCCTAGTTGAAGGCTGACTCTGCCTGTGAAAGTTTGAATAATCCTGTAAAGCTTGTAAATAGATAAACACTGGTGGTGGTATAACTGCAGGTAAATAAAGACACGGGTGTTGTACAACCCTGAAGCCTCTCTGAGCCTTATTGGGGACAGCAAGTGGGCCCCAGGAAGAGAGGCGGACACTGTTACAGCCCCAATTCCCCCCCCCCCACAACCATAAAGAACCCTAAGCTCCTTAAACATTTTCAGAATTAAATGTTTTGATTTATTACTTTTGTTTCAATTTTTTCTTCAGTTGTATTGATAAAAGGTTAAGTCCTTCGCAAATGAAATGAAATGGTTTTCAAATTTTTCTGTTCAGCCACTGAACTAGCAGTTATTTGCCCAACTCTGGTCTGAAGGCCATCTGAAGGAACAATGCTATGTGCTCCCAGTCATCTCTGTGGAACTCAAGTAGCACCCCACTAAGGCCATAGCTGAGGCAGGGGCAAACCTTTTGGCCTGAAGGTCACATCTGGAGTATGGAAATTGTATGGCAGGCCATGAATGCTCATAAAATTGGGGGGCTGGGGTACAGGAAGGGGTGAAGTCTCCAGTTGGGGGTGCAGACTCTGGGGTAGGGCCAAAAATGAGGCATTCAGGATATGGGAAGGGGGTTCTGGGCTGGGCAGGGGGTTGAGGTGTGTGTGGGAGGGTGAGGGCTCCAGCTGGGGGTGCAGGCTCTGGGGTGGGGCTGGGGATGAGGGGTTTGAGGTGTAGGAGGCCACTCTGGGCTGGGACCAAGGGTCTGGAGGGCAGGAGGGGGATCAGAGCTGGAGCAGGGGATTGGGGTGTGGGAGGAGGTCAGGGGTGCAGGCTCTGGGTGGTGCTTACCCCAAGCAATTCCTGGAAGCAGCAACATGTCCCCCCTCTGGCTCCTACACAGAGGGGCAGCCAGGCAGTACTGCTCACTGTCCTGTCCACAGGTGCAGCTCCCATTGGCTGCAGTTTCAGGCCAATGGAAGCTGCAGGGGCAGTGTGCAGATCCCCCTGGCTGCTCCTAGGCATAGGAGTTGGAGGTGGGACATGCCACTGCTTGTGGAACCCACGCAGAGCCACGGCACATGCAGAGCAGGGCAAGCCCCCAACCCTGCTCCCTGGCAGGAGCTCAAGGTCTGGATTAAAATGTCTGAAGGGCTGGATGCAGCCCCCCAGGCCGTAGTTTGCCCACCCCTGCCATAGCTGCTGCTAGCATGTGCTGAAACAGCTGTAGGCTTGGAAACATCATAAAATGCCATGACTGGAGAGGCAGTCAATAGATTCTTTAGATCTTCAAAAGCGTACTCCCATGTATTTTTAAAACAGCCTTTCTTAAGAACTTCAAAAAGCAGTTTATGATGACAGGTAAGATATGAATTTGCTTCAAGATTTTATAGTACTCAAGACATGCAACAGTTCTGATATAGGAATGTAAGAATATATGATTTGCCAGATCATCTCGATGGTGTATATATGGTCTTGACCTGCTGCTCACAAACCAGGAAGAATTAGTAGGGGAAGCAAAAGTGGATGGGAACCTGGGAGGCAGTGACCATGAGATGGTGAAGTTCAGGATCCTGACACAAGGAAGAAAGGAAAGCAGCAGAATATGGACCCTGGACTTCAGAAAAGCAGACTTTGACTCCCTCAGGGAACTGATGGGCAAGATCCCCTGGGAGAATAACATGAGGTGGAAAGGAGTCCAGGAGAGCTGGCTGTATTTATAGAATCATAGAATCATAGAATATCAGGGTTGGAAGGGACCCCAGAAGGTCATCTAGTCCAACCCCCTGCTCGAAGCAGGACCAATTCCCAGTTAAATCATCCCAGCCAGGGCTTTGTCAAGCCTGACCTTAAAAACCTCTAAGGAAGGAGATTCTACCACCTCCCTAGGTAATGCATTCCAGTATTTCACCACCCTCTTAGTAAAAAAGTTTTTCCTAATATCCAATCTAAACCTCCCCCACTGCAACTTGAGACCATTACTCCTCGTTCTGTCATCTGCTACCATTGAGAACAGTCTAGAGCCATCCTCTTTGGAACCCCCTTTCAGGTAGTTGAAAGCAGCTATCAAATCCCCCCTCATTCTTCTCTTCTGCAGGCTAAACAATCCCAGCTCCCTCAGCCTCTCCTCATAAGTCATGTGTTCCAGACCCCTAATCATTTTTGTTGCCCTTCGCTGGACTCTCTCCAATTTATCCACATCCTTCTTGAAGTGTGGGGCCCAAAACTGGACACAGTACTCCAGATGAGGCCTCACCAATGTCGAATAGAGGGGAACGATCACGTCCCTCGATCTGCTCGCTATGCCCCTACTTATACATCCCAAAATGCCATTGGCCTTCTTGGCAACAAGGGCACACTGCTGACTCATATCCAGCTTCTCGTCCACTGTCACCCCTAGGTCCTTTTCCGCAGAACTGCTGCCTAGCCATTCGGTCCCTAGTCTGTAGCTGTGCATTGGGTTCTTCCGTCCTAAGTGCAGGACCCTTTTAAAGAATCCTTATTGAGGTTACAGGGACAAACCATCCCGATGTGTAGAAAGAATAGTAAATATGGCAGGCGACCAGCTTGGCTTAACAGTGAAATCCTTGCTGACATTAAATACAAAAAAGAAGCTTACAAGAAGTGGAAGATTGGACAAATGACCAGGGATGAGTATAAAAATATTGCTCGGGCATGCAGGAGTGAAATCAGGAAGGCCAAATCACACCTGGAGTTGCAGCTAGCAAGAGATGTTAAGAGTAACAAGAAGGGTTTCTTCAGGTATGTTAGCAACAAGAAGAAAGTCAAGGAAAGTGTGGGCCCCTTACTGAATGAGGGAGGCAACCTCGTGACAAAGGATGTGGAAAAAGCTAATGTACTCAATGCTTTTTTTGCCTTTGTCTTCACGAACAAGGTCAGCTCCCAGACTACTGCACTGGGCAACACAGCATGGGGAGGAGATGACCAGCCCTCTGTGGAGAAAGAAGTGGTTCGGGACTATTTAGAAAAGCTGGACGTGCACAAGTACATGGGGCTGGATGCGTTGCATCCGAGAGTGCTAAAGGAGTTGGCGGATTTGATTGCAGAGCCATTGGCCATTATCTTTGAAAACTCATGGCGATCGGGGGAAGTCCTGGATGACTGGAAAAAGGCTAATGTAGCGCCCATCTTTAAAAAAGGGAAGAAGGAGGATCCTGGGAACTCCAGGCCAGTCAGCCTCACCTCAGTCCCTGGAAAAATCATGGAGCAGGTCCTCAAGGAATCCATTCTGAAGCACTTGGAGGAGAGGAAAGTGATCAGGAACAGTCAGAATGGATTCACCAAGGGCAAGTCATGCCTGACTAATCTAATTGCCTTCTATGACGAGATAACTGGTTCTGTGGATGAAGGGAAAGCAGTGGACGTGTTGATCCTTGACTTTAGCAAAGCTTTTGACACTGTCTCCCACAGTATTCTTGTCAGCAAGTTAAAGAAGTATGGGCTGGATGAATGGACTATAAGGTAGATAGAAAGCTGGCTAGATTGTCGGGCTCAGTGAGTAGTGATCAATGGCTCCATGTCTAGTTGGCAGCCGGTATCAAGTGGAGTGCCCCAAGGGTCGGTGCTGGGGCCGGTTTTGTTCAATATCTTCATAAATGATCTGTAGGATGGTGTGGATTGCACCCTCAGCAAGTTTGCAGATGACACTAAACTGGGAGGAGAGGTAGATACGCTGGAGGGTAGGGATAGGATACAGAGGGACCTAGACAAATTGGAGGATTGGGCCAAAAGAAATCTGATGAGGTTCAACAAGGACAAGTGCAGAGTCCTGCAGTTAGGATGGAAGAATCCAATGCACCACTACAGACTAGGTACCGAATGGCACAGCAGCAGTTCTGCAGAAAAGGACCTAGGGGTTACAGTGGACGAGAAGCTGGATATGAGCCAACAGTGTATCCTTGTTGCCAAGAAGGCCAATAGCATTTTGGGATGTATAAGTAGAGGCGTTGCCAGCAGATCGAGGGACGTGATCATTCCCCTCTATTCGACATTGGTGAGGCCTCATCTGGAGTAGTGTGTCCAGTTTTGGGCCCCACACTACAAGAAGGATGTGAAAAAATTGGAAAGAGTCCAGCGGAGGGCAACAAAAATGATTAGGGAATGGGAACACATGAGTTATGAGGGAACTGGGGATGTTTAGTCTGCGGAAGAGAAGAATGAGGGGGGATTTGATAGCTGCTTTCAACTACCGGAAAGGGGGTTCCAAAGAGGATGGCTCTAGATTGTTCTCAGTTGTAGCTGATGACAGAACAAGGAGTAATGGTCTCAAGTTGCAGTGGGGGAGATTTAGGTTGGATATTAGGAAAAACTTTTTTACTAGGAGGGTGGTGAAACACTGGAATGCGTTGCCTAGGGAGGTGGTGGAATCTCCTTCCTTAGAAGTTTTTAAGGTCAGGCTTGACAAAGCCCTGGCTGGGATGATTTAATTGGGGATCGATCCTGCTTGGAGCAGGGGGTTGGGCTAGATGACCTCCTGAGGTCCCTTCCAACCCTGATATTCTATGATTCAGTATCCTGGCCATAGGACCCTTATGAACACTTCCATATTTCTCTAGTCTTCTATGCATAGTCTTTTGTGAAAGTACATAAATTCATACATCTTTATTTTTAGAAAGAAATGCTCATTAAAACTTTTGAAGAAAGTTGTTGTAATTTTCAACATTTTCTCCCCAAAGCCATATGATTTATGACCATTATCAACTTCCCTTCCCAATGCATGCATTGACGACTTTGGGCTGCACTTGAATGCTCTTTCTGTTAAGATTCTTTAGAATGTGGTAAGATGCTCCTTCCACTTAGGACATCCCATGGACTTAGCAAACAATGCTTTTCAGACAATTGACCTTTTGCCATTTTCTTTTCCTCCCAATTTATATTGGCTCAAAATGAGTCAGCTTCTGACATGTCACATGAAAACAGAAAGGGTTGTTTCCTTCTAACTGAGCAAGGAACCTCTAGTAAAACAGTGTTCTCCCTAAAGGGGACCTACTTCTCTCTGCTGGACTGTACTTTCTCCATATAAGCAGTTCTGCTTGTGCCTGGCTGCCTGCTAGTCTTAAAGAAACAGTGCACATATTTTTAGATGAAAGTGTCTCTTCAGGTATAAAAAGCACCAGTTCCTCAATCAAATAACTTTAAAAAATGGGTCCAAATTGAATGCTGCCATCCTAGGCATTAGGCCCAGGATTCTGTGCTTAGGGAAAAGAGAGAAGTACATTGGTATCTCATGCATGTGTGTGGGTTTTTTTTTAAGTCAGTTTGAAAGCCACGGAAAGCTTTGTATTGTTAGAAGTAGTTTCAGCAGAGATGAATTACTGGGCGGAGTTCAAGTGAGTCAAAGGCACAAGATAAATGTAATTTATCGTTTATTTTGCAGTTTATCATATGGGTATCACCACCACATATGTAACATGAGGTAATGTCCGCATTACTGAACAATCATTTTCCAAGTTAATAAGTTATAAGCAGACACAAAAGCATCTGAATAACATTCTGGACTTTTTTTGTTTTTTTGTTTTTTTTTTTTTTATTCAGGCAACTGAAACACTGTCAAACTGAAATACCTTGATTTAAAACAAAAAATACAATCATTCCTAGCTGAAGACTTTGTCAGTTTGGTCCACTGAGAATTTTTATGGATAAGTTATAAACCTCTCAAAACTGTGTTTATAGTAGCACTCAAAGACCCTGGACTGTAGGAGCTCGAATGTGCCAAAATCTTAGCCTGCCACAGCGGAAAAATATTTCACATTCTTTGTTCAAATGTTCAGGTGTTTTATATATTGAAGCCCAATTACTTTTGAGACAGTGGAGTGCTGCAAACAGATAACTGAGACATGGTGCTCATTAACAAGTTAAACCAGGGACGGAACTACAAGACTATCAATTAAAACTGAATCCTACTAAGCTCTGGCACACAATCAATAGAGTCAACAAAAATGAAAAGCAGTCTGGGAAATGATGCCTTTGATGTTGCCTTGGAGGGGATTGTGTGTAAGCACAGACCCGCTCTTGAATGCGACAAAGATCCTCATGCTGCATGTGAAGAGTAACAGACAGTTCTGAATGTGCAAGCAAACTCAATATTTTATCGGTGAGCAGATAGCATATTACATAGTCATAGCATTCTAGGTAGTAGCTACATAATGCTGGTTACCAAAAATCTATATTATTGTAGATGTTTTATAGGGCTGTGTGCTTATCACAAGTTTTCTGAGTCTTCACAGGACTCAAAATAGCTAGATTTCATGCAGAATATTTTTCCTGACTTTACAGACCATACAGAATTGATTTTTAACAGTAAAATGGAGGAAATTGTGTAATGGGAAGCTGTAATATTTAAAGATCTCCCTTTCTCACTATTTCTGCATGTATAGTACTTAGCCAGGGCAGTTCCACTGAGGCACTGTGAATGGGAAATACTGTCTTTCAGTGGATGGAGGATGGAGACAGGATGAAGAGGGATGGGTTGGTTGCTTTGGAAGTCAGAATAAAGGAGGATAATAGGTTTGCTGGAAATTGCTCATTTATTGCCAATGGGCCAGATCAGGGTTCATTATCTCCAGCTCTTGCAAGAGCTGATGTCTGGCCCATGGTGCTCAAATTATATATGAGAACATGAAGGAAGAGAGAAGACCCAGCAGGTTAATCATATCCCCTGTTAAATACTGAAACCACCAAGAATACGTCTATGCTGCATCTGGGAGCTAACCTCCTAAACCAGATCCACAGACTGGTGTTAGAGGGTTCACGTAGCACTCTAAAAATAGCAGTGCAGATGGTGCTTTAATGCCAGGTTTCAGAGCCCAAGATCCAGCCCAAGCTGCAATGTCTACCCAGTTATTTTGGCACCTTAACACGTGGTCCCAGGACAGAAAGCTCACTCCCAGAAGCAGTGTAGACATACCCCAAAACAGTTCTAAAGAATTAGAATAGTTTAAAATAAAATGTGGTACCGTTCCACGTCCTGGCAATGCTCTAGAATAACTCTGCTCAGACTGGCTCTAGATTATAATCCATTTTGCAGTGTGAAATATAAAAACTGACATTCAATTAATCCTAATGCTGCAGCCTGTGCAGTCAGTTTAGTAAAAGTCTTTTGATTTTTATCTAGAATCAGATACATTTTAATCCCTTCCTGTGTATCTTCATATATGCAATTTTGAACCTTTGAGATGGCATGTGTGTGGATCACTGAGATCATCTTAAGCCTCTGATGCTCACTAAAGGCCTGGTCCTGTACCAGTGAAATCAATGGGATAGGAGGCCCTTAACTTCACTGGAAGCAGGATCATTCTGGAAAATATTCCAGGAGACCTACTTATAAAAATCTAAGGACTCCATTTTCACTCCATAGGAGAGTAATTTCCTAACTCAGCAATTCTTTTGTGGATTCATGTGAGCCATGGTTCTCTATCACCTCCCCGTCCTCATGGAGAAATGTGGGGCTTCCAATTCCTTAACCCATATATCCCCTATGATGCAGGGGAGTGCCTCCTGCTCAACTAAGCAACCCACCCCCATTATCCAGGAGCTCAAGTCTACTACAGTTTCCTGAATAAGCCTCCTAGAGAACAGCTGCAGAGCACAGAGGAGAAAGCTGTACCAGTTAACACAGCCAACTTTTAGGAGGGAGAATTCAGAGAAGCTTAACCAGCTTTCCTGGTTTGCCCCCAGTCCTCTCCCTCCAACTACACCAGAGCCCCAGTGGAGGGGTATTCACTGGAGTTTGAGCACACGGTATGGAGGCAGAACACCCTTTCATGAGAATGTGAATGCAAGCATAGGAAATCTCCATCTTGAGCAGTGAGAGGGGAAAAATCCTCCTACCTATAAGGAGCATACTGAATTAGGGTCATCTTTTCATTTCAGATGTTGTGGAGGAGAATATGCAACAGATCCCATATGTGATGCTCAGAGTATGGATATGTATCCTCTGTGCTCTTTGAAAATTTTATTAAAGAACTATAATTCTGGGGTTTGTTTCTCCCATTATTTTGAACCATGAACAACATTCACACAGGCAATCTTCATATCAATAAAACAATGATAGTAATTAGCTCAGTATTTGCAAAATACCTTTATCTGTTGTAAACATATTAATAATTAATGGGCATATGCATCATGTGGTGCACTCCCCCTTAATGTGGAAAAGGTTATTAAAGTACACTACTGAGAGTTTGCAAAAGTCCATGCAAGTTCTGAAAAGACTTTTCAAAGGTCTGTTAAGCAATAATATTTTGTCTACCACATAATCTATTACATCTACTACATGATTTTCTACAAACAAAACCATAAATATAATTCACCTGTAAACTGTCTCCATTTTTAATGACATGTAATATCTGTGCATTATTTGTATTATTTATGTGGGCTGCAAGCCTGCAAATAGTTATGCATGTTTTATCATATGAACAACACCAAAGAAGGTATTGGGACTTCTCACATGTATAATTGTTTGCAGTGTCTTAGTGCCTGAAAGCATGATAGGTGTTACATAGTCAGAAGGACATCTGCCCCAAAGAGCTAAAGCCCTGATCCTACAAACTCATATGTATGTACATAACTTAAAGCAGGGGTTCTCAACCTTTTCCTTTTTGAGGCCTCCACAATGTGCTATAAAAATTCCACAGCCCACCTGTACTAAACAACTATTTTTCCGCATATAAAAGCCAGGGCTAGCATTAAGTGTTAGCAAGCAGGGCAGTTGCCACAGGGGGTCTAGTGAGGCTAAGTTGCTTAGGCTTCAGCTTCACCGCTGGGTGGCAGGGCATTGGGTGCTGCGCTTCAGCCCCACGTGGTGGTGCTTAGGCTTTCTGCCCTGGGTCAGCAAGTCTAATGCCAGCCCTGCTTAAGAACCACTGATTTAAAGCATATGAATATTCCCATTGAAGTCAATGGATCTATTAACATGAATAAGGTTACTTATGTGCTTAAGTGTTTGCAGGAGTAGGGCTTAAGTAGACAAAATACAGAAAAAGGGTGGAGAAAAGGATGCAAGATATAAAATAGGACCCCAATTCTGCCAACAATTATGCACGCATTTATCTTTATGCACTTGAGTAATCACGTTGACTTCAATAGATCTCTACTCATTCTTACAGTTAAGCATGACAAATTGGAGGATTGGGCTAAAAGAAATCTGAGGTTCAAGAGGGATAAGTGCAGAGTCCTGCACTTAGGAAGGAAGAATCCCATGCACTGCTACAGGCTGGAGACTGACTGGCTAAGCGGCAGTTCTGCAGAAGAGGACCTGGGGATTACAGTGGACGAGAAGCTGGATGTGAGTCAACAGTGTGCCCTTTTTGCCAAGAGGGCTAATGGCATATTGGGCTGCATTAGTAGCCGCATTGCCAGCAGATCGAGGGAAGTGATTATTCCCTTCTATTTGTCAGTGGTGAGGCCACATCTGGAATATTGCGTCCCGTTTTGGGCCCCTCACTACAGAAAGGATGTGGACAAATTGGAGAGAGTCCAGTGGAGGGCAACGAAAATGATTAGGGAGCTGGGGCACATGACTTAAGAGGAGAGGCTGTGGGAACTGGGCGTATTTAGCCTTCAGAAGAGAAGAGTAAGGGGGGATTTGATAGCAGCCTTCAACTCTCAGAAGCGGGGGTTCCAAAGAGGATAGAGCTAGGCTGTTCTCAGCGGTGGAAGATGACAGAACAAGGAGCAATGGTCTCAAGTTGCAGTGGGGGAGGTCTAGGTTGGATATTGCGGGGGAAAAACTATTTCACTTGGAGGGTGGTGAAGCACTGGAATGACTATTCTGTGCCACAGGCAGAGAATAGGAGGGACTGAGGTGCACAAGTGCGTGAGACGCCTACAATGGCAAATAAATGATTCTCAAAAAGAAAAGGAGTACTTGTGGCACCTTAGAGACTAAAATTTATTTGAGCATAAGCTTTCGTGAGCTACAGCTCACTTCATCAGAGGCAGCTGTAGCTCACGAAAGCTTATGCTCAAATAAATTTGTTAGTCTCTAAGGTGCCACAAGTACTCCTTTTCTTTTTGCGAATACAGATTAACACGGCTGTTACTCTGAAATAAATGATTGTGAGATATAGCCAGATAATCCTGGCAAGTGACCCTCACCCACACGCTGCATAGGAAGGCAACCCCGCCGCGCTGTCCCCCCCACTCCAACCAAGGTCATTGCCAGTCTGACCTGGGGGGAAATTCGTTTCTGACCCCTTTGTATCAACCTAGTATAATTACTAACATTTTATTTTAAGAACAAACAATAGCATGAAAAGAGAGGACTAAAATCTTATTGGGGTACAAAAGATCATTTACAGTTCTTGTCATATTTAGCTTTACATTAAAAGCATAAACAGCCTAAATAATGTCACTGTAATATTGATTGACCAATGCTGTGAAATTTGTATGATTAAGTTCTATTAAAAATAATAAAATACACTGAGGTCTACAGTATAAGGATGGAGACCAAGTATGTGTACAGAATATAGATATTGTGACTGGAAGTAAACAGAAAGCTGAGCTGCCACATAAGTGACTGCAACTATATAAAAATAAACTTAACTTCACTAAGTAAAGGAGAGTGCCAAGCGTGTCCTCTGGGGGGAAAAAACATCAGTTAAGAATACAATCCTAAACTAGGACAAAAATGAAAGAGAAGATAAATATTTGCCTGAAGTGTAAAATGCGAATGTGACCAGAATGTAAAGTTAATACTGAGGTTTCAACAGGGGCTGCATGGGTTGCTTGTGGATTTCCTCTGTAGATTATTATTTTCAAAGCTGCTAAAACCCATCCATACTATTTTTATTTTTTAGCAAGACTTGGCAGCTGTTTTTTTTTTCTTTCTAATACAGTAACCAAAGTGGATTGAGGTGATCTACTTGACAATGCTTTTTTGTTTTGTTTTTAAAATTCCTCTGAATTTTGCCTTTACTATTTCCCTTTGATCGATAAGACCCTGGTTCTCTGAGTGGTTGGACATATGCCCAAAAAGAGCCCCACTGAAATCAGTAGGTCTCCGTATAGATCTGAGGGGTCTGACCGTGCCTTGTATCTTACAGGATCAGAGGCCTTCATTTTTATTAATGATCAGAAAGGAAAATGATAAAATGAAAAACAAACTAAAAAGCCAGGTTTAATACTCACCTGGCCTTGCTGCCTTTTAGTTTCTGCCTTTTTGGTGCCTACCCTGTCCTTAGACTGTGGCAAGACAATGTTTTGTTCAGCCATTGTGAAAATAAAATTGAATCCTGATTTTTTTTTAAACAAAAGCAAATTTTAGGTTGATGTTAGAGATTTAGGATTCTATTGAAGTCCATGGCAAATCTGCTGTTTACTTCAATAGGGCCGGGATTTCACCCTTAGTTTGACTGTTTTCATATTTTGACATGTAGGGTTTTTTAAACTACTGCTCCATTGTTCTAGTTTCTTAGCTTTTTATATGATTGTTTTGTAATGTTAGCTCCCCATTTCCTTACTTTCATACGATGACTCCAATAGTCCAGTCTACTTACAACCCTACCACTATCTTTATGGAGATTTTTGTCTCGGAATTAGAAGTACTAAGAAACACAACGGTAAGTAAATGACAGACAACAAAATGATATTGTGAAAGGCAATCACACGTCTAGGCTTTTACATCCTAACAATGCCTCCATTTGTTACGATTGCTTTGTGTGCCTTGGCGGGACAAAAAGACAACAGAAGAATGCTGACGAAAGGAGTCAGTGGAATCTACTCCTTGAGCACTTTGAAAGATTGTTTGTTTTGTTTTAGGACAAGTGGATATGCTTATGATTTTCATTGTCATTTGGACCCACTTACTAATTTTTTTAAAAAAAATGAAAATTCCCATAAATGGCAGAGAACAGAAGGTCTGAGGCAAAGCCCATGGAAATCAGCAGAACTCTGTTAAAATTCCTCACATAGAACTCCTTGGCTGCTCTGTTGGGCACCAGTGAATGATTCAAAGATAAAGCAAGAATCTGGCAATAAAACGAAAGGAAAAAGCATTTTAAGATAGGAAAACATCTTCTGGGGTCTCAAATAAAATTTCAGATAAGGAAATCCAAGATACCAATATGTTAAAAAGATCTCCCTGAATTTTAGTGTTCAGTGGCTTTCAGGCCTGCTCTCATTCTAACCTTAAGGCTGAAGGGGAGCCATGGGACTTTTCTTCTTTATTGCAAAATGATCTGATTTTTATGAATAGATGTGCTGTTGAAGACGCAGCACAGTCCCAGTGGGTAGGGCACTGGGCTAAAACTCAATTCCTACCTCTGCCTCTGATCACCTGTATGAGTAGGGGCAAGTCCCACTTTGTGCCTCTGTTTCCCGTTCTATCCCCCCCCCGCTTTTTTTTTGTCCTGTCAACTTAGATTGTAAGTTCTTTGGGGGAAGGGACTGTCTCTTACTACGTGCTTGTACAGTCCCCAGTGAGCTGTGGCCCTCATCTCAGTAGGCACTCTTGTAATACACATAATTTGGCATGGTGCTGTATATATTCATTGTCAGTAATTGTTTCATCTGTACATTGTCTATGTGCATGCATGTGTGGCTGGTAGTGTTTTAATTACATGGAGAGAATATTCTGGCAACATGAACTATAAATGCTGGCATTGGTTTCCCGCCCCCCACACAAGCAGTTGTTTCTAAGGGAGAGCACTGCTAGAGGGTCATTTCATTTTTCCTGGTTCTTCTGTTCTTCTGCAACTGTATAGAAGACAGGGAGATTGAACCCATGGGAATCTCTTTTTAAAGTAAGAGCTAATAAAGATCTATGTAGAGCATTTCTGTCTGTGGGGAAACAAGGAAAAGAAGATGAGAACTTCTCATATAATTAATACAGTAAACAATGACATTTTAGTCTCTTTTACTCTGAATTTTAGTATTCTCTAGAAATGACTATTAAAATGTACCACTGCAAACAAAGAATGTATGTACAAGCAGCTATTCTTTGGTAAAATGGAGTATACAACAGTGAATATACAGTACCTGAAAGTGACCTTGATGTATAACTAACTAACATAGGTGACATGGAATGAATTTTACTCTGGTCCTGCCCCTTACCTGGTGTAAATCAATGCAGCTTTATTGGAATCAGTAAGGAGGTTTACACTCAGAGTCTCTGGCCCTCTATTTTGATGTTGTTAATTTTTGTTCTACGCACTATGGAATTTTCTTTTATACCCAATATAAGAAACCATTAACTTTATATTTTACAAAATACAGATTCTGTTTTGTTGCTGGAGTTATAGTACAGCATCAACTCTCACAGGTTAAAGCTCCTGGAAGGAATCGTCTTCAATGGAGAGCTACTACACCAGAACAAAAAGCCTGACACCTACAGAAGAGTGGAAGGAGGAGATGAGCCTGGGACTGAGAGGAGCCTTTTCTTCTCAAAGTGGAAAAACTTCATCTTTTGTTGACTCTGTAGTGACCATGCTTTCCCCCTCATGGGAGATGAATCCAGAGGAGGTGCCAAGCTCAACTCATAAGTTTGCACATCGCTGGTTAAATTAGACATTTAAAAAATTAAGAGGCAAAAGAAAAGGTACACAAGCCCTAAATGTGTAAGGGCCTAATAGTTTTCCCCCTACATTCACATGTGGATCTCTCAAACCATCTAGTATGTTCCTGGGAATGCTCTCCTTGGCATCTACATGCAGGAAGGGTTGTAAACCCTGGGGCTATATTATCTTTTGCCACAATTACTTTGCCTTTTAAGGGTGGGATCTTGCAATAGCCAACTCTACAAGATTCCTTTGTAGTATAACTCCATTGAGAGTCAGGGGATGGGCAGGGATTCAAGAGTCAGTATAGACACACTATCCGGTTTGTTCAGTGGAGTCCCAAGATCCATTGGTTTTGGGAGAAGACCTTCTTATTACCTCAATGAGGGAGCAATAGACTTTCTCCCCGTGGCTCCACCTCCAGCCTATTACAGTAACTCCTCACTTAAAGTCGTCCTGGTTAACATTGTTTTGTCATTATGTTGCTGATCAATTCGGGAACATGCTCATTTAAAGTTGCTCAATGCTCCTTTTTAACACTGTTTGGCAGCCACCTGCTTTGTCCACAGCTTGCAGAAAGAGCAGGCCGTTGCAGCTAGCTGATGGGAGCTTGGAACCAGGGTGGACCGGCAGCCCCCTATCAGCTCCACACTCCCCTAAGTTCCCTGTGCAGCAGCAGGCTACCAATTGCAAGCAGTTCAGCTGTCCCTCCCACCATTGCCTTGGAGCTGCTCCCGGGAGCCTCCTGCTTGCTGTGCAGGGGGCGGGGGGAAGAGAGGGGCTAATGTCAGGGTGTCATCCTGCCCCCCTGCTTACCCTATCTCCATAGAGCAGGGTGGGGGTGGAGGGGAGAGGACATGACAGGGCTCAGCATGGAGGGAGCTTGCTGGCAGCTCCTGCTGCCTCAACTTGCTAATTTACTTAAATAGGCAATGTACTTAGAGTGGGATCAGCATAATTAAAGGGGCAATGCACCTCTCTCTCTCTCTCCTAGGGTGTGTGTCTCTGTCTGCCATGCTGTCTCCCCTCCCTGCATTCGTGCTGCCTTGTAGCGTGTGAGGCTAAATTAACAACAATGTGTTAACCCTTGAGGGCTCAGCTGAGTGTTAGTTCATCATTTAGCTGTAAGGCATTCCCTGGGAAATATCCCACCCTCTGACTCCACCCCCTCAACCAAGCTTCACAATTCCTGTGTACAGTATTACATTGTTTGTTTAAAATGTATACTTTGTGTGTGTGTGTGTGTGTGTGTATATATATATATAAATATATATATACATAATACAATTAGTCTTTTTGTCTAGTGGAAAATTTTTCCCTGGAACCTAACCCCCCATTTATATTAATTCTTATGGGGAAATTGGATTCACTTAACATTGCTTAGTTTAAAGTCGCATTTTTCAGGAACATAACTACAACATTAAGCGAGGAGTTACTGTAATGAGAAGAGGTCAGAAGAAACTCTGCAAGGAGAACCTTGCTGCTGCTTTTCTGTATGACCAAACTGGAGGGGTTCAGTACATTGCCAGAAGCAGTCTCTCTTTTGCACCTGTTTAACACATCAGATGCACTCAGTCAGCATCAAAGAGCAAAGCAAAGCTTATCTACAAGTGTGTGAGAGCTGACCGTAGTTCTAGACCAGTAAGTTTTTAGGCTCTTTATTATTATGACATGTCAGATTTGTAATGGAAATTCTGCGCTCTGGGGTAAGGAGGGTATTTTGCTTTTAGATTTTGATTTTGGGGCCCTTCAATGGCACACTGTTATACGACATGGTGGAAGGAGAGAAGTAAAGATTTGGAAAAAGTTATGAAGTTCTGAAATAGGAAAGGGAGGAAAACAAAGGAGCAAAGGAAAGTTCCTAGGAGAAAAAAATCTAGAGCTCTGTCTCATAAGGAAACGAGGCAGGGTAGATATCAGAATTTTAAATAAAAGAGGGATTGCATGGTGGTTAGCAGCTATATATTAAAAGGAGCTGAGGCTACGGGGAGGTGAGCACACTTGTTTTTACAAGTACATTTTATGGGCTCTTTTGGAGTAAAATATTACTGGAGAATCAGGAAAACAGCAGCCAGAGCTGGGTTGTTTGATTTAGATGTGTTTCAAGGCATGGTGAGAAGTCACTTTGAATGTACTGAATATCACATCTATAGGTTACACTTTCTGTAAGAAATATCACGCACAACAAAGTTTCACTGCTTGCTGAGTGTGAGTGGAAAGGGAGAAATTTCCTTTCTACAAAGTCTGTATAATCCTCTTTTATATAGAACCATACTGAGTTCTCTAATCTCCTAATGGGACTCTTTCTATTGTCCCAGTAAGAGATAGGTCTCGCCAGGGGTACAGACGTATACCGTACTAGTTCCTGCTTACATAAGTACTACAGAGGAAATGTTACCAACCATTAGACTTTCTCCCCTTCCACAGTCGTTTCTTCTCCAGGTTCACTGTATTTTCTCCTTCACACATTCTTTCTTCTCCATCTCTTCTCTGCGCCCCCTATTCTATTTGCCCCTCCCCAATCCATTTTGTTTGTTTACAAATGCTTACAAAAGCTTATGTTATCACCAAAGAGAGTTGCAAATAAAATGCTAATTTAGCCATAGGTATCTAATCAACTTGCTGCTGTCTTAATACACGTTACACTTCTGGAAAATGGTTTAATTGTATAGTTATCTCAGAGTATTTTGGTGCAGGGTTAGTAGTACAGTCAATGTATAACAGGTTTTGCCACAGTCCTGATTAGCTAGTTGCCTGAAAAAACCTTACTTACCTTAGCACTGCTGTGTCCTAGATGCACATTAAAACAAGATTTTAAAAAGCCACATAGATAAAAAGCCAATACTTTCGCATCAATTTTTCATTTCTCTATGGGGCCTGGAATACTTCTCTTCATACAGTTGCTAAATTGCTTGCATAATTTACTACTTGTCACTCCAGCAAGATCACTCTGCACTGATAGTCAACACAATGAAGCACATAGCAAATATGACTCTTCCAAAGTCACAAAGTCATAGATGTTGAAGACCGTGGTGAAATGGGGTAAAAGATCCCCTTCCTTTTTTATAATTAAAATGAGTTATTCTTCATTCACAGGGTTACAGGTAGAGTGCCAAAAATCAGACCAGCTAAGTGCTTTGGGAGGTGTGTCATGCTTTGGTGGATTATCTGTGAACATCCATTTCTGCAGTGCTTTCTAAACCAGGGCTGTATGGCTTCTTTGGAAAAGTCTCAAAAGGGTTATTTTTATTTTTTTCCCCAGTAAATGCAGTTATTCATACATTTGGATGAGTTTCCTACTTGCTTACTGGCAAATGCCCAAGGTTACAGTTCACAAAATATAAATAGAGAATATTAGGCTGCTAACAGTGGGATCAGGGCATTTTCACATATGCTGTCATTCTAATCTATCAATCATTATTTACATATTTCTCATGAGCAACCCTAAATAGCATTGAATTTATATCTTCAGAAAAGGAATCCATCCTGTTAAAATGCTTCTGTCAGTGCTATTCAACAGAATGATTTCTAGGTCAGGATTAGGGCATCATCCATACTTCTCAGCAGGTGTTGCCCTGACTCTTTTCTCCCTTATGCTATATGTTACTGAACTATATCTGACCACAGTCTTCGTTTTTCTGATACTTTATCAGATATGGATGTGTAATACATAACCACCTTCAGAACATATTGTGGGATGCCTCGGGCATGTAAAATGACTTAAAGATGTTAGAACCCTCCAACTTGCTTCAGGCTCTGGAAGACTATTGGGTTGTCTTTTAACATCTTCTTCTCCCATTTCTTAAAGTGTGTAAACACGTGAATGGCTGCTAATACCTGGAGTCCTCAGACGCCTTGACTCTAATCAGTCTGATTATAGATACGGGTATGGGACAGAAATTGCACTCCTGGCATGGCTGCTGATCTCCTCCAGCAATAGCCAGTGAAAGATGTGTCCCTGCTGATACATTTAGCTGCTCTTGGTGTCATTCTGCTCAGGAGGGATGTTGACAAGATTGTGGTTCATAGCTGGGTTATATGGCGTCACCTTTCAGTGACTGCTTATTTTTATATTAGAGGACTCGAAAAGTAATTATGTGCCGAATATCTCAAAGTTCCATTTTGTCTATCTTCTTATGCAATGTATACAAGAGGCCAGTAGGAGAGCTTATAATTGACATTTATTACAGTTGTCCCATAGGTTCCAATGAAAATCACAGCCTTGTTGAACAAACAGAGGTAGATGCAATTCCTGCTGTGAAGATCTTACTGTTTAAAAATTAGTAAGGTAATGTGCTGTGCTGTGGTGTGGTGCTTTCAATATGCTGTTGCATAGCTCAGTGTCTCAATAATATTGATCGTACCAGTGCAGTGGAATGAATAACTGAGTTTTGGGGTGGGCCCCTATAGCCTAATAGAGGGCAGGATGATTTGTGGGAATCTCCATGAAGGATTGCTTGTGGCTATTTTCTCCCCCCAAGTCCTTCCCTTGGCGTTTAATGCAGGAGTGCCTTCTTAACTCAATGACTTTGAAGTTCTTACTCAGGATATGTCTAGATTTAAACTGCTGTAGCAGTGTGGCTGTAGGGCTTTCAGTGTAGACACTCACTACAGTGACGGGAGGGGTTCCCCCGATCACTGGAGTTAATCCACTTCCACAATGGGCAGTAGCTAGGTCAATGGAAGGATTTTTATGTTGACCTAGTGCTGTCTACATCAGGGGTTAGGTTGGCTTAACTACATTTCTCAAGGGTGTGGATATTTGAGCAAGAGAACTGGGTTGACCTAACTCTTTAGTGTAGACCTGGTCTAAGATGAGTGAAACTTGTTCATGTGAGTGAGCCTCCTCAAGTAAGGGTTGTAGGAGGGGATGTTTGTAAACCTGAAATCACTAGGTTTTTTTATTCCCAACATTATGCACTCTGTACATTGTCAGTGTAAATCTTTGGCCAAGCATTCAGTTTGTTGATATTTTATCCTAATTTGATCAAACAGATTAATTGAAGGGGCATGTGTAGTGTTTAATTTTTTTTGTTCCATAGTTTATATTAGCAAAAACAGAACAAAAACATGCCAATCTTTTTATAAAACTATGGAATGCATTAGTGTCAGGATTAAATTGAACTGTGGTAATAGTACGGATAATGTGCTGAAGCAGGAGAAAAACAAATGCAAAAGAAAGATGCACAGCAGGAAGAGTGAGATCATCAGCACACTGAGGATAAAGGAGTTAGAAGGTATTGGTTCATTTAAAGTTATGGTAGTGCACTGAATAGCATGTTCATTAAATTAGATTGATTTGTCCACAACCAGTAACTTCCCAACAATGCTCAGTCTCCCATTACCTCTCTTTTAAAATTTATAATTATTCAGAATGAGCAATCATTCCTGTACACAATTTAAGTAACTTTTTATCATTTCATACAATCCATCTATTGAACAATTTATTTAAAATATTTTTTCCTTGATGCTGTAGCCTTTTATTCCCTGTTGTTCCTTTCTTACCTCTTGCGCTGCTCATTTTATTTTACGGCCTGAAATGCCCTGTGGCTTGACTGCCACTGCAAGCATATTTCCAGTGCAGTCTAGATAATGGCAGTTTGCTTTCAGCAAAGTGTGCTTCATTTCCTTCAGATGCTTCTCTCTCTTAATATGTCTGTGATGGGGTGGATGAAGCCCAGAGGCCCCCTGCTGAAGGCCTCAGGGACCTGCCAGACCTGTCCCAGGAAAGGAGCAGTGGACCTAAATCCTCTGAGCAGTCTAGAGAGATGGCTGCTTCCTGCACAGATCAGGAGGAGGATGAAAAGAACTAGCCAAACGGGGCCCAGGAGGGCCATATAAAAAGGAGCTGCAGAGTCAGAGACTGAAAGTTCCTTGCTGGAGCCAGAGGGGTGTGGATGGTGCTCCTGGCTAGCCAAAGGGAACTGCAGCACCATGGACAGCTCAGTGCTGGCAGGGATCAGAGGAGTGAGAGAGCACTTCTGCCTGGCTGCTGGACCTGACACGGAAGAGCCCTGAGTTAAGGGTGAGGCAGTGGTGAAGGTTGGGGCCACGGGGAATTGGCCCAGAGAACTGAAGGCTGTTAGTTAAAGGGACACGGCGGCATGTGGCTGTTATTCTTTGGGTCTCTGGGCTGGGACCTGGAGTAGTGGGTGGGCCTGGGTCCCCCGCAGGCCACTGGGGAAGTGGACTACAGTTGGACAGTGATTAAACTCCCAGAAGGGGGATCTGAACTACTTAGTGGCTCAGCTGGAGAGATGGGGCCAGAAGAGCCCGGAGAAGGGGAAACCATTGCCTCCAGGGAGGAAGCCGTGGGTGTACCTCCCAATACCAGGGCCAGGACTGTATAAAGACTGCCATCTTCAAGCAATGCAACAGAGGTTCAAATTGCCACCACTTTTATAAATATACAAACAGAACCAATGTTTTTTGGAACATTGTCTTTGCAGAGATTACATCCTAAAAGGTAGGTATACCTCTGCTTTACCAGAGAAAGTTGGGCGTTAAAGGTTGGAAAACATATGAAGCCATCCTGTCCATGGGGTGGATTCTCAATTGATGCAAACTTCACTGACTTCAATGGATCTATGAGAATTTGTTAAAGATCTGCCATATCTCTTTTCTAGGGGAGGATAGATTATATATAATTTGCTGCAGTAAATTGTTTTTTACCAGGCAGGATTCTGTAGAAGATGAGGCTATGTTAAATTATTCTTCTCCTTCTGATAACTGTGAGAATGGCTAGCTTTGCTTCAGGTCTAGTCAGGCATGTTCTCTCTGCTTCCTTCCTGGGTCAAGTCACTTCCTCCCCCCTCTTTTAAGGTGTCATTATTTTAAAGCCTTCAGATAGTGATGGCTCCCCAGACACAGTTAATCTATTCATTAGCGCGCTCTCTCTCTCCCCAAATTGAAATAGTCCCAGAATGAATCACAAGACACAGTTGTAAGCTACATCTCTTAATGCATTACTGGAAGACACTCAGATGCTATGGTGATAAGAACCTGGATAGAACAAAATAATGACTGATTTCAAAGACCTATAGGTACCTGAATATTTAGAGGAAGTGCGGTGAGAAAATATCTATGCTCCCACTCTTTCCTTTCTTCTGCTATGTCTACGCTAGAGGTGGGCAAACTACAGCCTGCAGGCCACATCTGGCCCACGGGACCATCCTGCCCGGCCCCTGAGCTCCTGGCCAGGGAGGCTAGCCCTGGCTCCTCCCCTGCCATCTGCCCTCCCCTACAGCTACACCGCCATGCGGGCAGCACTGCTGGCTCTGTCCGCGCGGTGGGGCTGCAAGCTCCTGGGGGTGGGGAGCGGGGTGGGGGTTGGATAAGGGGCACGGTTTCCCTGGGGGCAGTCAGGGGACAGGGAGCGGGGGGTGATTAGGGGCAGGGGTCCTGGGAGGGGGCGGTCCGGGGACAAGGAGCAGGGAGGGTTGGATGGGTCAGGGATTCTGAGGGGGGCAGTCAGGGTGTGGGAAGTGGGAGGGGGCAGATACGGGCTGGGGGCCAGGCTGTTTGGGGAGGCACAGCCTTCTCTACCCAGCCCTCCATACAGTTTTGCAACCCCAATGTGGCCCTCGGGCCAAAAAGTTTGCCCACCCCTGGTCTACACTATGCACTAGAGGTGTAATTCCCTGCTCAGATACACATACTTGCACTAGTTCTCTTCAACCTAGCATGGGTACAAATAGCAGTACAGCTGTAGTAGCATAGGTAGTTGTAGTGGAAACACAACTTACCGGCAGTGAGTACATGCCCCCCTGGTTTTGCCATGTCTCCACTGCTGTTATCCAAGCTACCATGGCTGCGCTGCTATTCATATTCATGCAAGCGTAATGAGAGCTAGTGCAAATATGTGTACATGAGCAGGGGAATCACACCCTTAGTTCGTAGTGTAGATATAACCTGACTGTAAATTACTTACTTTTTTCTTTACTATTCCAACATTGACTTTCCCATTTAAAATAATTTTAAATTACCAAAGATATTACCAAGGATGATTCTCTGCTCTTAGGCTATTTTTATGAAGTGCTGCTTAATATTAGCATGTCTTAGGAAAGTGAATAATAAGACAATTAGTTAAGCACTTTTTTCGTTTACTGCTCCTAGAAGAGCGTTTACATAAGCGAGTAAAGCTGTAAGAATAATAGAAAATACTGTAAACCGGGACACAATGGTTTGCTGCTCGTGGTCTTAAATGTGGTGATTAGCATTTGTTTCACTTATTTATGTTGTGGAAGTATATTTTTGAGACATTCCGCACACCACTTGGAATTAACTGCTTTCATGTAAGAGGGTCGTTCTGACCTTCCCATCTTACGTGCCTCTCTGGTAATTACACAAAATAATAGCTTCAAGTGAAAATCTTCCCTTCGGGGAGACTGGTTTTATTAACATACAGCAAAATCTGTTCAACCTTTCACCCTGTATCAGGCTCCACAAGTCCATCTGGCCCTTCTCCAGTGCTTCACATTGATGCCTCCAGAGGCACACTGGACTATTGGAGGATGCTGCTGTACTGCAGACAGCTGTCCTTCTACCAGACTGTATGGGCCACCCCTTCCCAGGCCCTGTTGCCCCCTGGACTGAGCCTAAAGTACTGCTTTATAGTGTCCCCTCATGTAGTCAGGTGCCCCTTAATCACGTGACTTTTCGTTAATTCCTGTGTATTGATTACTCGTGGCTGGGACCCCATCCTGGGGCAAAAGACTGACTCCTTCCCCTCCATCCCAGGAAAGATGGAAGCTATGCTGTGGTAATGGAGGTTATGTTGGGATAGGAACGTGTCTTTTTTTCTGGTTCTTTATATAACTTTAAGATTTTTATGATACCCTTTTTAAATCTGTTTAAAAACCACCACCACCAACAAAAACCCTATGCACAGTGGTGGGGGGTTATTTGCTAATACTTAATATCTGTAAAGACCAGAGTTCTCAGGATGAGTATACTAATTATGGTCTTGATCCAAAGTCCACTGAAGTCAATGGAAAGCCTCCCTTTGACTTTAGTGGACTTTTGATGTGGCCCTATCTGGCATTTACAGGAGTCATATCGACAGGTTTAAATGTGTTGTTCACATGCCACTGTTTCCTCATCCCTAAGCTAGAAATCTATATAAGAAACTGTCACTTTTGCTAAAGATATTGCAACTCTGGTATTTATCTCATGTAGCGACACTAATAATTGGGTATTTACTAACGTGTAGTGAGCTATTCTACCCTTCTAATATGTACCAGGGAAAACGTACCTTGATTCCAGCACCTACATATTTTAAATATAACATTCTCATATCTGATTAGGTATTTTAAAATTCTCCAGCTGGCACAGAAAACCCCCCAACGACTCAGAAAACCCAAAATAAACTACCAACAAAACACCACATCAAAACATCTTCAACGCTTCGAAGAGCTAAAGAGAGGTGATATCAAATGTTAAAAAATATCTAGGTGTTCATTTTTAAAACGATTATATATATATGCACTAAGTAATGTTGATCAAAGGGATCATTGCAGTTCTAGATTCCTTGGATTTATTTGCAATTTCACCTTGCGTATATTCAATATTGGAAATCAAGCACATAAAAATATCCAATCAAGTATTCTAAATATTCAGTCAGCGTGTGGTGGGTTTTTTTTTCTTTAGATATTGATTTTCTGTTTCTGGTTAACATATTGGAATACAATTCATTTTAACCATACATATATATTATCACAGTATGCCCTTTGAGATACATTTGTCCATAATTCTGAAATGTTTACCTTACGGTCAAGTACTATATTTTATATTAAAAGTTTCTGTTTACCTAGAATGAAATGGTACAGTTGCTGGAGAATGGAAGCATCAATTTCAAGACAGATAGATATTTTCTGCTTATTGATGCTGCACCAGTCTTGCTGTGTTACAAATGTAATTTCATTCTTTCTGTTTTGGAAGGTTTTGATGTAGATTAAGAAAATAAATTATAGTCTCCTTCTTTCTTTGAAGACTACAGTAACTACTGAGGTTAGCTACTAAAGAAGTTTAATGTATAGTAACTGTACCTGTCCTTCAGCAGTGTTGTAAAAACTATTACAGTAGAGATAGTGAAGCATTAAATATGGAGAATACTAAAGCAATCTATTTTACTACAGGTAAAATCTATCCACTGATTATGTTCCTGGGTATTATGTAGGTCATTTGACTATTCAATTAGAAAAATATTGAGTAAAGAACATATCTGGATTGTTGTTATACAGTAATTTTGGAAAAACAACTATTTTCTAAGTGATCATGTTTAATGAGTTTTATTTATATAACAGAAGTTTAAAAGGAGCTAGTCCTAAGTGTTAGGCACATCAGACATAATTAAAAGTACAGTTTGACTTCTCCTTATTTTACTTCAATTAGATGAAAGGGCAAAGTCTGTGCTGCATCTCCTGTGATTGACAGAAAAATCCAGTGGAGGAAGGGTGGGTGGGAAAGGTGCTTTTAAGCTACCTTTGCACTGTTCAGATTCTGAGCTTCTGCAGGGAACCTTCCGTGGAAGTTACAGTAGATCCAGCCTAGTGTTCTTGTAGTGTAGACACTCATGGCTTCATCAGACTATGGCCTAGAGTTCAGAATGCTAGGGTGAAATTCTTGGTAGGTAGGGGAGCCACTGCGTCTCTGTTTCTGTAATGGATTAGGCAGGAGAACTATGGGAGGGAATGAGATCAAACCTAGCTCTAGCCTTTCCGCCTTCTCTATTTCTCCTTGGTATTCTGTATTAGGTTTCAGGAAAGGGTGTTTGTCTAAGGAACAGAGTCTGATATTAGAGCACAGTGCACACCCCACTTACTTAATGAAGCTTTCCACTGTAGCAAGATGTCAAAGAAACACAAAGTCCCTAACCTAGAACCCCAGAAGAATCCTCTACAGCCTCTACTTGGACACACAATCCTAATTATTCCCTTTGGTGTGTCCCAGACCAAGAGCTAAGCAAATAAAATAGGCGAGATAAATTTTTAATTGTAGAGGGTCCTTTCAGCAGACTTTGAAGGTGAGTGTAATTTCCTGCATTTCACAATTTGGGGACAAAACATTTAGAAATAAACTAGCAAAAAATAATGTATGTATTTAGAATTGTAAAATAAACAGTAAATAGCAAATTATGCTCTGTTAAAAACGCTGCCAACCTGCACATAAAATCCTGGGCAGAAAATGCTCTCATGTGTTTACCATTTGAGTCAAACCAAACCTACATCCTGTGTCACCTCTCTGTGTATATATATAAAAGATTATCTTCTTTCTCCATACATACATTATGAAAACATTAGACTCCCATGCCTCATTCCTAACTAGGACCCTTAAGCACCCTTCATCGTCCACAAAAAGTAACATACACAGAATGCTTTTATAGAGCACTTATAAGATGTGCTCTAGTTCAGCCATCAGTTATTGCCTCAGTGCAGGAGTTGCTTGGTGAGGTTCTATGGCCTGTGTTGTGTAGGAGTTTAGTTTAGATAATCTATGAACCTATACATGAACAATTAATAAAAGTTTGAAATAGACTCTCTCCCTTACATTTTGTTTGCTTTCCTTAACCCCCACTCAAAACCTTCTTATCTCAACTTTCTTTCCTTCTTTCTATTCCCCCCCGTCTTTTTCCAACAGATAATTTTCTCTCCTTCCCCTCTATCTCCTCCAATTGTTTTTCTTCTCAAATGCTGCTATTCCATCTAGCTCACTCATTCCTGCCATCGCCTTCTCCCAGCTGTCTTCACCTCATCTATGTTTTAATATCTAATTCCATAGGCCTTCTTTTCCTGTTTACTCCTCTCTGTCCTTTTCACTGCATATTCCTTTCTATTCTTCAGGTCCTGTCTTCCTGCTCCCCTTCCCTCCACATATTCTCTTCCCTCCTGCAAAGCTTCTCTAGCCTTTCTCTTGTTTGCCTCTATGCTTTTGGGGTTACCTTATATCTAATGCTGTCAAAGCCTGGGGAGCATGGTAGGGGTGGTAGAAAGAGTGGAGGAGGAAGAACCTGGAATAGCAACCAGAGAACACCAGGGAGCATGATGAGATTGAATGGAATTATGTCTTGTCCCTATGAAAATGGCACCTGAACTCTTTGTGGGGAAAAGGGTGGTTTTTTTTTAAATAATAATAAATAGAGCCAATGGGGAACTAGAGTAATCAGTGTAGCATGGTGAGTAGGGCTCCTGCAGGAGACTAGGCTCATGGCCAACTCGTAGCATAGCTATTTATGTAGCAAGGCTGCAGAGAGAGAGAAAGGAGGTGGGGGGCAGGAAATAGAGGAGAGAGCCAGAACTGTGGGTTGCAGTGTGGTCAAATGTGGCACTCATCGCAGTGGGATTGAAGGAGCGTGAGGTGTGGTCACTTGCCCAGCAAATATTTTGCTCTCTGGAGAAGGTCCAAATTCACAATCTCTGCATTGACCCTGGGAATATTGCAGGTGCAGATAGTGGAAGACAAAGCTGTAAGGTGATGCTTTCACTTGCTGCTGCTTGTGACCTACGCCATCCTACCCAAAGAGAAACTGAAGTACCAACAATTTTCTGTCAACACAGGTAGCAGCCCTCCTAATTATTCCCCTCTATTTGGCACTGGTGAGGCCACATCTGGAGTATTGCATCCAGTTTAGGTCCCCCCACTACAGAAGGAATGTAGACAAATTGGAGAGAGACCAATGGAGGGCAATGAAAATTATCAGGGGGCTGGGGTACATGACTTAGGAGGAGAGGCTGAGAGAACTGGGGTTATTTAATCTGCAGAAGAGAAGAGTGAAGGGGGATTTGATAGCAGCCCTCAACTACCTGAAGGGGGGGTTCCAAAGAGGGTGGAGCTAGATTGCTTCTTGTTCTGTCATCTGCCACCACTGAGCACAATGGTCTCAAGTTGCAGTGTGGGAGGTCTAGGTTGGATATTAGGAAACGCTATTTCATTAGGAGGTGAAAGCACAGGAATACGTTACCTAGGGAGGTGGTGGAATCTCCATCCTTGGAGGTTTTTAAGGCCCGGACTTGACAAAGCCCTGGCTGGGATGATTTAGTTGGTGTTGGTTCTGCTTTGAGCAGGGGATTGGACTAGATGACGTCCTGAGGTCTCTTCCAACCCTGATATTCTATTATTCTAATAAGGGCTGCCACTAGTTAACAGGCATTGCATCTCCATCAGAGGGTGGTCCCTAACCCCATCCCAGCAATCCAGATTCTAAGGCCAGCACCAAGTCTGAATCCTGCTTACCTGCACGTCTCATTAAAGTTCGGATGTCCCTATGATGTGGTCTTATCACATCATTGTACTTCTGAGTAGCTCATGTATAAATAAAACATTAGGTCTGTACTTCGTTAGGTATTTTAGTCTCTAAGGTGCCACAAGTACTCCTTTTCTTTTTGCAAATACAGGCTAACACGGCTGCTACTCTGAAACTTGTTATCCATGTAACCTATACAGGTTGTATGACACTTTAGTGGGGGAGGAGCTGGAAAAGACAGTGAGGATAGTGTGTGTTTGGATAAAGTTTCTTTTTTCTGGTTTGCATTCTGTATTGACACCATACTGTCCTTTGTATAGTCATTTCCCTCAAATTATCCATGTAGAATGACATTGGGATGCCAAACTTTTGACTTGTGTTTCCTGCAGCTGTCTTGGCTTTCATGTTGGAAGCAGTTTGAATTTTCTGATAGCTTGATGTTGGCAGATTTTAAAGTTTTCTTTTTGTAGTAAGACAAAAATAAAACAGTAGCTCATGAGCCAGTGTTCATATCTCTGTCAAACAGATTACAGCTAAAGTTTGCTGCAGCTGTAATGCAAACAATCACTGATTCTTTTTTCATTTAGCAGAATCATTCCTTGCATTTTGTCCTTCCATACCATTCTAATATTTATGAATTAAATATTGCTGTTTTGACAGTTTGTCATTTTTAATTTGAGTAGCAAATACAGCACTTATATTCATTAAATTTACTCTTTTCAATTAAAGGTTGAAACGGCTTTGCGATTTCGGTCCCAGTGTTGGTGAACCATGGTGCATGTAAATTTACTTTTCTTTCTGTATGCTGCACAATTACTGTATGCAGAGATGCTGACATAAATTATTATTTGGAGACTACACATATCAGTAGAATGGCAAATTCAGGAATTACCTTACTGTTAGGGTAAATCGTTTGATTTGTTTTCTATTCTGAAGTCCAGTGGCTAGTACTTCTCAATGTGTACCATACAGTTATTGACACAAGTCACACAAAAGCTGATAGGACAATCCCTAGCATCTTCCAATGCAATTACTTTAAAATAAAAATAGCTTGGCATTCACAGATGTTAAAATGAGTCACAGATGTTCTACTCTGTGGGTTGTATTGTGAGAATATTATTTCTCCTTGTTTGTCCCTTAGCAACGATCTTCCATTATTCAAATATGTTTTTTCCAACTTTTTGGGGGATGGGGTTGGAGAGTGGGGGACAGGTATGTAGTATGTGCACGGGGCACTAACTTCCATGATTGCATCTGATGTAGAGCTGACAAAAATATTAGCTTTAAAAAAAAAGGAGGCATTGATATCTGTCATTGGTGGGTAGGTAGCATGAACTAAACTGACCTGGCAGTTGTCTGGCAAACCTGAGGGTTTGGGAAATGCATCACAGAAAATTGTTTTATCAAGTCACTTATCCAGATGAAATTCCTGAGTCTGCATAGACATTTCTGGATGGACATTTCTTGAGGAAAAGCTTTTTCATGAGATTTCTGGCTCTTGCACATTAGGTGACTGCTAGAAAGGCTGCGCGAACTGACTTTTCCACCATACTTTGCCACTCCCATTTAGCAGCTTTTCAGAATCTTAAAGAGGGGGAAAAAAGATTCTAGACACACCTGTGAGCAGTACTGTGGTGGGCCCTTATATTTTTTCTCCACCAATTCACCATTCCTAGGTAACAATTTGCCAGAATTTCTAAGTATTTTGAACAAACATCTCCATGTCTGCACCCATTTTTTGAAACCTGTCATTGCTTGTTGGGTTGATAATGAAGGCAGCCACTGACTCTGAGCTTCCAAACGGTCATACTCCTGATCCAAGCCCATGAGCTGGTGCCATTTCAAGATGATGTTCACATGTATCACTAAAGCCCCCCTGACAGGTTTCTGAATTTGATTGTGTGAGGGGAGCCCCACCCCAGGCGCAACAAGGGAGAAGGGAGAAATATGAACTGAACTGCCATGGTAGGTACTTTTTTATTGGAGCTGAAATGAATAACAGTGCCCAGAAGTATCATTATAGTTGATTAAGGGTCTGTTAGTACTTTATTTCTAATGTGAGGCTTTTATTTTTTCTGGGGTTGTTAACTTGATGATGAAAACTTGCTCTAGGCAAAAACTTGGCACACAAGGTCACAGATTGCAAGTAATTTTGAAATTAAGTAAAACAACAAACATTAGGATATTGTTTTTGCTACTTTTGAGAAATAGAGAGAGAATGTTTTAGGCTTTTTAGTTATATAGAACTAATTACAAAAAAAAAATCAGTGGCTGTAGTGCTGGTGAGATGTGCTGTATTGATCAAGTAACCTGGCTGGCACCTGACCAAAATGACCAAGAAGGGGACAAGATACTTTCAAATCTGGAGGGAGGGCGGGAAGAAGGCTTTGTCTGTCTGTCTGTGTGATGTCTCTGCTGGGAACAGATCAAGAAAGCAAGCAATCCAACTCCTATAGAGTTAGTAAGTAATCTAGCTAGAAAATGCATTAGATTTTTCTCTTGTTTTTGGCTTGTGAAATTTGCTGTGCTGGAGGGAATGTGTATTCTTTCTTTCTTTTTTTTTCTTTGTAACGTAGAGAATTCCTCTAGGCAAAACCTTATGTTTTGAATCTGATTGCCTGTGAGATTATCTTCCATTCTAATCTTACAGAGTTGTTTGTTTTGTTCTTCCAATAAAGTTCTGTTTTTTAAGAATCTGATTGGGTTTTTAGGGTCCTAAAAACCCAAGGCTGGTCTGTGCTCATCTTGGTTATTCTCAAGCCTCCCCAGGAAAGGGGATGTAAGGCTTGGGGGGATATTTTGGGGGAAGACATCTCCAAGTGGTCTCTTCCCTGATTCTTTGTTAAATCGCTTGGTGGTGGCAGCATACTGAATCCCAAATACGAGGAATTTTGTGTCCTTGGGGAAATTTTAACCTAAACTGGTAGAAATAAGCTTAGGGGGTCTTTCATGTGGGTCCCCACATCTGTACCCCATAGTTCAGAGTGGGGAAGGAACCCTGACATGGTGGCAGAGTGGTGGGATCATTTTGAATGAGAAATCATTTTTGAACCAAAAGCACACACTGAAGAGGTTTTCTGTTAGCTGAGAGCAGCTGCATAACAAAAAGAATACACATTCCCTCCAGCACAGCGAATTTCACAAGCCAAAAACCAAAAGAAAATCTAATGCATTTTCTAGCTAGATTACTTACTAACTCTATAGTAGTTGGATTGCTTGCTCTCTTGATCTGTCCCTGGCAGAGGCATCACACAGATAGACAGACAAAGCCTTCTTCCCGCCCCCCTCCAGATTTGAAAGTATCTTGTCTCCTTCCTGGTCATTTTGATCAGGTGTCAGCCAGGTTACTTGAGCTTTCTAACCCTTTACAAGTAAGAGGATTTTGTCTCTGGCCAGGAGGGATTTTCTAGCACTGTATACAGAAAGGTGGTTACCCTTCCCTTTATATTTATGACAATCATTTTGGATATTTGAGTGTAGCTTGAGGGCATAAACGCAAAGACCCATGACGTATGCAGCAACCAGAGAACCTCCTAGCTTTATTAAGCTCCCTGGAGCAATACATCCTGGTACTCTCTGGTAACTTGGAAGGTCCAGGAACTCTAGAACCACTCTAAAGGAGTCCTCTCATTTTTATGGGACATGTACGCCATGGGTAGTGACAGTGCAAGCTGCTTGCATGCTCTGGTGCATGTACAAGTATGCACCAGGTATATGGCTCCCCAAATCCTGAAACCTCTTTGCAGTGAAATTGCACTGGTTCCACTGGGCCTAGTGACATTTAGTCCTGGGGAATGGGAAGCAGAATTTTCCCCTAGTACCACTGTGAAGATGTTGTTCGAGAAGCAGTTTCCTAATTTATGCTGGGGTTTCAAAGGTGCTTAAGGGACTCAGGGACCCAATTTCAATTGATGTTCAGCAGAACTTGGGCACCTTTCTTAGGCTATTTTGAAAATCTCAGCCTATTAGTTCAGTTTATTATATCTTTCTGGATAAGTATTTTACTTCCTATTTGTTGGGTTTACAACATAATGTAATTAATCTAGAAGTAATTTATTTTTGAAAAAAATCAGCTGATCATTAAAATAATGATCCTTCTTAAACCATCAGCTTCACAATTTAGCAACCCACCAACAGTGACCCAGAGTAGTGAGGATTCCAAGCCAAAATGTTTGCATCTAGATTTGAACTTCCACAAACTCCAGGGATGTTCAGACTTTGTTTCTGCTTAATCTCTAAACCATAGTGTTGGATCTGTGTGCTGTTATGGGGAGTCAGATTTGTAAAGATATTTAAGCACCTAAAGGTGCAGATAGGTACCTACTGGAATTTCTAAAAGTGCCCAGACATCTAAAGCCCCATGGGAGCTTTTGAAAAATCTCACTAGGTGCCTGTCTGCCTTTTTTTAGGCACCTAAATACCTTTAGAAATCTGGCCCATGTCCTTTGTTTGGCAAATGTCCAAGAGAAGTTAAGTGTGAGTTTGGGTTGAGTTTAGAGACCAAGTAAGAATTTTAGGATTTGACCCTTTGAGAATACATATGTAATCACACAATCCTACAAGTATGTGATTAGTCCTAATGAATTTTGGCTTATAATATTTTTAGTTAGTGCAGGCACCTTGCCTGCATGCCTGTAAAGCAGCATGTTTAGTAATTTGTATGTACAGAGAATCATAATTGTTATGTTGAATTAGTACAAGAAATGGAAGGCCCTCACAAAGAGTGAAGGCACTATACTGTGTTATGTAGCCTATAGATTACCTGTGATGGGCTAAATCACCATCATAATGAGGTCTATGATAGAGCACCTGGTGACTTCAAAGGGAACAGGACTGGCACCATATTTTTATGAAATCAAGCAGTGAAAACTAGCATATTTGCATTTGTTAACAGATACACAGTAAGTTCCAACTCAGTACAGGTGCATTCTTATGTAAATAATGTCCACATAATAGAATGGTGTACTTACATTTAATGTGTGGGAATACCTCATCTTTCACAAAGATGAAGCAATGTAATTCTAAATGTAATACGTGTGTAACATATGATCAACACAGTTGTTAGCCAGATCAGCAAGATAAAGTATACTGGGCAGTCAGTTAAGTCAAATCTACTGAGCTAGCAAAATAGATGGTAGCTGCCAGACATTTTTGCCTTAAAATGGTACCTGGAGATATAAGTACATTGAAAAGAAGGGAATTTAAAGGGTTGAACAATGGTGACCCATGCAAGCTGACTTATGGAGAGTACAAGCTTAACCAGAAACACTAGAGAATAAATTGTAATGGAGCTGACCCAAAGTAAAGTTTAAAATCCAGGCAAAGTACTATTATTCTTGGAATTTGAGAGCTGCACAATGGCTAGATGTCCCTGGGGGATTCATGTTGCTAAAGAAACCTGAACCTAAAACATGTAATGTAATTTTGATGAGAAGAAAAGGGAGCCCAGACGGAACGCTCTGGAAAGGGTTCAGAGTAGCAGCCGTGTTAGTCTCTATTCGCAAAAAGAAAAGGAGTACTTGTGGCACCTTAGAGACTAACCAATTTATTTGAGCATAAGCTTTCGTGAACTACAGCTCACTTCATCGATGCAGACGATGAAGTGAGCTGTAGCTCACGAAAGCTTATGCTCAAATAAATTTGTTAGTCTCTAAGGTGCCACAAGTACTCCTTTTCTTTCTGGAGTGACATTTTTAGTTAGCCCAGCTGATGTTGCTGCTAAATAATAGCTGTATAAGCTGTAAAATAAATGTGAAGTTGACACTGAAATTCAGTAGAAAGGTTACTTCCTATGTGAAAAAAGCATCTGATGTGCGCGTGCACACTAGAGTAACTTGCTTTTAAAGGCAAGGGGCCAAATGCTGAGAGGCGCTAAACATCTGCTGAGCACCTGCCATTGAAGACAAATGGTTCCTCAGAGCCTTTCAGGATTTGGCACAAAGTTTTTGGGAGAAAAATAACTCCATTTTAGTTGCAGCAGTATATCAATGCCCTGTAAATGGAGTTCCCAGTTTTTCTTTTCATGTTTTTAAATATAATTACCTCCTTTATTTTCCTTAGGAAGATTAGCAACAAGAAGAAAGTCAAGGAAAGTGTGGGCTCCTTACTGAATGAGGGAGGCAACCTAGTGACAGTGATGTGGAAAAAGCTAATGTACTCAATGCTTTTTTTGCCTTTGTCTTCACAAACAAGGTCAGCTCCCAGACTACTGCACTGGGCAACACAGCATGGGGAGGAGATGACCAGCCCCCTGGGGAGAAAGAAGTGGTTCGGGACTATTTAGAAAAGCTGGACGAGCACAAGTCCATGGGGCCAGATGCGCTGCATCCGGGAGTGGTAAAGGAGTTGGCGGATGTAATTGCAGAGCCATTGGCCATTATTTTTGAAAACTCATGGCATTCGGGGGAGGTCCTGGACGACTGGAAAAAGGCTAATGTTGTGCCCATCTTTAAAAAAGGGAAGAAGGAGGATCCTGGGAACTCCAGGCCAGTCAGCCTCACCTCAGTCCCTGGAAAAATCATGGAGCAGGTCCTCAAGGAATCCATTCTGAAGCACTTAGAGGAGAGGAAAGTGATCAGGAACAGTCAGAATGGATTCACCAAGGGCAAGTCATGCCTGACTAATCTAATTGCCTTCTATGATGAGATAACTGGTTCTGTGGATGAAGGGAAAGCAGTGGACGTGTTGTTCCTTGACTTTAGCAAAGCTTTTAACACAGTCTCCCACAGTATTCTTGCCAGCAAGTTAAAGAAGTATGGGCTGGATGAATGGACTATAAGGTAGATAGAAAGCTGGCTAGATTGTCGGGCTCAACGGGTAGTGATCAATGGCTCCATGTCTAGTTGGCAGCTTTCTATCTTGCCAAGTGGAGTGCCCCAAGGGTCAGTGCTGGGGCCGGTTTTGTTCAATATCTTCATAAATGATCTGGAGGATGGTGTGGATTGCACCCTCAGCAAGTTTGCAGATGACACTAAACTGGGAGGAGAGGTAGATACACTGGAGGGTAGGGATAGGATACAGAGGGACCTAGACAAATTGGAGGATTGGGCCAAAAGAAATCTGATGAGGTTCAACAGGGACAAGTGCAGAGTCCTGCACTTAGGACGGAAGAATCCCATGCACTGCTACAGACTAGGTACCGAATGGCTCGGCAGCAGTTCTGCAGAAAAGGACCTAGGGGTTACAGTGGACGAGAAGCTGGATATAAGTCAACAGTGTGCCCTTGTTGCCAAGAAGACCAATGGCATTTTGGGATGTATAAGTAGGGGCATTGCCAGCAGATCGAGGGACATGATCGTTCCCCTCTATTCGACATTGGTGAGGCCTCATCTGGAGTAGTGTGTCCAGTTTTGGGCCCCACACTACAAGAAGGATGTGGAAAAATTGGAAAGAGTCCAGTGGAGGTCAACAAAAATGATTAGGGGACAGGAACACATGATGTATGAGCAGAAGCTGAGGGAACTGGGATTGTTTAGTCTGCGAAAGAGAAGAATGAGGGGGGATTTGATGGCTGCTTTCAGCTACCTGAAAGGGGGTTCCAAAGAGGATGGATCTAGACTATTCTCAGTGGTAGCTGATGACAGAACAAGGAGTAATGGTCTCAAGTTGCAGTGGGGGAGGTTTAGGTTGGATATTAGGAAAAACCTTTTCACTAGGAGGGTGGTGAAACACTGGAATGCGTTACCTAGGGAGGTGGTGCAATCTCCTTCCTTAGAAGTTTTTAAGGTCAGGCTTGACAAAGCCCTGACTGGGATGATTTAGTTGGGGATTGGCCCTGCTTTGAGCAGGGGCTTGGACTAGATGACCTTCTCAGGTCCCTTCGAACCCTCATAGTCTATGATTCTATGATTATACCTTTTTTTGCCAACTGCCCATTCTGCAGAGGAATCCTGTATTGCAGTGGGGTGGTGACGATAGTCCCATCAGTGATCAGCAATGAGGTGGAAAATCTGCCTGTGAAGAAAGGGTAAGTCAGCTTTTGTACAGGATAGCACAGCTCTTCACAGTCCCCATCCTTCCATGAGCTGGTAGAGCCCCTGGGTCTGTGCTAAGTCCAACTGAGGCTTTGCAGAGATGCAGGGACTGCCTGTAGATGGCTCACTTCAAGGTTGGAAACCAAGTCCTTCATGTTTTCTATACTGTATTATATTGTTGCACATTGGGTGAAATGTCATTGAAGCTGGTGGGTGGAACAGCCCCCTTTATTTAAGAAGGCAGTCCGAAACAGTTAAACTCCTTTATAGCAGCCCTCATCTAATCCAAAGGCATGTGTGAGTCTGCCCAGGAATTAGAAGCATGTGGAAAAGGGCTTCATTGGGTATTGTTTTGTGTGTATATGTATGTGTTTCCCTGGGTATTGGGTGTGTGTGTGTGTGTAGAAGTACAGACAGGAGCAGACTTCGAAGGGGAGAATACACACACAGTCTGGACAAGCTGGGCAAAAGAGGCTTAGTTTCTTTGCTTACAGCTCTATCTCATGTGTTTTTGGTTCTTCCTGTGTCCAAGAACACAGAACTTTCATAAATAAACAGGATTGCATCAAAAGTACCTGATGCAATCATCCATTTCTCTTCCTAACTGGAATAGCCTGCAAGACCCTACATTTTTTGCTAGATGCACAGGTTGAAAGCGGTATTATTATGTTCTGTTATGTTATACTCTAGCCTATATATATAAAGAAGAAAATGTTCTAAACCCTCTAATTTGTCTCCATCTATTCTCTCATTGCTCAATATTGTACATTAGAGAAGAAACCTGCTTTCACAGGGAGATACACAAGGTGACCTAATAGATATTTGCTATGATTTTCCCATCACTTGCTTTCCCACTGTAAATCCTTTGCTCCCAGCATCAGCTGCTTTGTTCCATTTGCCATGAGTACACCAGGTAAGCCAGAGGCTGGGAAGAAAGTGCTTTAAACATATTCATCTGTATCTATCTGTGTAAATATCAGGTTATGCCAAATTAGTCTGAACATCTATTTTGATCACCCCAGTGTGTCTAATTTGGGGGAGGACTGTGTGAGGCTGGACTCAGCAGGAAGTACCGCTCAGCAGGACCTGAGTGGCAGCTCCTCACAGCCCCCTAATTGGTTGGCACCAGCACTTAAGCCGTGATGGGGAAGCTATCTGAGCAACAGCACAGACTACCTGCCTGTCTCTGCTTCAGACCCTGTGTGTATGCCTGACTCTTTCCCTCTGGCCTGTCTTGGTCTCTGACCTCATGGTAACCTGAGCCTACCTGCCTCTTGACACCTGGCTCTTGGTTTGCCCTCTGGTCTGTCTTGGACTCTTGCCTTATGGCAACCCAGCTGGCCTGACTCCCGTTTTGACTACCCACATCATGGTTGTGACAGGCAGAGGTTTTCTGTGTAATTTTGGATGTGTGGTATGCTCTATACCTACCTCGTATAGGTACACTGAGTTGAATCTGATCAACTCAGTGTAGCTTTGCTGTTAGTCTTTAAATTTAGTTTAATCTTTAAGGTGCCACCAGACTCTTCATTTTTGTAGCTTTGCTGTATGCCAAATAAAGATACCTTAGTGGTGAAGTCTGGAGTTGAACTGAGATTTTTGGATCCCAGAGAACTAGATGAAGTGTTTTCCCAGAACTGGACAAGGTGTTCTGGATAAGCCGAGTAGAAAAGGTCTCTGAGGGAATCCCGACAGCTAGTGAGTTTTGACATACTACTGTTTCAAACAACATAAAAGTGCACTGGGGAAATTTTAGTTCACACCCGCAGGGTCTATGTGGACCAATTAATGTGCAGTATGTTAGTGAGCTTTAGACATCTGACCCTGGTAAGTATGCATTGCTACTCTGTGAAGACAAGCCCTTAAATGGCATAGTAGCCAATACACCATATTGCTTCCCATGCAATTTAGTCACCCTAGATGCCAATCAAGTGCACATGAAGTCAGTGGAAAAGCTTCATGAGTTTTAGATTGAGTCCATAGTAAGGATATAGGGAAAATTGGCATGGATTTTTTGTGAAAAGCAATTGTGTGGAATTATATATGTTTCGCTTCTCCTTGGTACTTAGTTATTTTAGTAGGGTCATTTTCATGACAATGGCTAATTAAAATTGGGGGGAGAAGAGGGGAGAAAAATCTGAAGAGAAAATGTTTTATACTCTCAGTAAAAGAAAATAAAAGACTGATTTGTAACAGTTACTGATTTGATGTAATGACTTGACATACTATGGCTATTAAACATTTGGTTCTAAAATGTTCTGCGATGAACTTATTTTCTCACTAGAGTTCCTTTCGCAGGGTTTGGGACAGAGGGGTCCCATTTTTATTTTTTTAAATTTTTTATGAGTTTGTAGAGGCAAAAACCCAACTCTATAATTATATGCCAAAGATATGTTCTAGTTGTCTTCTGACTATCTGATTGATTAGGTTTGCTTTTGATGATATTATTTTTGTGCTAGAGTCTAGGGGCTTCAGTCATAGACCAGGCCCCCATTGAGCTAGGCTCTGTACGTACACACACACACACACACACGTACATACAAACATGTACACACACGTACACACATATGTACGTACGTACATGTATACACACTGTTCCTGCCCCAAAGAGTTACAATCCAAGTATAAGACAAGAGACACCAGGTGGATGCAACAGACAGACAGACAGAGATAGTGATCGTCACAAGTAGGGTTTGGAATAAACCAGTAAGATTAGTAGGGAAACTTTACATGTACAGCATGCTGGTATTACTGTTTCAACCAATCTGATTGCAGACTTCAGGCAACAGCTCATAATTTGCACCATGCAAATCAATATTATCTCTGACAAAAAAAAAAAACCCAAACCAACTAGTCATCAATTTCTACCTGCAGTTTGTGTGGATTGTTGAATCCTGAAGTCTAAAACTACTATTTTCCTGCACTTCTCAAGCCAAACTTTTGCGTGAGAAATAATTTAAGGGGGTATAAGCTAAATGTGATGCATTGAAAACTTGCATGGAATTCTCAGCATTCAAAATAGAACTATAGAATATAGCCTCTGGCATGAGCTATGTAGGAGAGAAATATTGTATAATTTTTCTCTACAATGTTAATTATAATTAAGATTATGTGCAATCTAAGACACCGAGGAAGAGAATCTGCTCGAAAAGTGAGAACTACAGAGGTTTCATAAACAAGAGTTTTTAATTTGTATCATTCATTTGGCTGAGGACAGTAGGTTATTTTGCTTGTGCATTATCCTACAGATTTCCTAAAGAGAAAAAACATTTTACGTTGGCTAGTTGGATTTCTTTTTTCGTATTATAGTTTTAGCTTTCATTGTAAATCAATGGCTTACAAAGAAAAGGTGAAGAACTCACTGAAAGAATAGGAATAAATTCTAGAGCAATATATTTTAACCTGCTCTCAATTGAAAATCAGCTTGTGTGAAAGATCAAAGAGACTGTCATTGTCTTAATATAAAAGACAATTTCCTGAGGTTTTTATGTTGTTTTTGCTCTGCTTGCCACTTTGATAATTGATGGTTTCCTTATATAACATGGAAAATGTTTTTCATCAGAATTCTCAGTTAGGAATCAAAGCACTTACTATATCTTATTACCTGTAGTTTTAGGGTTTGTGCAATGTTCATTAATGTGTATTAAGGCCATCTGATAAGACAGCAGGTGCTATTTTGTTTGTCAAAAGACTTCTCACTGGGCAGGGAATTTAAAATGAATACTCACATTCAGTGATTTAATTGTAGTTTATTTGATCAGTAAAAATTAGATGAGCTTTCCCTGCTATCAAGAATTTTATGCTGAGTCAATATGGGGAGCTATTCCTGAGGAAGCAAAAATTAATACTAAAAGCATCTATTTAAACTATAAAGTCTTTGGACCATGTTACGTCATCTGGTTTAAGCATGGAGCAGAGATGCCCAGCCCCACCCTGGCCATAGACACTATTACACATTCACAGTCCAAGCCTCCCTGGTGTTAGGCAAAGGGTGGTGGGAAGAGGTCCCAGGCAGTCTCTCACCTTGAGGCTGGTCCTTGGAGATGACAGAATCTGTCAGTGACCAGCATGGCCTGGAGTGGAGGCGATGGCTCCTCTCCAGGCTTCAGCTCCTGGGATCTCCCCCAAACTCAGCTTCCAGAACCCTGGTCCACCATCTCCTCATGCTGCCTCTTCTATCTTGTCTGCTTTCAGGCCCACTCTGGAAGGAGAGATGGTAGTCTGGTGAGGAAATACATGTACCACATGGCAATGTGAAGTGGGGACTGTCAGACACCTTTTGTAGGGACCACTGCTACTTGGCAAGTAACCTGGGCCCCCTCCTTAGGAAAATTCGGGTTCCTCCCCTAGCATGGAGCATTATCAATATACAAAACAGCAGAAAAACCTGCTGAAGTGCCTCAGATGTTCTCAGAAGAGAGAGATTTATTCCAACGTGGCATCATCCCTCCCATTAATCTCTGACTTTGAAATCTCTGCACATTTGTGGCTCCATAGTTTGTGTTGGGGGGGAGAGGTCATGGCTGAGCATGGAGAGTGACTCTCCACTGAGTCTTCTTCAACCCCATGGGGATTTCCCTGCATACAATAACGTTGGAGTCAATGTGAATTGCAGGTGCTCAGATCTCTGAGAACCAGGCCACCTGTTTAGATGCCTAAATATGGATTTAGGTGCCTTCTAATTCTAATTTGAAAATGTTGGGCAGTGAATATATCGAGAAACCAGTAAAATATTTTTAAAAGTCAGTTACTTTTGTCATATAACTTGCTCTACTTGGTTTATCTGTACTGCTGTTCAGAGTCATATTATTAAGAAAGTGGATAAGAAGCTCATTAGTTATAAGAGCTTAAGAAAAATTAGTGCTTGTTGCTTCTCTAGCAGTTGTCCTCTGTAGATGTTAAAGCACTTTATAAAAGAGAGCAAACATTATCATGCCCATTTGAAAGACTGAGAAACTGAGGCATGGAGCGGTTATATGGTTTATCCATGGGGGTGCTCGGTAAGTCAGTGGCAGAACTGGCTCTGGAACTCAGGCATTCTGTAAGCTTGACATGATCTTAGTTACACTGGTATAAAATGGAGTAACTCCTTTTACTTCAGTGGAGTTACTCTGGACTTATCCTGTTGTAAGTTTGATGAGAATCTAGTCCTAGAAAACACTGTTATAATTTTTAGATTTTTTGTTTTTAATGGTCTAAAGCGTGTGTGTAATCATAAATATATAATTCATAACTAGTAAGCTTTATTTTATATAGTAAACATTCATAAATTCTAAGGTATGAATGAAATTTATATTTTTAGAGATAAATTTTCTTAGAAACATCAGAGCAAAACCAAAGGGCAAGTAAAGAGTAAATTATTTCCATATAGAATCGGCTTATTCTCTGTTTGTTTGTTTTTTAAATCAGTTGTATCAGCAGCTACAAACTTCTATTTGGGTTTTAGAACTAGAGAAGCAAGAGCTGTCCATTATTTAAAAATACAAACAAATATTCTGATCCTGGAATGTAATTTTTGTGATCAGATCCCTACATCCATGCAGTGCCCATTGACTTCACTGAGACTCAGTGTGCGTGTAGGAGCCATCTACATGGGTCTGTTCATAGGACTGGAGCTACACACAGTGGTGCAGACTTGGCACTTTTTGGTTGGTATGGGAGAGGCCGATTTCAATGTTTGCATTTGTTACTTATTGCTAAAGATGACAAAGACTATAAATGATAAAAATCTATTTTTGATATTAGTAATGTAATTTTGAGTTTAGAGCGTGCTTATGTCACAAATTTGTTGGAAGTAAGCCAGGATGTGTCATAACCTTACTCGTCATAAACAGAAAACAATGTGCTTCCATATGGTAAATTTTAGTGGAATGGTAATACCCAACACTTTAGAGGTACAAGAGGTATCTCTTTGAATGTGATATTGTCTGCTTACTGATAATTTCCAGTGTGAAAATATATGCCTTAGAACACCACTTCTTAGGTGTGGAGAATCTCGTAATAGATTCCTGGCAAGACTAAAGTAAAGTAAATTCACAAATTACTAATTATATAAAAATCCTGTCCTTTCTTCCACAAGTACCAAGGCCCCTAAGCACGTGGGCTGTGTTGGAATTATACTACTATGAGTCCATGTAGGTATCAATACCTACAGAGTCAGGCTCTACTGGGGCTTCTTTCATGCTGTGACAGAGTGCTGGGTTGGGGTGAGTGTAGGGGTGTTTGTGACAATTCAGTATCCTACTTATCAATTGCTGTAAATTTACCCTGGACTATGCATGTTGACATACTAAAACTTGGCACGATGAATAGGATTTGTGCCCTTTATTTCTTTTTCAAGGAAAATAAAGATATTTACACAAAGCTTATTTCTGTGCACCAGCTTGAGTGCACTTCTTTGAAGAGATTGCTTTCTTTCACTTTGATGGTAATTGTAGGTGAACAAAACTGGTTACATGGAAAGTGGAGAGATGCAGGAGGAAATGAAGGATGAAAAAACAGCTTCAGCTTATGCAATACATGAGGTTCTTGATGCTCTCCATAGTGAAGGCATTCACAGCCTCCTAACCAATGTTGTTGTCTGCTTCCACAAGCTAATTTTGTATGAATACCTCCCATATGTATGTGGCATGTCTGTCCTTTGGTTCCTTGCTCAAGAGGAACCTGTAATAAACTGTCCTTTAAGAGCATTTGAGAGTAGTATGTATATTGTAGAGTATGAACAGAGCAGGACACTTCATTCAGTAAATGACACCGACAGAAACTAACAATCACAGCAGAAGGCATTGGCAGAGATCAGTTTAAGGACATTGTTTCTTTTAATATGGAGGGCCTCTTCCAGAAGAGATGAGCACTGCTTTAGTGCCTTCAGAATTTGTGCTCCAACTTGACTTAGCTTCTTCCAACTTTTCTTGAAACTTAGAGATGGGCTGCTTCCCACGCCTCAAGATTTGACACCTCCAGTCTAGAGACAGGGACTTAGGTTACTTAACCTGCTCAAATTGGATTTCAGAGGCACAGTTCAAAACTTTGCAGCTCAGGGAGGGCTAAAAGAGGCTTTAAGCCACCTTTGTGTCTTCACAATCCACAGCTGCTGCTGTAATTTATACATCCCTGTGGGCCTATCTCCATTATGGCAGCCTTCCTGGGGTGCCCTAAGGGCTATAGAGAGACAATGTGGATGAGGTAATATCTATTATTGGACCAACTACTGTTGGTGAGAGAGACAAGTTTTTGAGCTTACACAGAGCTCTTCTAGCATTGCCAGGGATCTCTGCAGTGCTGCAGACCTGCCTGTCACACTCCATCAGACCCCTTAATCAATGATTTGCAAAGGGGATCGCTAAAAGAAGCCTTCTGGTTGTCTTGCATAGTGCCTATGTGGGGTCTTATGGCCTCTTTTTGCTGCTCTGAGCCTCTTGTTTGTTTGGGTTTTTTTTCTTTTTGTATAGCAGTACACAATATCCCTGTATCATTAATTACTTTTTGGGAGGGAAGTGATGGTGAAGTGCCTTTTCATTTGTACTTTCATGTTTGTCCTATCTTCAGTTATTGAAAAGGCAAAGTAGATAATGAATTCTTTAGTGCAAGTGAAGGGTGGAGTTGTGGAAATGTGAAAACCCTGAAATCTCATACTAAATCACAGCTACACATTTTCAGCTGCCAGTGGTACTAACAATGTCATATAGAAAAACCCAATATTTATCAGAATTTCTGTTGAGCTGATCCAAGAATCAACAGTGATCCTTTGTAGCACCTATATAGTGTTTTTCATACAAAGATCTCAAAGCAATTCTTATCTTAATTTCACAGGTTGGAAGAAAGTCATAGAGAAATTGAGGGCCTGATTTTCAAGGATGCTGAACAGCTGCAGCCCCTTTGACTTTAGTTGGTGTCATGCATACTCAATACTTCAGGAAATTAGACTCTAATCATTTGTGAAAAATCACACAGCGTACGTCTACATTTCCAACTGTGAATGGAATTTCCAGCTCAAGAAAAAAATGCCCGCACTAGCTCTGATCCAACTATCATGTTAAAAGTAGAATGTAACCACTGTCTCATGAGCAGTGCGAGTGGCTAACTATCTCAGTACATACCTAGCATGTCAGCTGGGTATGCACTTGGGGTGACTAGACTCCCCTGTCTCTCGTGCTATGGCTACACTCTATCTTTAGCTCACTAGCTTGATCCAAGCAACTGCAAATATGTCTTCTCGACATAGCTGTGTATTATACCCTGAGGTTGAAGTGCACACAAACCCATTGTCTGTTAGTAGCAAATCAGGAATTAGAAGGAAGGGCTGCTGACTCTTAGTTCCTGGTGGTAACCATGTGGAGTTAACCCGAGATAAAGCAATCTAATTCACTGCAATGGATTAAGGATAAATTGGACACAAACCTAATAGTCCCACAATTTATTCTTGGGATCCTCCAGGATAGGATGAATAGCTCTGTCAAAAGGCTCACTACATATTTTCTGGAAAGTATGCTGAACTCATGTAAGTACTGGGAATATGGGTCTCAGTATATCTCTAAATAGTTCTAAAGAAACCTTGATAAATCTCTCAAAGTCTTCAGTATCCCACAAACTCTAAACCTTTTTTAGGAGAGGGTAACCTTGTGCGTGTGTGTGTGTGTTTGTTCATCACAAACTGTTACAAGAGAGAGTCTATCACGATGAGGAAGTGGAAATAACATTTCCCTGTCACTCTAATTACTTGTTTTTAAGCATAAAACTGTTTACATATATGAAAGGAAAGCACAAATAGCATACAGTAATCTGACATAAAAACCAAAGGAAGATCGAACAGTCTGAAGTTGAATTCCTCCAGAAGAGCATGTTAGAAAGTAATTAAAAAGTTAGATTGCTTCTTTCACAACATCTCAACAAAAATAATAGAGCTGTGAACTCAATAACAGCTGAGCTTGTGCCTGGCAAAAATATTGTCTTGTTCTTTGACTATTTTAAAGAATTTAGATCTGCAGAGATGGGAACAAACAAGGAATTTTATGTTCTAATGGAAAACTTCCCCTACATTTTAGGGTTACAAATAAGCTAGTCAGAAAATCTGTTCTTTTGTCAAGTCACTTTCGCACACAAAGTTAACATTTGGGAAAGGTTTACTTTATGGAAATAATACACAATACAAATATGGCATAAACTGTCGAGTCATTAAATATTGATTAGGTTTGGTGACATTCCACAAAGTAAATAGCCTAGTTATTTTATTAAATGTCTCTCTTGTAAAACACTGATCACGCTCTCTTATCTATTGTGCTTTATGTCCAAGGGGAATAAAATGAAAGCAATGAAATACACAATTAACTGCACAGTATAAAATTGCCTGTATGAATGAAACAAAGTCTGGCGTTCATAAACCTATCCACCCAGTACAAATAGAAAAGTTTCTAATATTTATAGCTTTAAAAAGATAAATGCAACCAGGTCTACACTAAAAATCCAAATCTAAAACAGATTCTGCTACTTTAAAAAACACACACAGATTTCAAATCTCTTATTACAAGAAACCTTTTCTGACATAATTTTGTGTTTGCTTTTTCCTGGAAACCCAATTAACCATGGAGGGAAATACCTATTTCATTTTATACAGAGGTTCATGAGAAAGTGAAAGATGTACAGATAATAGGGTATGCTACCAAAACACAGGGTGTGATTTTGTAATGTAGGAGTTCTGGGACTCTATATGGTGATTTAATATGATATTTATCTCCTTTAGAGATGCTGTTGATATAACCCTCAAAGATTCAGGCCTCCAATTATACGATTACTACCTATCTGCTGAAGGACAAAATTCTTGGTTTTGCTTACCTTGTCCCTAAAGTATATCTTGTTTCTAGGTCAGTGTATATCTAGTTTGTCTTTCCTTATATGTGGATAAATACAATACAGTTCCAACAGTGAAAGGCCAGTATATGGCCCATTTTTGCTACATTTAATACAATTCCTATAATGAAATTATTAAATTCATTAGTGTAGGATAAATGAATGGTAAAGCAAGAGTAGCTAGAGGATCACTGGAAAATCATATTGTCTTGTCTTAAGTTTTGATTAACACTGCCAGTTTATATACATCTAGACCAACACGGCTTGTTTAGCTGGGTCATAACTAATATCTTTAAGGAGGTGCAGATATAAAACTACAATATCTTGTCTTGCTCAGTGGAGGATGTTGGCTGCTTGCAAACATAGGATTTGCCATATTGGATCAGACCTATGGTCCATCTAGACCAGTATCCTCTCTCTCTGACACTTGCCAGATGCTTCAAAAGAAGGTGCAAGAGACCTAGAAGTAGGCAATTATGGAACAACCTGTGCAATGGGGTTTTTCCTCCTGTCCAATAATAGTCAGGACATATCCCAAAGCTTGAGGGTTTATATCCCTTACAAAGTTTTGAGATGGTGTTATTCTTTTTATTTTTCTCCTATCTAAACTAACTTTGGATGTTCCTAATATCCATATGTCTAATCCTCTCTTCTCTCAGAATAGATTATACTGTTTCATTCATGTTGTAAATTTTGTGGCTTTTAAAAGACAGAGGGTCCAGTTCTGCTTCCTCCATAGCGGTTTACTTGCATAACTGTCCATTATTTGGTGGCTTACTGATACATCTGATACTGGCCAGGGACAGGGTATTGGACTGTAGATGAGCTGCTGGTTTGATCTGGTGTATAGTTAATTTGTCTTCATTTGGAAGCAGGATGATAATTTCACTCCTCAGTTTTTCTGGATTTTCTAAGAGACTGTATGTGAGGTAGCACATCAGTATTAACACCACTTAGGAAATTTTGCAAGCAATTCCAAGTATGAAGTGATGATGAATTTCTATATTCCTTTTCTAAGTATAATGGATATTTTTATCACATTGTACACATTGTACACCCACAGCAGTAAGTATTCTTATTGTATAGCTAATATACATAACTGCTATTTGCTTAGTGCAGATTTAACAGTAACAAGTGTATGTTATGCTCTGTATGAAACTTTATCATAAATCTATATGACTCTCACATAATGTTTTCAGCTATTCAAACAGCACAACAGATAAAATCTGGCAAAGGCTGTCAGTCTCTTCCTATGAAAAGACTGCCATTGTTAGAATATCAGTACTTACGGTATTCTTCGGTGCAACTGCTTCAAGAGAGTAATTAATCTTGCCTTTCAGACTCACAACAGAAAATCACTGGCCTGTGCATTAATCTCTCTAGTAAAAGCATCCTCTAAACAGCCTACATTAGTGTCAAAACAGAATTTTAACAAAAAGACTGTGAAATTGATATGATCCAGTAACTTGAGCAGTGACACTAAAAACAGTTCTGTAAACAATTTTCTTTCTTAAGTTACTCTTTACTTTGAAGAGTGAGATGAAAATAGTAGGATTTTAAAATGAGTTCTCTTTATAGATTGTCGGATGAGATAAATGGTCATTTAAATTCAGTAATACTGTTGCCTGAAGCAGAACAAGTCTTAAACAGAATACCAAGCAAAGTAGGAAAGGAAGGTTAAAAATGAAATTGCTTAGTAGGAAAAGGTAATGGACAGAATGTTATATCTACAAACTTTACAGGACCATGGCCCTAGACAAACTACACTTAGTGAATGGACGGGCAAGGGATAAAGCTGACCTAAAGCCAACTTTGAGATCCCCGAATTCTGGGGACAACCATAGGCCACTTTGTCTTCCAGCAGAAATTAGAGAAGCCTTGGAGCTTCCCTAGCTTATGCCACTGGTAATAGCTCCTTGGGGCTGGTCTGCTGGCCCAGGATCACTAGAGTGCACGGCACTGTGGCCATTCCTCCTTCAGTGTCCCAAACACCCTACATAAGGGCAATGATGTAAAGCTGAATGAGCTAGGTCTACATCTGTTAGCGAAGGCTCCACACAGTTTCCTCCGAAAAATTATAGTGGGGACTGATGATCTGGCACATGGCCTGGTACTTCATCACTGAACTCGAGAGGGGCTAGATTTTCAGAGGGACTGAGTAGTATTCAGGGTTTCCAGTGACATCAATAGGAGCAGGAATAAGCTTTTATGTTGCATGAACTCAGACAGCACAGGTTTAAAAATGCAGTGAAACAGTCTGGCTTATACTGTAGAATGTTGTCCATGTATCGGACTGCAAGTGTGAAGTTAAAGGTTTCATTGTTAGGACCTAATTGTTTGAGATATGAAACAAAACTGTAAAAAGTCACATATGGTTGTAGGAGAAAAACAAATAAATAAAAAGCAACGAGGTCTTTTGTAACAAACTTCATTTGTTTGTAGCTTGATGGGGTTTGGAGTGTGAAGGTGGCTGTTATTGTTGAAAAGCTTCCTTGTCTTCCATGTTAGAAAAAAAATCACAACAAACTCCCAAAAGAGAGTTTTGTCATAAACAAAAACACATTTTCTCCCTTATTAAGTGTCTTTCCTCCTGAAGCAATTGAGCATTTGGTAAAATATTTGTCTTGTATCTTTTCAAAATATCTTATAGATAACTTAATAAATACCTGCAATGTCTCTTGCATCTACAATATTGAATAGTGTAGGATCTAACATGGACTGTGCACAAGATTTTCATGCCTGATATAGCTTGATATCAACTCTGCTGTCTCTATACTGTGTAATTTTAAGCTGTTAAAATAGAGTTGTACAATCATACTCTCCTTAAGCACATCTTGATCTTTTCATCAGGGAATTCCCAGCAGGGGAGCTGCAGGTATTTTCCCACCCTCTCTGCACCACCTGAGCAGTCTAAAAGCAGCAGCATGATGCAAAGAATATGCCCCTATAACCTGGAGTTTCATTAGTGTGTGCAGAAATTTATTAATACAGAGCATACAATTAATACAGAGCATACAAGTATCTGAGAGCTGTTGGAAAATATAAATTTTGTTGGGTATGAGCTGAAAGAGCCAACTGTAATGAAGTAGCTACAGAACTAATTTAGTTTTTGTGTTGTGATGTTTTGTAGACCTTTCCCCTCATCTCTTGCTCTTACCTTACTATCAACATTCAAAGTCAGTGTTTGACAGTAGGGAGCAAATTCTGTTTTGATGGACAGCCCAGGAAGTTCCACTGAATATTCCCCAGGTCAAAATTTGGCCCATGAATTTAAGAAAAGTGATTTTTTAAAAAAAGAAAATAAAGCACATAAGTTTAACGCTTGAGAGAGGAAGGAAAAATCAGTTTCTACCATAAATTATTGGAGGAAAAAAAATGATCAAGGGGCATAACAGGAAACCATTAGAGTTCAAGGGAGTCTTGAACTTACAGCACTGAGTGTAATTTCCAAAAAATCTCCTCAGGGCTTATTTTAAAATTGCTTAACTTTCTGCCTATAGAGACCTGCACGAATACTTTTCACTTCTCTAGTTTTCTTGATGCATGCTTAAAGTAAGAGAACTTTAAGACTGAAACATGAGTTTTTGAATAAGTGGAAAGTCTATAAAGAGGCAACCGTCTTGATTATCAGCTGAAATATGACCACATCTAAAAGCAAAGATTTTATATTGATAGATCTGTAGATTGTCTCATCAGAATGATACATTTATAGTGTGCATGCCAGAAGCAACAGATAATTTTATAATGTCCAAGACAATACAAAAATATACTGGAAAGTATTTCTTTTTGTTATTCTTTCCATAACCTATCAGACTCTGTCTGTCTCTAGTTTCTTTTCAGATACTTATTTCAACAGACTATTTCTTCAGTCTCTAAATGAAACGAGTTTGATAACCCATAGTATGTATTTCAAGCTCCCAGATAAGAAAGTCCACATGTACAATAAGTTTTGTAGCAGGGAAAAATCTCTCTATTTTTAATCTTTCATGTGAACTTAATGCTTTTGAAGAGTGTCATATTTACAGGACCAGAGACTGAAATCCTCAATTTATCTCCAAAATGGGCAGTAGCAGTGTGAACTTCCACACACCACCTCAGCAATGGGCCTCCTTGATTGTCTGTATCTAAGATTGAGAGGGCAATATATTCTCTATGCCTATGTAGTCCTCTGCTGAGATGACCAATAAGGATGCTATTTAGTGCCAATTTGATTTTTAATCATTTCTATTTGTATGTATAGGAATAGACTGATACATAAGAAACAAAATAGATGTTTCTGAAATGTTAAGGTTTAAAATATTTATTAATCCACGAATAGGAATAAAGCCAGTACCACTGGTTCTTATTACAGACCTGAAAGCTGCGATATTACAACAGAAAAACTTCAAAACCGGACTCCAGCGAGAGACTGTTAAAATGGAATTCATTTGCAAATTGGATACAATTAACTTAGGCTTGAATAGAGACTGGGAGTGGCTAAGTCATTATGCAAGGTAACCTATTTCCCCTTGTTTTTTCCTACCTACACACACACCCTCCCCTCCCCGTTCCTCAGACGTTCTTGTTAAACCCTGGATTTGTGCTGGAAATGGCCCACCTTGATTATCATACATATTGTAAGGACAGTGATCACTTTAGATAAGCTATTACCAACAGGAGAGTGGGTTTGTGTGTGTGGGAAAAAGGGGGGGGGGAGAAAACCTGGATTTGTGCTGGAAATGGCACACCTTGATTATCATACACATTGTAAGGAGAGTGATCACTTTAGATAAGCTATTACCAACAGGAGAGTGGGGTTGGGGGGGGGGAGGGGGGAGGAGAAAACCTGGATTTGTGCTGGAAATGGCCCAACTTGATTATCATACACATTGTAAGGAGAGTGATCACTTTAGATAAGCTATTACCAGCAGGAGAATGGGGTGGGGGGAGAGAAAACCTTTTGTAGTGGTAAACACCCATTTTTTCATGGTTTGTATGTAGAGGAACATCTTCTGTATTTTCCACAGTATGCATCCGATGAAGTGAGCTGTAGCTCACACAAGCTTATGCTCAAATAAATTAGTTAGTCTCTAAGGTGTCACAAGTACTCCTTTTCTTTTTGAGAATACAGACTAACACGGCTGTTACTCTGAAACCTGTCATTTGAAGAGAGTGAAGCTCTGTATTCACAAAGGAGACAGCCACAAGTAAACATAATTGTCTGAAAAAAGAAAAGGAGTACTTGTGGCACCTTAGAGACTAACCAATTTATTTGAGCATAAGCTTTCGTGAGCTACAGCCTACTTCATCGGATGCATAAAGTGGAAAATGCAGTAAGGATGTTTTATACACACAGACCATGAAAAAATAGATGTTTATCACTTCAAAAGGATTTCTCTTGCCCCCCCCCCCACTCTCCTGCTGGTAATAGCTTATCTAAAGTGATCACTCTCCTTACAATGTGTATGATAATCAAAGTGGGCCATTTCCAGCACAAATCCAGTGTTTAACAAGAATGTCTGAGGAACAAGGGGAAATAGGTTACCTTACTTAATGACTTAACCACTCCCAATCTCTATTCAAGCCTAAGTTAATTGTATCCAATTTGCAAATGAATTCCAATTTAGCAGTCTCTTGCTGGAGTCTGGTTTTGAAGTTTTTCTGTTGTAATATCGCAACTTTCATGTCTGTAATTGCGTGACCAGAGAGATTGAAGTGTTCTCCGACTGGTTTTTGAATGTTATAATTCTTGACATCTGATTTGTGTCCATTTATTCTTTGACATAGAGACTGTCCAGTTTGACCAATGTACATGGCAGAGGGGCATTGCTGGCACATGATTGCATATATCACATTGGTAGATGTGCAGGTGAACGAGCCTCTGATAGTGTGGCTGATGTTATTAGGCCCTGTGATGGTGTCCCCTGAATAGATATGTGGGCACAGTTGGCAACGGGCTTTGTTGCAAGGATAGGTTCCTGGGTTAGTGGTTCTGTTGTGTGGTATGTAGTTGCTGGTGAGTATTTGCTTCAGGTTGGGGAGCTGTCTGTAGGCAAGGACTGGCCTGTCTCCCAAGATTTGTGAGAGTGATGGGTCGTCCTTCAGGACAGGTTCACCCACCTGCTGAAGTGAAGAAACAGATTGACAGAGCCAGAAGAGTACCCAGAAGTCACCTACTACAGGACAGGCCTAACAAAGAAAATAACAGAACACCACTAGCCCTCACCTTCAGCCCCCAACTAAAACCTCTCCAACGCATTATCAAGGATCTACAACCTGGATGGGATAGGCTGAACAAGTACAAAACTGGGAACTAGAGCACAAGAGGGGGCTGCAGGGAGGAACTCTGTAGTTATTCTCCAGGGAGGAGGGGAATTGGTAAGAGACAAGAAAGAATCAGGGGTCTGTTGGGAACCTGCAGGGGAATACACACTCTGGCAATAGCCTATGGGTGGGGGTGAAGTAGCTTCAAGGAGCAAAGGCCCCTCCAGTGAGCCCCAGAGAAGGGATGGAGCTAGAGAAGAAAGGTAGGAAGGAGTCCAGGGAAACAGCAACACCCATCTAAAGTGTGTGTTACCTTTTAGTCAGTCAGCAGGTGTGTGGGTTTTTTTTTTTTAAATCTGGAGAAAGCAGGGAAGTCTTGACTCTGGTTACTGAAGGGCAGAGGTATAATCTGGAAAACTTTCTCCAAACTTTTCCAAAGCCAAGCACTTCACACTACCTTCACTACGTAGCATTCCTTAGTCTCCCATATGGTAGGAACATCAAGGAGAAAACAGAATTTTTTTTGCATCACTGTTTTCCTTATTCTAGATCTATGGGTATAAGGGATGATATGAAAGATGTGCCTGACAAAGATACTCATTATGCACCAAGCCCTCATCCATTGATAACAATGGGAGTCTTGCTTTCCTCTTCAATAGGCAAGAGAGAGGGCCCCAAGCTTGCATGTATGGTGCTATTCAAACCTGGATTAATGATAAAAGAACCAAACTACCAGTGGGTTCCATTTCAGTGTAAAAACTGCTGGATTCAAGGTGTTAATATTTTTGGCTGCAGGTGCAGTCCATATCAATTGCGGCTGTTCCTGCTTCATTTGGAATTTAGTCATCAAAAGGCCTGAATGGCTGGATTGGCTTATAATCAATAATGCATATGCTCCTGTCAGTCAAGGAAAGAGTAAAGGTAAGTTATTCTGAACCTGAGGTGAGGAGGAGCCAGAAAAATTTAAGCAAACAGATACCTCAGGTTATCAACAATAACCGTCAATATTCCCTTCTCTGAGTTCTCAGTGGTTACTCTCCCACACCCACTGTGGTTTCTATTCTCTCCTTTATCCAGTTGCCTGTTGACTCAATAGGTTAACTTGCTGCAGATAAGGTTCCCAAGCTATAATGTTAATAACTATTGGCAACCAACATCTAGTACGTAGGTGCATGTATTTAGCTATGACCATCCAGATATGTAAAATGAATCTTGAAGAGGAAAAATGAGGGGAAAACACAGCCTCCTAGGCACCCACTTATTGCCTTGTTATAGTAACCTTTTTGGTTATGAGAAGCATATGGTTTGTTAAAGTCTCCTGTAGAGAAGGAGAGTGGCATCACAGCAATTGTTTATTGGAGGACAGTATACTGGCACTTTTTTATGGGCAACTTTTTGAGCGATGCCTATTTATATAGATGTGGGATTATTTAATTCTACCATTTAAAGAAGAATCAGCAAATATGTCTAACTTTTCCACTGAATCTGGAACGCGCAGGCAGTCAAGTTGATAGGCTTTCCTATACTCTCCATACTATTACACGTTGTCAGTTTCAGTCCACATCTTATTGAGGTGGAGAAACCTGGTAAATCGGGCACAAGACAAACAGCAGCAACTACCAGTGATGTCACAGTAGGCGGAGTTGGGCTTGCTGCTGATACTTTTCAGGTTTATTATGCTCACCTTATATTTCATTGTTTCAACAGCAGTTTTGGAGAACAACCTCCAACAAGCCAAATGGCAACTTATATTGTTTGCAAGCCGTAGATCAGGAATAAGTACACATGCACGTCTAGGCTTCTCATAGAGGAACCGTAAAACACAAATCCCAGATTATAACAGTCTATTTACATGATCAGAGAATACTATCACCACCATGCCATTCATCGAAAATATCACCAAAAAAGTCCCTTTAAATGGACAGCTGACAGGCCCGAGAATTTTGGGAAAGAAGTTAGGGTAACTCAAACACGAAAAGATTTTCTAACTGATGACATGCCACATGCTCAAGGAACTATTTTCCAGTGGTGCCTCAGAGCCCCATCTGAGATTACAGCCCCATTGTGTGAAGCAGCGCACTCAGATAGTAAGACAGTTCCTGCCCTGAAAAGCTTACAGTCTAAATAGAAAAGACAAAGCATGGACTGGGAAATAAGTATTTGTTTAGTGGATGGGGATCTGAGGCATAGAGAGAGACTTTAAGTGCCTTGCATAAAGGTCTGTAGCAAAGAGGAATTGATCTCGTAAGAGGAGCCAGATCTCTAAGAACCAGTGCAGTGCTTTGAACACAGACCATCTGATGTAAAAATTACCATGGTGGAAGAATTGAGGGACATTAAAATTAAAAACTAACAAAACTCATGTAATTTATGTCTGAAGCACCTATTGCTGTGGTATCAAATAGATACTGTAGCAAAAGTCAGAGAAATAACCTTTTTTTCTCCTGTTAATCTAGATCAAGTTTAAATGTGATATTGGCCATTGGCTGTTTCAGTATTAATATACAAAAGTATTCAGAGACAGTTTAAAAGATCCTTCATTTAAGGAAGTTGAGCTAAAGCACTGGCAATCTCACTAGGTAAATAAAAGGAAGAGCCACCATATGTATTTTTGTCCATGGGTGGGAAAGGTGTATTGGCTACATAGCACAAAAATCAAGAATGTGCTGCTGTGTACTTGTTGTAAGATGCATTGTAGCTTTTCAGCCATTGTATGCCTAGGGGCTTTGTGTCTGAGTCGAGAACAATGCCTTGGGAGCCTCCTTATGCAATTTGAAAGGTATTGTGTGCACTTCCCTCAATTTAATAGTTAAACTAGATTGACAGAGGAGGGGAGAACTCACTGCATCAGACAGAGGAGGGGAGCTCTTATCAGCTTTTAGCAGAGGAAAGGAAGCTGAACTGTACCCCATTCCTTCTTTAACTCTGATCCCACCCCTTACTTCCTCAGCTCTGCTGACCAGCATGGAGGGCCATGGCCCTATACCACCAAATCTTCTCTGTATACTTTGAGTAGGTTAGAGCTAACAGTGGTGAGAGTTGTAGCTGGCATTGACTAGCCCTTGAATTCTTCCTTTAGCAGGTGGCTAATCTTAGTTGGGTCTTCTGAGTCAGCTATGCCTGATGCCTCATGGAAATGTTTGAATGTAGTTTGTAAATATGGACAGGTGAATCGCTCTTCGGAATTATGATAAAGGAAGTGTTACGTTAATGCTTCATATATGCTGCAGACAGTTTTACTACACAGGAGCAGCCTCTATCAAATAGGAACTGCTTGGCTTCATGGGGAGTGTGGCACTCTTTACCTCGGGGGAACACCATGCACTACTATGCTCATCCTTATAATATGATTGTGTGGTACCCAATGCAAAGTTTGTCATGTCGGGTGTCTTCAGAAGGCTCATGATGCACTGAGCATTGTTGTTATAGTAATGTTATAGGTTGTAATTTCATGTATGTAGTTATGAGGCTGAAAATGTGTCCTCATGGCTTAAAACAAAACTCTCCAGGAGCTGAGGGGCAGTTCACACCTTGTCAGGGTATGTATGGGACAAAGCCAGCCCAGCCTCACAGGAACAAAGGACACTGGCCTAGGCAGCAACAAAGGAACTGTTGGACTCTGGAGTGAGTCACCCCCCTTCCCTTGGTCAGTTTGGGACTACAATGAAGTAATGCTCACCTGACTCTGAGGGGGGGGGCAATCTGACTTGTTCGGCTTTGATTTATAATCACTTAAAATCTATCTTTTGTAGTTAATAAATTTGTTTGTTCTACTTGAAGCAGTGCGTTTGGTTTGAAGCGTGTCAGAGACTCCCCTTGGGATAACAAGCCTGGTACGTATCAATTTCTTTGTCAAATTGATTAACTCATATAAGCTTGCAGCATCCAGTGGACATAACTGGACACTGCAAGACTGAGGTTCCTAGGGTTGTGTCTGGGACCGGAGATATTGGCTAGTGTCATTCAGTTGCACAATCCAAGCAGCGGCTGTTGAAAAGTGCTCACTGACGTTGCTGGGAGCAGTTTACATGCTAGAGGCTGTGTGTGAACAGCCTGGGATTGGGGTTCTCACAGCATAGCAGGGTAAGGCTGGCTCCCATAGCCAAGGATTGGAGTGGCCTAGTAGATCACCGGTCCGGATAATGCCAGGGGAAAGTCACAGGGAGGTTTTGCTATTGGAAAGAAGATTTTGTTAATCCTTATAAATATAGCCAAAATGCAATATGATCAAATCTGCTGTGCAGTTTATGCAATTTCTTTATGTTGAGGGAGGAAATGACTTCACTTGTGTATAGCCTGAGTAGTTGGGGAAATGTGGACAGGACAGATTCTCATACTTATCCACTAGGATTAAGGGGAAGCTCGGATTATGGGGAAGCTCCATGGCTGCCACTCCAGCGTATGGGTTGGAGGTGTGGCATCAGGCCCCTCTCCACCTAGTCACTTACCAAGTAGCCCTTCCCCTGTTCTGCCCTGGCCCACCCTTAAGCTTGCCTTTGTCTGACTTGACTGGGGCTCATGTGGGGACAAGCTTCCATCCCATGCTTGGTTACTCCTTCCTTATTCCTGAAAGCTGTCAAATGCAGAGACTAACAGTAGCATAGGAGGCCTTGCATGGGCCCTCCGTGTCAAAGTAAATTTCACCCTAGGTGATCAGTGTCTTTGTTATTTTTCTATCTGTTTCCTATGCATTCAACTAATTTCTTCCTTTTTAATCTTTAAAATAAATACCTGGGACATGGTGGTGACAGAGCTTCCATTTTATCTGGTTCATAATGCTAAACCCACTGAAAAAAATAGCTTTAAAAAGGTGTACATAATACATCCTGATCAAATCTCCATGATAGTATACTTATTAGTGTTTCTCACTATTTTGGCACTATATTCTCAAGGGCATTCATTAGTAAAATAGGCAGACTTTTTCTGGAAAAATAAAGAACTGCTTTGTATTTCATTGTACTGGTCCCAAAGTCGTATTTTTATCTGAGGGTAACAGTATCCCTTCTGAAATTGAATGGGATTTCTTTGGGGGGTCCAATTTGAATACCTGTGTTCTAAATGTCAGTCTGTTACTACTTTATACTTTTATTACTGGTATGGTTACAGCAAAATGGGCTTTCACTTTACATGGAAGATTGACATACTTTATCATTAAATCCTTGCTGGCTTATTATTTGCATGAAATAACCTGGTTTATAACCAGGTTATTTAGGAACAATACCTTGGGACTAAAGAACACTGAAGAGCTTGTTCAATTGGAATGCAAATAAAATTTAGGAAAATCCCTTCAATCCTTAGCACACAGAAAATGGTTCCAGAATTGACAACTGGCTTACAGCAAAATGAGAGTATTAGATTCTTGATATGGTTCCAGGCTGCATACTTGAATCTGAGTGTGACCTTTCTCTGCTGCAAGTTGTGTGAAATGTGGATATTTAGTCAGATAAAGGAAATAGAGCAAGAGTTTGTTTAACCATCTGTCTATTTTCACAGATAAATCTGATAACAGAATAAATAAATGTAGGAGAAGTAAAGATTGAAACAAGCTGTAGGGTCAATGGTTAAAATCTACATGTTTTGACTAGCTCAGATTGTTAAATCTGGAATGATATCAATCACATTTCCTCTGAACAGACTTGACATCTGTTAGGATTTTAGTTATTGTGACTAACCCTTCCTGGCAGAAAGCACTATTAGGCATGTATTCACCTTTACTATGCTTGAAGAAAGGACATTTTAATGTCATTTGAATACCCATGCTGATATGATTTTAGTCCTGATGAGAACACTGTGAACTCTTGAACAAGCTTATAATATTTGCTTGATATGGCTTAAACTACTGGGAATGTACTGTAGACATGTAGAGACTGAGTTCTAAAATCAAAACAAACAATACCAAAAACCATCCTTGTTTGCCTGAATGCCAGATTGCACTGCAGAAGACTTTTTAGGGTTTTTAACCTCTTGTTTTGTTTTGTTTCTAATCTTGCCACAGTCTTAAATTTATTGTAGTGCCACAGGTCACAACTCCTTTGTTCATCCACACAGCAGAGTACATGCATGCAATCATAATTAGAACCTTTATTCTGACAGTATTTTAATTTCAGATGTATATATTTTTTAAAATCGAAGACTTGTATCAAGCACAACTTCTCAGTTTGTTCTGAGAAAAGGTTCACACTAAAAATTAAACTAGCATGTTTTTGGCTTTTTGCTGTTTGCTAAAACTTTCATTAGTGAGGCGGTCTGGCTTAATTAAGACTTAGTTTTACTCTTTTTCGAAAATAAATCTTTACCCTAAATGAAACAGTGCTTCTAGGATAACCTTAGTTATGAATCTTCATATATAGCTATAAAGATGTTGTAGATGCTGGATGTTATTTAAGACCCCCAAATTCAAAGGAGCAGAACTTATTTTTTTTTAAAAAAAGGCATAATTTGCCTCCAGTTTTGGGTGTTTAGATATTTTGGTGCCCTTAAAATGTACCTCTGCAATAGCAAACAATATTTGTTCTTAAATGAATACAGTAATGCACAGTATCACTTCCTTCAATTTATATCTCTGGGCCTGTAAGATACACTCCTCTCAGCAACAGATGTGTGGTTAGTCTGCCATCTACTGGTCACTAAATCAGTAGTGATCAATACCCACTGTACAGTAGACCGTCAGAGTTACGAACACCAGAGTCATGAACTGACCAATTAACTACACACCTCATTTGGAACTGGAAGTACACAATCAGGGAGTAGCACAGACAAAAAAGCAAATACAGTACAGTATTGTGTTAAATGTAAACTACTAAAAAAAAGGAAATCAGAATTTTTCTTCTGCATAGTAAAGTTTCAAAGCTGTATTAAGTCCATGTTCAATTGTAAACTTTTGAAAGAACAACCATAATGTTTTGTTCAGACTTACAAACAACCTCAATTCCTGAGGTATTTGAAATTCTCAGGTTCTACTGTATATTGTCTTGAGCTCCTCTTTAAAGGTATGGGGTCTCCATTTTCAGTGATAGTCTATAATTTTTAAAATGCTTAAACTTGCTTAGAAATCTTTGGTATGAAATGTAAAGGAAGATGTGGTCTGAATAGGCTGGTTTGGTTTTATATAACTTAGTTATGATATCTTAATGGCAGAAATCTCTGTGTTACATATTTGCCAGATAAAATTAGTGAAGTGAAGTCCATTATTACCTTAAAGCTTTTTGTGACATCTTAGTCACTGTATTTAGTTCCTGCTATGGTATAATGTTTTACTGTTCCCTACTCATTAAGAAATGGTATCTACATATTTCTTTAACTTCACCAGCATTATGCCTGGGAATAAATATTTGTCTTGGTCATGTTGATTTGGAATATCCTCCAGGATATAGTTAGGCAGGGTTTTTATTCACAAATGCAGAGTAAGTTTGATATGTAAGTATGTGTGACAAAATAGCAGAATCTATGGGCAGTTCCGGACACTACAATATGTCCTGTCTGCTCTCCTCTCCAGCACAGGTTGGAGCTGCTTGAGTTCATTCAGTTGATGATTAATGGAGCACAGAGAGAAGCATGCAATTGCTTTCCATTGCAATTCTCTCCAAGATGGTTAGGAGACTGTGGTACTTTGCCTTTGGGGAACCACTTCCAAACATTTTTCCAATCTCCTATTTGTCAGTTTCCTTTGATTCCTTGTGAGTTATTTCAGGACCACAGTTGATCGACATGTCTTTGAGAAATCCAACAGAGGATCTTGACATCCCTCCATCAGCTGAAGAAGTCATGAAAGCCATCAAACAATTGAACTCTGGTGAAGCATATGGAAAGGATGGTATTCCAGAAGAATTGCACGAAGTAGCAGGCCCAAAGGATATTGAAGTGTTTCACGACATCTTGAGTAGCATTTGGGGGGAAGGAAGAAATGCCACAAGACTTCAAAGATGCTATTATTGTATCACTGTTCAAAAACAAAGGTTGTAAAGCTGACTGTGGAAACTATAGAGGCATTTGTGATGGGATCCCCGGCGCGCAGCCTGGGACACTGGGACCGCTGTGCCCCCTGAACTCTCTCCAGCCTGGGCTGTCTCTCTCAATGTCTTGCTAGTGACCAGCAGCAAACCCCTCCAGGTGCTGTTATCACTCAGCACAACCGCATGTGGAGACCTCACACGCAATTATATTGCATGAATGCTCCCACAGCCACTCTTGAATCACACACGGAATCACCAGCCAAATCCTCCCAGCCTTGTACCTCAGGAATATAGCATCTTGCACTGCTCAAGATGAGCAGTGCAAATTTATTAATTGGTTCACCACTTCATCAATGGAAAGTGGACATACACCAGCCTTTGTAAAACCTGAGCCAATTTACCATTTACTTCAGGCAAACTCACTGATAAAGATAAACAGTAAAACAAATGTATTGACTACAAAAGATTTTAAGTGATATTAAGTGATAGACAAAAAGTCAGAGTTAGTTACCAAAATAAAATAAAATAAAATATAAGCACGCAGTCTAAACTCTCAACCCTATTAGATTGGGCAACATCTAGATTAAGCAGTTTTCCCACCCCACTGGATATTGCAGTTCAGAGTACACAGATTTTACCATTGAAATCTGGGCCAGTCCCCTCAGTTGGAATCTTCAGAGTGTCCTTGTTGCTTGCAGTGTAGGTGGGTGAAGGAGAAAGGCCAAGCATGGGCCCCCTGTGTTCGGTTTCATACCCTCAGTCCATGCGCTTAGAAAACACAAGTCCAGGCATGTCGGGCTGGGCATTGCTGAGTCTCCAGGCAAGACTGAGCAATTCCCCTGGTGTGGCCTCATGCAGGTAAGTCAATGAATTGTAGCTCCCTTGCTGGACAATGGCTGTTGATGGGTTGTTTGATACCCTGCCTGGGTGTTGGTTACTTTCCTTGCTGTTGCCTCTGGGGAGCTAATATCTGGCTGATTCCTCGAACTTGCAGCATGTTTTAGTGACAACTATACAACACAATTCTCATAACTTCATATGCATTAATGATATACATATACGGATAGAGAAATCACTTTCTGCAGATCATAGCCTTTCCTCTGATACCTTACAAGGCATACTTTATCTGTAAGATCATGATTATATAAAAATGAGGAATATGGGGGTTCCAGAATGTTCCCTCAAGATATAGAATGTCACAGCATTTCTCTGCTCTGTGCAGCAGGGAAAATACTCGCTTGTATTCTACTGAACAGACTCATTGCAGAAATATCTGAGGAGAATCTGCCAGAAGCACGAACCAGGTTGTAGCATTACAGATGTGATTTTTGCCATAAGGCAGTTCCAGGAAAAAATGTTTAGAGCAGAACACAGACCTGTATGCAGTATTTGTTGACTTGACCAAAGCTTTTGATATGGTCAACAGAGGGTCTATGGGCTATCCTACATAAACTGAACTGTCCAAGAAAGTTCATACAAATCATCATTCTTGTGTTTCATGACCACGGGATAGTACAAGTGCTTTCCAGTGGGGAGACTTCTGACACATTTGAAATCTCAAATGGAGTGAAGCAAGTTTGCGTACTTGCTCCAGAGATGTTCAATTTGTTCTTTGCCTGTGTTCTCAGCCATGCCACAATGGACTTGGATCAGGGGATATACATCTGCTCTGACTTGATGGCTCGATCTTTGAAGACTCAATGCTAAGACCAACAGACTTCTAGTCGATGCACTTTTTGCAGATGACTGCACCTTGATGGCCCATAGACATGACTATCATTGTTGATAGGTTTTTCTGAAGCATCCCAGTTCTTTGGCCTCACCATCAGTCTGGTAAAATAGAGGTCTTGTTCCAACCAGCACCTCGTTTCAATGCCCCATTGCCAATTATAGTCATCCAAAGCATACAGCTGAAAAATGTGGATAAGTTCAAGTATTTGGGTAGCACCATCTTGAGTGATGGTTCCCTTGATAAGGATACTGCCTCCAGATTTAGTAAAGGCAGCCAGGCCCTTGGACTACTCTGAAAAAAAGTCCTTAACCAACACAACATTCACCTCTCCACCAAATTGAAGATCTACAGTGCAGAACATCTCTCCTGTATGGATCTGAGACATGGACTAATCATAGATGGCACATTAAACAGCTTGAGCAATTTCACATGCACTCCCTCTACTCAATAATGAGCATTCGGTGGCAGGACAATGATCAATATTAAGGTCCTTGAAAGCAAACGCAACCAGCACTGAGGAAGTGCTACTGAGAGCACAACTTAGGTGGACCAGACATGTTATCAGAATGGAATACCACCATCTCCCAAAACAGATCTTGTATGGGGAGCTGAGTCTGAGAAAAAGAAAGAAAGGCTGTACATATAAGCTCTTCAAAGATAATCTGAAGAGCAGTCTCCAGTGGGCTGGCATCAATCTGAAAGAACTTGAGCAAATGGCTCAGAACAGGATTCAATGGCTGTCCCTGACAAGATCAGCATGTAACAGGTTTGAGTGATGATAGACGAAATCGGCTCCAGGGTGCTTGTGAAAGATACCACAGAGCTGCATCATCAAATATCCTAGATACAGACTTCCCATGTCCTCAGTGCAGCAGACTCTGTCTCGGGGTTCAGACTTCAGAGCCATATGCTTAGCCATAGATGAGAATTGCATCACCATCAGCGGTGGATGACTAACACATCGACATTTTGCAATTTTTCATCATCAGGTCTGTAATCTGTCTTCAAACATGGACGTGGGATGCTATCAGTCTGCCTAGACTGTGGAGTTATGTGACTGGGAATATTTATAAACATCTAAAATTCTATTAAAGGATTATTTTTTTCACAACTTCAAATCTGAAATCTGTTTTTATACAGTCTGGGCTTGATTTTCAGAGGAGCTGAGCACAGAGGCCCCAGCTATGGTTGGACCTTTGTTGTGCTAGGCACTGGGTAGAAACAGACAGTCTGAACAACCTACAGTCTAAATAGACAAGACAAAAGGTGGGGGTAAAATCAGAGGCAAACAATTATAATGTTTTTTTCAAAGTCACTGGAGATCTCTGGAAGAATCAGGTCTAGATCTCAGGTACCAGACACCCAGTCCAATGACCTATCCATTGGACCACATTACCTCTCTATCTTAGTTGAAATCAATGGGGGATCTGGAAGCAATGCACCTCTGAAAATCGGGCAGCCTTGTGTACATCTATAGCTACCTATGTGTAATCTCCAAAACTTGATTCTAGCCCTTTGTTTCAATACTTTACATCAAGGATAAATTTGGTCTATCTCCAACAAGGCAAGGGCTAATTATATTATGTTTAGGACCAGGTGCAAATATTCCTTTATGGAAGAATTAGTACATTCTCATTGACTGACTGCTTACTGTAGTCAGCTGATAGAGGCAGATCTTACATTTTTGTTGTCCTTAGAGTTCTTGTAATTGTTTGCTACACATTTATCATTCACCCATGGCTATGAAGAAATATGCTATTGTCATAGTTGTCTTTGGAATGTGTTTTGCAGGTTCTGTATTATCTCTGAATGTTTTAGGGGGCTGTAGTTGAAATTAAAGAATTCTCTTTTATTGTCTTGGTGTCATGTTTTCAGCCTTAATTAACCTTAGCTTTGTTCAAAGCCCTGCATTAGCACAAATGTTTATACCACTTTTGATGATATCAAACCCTAGTAAACAGTATTAAGTCTAATTCTAATGACTTCAGAATTTGCCCCTTAATTGCTAGCCTGCCAGGAAATGTATTATGGATTGGGGAGAGAAGGGAGTTCAAATCTGTGACAGCTCTGTGCATAAGAGAATAGGCGTTTTAAAACCAAACACCAGCAGATGATTTAGGACTTCATTAGGCCAGTGTCTGATATAACAACAAGCCAACCCCAGAGTATTCAAAGGAAGAAGTAAGCCATTGTGACAACATAAATATAGAAGTATTAATAGTGAAAAATAGAAGTTTCTCTTTCAGCAATGGAAATATATTTAGGGTTTATTTGATTTATTTTCCCTCTATCTTTATTCTACTACATTATACTCAAAGATCGGAATCAACAATTTACGACCTATAGGGTACAGAGCATAAGTTAGCCCAACTAATCTCTGTATGCATTTAAAATCCCATTTGATTTAAACGATTCTTATGCACAGACAAGATCTTTCTTACTTATGTAGAAAGGGAAGTGAATACTAAACAAAATGGATATAATTCTGGGAAAGTTCCAGAAAGTGGAGTTGCTAACTATATAAGTGTGTATATGGTCCATATACATATATGTGATTGCTAGAGAACTGATCATATGACTGTTATTACATGGCTATGTGATAAACATCACATGATCCTACAATTTATCATTTTTATTGGCCAACTCACCTGTTCTTTGCCTTCTGACATATGGACTTTGGAAAAACTTGAACTGTCATGCCTTAATTCCTCCTGTTCATTTTCCTCCTACAATGCCTGCTCCTCCTCCTTCACACACCCCCCCGCCCCCAGAAAAAACCCAAACTGCCCAAAACCCAGGATGGACAATAGTTAATTCTAGTGACTCTTGGGAATGATAAAGGGGAGCTTTATATCATTAGAAAGGGGAGAGTCTCACCTTTCTAGTGGGATTCACAGCACTTGCTTTTGTTCCTAAGAAGTCTCAAGATATGCCTTAAATAGTAATATTTTTTAAAAAAAGCTATTTTAAGCCATTTGGGTTTCTATTTCTTTTTTTCTAAGCCCTCTGCAGTTGGACTCCTATCAAGGGCAGCTGGTTTTACAAATGGAGGGATGCAAGAAATACAAACAACTTTTTTAAAAGACATTCTCTGTAGAATGTGTGGTGTATATACAGACTAAACAATGGTGTGGCATGCTACAACTGTTTTTATTGGCCATCATATGGTATGATCTGCACATCTCTCATGACTATCATATGTAATGTGACCATCCTAAGCTTAATTGCGATGAGCAGGGTGTGGGCAATCAGGCCTACTTTTCAGAGCCAAGGGTCAAAATCAAAGACAGCATCAGGTGCCAAGCTAGGGGTCAGAGCTAGACACAGTTAAGGCAGAGGAGCAAGGCCATGGAGTAGGGCAGGACAGCAGGAACTGGGAGTCAGGGGTCTTCAGTAGCAGCCAGCCAGGATTCTTGTAGTTACTCAGACAGCTTCCCTGCTTATACAGAGCCTATCAACCAATCAGGGGCTGATGGTCCCCCAGTTGGGGACTTTGGGGATGGGACCCTCTACAAGCTAACTCTTCCCTGGTTACTCAGGTGAGCTGCTGGGTGGTAGTCAGGGCCAGGGGACGTAGGGATCTGGGCTTGAGGCCTGTGACCCCTCACACTTTTACGGATATTTTTTATACTAAACCTCTGTATGTATCCACTATTTAACAGTGGCCATAAGCTAGATGGTGGGGAATTAATGAAACAAAAAATACACCAACAGCAAAAGACCCAGATAAGTGTGAAATGCTTTTCATGTACTTTATACTGATTTCCCCCTTGCAAGATACTGAAGTCTACCGGAACTGTGGGAGCTCAATGCTTCTCAAAGCGAGCACGCGCCACAATATTTGTCAGGCTTTTGTATTGTTGAGTAAATATATAACTGGTAGAGTTCAGATGGTAGACGTGAGTCCATAACAAGGAAAATTGCAAGTGTTCACATTGAAAAATAATCAGCTAAAGAGCCTGCTTTTATTTGAAATGTTTTTACATTAGAGTACACTAATTTCTTGCTTCAGATAATAGTTTTGCAAAGGAAATCTCTGCCTCATTGAGATCAGGTTTTTAAATGTGCTTTCCAGGTCTAAATTTCATTTTGAGCCTAAAGGTATAATTTATCTGACAAGTTATGTGTTTGCAGGACAAATATTACATTCAACCATAAAGGATCTTTGACTCACTGGACAGGATTGGCAGCTTCCTTTTGTAACTTGAGAAATCTAAGATGGCATCAGTTGTCTCCGGTTGTTTCTATCAGATTATCACTTAAAGGTTTCTATATACAAAGCTTCCTGATTCATTTACTTGCATGTTTTTAAAAAAGGTTGTTTAAGGAAGAGAAGCTGCTTAATAAAACAAATACCTCAAAGTTTAACATGTTTAGCAGGATTCCTCAGCATTTTACATTAGACCTCAGTGAATACATTGTCATCCTCACAAGTTGGGGGCGGAGGAGGGGCATGCCGAAGAGGAAAAATCTGAAAAAAAAAATGCAGTTTTTAAATGACCTTTTTCTTGCCAAAATGAAAAATCCTCAAATCCTTCACTTAGGATCTAAAAACATCCCAAACCATTTTTTCACTCTTTGATTTTCATTTTTGGATGTTGTCTACCCTTTTTAAAAAACCCTAATTACTAACATTGTTAATTCAAAACATTGGCATCAGGGTTCAACATGGCAGCTTCTCTGCCCCAGTAACAGTACACAATTGTTTCTAGGAGGGGAAGTGAGGAATATCTTTAACTGAAACTGCATGAGGAATGTAGGCAGTAAAATGTAAATATAACTTTCCAAACTGGAACTGGCTAGGACATCTGTACAACACAGCAGTATCTACTAGAATCATGCTGTGGCCACTTTTCAGTTCTGACTCAAGTGGAAGAATGTCACTGTGATGGGGGCCCAGAAAAGGCCAATTAACATTCATAGTTGTAGCTGTAGGGAAGCCCAGGGATCTACAAATACTAATTGCTGATAGAGCCCAGCTGGAAGAGAAACTGGGTAAGGTACATAAAGGAAGTCTTGGACTTGCAAGGAGCTGCAGAGGGGAGAATCTGCAGTCACTCTCTGGAAATGGTGGTGGGCGGGCGCAAATAAGCTCTGGGATCCTGGGCTTAACAGAAGGTTGACCCCAGGGGAGTTTTGGAGAAAAGCCCAGGGGAAAAAGGAGCAAGTAAAAGGATTGGGTAGACCTTGGTTGCTGATTATAGAGACTATGTGGCTTGGAATCTAGCCAAAGGAGGTGCGCACGTGAGTGCTGGGTAAATCGCCGAGCTGAATCCTCCCACACAGAGCTGATTTCAGTCTGTCTGCAGCTGGGTGTGGCCTTACCTTTGTATGTGCTAGAAAAGGCTTGAGGGCCTGGCACAGCAAGGACAGGATCAGGAAGCCCAGGCTGGTGGAATAGGTGGGCTCAGGGGGGACCCCAGTATATCAGGTGGTATCCCAGATGGGGGTCCAACCCATCACACAGGGTTTTCCTTGAAGGTTGTAGATTTGTACTAAGTAGGCCTGAAATCTGTCTAAGTTATGAAATGTGACAATCACGGCTCAAGGTGAAATGCAGGAAGCAAGTCTTGGTCACTTATCCTGCAGAGACTCGTATCCATGCATCAGTCTGTGCACGAGTAGTTCCATTGATTCAATGTTAAGCACTTGCAGAAGTCTTGGTATGTTAGTGACTCACCAAGCACTGCTCCACTGTTTCACTCCACTACCTCATACCCAAATGCAAACAAACCTACATCCAACAAACTATTCTATTTTAAAATAGAAGTCTTTCCATCATGCAAAAAGGATAATGGGCTCTGGTGGTTCATTTTACTATTTTATTTCAGTATGGATACTTCCTTTGAGGTTCTGATCAGGTCTTCAACAGTTGGGACTCTTCTTTTCCTCCTCCAGGTATGGAAAGCATTTATGAGAAGCTGGAGAAAAAACTGTGTGTGTATGAAACTGAAACCACAAGCAAAAAGAGGACAGAAGTAAGGAAGGGCAAAGAAGTATAGGATGGAGAGAGAGAGAGTATGATAGTGGTGAAAAGCACTTGAATACAGTAGCAGTAGGGAAATAGTGCCAATAAAAATACATATAAAATGGTCTAAATGCACAATGTAAAAATAAAGAAATTTGGAAACACAGTGAAATAGATGTCTAGTGCCACAAAGGTCTGGGGAGAGAAAATCTTTTGCAGACTTTGTGCTTGAAACTAATAGGTGAGATGTTCTAGCTAGTCTTTGTTTCAAGGGGTGTGTTAGGGTGGTGATAATGGCTTTCTTTCAAGATGACACTTCTCAAGGCCACACTCCCTAGCATTCAGGAAACTGGTAAACTGCAATCACTTAAACTTGCCCTGCAGTGAATTGAACTGAATATCTAGACAAAAAACTTTAGTTAAGTTTTAGAACAAAATACTTTGTACATTATAGTTTAAAAAGGAACTTGAATGTTAGAAACTGAGCAAATGTGCAGTTAAGATTGCTGTTGGAATCTTAACTCTGACCTATATAATAGAATCATAGAATATCAGGGTTGGAAAGGACCTCAGGATGTCATCTAGTCCAACCCCCTGCTCAAAGCAGGACCAATCCGCAACTAAATCATCCCAGCCAGGGCTTTGTCAAGCCTGACCTTAAAAACCTCAAAGGGAGGTGTCAAGGTTCCTTCCCCTCTCTGAACTCGAGGGTACAGATGTGGGACCTGCATGAAAGACCCCCTAAGCTTATTCTTACCAGCTTAGGTTACAAACTTCCTCAAGGTACAAACTTTGCCTTGTCCTTGAACCCTATGCTGCCACCACCAAGCATGTTAAACAAAGAACAGGGAAAGAGCCCACTTGGAGACGTCTTCCCCCAAAATATCCCCCCAAGACCTACACCCCCTTTCCTGGGGAAGGCTTGATAAAAATCCTCACCAATTTGCATAGGTGAACACAAAACCAAACCCTTGGATCTTAAGAACAATGAAAAAGCAATCAGGATCTTAAAACAATAATTTTAATTAAAGAAAAAGTAAAAGAATCACCTCTGTAAAATCAGGATGGTAAATACCTTACAGGGTAATCAGATTCAAAACATAGAGAATCCCTCTAGGCAAAAGCTTAACTTACAAAAAGACACAAAAACAGGAATATACATTCCATTCAGCACAGCTTATTTACCAGCCATTTAAACAAAAGAAAATCTAATGCATTTCTAGCTAGATTACTTTACTAACAAGTTCTAATACTCCATTCCTGTTCTGTTCCCGGCAAAAGCATCACACAGACAGACAGACCCTTTGTTCCCCCCACCCCCAGCTTTGAAAGTATCTTGTCTCCTCATTGGTCATTTTGGTCAGGTGCCAGAGAGGTTATCTTAGCTTCTTAACCCTTTACAGGTGGGCTTTGCCTCTGGCCAGGAGGGATTTTGTAGCTCTGTATACAGAAAGGTGGTTACCCTTCCCTTTATATTTATGACAGAAGGAGATTCCACCACCTCCCTAGGTAACGCATTCCAGTGCTTCACCACCCTCCTAGTGAAAAAGTTTTTCCTAATATCTAACCTATACCTCCCCCACTGCAACTTGAGACCATTACTCCTTGTTCTGTCATCTGCTACCACTGAGAACAGTTTAGATCCATCCTCTTTGGAACCCCCTTTCAGGTAGTTGAAAGCAGCTGTCAAATCCCCCCTCATTCTTCTCTTCCGCAGACGAAACAATCCCAATTCCCTCAGCCTCTCCTCATAAGTCATGTGTTCCTGTCCCCTAATCATTTTTGTTGCCCTCCGCTGGACACTTTCCAAATTTTTCCACATCCTTCTTGTAGTGTGCATGAATGTGTAGGTTGCAAACTCTCATAGGTTGACACAGAATCATAGAAATCTAGGGCTGAAGGGACCTTAAGAGGTCATTTAGTCTGCTTCTCCCCTCACCCCCCATGCTGAGGCAGGACCAAGTACATCTGTCCGGGATGATCTAGGTATCTAACCTATTCTTAAAAACCTCTAGCAATGGGGATTCTACAACCTCCCTTGGAAGACTGTTCCACTGCTAACTATTCTTTTAGTTAAGAAAAATGTTCTAATAGCTAACCAAAATCTCCCTTGTTGCAGATTAAGGGCTTGTCTACACTGACAACGTTAAAGTGCTGCCATGGCAGTGTTTTAATGTGGCTTGTGTAGTCACAGTGCAGCGCTGGGAGAGAGCTCTTCCAGAGCTCTAAAAAGACCACTGCCACAACGGGCATAGCTACCAGCACTGGGGGCATGGCTCCCAGCACTTGTGCACTGTCTACTTGCACGTTACAGCACTGAAACTTGCAGCACTCAGGGGTGTGTTTTTTCACACCCCTGAGTGAAAAAGTTGCAGCTCTGTAAAGTACCAGTGTAGACAAGCCCTGAGGTGATCATTTTTGTCCTACCTCAAGTGGACATGCAGAACAATTGATTAGATATGAAACTTCAAAGTCTACCCTGTTGAGTTTAGTGTTCAGGTTTTTGGGTGTTTCCTGCAGTGCAAGGAGGCATCACAGTAAGGTCTGCACAGGTGAAGCCTGGTATTTCATTGATGAATCCTGTTTGTTTCCAAAGAATGTACATAAAGGCCTGTGTCATAAATATAAAGGGAAGGGTAAACCCCTTTGAAATCCCTCCTGGCCAGGGGAAAGCTCCTCTCACCTGTAAAGGGTTAAGAAGCTAAAGGTAACCTCGCTGGCACCTGACCAAAATGACCAATGAGGAGACAAGATACTTTCAAAAGCTGGGAGGAGAGAGAGAAACAAAGGGTCTGTGTCTGTCTGTAGTCGTCTTGGCCGGGGACAGAACAGGAATGGAGTCTTAGAACTTTTAGTAAGTAATCTAGCTAGGTATGCGTTAGATTATGATTTCTTTAAATGGCTGAGAAAAGAATTGTGCTGAATAGAATAACTATTTCTGTCTGTGTATCTTTTTTGTAACTTAAGATTTTGCCTAGAGGGGTTCTCTATGTTTTTGAATCTAATTACCCTGTAAGATATCTACCATCCTGATTTTACAGGGGGGATTTCTTTATTTCTATTTACTTCTATTTTTTATTAAAAGTCTTCTTGTAAAACACTGAATGCTTTTTCATTGTTTTCAGATCCAAGGGTTTGGGTCTGTGGTCACCTATGCAAATTGGTGAGGCTTTTTATCCAACATTTCCCAGGAAAGGGGGAGTGCAAGTGTTGGGAGGATTGTTCATTGTTCTTAAGATCCAAGGGTCTGGGTCTGTAGTCACGTAGGCAAATTGGTGAGGCTTTTTACCAAACCTTGTCCAGGAAGTGGGGTGCAAGGTTTTGGGAAGTATTTTGGGGGGAAGGACGCGTCCAAACAGCTCTTCCCCAGTAACCAGTATTAGTTTGGTGGTGGTAGCGGCCATTCCAAGGATAACGGGGGTAATATTTTGTACCTTGGGGAAGTTTTGACCTAAGCTGGTAAAGATAAGCTTAGGAGGTTTTTCATGCAGGTCCCCACATCTGTACCCTACAGTTCAGAGTGGGGGAGGAACCGTGACAGCCTGTTTCCTTGAACAGAATAGTAATCAAACAGCAGGACGCAGTTTCTTTACTAACAGTTCAAAGCCTCTTTCCAGCCAGCACTCTACCCAAAAGATCACTTTGAGCTTTTTCTCAGGGTCACACTACAAGTGCTTCTCTGGGGGGTTATTGGGCTTCCTTACTGCTTTCTCTGTGTGCTCTGTGCTATTTCTGCTGCTTCTGTCACTCACATCCAGATCCAGTGAATAATAGCCACCACTCCGTATTTGCATTTAGACCTCATGGCTCAACTCCTGCTCCAGTCTGGCATGCAGCCCATGTTTTGGACAGTGGCTCCTATTGTTTCAGCTACCTATTCCAGAAAGGAGCGTAATTACTTATGTTTATTTCAAACAAAGTGTGGCTACTATGTTCACCAGCTTCAACAAGATTTCACCCAACCCTCAGTATAATAGAATATAAAACAATTTTTTAGCCTTTTAAGTTAGATGATATTGAATTGATTGTGTTTTGGGGGACATTAGAACAATTAGCAAGCAGTAATAAACCAACACTTTTATAAAATTGCATTTAAAATGGCTAATCTGATTAATCTCAAACTTTCCCAAAAATTCTGTCTGAGCAGGGAATGGTCATGAGAACAGATGCCTTAGAAAGTAAGGCAATTGTGAAGCGGTTAAAATCAGCTTTTCACAAAAACTTACAGTTTTAACTAGATAATTTCTACAGTCTTTCTTACGTTGTAAAACAATTGGAAGAAGTGTTCAGAATCCCTTTGGTGCTTAGGTTCTAAAACTGAGTAATTAAGTGATGGAATGAAGATACTCTAATTTCAATTTACCTATTAATTCAGCTGAAAGTCAACCAGTGCATGGGAATCTTATTTGCACTAGTTACCACACAAGCGGCTTCAAAGGGAATGTCAAAAAACGAAGTGCAATAATAATGAATCCTATTTTCAAATGCTTCTTTCATAGAAATGAAGGGCTGGCAGGGACCTTGAAGTCATCAAATCCAGCCCCCTCTGCTGTGGCAGGAGCAAGTAAACCTAGCCCATCCCTGACAGATATTTGTTCAACTTTATTTTTAAAAGCTTCCAATGATGGGGACTCCACAACCGCTCTTGGAATCCTATTCAGGAATTTAACTACCCTTATAGTTAAAGGTTTTTCCCTAATATCTGACCTAAAACCTCCCTTGCTGTATTTTTTAAAGTCCATTACTACTTTTTCTTCCTTCAGTGGACATGGAGAACAATTGATCACTATCCTCTTTATAACAGCTCTTAACATATTGGAAGACTGTTATCAGGTCCCCTCTCAGTCGTCTTTTCTCAAGCCTAAACATGCCCAGTGTTTTTAAACCTTTCCTCATAGATCAGGTTTTCTAACCTTTTATAATTTTTGTTGGTCTCCTCTGGACTTCCCAATTTGTTCACATCTTTTCTAAATTGTGGTATCCAGAACTGATACAGCACTCCAGCTGGGGCTGGGACAACACCTCCCGTGTCTTACGTACAACACTTCTGTTAACCATTCCAGAGTCATATTAGCCTCTTTTGCGCCTGCATTACATTGATGACTCCTATTCAGTTTGTGGTCCATTATAACTCCCAGATCCTTTTCAGCAGCATTACCGCCTAGACAGTTATTCCCCATTTTGTAATTGTGGATTTGATTTTTTTCCTTCCTAAGTGAAGTATTTTGCACATGTATTTATTGAATTTCATCTGGTTGAATACAGACCAATTCTCCAATTTGTCAAGGTTTGAATTTTGAATTTTATACCTTCCTCTAAAGTGCTTCCAAATCCCTCCCAGCTTGGTACCATCTGCAGATTTTATAGGCAGACCCTCTACTTCATTATCCAAGTCATTAATGAAAATTATTGAATTGTACTGGACCCAGGACTGACACCTGCAGAACCCCACTAGATACACCCTCTTAATTTGACAGCAAATCGTTGATAATTACTCTTTTGAGTACAGTTTCTCAAATGGTTGTGCACCCACCTTATAGTAACTTTATCGAGACCACATTTCCCTAGTTTGCTTATGAGACTATCATGCAGAACAGTATCAAAAACCTTACTAAAATCAAGGTATATCATGTCTACTGCTTCCCGCATCCAGTAGGTCAGTAATCGGACAAAAGATGAACATTAAGTTGGTTTGGTATGATTTGTTCTTGACAAATCCATACTGACTATTCCTTATAACCCTGTTATCCTCCAGGTGCATACAAACTGATTGTTTAATAATTTTCTCTGGTATCTTTCCAGGTACTGAAGTTAAACTGACTGGTCTGTAATTCCTGAGCCCTTCTTTGTTACCTTTTTTCAAAAGATGGGTGCTAGGTTTTCTCTTCTGGAGGATAGGAGAGGTCCCAGAAGATTGGAGGAGTTCTCAAAGGTAATTGCTAATGGCTCTGAGATTGATTCAGCTAGTTCCTTAAGTATGCTAGGCCTGTGCTACTCAAAGTGGTGGTCCGCGGACCGGCACGGCTGCTGGTCTGCGTGCACATTGGAAAAAAAAATTGCCAGTCCCTCACATCAGATAGCTTGAGCAGCATTGCTCTAGATCACATTCTGTATGACCAAAAGAATGTGGCAGAATATTTTTATAAGATTTACTCTAGCCAAGAAGTGGATTAGTAATCACATATTTCCCTAACTGTATGTGTGCCACTTTTCTTTGGGCAGCAGTTGAGATGTTCCAACTGGGACCGTTGCCCTTGCTGACCAGACTGGGAGCTCGCACATGAAAATTGACGTGCTCTGTTGGCTTTCTCTACACTCATGCACGGGGTCATACTGACACTGTGCCCAGTCTCTAGTTGTTTGGCCTATTTGGCAAGATCTTTGGTGCCAAATAGCCATATGCTTAGATGGGAAGGCTTCATAACTCTGCATTACCCATCTGCTCCTCAAGAAGCCCAGCCTTTTAATGAAAGCAAATGCACAGGCAAGGAATGAAGGACCATTTTCTTCATCAACAGCAGGGAGGGGAAGATCATAGCTGGCAAGACAATCTGAACAGGAATATAGACTTTTCCCTCTACTATTTCGTTATGATCTGAACGTATGGATATTAGAATTATTCTTCCAACCCTATTGTGAACTAAGCACTTGTTCTTATACTTCAAAGATTCCCAGGACACAGCACTGCTGTCAGGCTGAAAATCATTTATTCCTCTTCTTTTTGTGTGTCTCCTAGCCAGTTGCTAATCCATGACAGATCATCTCATACCCTGATTACTTTGTGTTCTTAATGAACTGTGAGGAACTGTCAAGCTTTTTGAAAATTCAAATTCTCACCTGACTTCTTTTCTTTGACATGCTCAAAGAATTCTTGTAAGTTAGGGAGACACGATATTTCTTTACAGCATCTGTGCTAATTTGGCTCTATCAGACCATATATTCATGTTTTAATTATCGTTTCAACCATTTTTCATGATCTAAAAAAATGTCATTGGCCTCAAATTTGTGAGATCACCTCAGCCCCCTTTTTTTTTTAAAGACATTTAAGATTGTAATCACCCTTATTTAAATTTGTGGCTCTGTGCTAGTGTAGGAGACTGAAAATCAAACTGAAGAATAACAAAAAACCCTCCCAAACTGATTAGTATATTTTCAATGTCCAACATGAGTTAAACTGCAAAGATTAAATGCAATAAACAAAAATTGCAATGTACACAGGTAAGGAATTATTCAATAACTATTGAAATAATAGATATTTAAATACATTATAAACATGCAAATTTAAATCCGACAATGTCCCTGGCATAAGAGGACTTCAAGAAGTACAACTGGGACAACAAAAATATGCTTTACTGTCTACAGAGGATCCAATGAATGAATAGCTTAGCTTTGTCCATGTTTTACCATTGATTTCAGCAGGAGCAGGGATAAACTTTTTTTTTTAAATCCCATTTTACTTTAGATTTAGAACATATCCCGGCAGGACACCACGAGGAGGAAGCAGTAGTTGGAGTAGGAGTATTAATGTGGGGAAGAATTGGGCTTGGATGTTAATTTCCTTTTAAATAAAATTATATATAAATAATATGGATGTGGGTTAGTAAAAATTCTTCAGAAGATGTTCTAATGTCCTAAATGGGGTACTCTTTCAAAATGAAATTAAATTAGTGAAAGCTGAGTGAGCCCTCTAAATACCCTGTTACGTATGAATTTTATTTCTATGTGTATATTGAGACTATTGGCCCTCCTGCATTTTACCCTGTGAAGTGAATTTTCATTCTCTAATTCCTCTGAGAACTTCATATGCAGCTACTGTCTTACTAAAATCTTTCACTTTAAGACTGTGCTGCCATAGGTGGTTTAACTTGGATTGGATATTTTACTCGTTTCACCCTTCTCAGAGCTTTGCTAGTTTAAGGATTATGAAGACTAATGCTGCAATCAATCATAGCAGATACTATTTAGCATGTTTAATGTCTCATTGTTTCTGATCTGTGTATGTCAGAAATGTGCATATTTGATCTGTGGTGTATAATCTCAAATTTCCCACCAGACATTTTTTCTTAATTTTTAAATAGTGCCTGTCTCTGAGTACCCCATAACTATATGTGCAGGTGATAACCAATTCTGTGCATGTACAGTTGGTACCACTGAAAGTGACAGACATGCTTTAAAGGAATAGATTTCCCCTGCCCCCCTCTTTCAGGACCACTAACTAATCTGTGAAGACACTAGAGTGAGAGCTGTGTTTCGTCTTAACATAAATACTGAATAGTAAGTGATTACAAACATTGGGCCAGTTCCTGGTGTTGGATGATTTACACAGCACAAGCCAGTATGCATATGCAAAGGAGATGGTCCACATTTGTATCAACCTGATCTCACTGTAGCATTGTATAGGAGATATCCTCTTGTCAGGTTAGAGTAGTCTAAGGATTTAAGCTATGCTTGTTGAGAATAGCCCCCAAAGCCTGAAAATGCTGCTGAAGATTCATATGGTAAAGGGGTATCCCAGCTCTGCCCCCTTTCCTCCAGTCATGCCCCTGAAACACTCATCAGGATGGGGGGATGGTGTAAGAGTCCCTCTAAAGGCTCTTTATCACCAGAGAATGACCTGTACTGTGCCCTATTATGCTTGCTTTAGAGCTAGTTAATGCTGTCAGGGTTCCTTCCCCACTCTGAACTCTGGGGTACAGATGTGGGGACCCACATGAAAGACCCCCTAAGCTTATTTCTACCAGCTTAGGTTAAAACTTTCCCAAGACACAAAATTCCCCCTATCTGGGATTCAGTATGCTGCTACCACCAAGCGATTTAACAAAGAATCAGGAAAGAGACTACTTGGAAACGTCTTCCCCCAAAATATCCCCCCAAGCCTTACACCCCCTTTCCTGGGGAGGCTTGAGAATAAACAAGATGAGCACAGACCAGCCTTAGGTTTTTCGGACCCTAAAAACCCAATCAGATTCTTAAAAAACAGAACTTTATTGGAAGAACAAAAAAAGATAAAAGAAACACACTGTAAAATTAGAATGGACGATAATCTCACAGGCAGTCAGATTCAAAGCATAGAGAATCCCTCCAGGTAAAACCTTAAGTTACAAAAAGACACAAAAACAGGGATTCACATTCCCTCCAGCACAGCAAATTTCACAAGCCAAAAACAGAAGAAAATCTAACACATTTTCTAACTAGATTACTTACTAACTCTATAGGAGTTGGATTGCTTGCTTTCTTGATCTGTCCCCAGCAGAGGCATCACACAGACAGACAGACAAAGCCTTCTCCCCCCCTTTTCCCCCCAATTTGAAAGTATCTTGTCCCCTTATTGGTCATTTTGGTCAGGTGCCAGCCAGGTTACTTGAGCTTCTTAACCCTTTACAGGTAAGAGGATTTTATAGTACTGTATCAGAGCTTCTTAACCCCTTCCCTTTATAGCTATGACAACAGTACAAACCATCCACATGGCAGTAGAGATTCTGGCTCACTGATTCAGGTCTTGTCTACAGGGAAAACTTTTACCAGTTATAATGATATAATTACACTGGGAAAGTTATACCAGTAGAACCCCAGTGAGGATACTTTTATACCAGAATAACTATATTAGTGTAAATTCACACCCTAGGTTATACTGAAAAAACTTGCCTATGTATATGAGGCCTTATAGGCCTAGCTTAACATCAGTAACTTGCCTCATTTCTTACTGGGAAGGTTAAATCTAATATTAAGCTGTAAATGAGGACTTAAGCAGTATGCTGAAGTCACAATGTCTGAACCAGCTAAGGTAAGAGGGAGAACACCCAGGGAACCATTTACTACAAACAAGATAAGATAATGGACAAGAAGCTAGAAACGTAGAGATAAGATAAAGAATAGATTGCCTGTGGAGAATGCATGGATAGAGCATGCTGTAGAGGAACTGGTTCCTGCAAAGTAACCAATCCAATCGAAAAACGTGCTGCAATGTATACTCAACATAATGTATATAAAGGAAGAGGTTTGCTGTGTAACTTTGGATGTGTGGTATGCCATATACCCACCCTCTTACACCGGAGTCTGATCAACTCAGCATAGCTTTGCTGTATGCTAAATCAAGGACTAAAAGGACTAATAAAATGACTAACTCTGGAATTGGGCTGAGGAGTTTTCTTTTTGGATCCCAGAACTGGATGAAGTGTTGCGTGGAAAAAGGCCATGGAGGGAATCCCAACAAGCTTTAATGACCAGGCAAATATCTTGTTCATTTCTTGTGTTTATAGGAAGTGCTTAACAGTAGGGAATGGGGGTAGAATAATAATTCTTCCGGAAGCTTGGTTTTGCTTGTACTTTTGTACAGTTACTGCATGTATTCATTTTTCTTAGGACAGCAGTTGAAGAAATTACTGAAGGGATTAGGATTTCATCCTCCTTTGTAGACACTGTGCCAAATTCAGCATTAAAGTTAACGGAGTGTTCAGATTTGAGTGCAGAATAGGATCTATTTTCTTTTCAGATACTAGTTTTTAATCTGATCTGGAAGATTGGCATTGTATGGAAATATAAAGACACACCAGCAAAGCCAGAATTAACTGTTTTATAGACCAGTAGAGTTTCCATACTCTACATTATTAATTTGTTGATTGTTACATATACTTATTATCACATCTTTGGCTGACATCAATTTACAGTACAACATAAACAATAACACTGCTCTACAATTAGTAGCTTTAAGCTACATAACCTGTTAGCTTCTTCTGTTATTACTTCATCTCTTTTATTTCCTTAAAATCATTCTTATCTTTTGTAATCTCAGATTTGGGATAATTTACAGATAGTTCAGATAGCATTGTTCAGTGAACCATACAGAATAAAGTTTACTTATTTTGTATTTCAGGCACTTTCTTCGTAGGTGTCAAACACATGCTGTGAAGAGAGACAAATTATACTTTACATTCTGGTCTCTGGGCCAAGTCTACATAGTTTGAGAAATATGAGGCTCTTGACTTACATTGGATTTCCCATCAATGACAGTGATTGACTTGTGTTTGTCATTACCAAGAGTTAATACCTCATTGATGTACATGTCTACAGTTTGCACCTTTTAGAGATATTGTTTCATTCCTAAAGTTAGCAGTGCAACCAGAATGCTTTTTTTTCTTTTTAATTGAAATCTTATTATTTGCAGAATCTGAATCCTTCATGGGGGGGGGGGTAAAAACCTCCTAGGAGTTTTTGTTGACATATCTTGCATTGTGACAGGAGAAGTACTTTATGAAGAATAGTACTGTCTAATTTACAAATTTTAGAACTCGTTAGGGATGAATGAAATATGCAACTTTGAGGGCAAGTGGCTTGTTCATTTGCTTTTTATTGTATAAATGGCATGCAGATAATGAGCAACAGAAACAGTCAACCAACTGTTGATTGATATTTGATCTAGATCAGTGGTGGGCAACCTGCAGGCTGCACGTGGCCCGTCTGAGTAATCCGCTGGCGGGCCGTGAGACAGTGTTTACATTGACTGTTCTCAGGCATTGCCGCCTGTATCTCCCAGTGGCTGCAGTTTGCTGTTCCCAGCCAATGGGAGCTGCAGGAAGCAGCGGCCAGCATGTCCCTGCGGCCCGTGCTGCTTCCCATAGGTTGCCCAACACCGGTATAGGTGCTTAGATGGGAAAACACATTTTGAGTAATTTGGTGTGCTTTATAAGGGGTATACGGTATGCATCCGATGAAGTGAGCTGTAGCTCATGAAAGCTTATGCTCAAATAAATTGGTTAGTCTCTAAGGTGCCACAAGTACTCCTTAGTATGACAGTTGTGATTACCTTAATGCAGTGGTTCCCAAACTTGCACAATCGGCAGAACAGGTTTGGGAACCACTGCCTTAATGAATCAATTAAGTGTTATGAAATTGGAGATGGACTGAACTGGCAATAGCCAACTATGTATCCACCTCTGGGACACTGTACTTTACAAATTATATCACATCCCCAGCTAATCAGCACTGTCATTTGTGAAGCACAATTTTTTAGGGAGGTATTTCCAGGGAAGACAAAAAAAACCAGATGGTCACACCTACTGGTTTGGAAGCTGAACATACTTTTGTAACCTCCATGTCTCCAAACAAACAAATTGTCCTCACCACTTATTTGGCTTCATTGGCACTTCAGCAATGGCACAGACACAGAGGTTGGCGTATTTTGTAGAGATAGCTTTTAATCCCAAAATGTGGTCACCAGATTCTTGTTTCAATACTGTTGGATCTGCTAATGCCCCTCTGCCTAACAAATTAAAACTGCTTCTCACAGCAGTGGCAGCTGAAGTTCATGTATTAACAGCAAACCACAATTACAGGTTTCATTAATTGAAAATCAAAAAGCACAAGTTTAACAGAAATACTGTGTGTATTGAGATTCTCGCCTTTAGTTTTAAACCCCATATTCCCGCCACAATTCATAGGTTTTAAGGCTGGAAGGGACCCTTGTGATCATCTAGTCTAATCTCCTGCATAGCACAGGCAATAGTATTCCATGAATTAATTCCTGCTTCAAGTTCGCTAGCTGTGGTGAACCATACTATAGCTTCTAGAAAAGCATCAATCTTAATTTTAAAGATTTCCAGTGATGGAGAATCCATCACAACCCTTTGTAAATTGTTTCAATGGTTAATCACCTTCACTGTTTAAAAAAAAATTGCATCTTATTTCCAGTCTCAGTTTATCTAGCTTTGACTTCTGCTTGCTAAACTAAAGAATCATAGAATATCAGGGTTGGAAGGGACCCCAGAAGGTCATCTAGTCCAACCCCCTGCTCGAAGCAGGACCAATTCCCAGTTAAATCATCCCAGCCAGGGCTTTGTCAAGCCTGACCTTAAAAACCTCTAAGGAAGGAGATTCTACCACCTCCCTAGGTAACGCATTCCAGTGTTTCACCACCCTCTTAGTGAAAAAGTTTTTCCTAATATCCAAGAGATTAAGCTCCTTGAGTCTTCCACTAAAAAACATGTTTCCAAATCCTTTAACTGTTCTTATGGCTCTTCTCTGAACCCTCTCCAATGTATCAACATCCTTCTTGAAATGTGTACATCAGTTAGGTTAGGCCCAAATATATTCAGTCTGCACAAATGTTTGAACTATTCAGACCACCTGCGTAGCTATGCCTGTCTGCTAATGACTGTGATTATAGTGCTGTTTCTTTGCGCAGGAATGTTGGTGCTTGACTCCTCCAAAGAAGATCCAGCTGATAGTATGTATCCATGTAGAGTTCAAACACATCATCTCTGAGTTGCCCACAATGCTAGCACTAAAGCCTTTAATACTTTGAGACATATTGTGACCAGCATATGTAACCAAGATGTTTGCAAGTGTAGGCACAGCTGTTTTATAGCTTACTTATGCCCTTTTAGGACCCTTTGAGGTCAACAAGAGACTTTCCATTGTCTCAATGGGCTTTGAATCAGGACCATAAAAAGTATGCAGGAGACTCAATCAAAAATATATTCTACTTATCTAAAATTATCCCAACTACAAGTCCTTTATTGCAATACCACTAATATACTCCTGTAGTGCTTTATATCTTACACAAATAGCTGAAAGCCACAGACTATTTAGTATAAATAAGTTAAATACTTTTGTTACCTGAGGTTTTTCAGAATCCAAAGCAGTGGTAACTTAACTATTTCTCTCCGGGCGGTGTCAGGAATAAACCAATGGGAACACAGTGCTTCTGTCTAATAACTGATTGATACAAGCAAGTGTTCTCTTATAAGTACAATTTATTAGATATTAAGCATACACATACATTCTCAATAGGTTTCAGACATCCCAGATATAGTTACCCACGATCTGAGATGGTTTTGAGTGAAAACCAGTGGGGCTTCCAGGGGCCCTCTTTCCTTCTTGCTGATGGGGAGTTTAGATGTCAACTCCTTGCCCAAAGAAAAGCTCCCTCGAATTGTATTTACTCCAAGGTATTTACTTTTACCTAATCTTTTATAGCTAACTCTAACACAATACATAATCTGTAGTGACTCCTAGTGGGTCAGCATAATAACCTCTACTAGGTCACCAGATCTCCTAATTTCAGCAAACTACTCATCATCTCAAAACATTTCTAATATTTCTAGCCATAACAACAATATATCAGGGGCACCTAAAAACAAGGTTGCTATTCACTCACTCTCTTCCATAACTTTCTGTCCCATCCTCTCATTCTGATTAACAAACTGCAAGCATGCAGCTGTCTGACCCTGTCTCACAAAGACCTAACATTATTTCTAGCTATGTGATGTTTGGTTTTCAGCTGGCAGTGGCTGAACATACAAAACGCATGACTACAGTACTGTCAAGTTCTAGAGTACATGCAAGAATGTCAAATTCCAGGGTAATGCTTTCACTAGTGACTTTCATATTTTAGGTACAAAATCCTGGTCCCATTGACTTCAGTGGGGTAAGGGTTTCATCTTGGATGTCAAAGTTTTGTTTCTACTCTCTCAGTGCCCATTCTTCTCACTTATTCCTAATTCTTCCTAGACATATAATGTCACTGCCTCAGATCCAGTGTCCAGTCACTATTATTGTTTCATTAAAAAAAAAACAACCTGAAGCAGATTTGAGATGCTTGAACACTTTAATTAAGCCAGGCTTCAGACAAGTTCTTTGGTCTCAATACAAAAATTGAGCATGTTATTTAAAACTTAAATTTGATAGACTTGACAAACTGTAAAAAACACTTCAAGCAAAGGATTGCTTGCTAGTTCAATAAAATGTAAATGTTTTTCTTGCTTCTGCCTCCCTTTTTTTGTACAAAGGGATGATGTGCTATGCTAATGCTTGATTTGACATGGAACGGGCTAGACACTTACTGCTGATGTATTTTGTGCTTAAAACTAATTTCCCAATGTAATGGGAAAGATCACGTACACAAATTCCAGACTATCTTTTCAGAACAGGTAGTTGCAATCTTTTTTTTGTAGGAGCTTGTAATTGTTTTAAATGTGTTTTCTGCTTCACATAAAGTTGACTAAAACAGAACAAGAGGTAATGCATAATGTACCCAAGATGAACACACACTCTTTATATTGGTACCTCACTAAATTATCTGAAATCACTTACAGGCTTTCATGGAGACCAGATGTTTCAGCTGCATATTTGCTCGTCCTTCTGAATAGCTTAGTGTGTACTGCTATTATTTCCCCACCATAGGGGAGTTACCTTTGGATAATGTGACAGGACTCTCTTCTCTGCCCTTTAGACCACCTCAAACAGCCAAGACATCTTACAAGGTTTGTAAGCACCATTCTGTCATTTGTTAGGTCCCCTCCTAGTACAGCCTTGTGCAGCAACACAGAAGTGAACATAAGCTTCCTCCTTAGCCCACGCTCTGGGATGGGAGTGGGAAAGGTGTCTTTATCTTGAGATCCTGTAGCCCTAGCCCTGCCCCTGCCAGTCTCCTCCTGGCACTTTCTTCCTATCTCTTAATTGTTCCCAACCAATGAGTTGATTGTTCTCATTAGCTCATCAGCATCCTACCTAATTAAGCTATTGAGTGCCTATCTCCCAATCAAATCCCCTCTGGGGGAATAGCTAGCACCTAAGGGTACATCTACACAACAGTAAAACACTTGCAGGTGGCCAGGGTCAGCTGACTTAGGCTGTGGGGCTGTTTAGAGGTTTGGGCTGGAGCTATGAGGTGGGAGGGTTCTAAACCCCAGGCTCCAGCCTGAGCCCAAATGTTGATGCAGTAGTTTTTAGCCCTGTGGCCTGAGTCAGCTATGGCTGTGCTGCAGATCTTTTATTCAAGCGCAGATGTATCCTTAGCTGATCCAGAACTCTGGTTGTTCTAGGCTTCTAGCACTCTGCCACAGGTAAGATGTTGCAGCATTGAGAGAAGTTGATGCATAGACCCTAAAATGTCACCTGGAAGTAGCAGCTGTTTAGAGTATTCAAGCATAATGGGGGTATGGTAATTAGGGATGGCAAGCTAATCATCCGTAATTTTGATGGTCATATTAAATAAAAGACTGGATTCTCTTCTTTTACTTTCTCTTATCTGTGGGGATAGGTTATAAAATGTATCTTCCCAACAGCCCCATGTAACTATGCACTTGCTGCTTACACCCAAGCTCTTTCTGGGTCTATGATTTATTTTAAAGAGAGAGTTTTTCCATGCAACATTTCCAGGACTTCTTTATAAATAGCAGAAATCCTACGTCCCTCACCCTAACTTTTAAAAAATGATCTCAATCTACTTTCTGAACATCCAAGTCCACTTGTTACTTTTCACCTTGCAGTGTTTAGTTACTGCAGTGACAGGCACCAATATAAGAATCTGGGTACGTTGTCAGATTAGTTCTAGATAGCGTTGCCCTGAGGAAGCAGCTATTTTCATGTATATTTTGTCTTGCTACTATTTAATATATTTTTAAGAGTTAATGGGACTTGAGCCTGCATAACTAAGGACAGAACTTGTTGCCGTTATATATGTTTAAAGAGGAGTCTTGCCAGTGCATTATAATAAGTAAATCATAAGGCGCAAAGGTACTTAGAATTTTAAGAGAGGATTTCTTTTAAGCTTTCTAACTGTATGTATGTAGGTGCCACTCTAGGTAATTGGATTAAGACTGTACACTCCAAGACAGGGACTGTCTTTTCTGTTGTGTTTGCACAATAGTTAGTGCTTGGAAGCCCCACCCATACTCTTTTTTTGGTAAAGAAGCTAGTGGGGGAAAAAATAGCTGGACACCCAATACACAGATATACTATGCTTGAATTTGGGGCTAATCTGATGATAAATTCTTTTTCAGGGTCAATCTTTTTATTTTCTGTTAGTCTTATCTGACACAGGCTCTTTTCCTTGCATCTTAAATGAGAGGAGCTCACAGTTCTTATGCCTTGACAATCATTTCCCATTATTTTAGTCTTTGATTTGCTCATTAATGTTCTTGGCTTCTGTTCCCTGTAATGTATACTAATTGTTTCCCATAAATGATTCTGATTGCTGTTGACTGATTTTCAGTATCCAGAAGTCTTCACTTTCATTGTATGGGGTTGAGGCAGCAGTTTCTTTAATTTGCTATGATAAACTGAAGAATATAAAGTTATTTTCAGTAGCTCTAATGATATTTCAGCTGCAACTGTCAATTATAGTACCTGCCGTTGTCTAATACTTTTTGGTACCATGTCTATATATTTCCCAGTTATTTAGAGGGTGTAATTCTCTCAGTGCAATGTAGTAAAATTCCAGATTTAAGATATGAAATAAAATGAAAATTTCATACATGAATGGTTTATATTTACAGGTCATAGAAACGCTTCAAGATATCTTAAGTAGTGCAGAAGTGTCAGCACAAAAACAACCCTGTGTCAATAAGCATACCAAGCCTTAGCCATAAATGTTAGTCATGTATTTATCCTCTGAACCCTCCATTTGATAAAGATTACTATAAGATTTTTTAAGGAATAGCTGTATCACTGTTGGAAGAGAATTAAGTGTATTTTCTATAATGTACGTGAGGTACGCAGTGGTCACTGTTAAAAGCTTGCCAATTGTGTAAGAATTTATATCCTAGATTATCATCATGTTGTTGAGGTATTTTGTAGTAATTCATTTTCCGAGAACAGGAATACCTAGACAATCTTAACATTCATTGTAAATGGTAACTTTCAAGTTTTTAATGGCAACCACTGTATCGTCCACTTTGAGACTTGCATTTAGAGTAACATGAAATGCAGTTTGACCATTTTAGCTGGCGTTTTCAAAGGCACTTGACTCCCACACACTTTGGGCCCTAACTTCCATAATTTTCTTACAAAATTGCAGCCTTAATTCTTGGCTAGTTTTGTGCCTCAGCAAACTTGAAAGGTTGCTGACATTTAATGACCATGCCATTGGTGGATCTGGCTGTTTAAGTGGGCTAAGTCTATGAGACACTGTCCCTTGCCATACTGGCAGTGTCCAGGTTACGTGTCAGACAATGCTCCCTTTCACTCCTATGAACAAGGCTTGTCTCTGGAATTGGGTTTTGTTGTGTGGGCCTTAATTTAGAGGAGATTAGGGGAGAGAATTGGGACATTGAGTGAGCTCTGTTAAAGGGACACTGGCACCTTTAAACTCACAATTTTTATTAAATCTAGTTTTGAATTGGTTTTGAGTTGATGGTATCCCTTTAAGCAAAAGTGGTCAGTGTCTCAATGTTGTTAAAGATCAAGCTTCAGTCTTCCCTAAAACTTAGAAGACAATGTTCTGTCATAATCTGTTGGTAAAAGGGAGTTGGGACGAGCAAAGGAAGGACTCTGCTTTGCACAGACTTCCTGTGGTACCATTGGCAAGTCACTTAGCCTCTCTGTGCCTCAGTTCTCGCTGTATAAAAGGGATTATACTTCTCTATTTCACAGGGACATGTGAGATAAATACATTAACGATGGTGAGATGCACAGACATTATGGTAATGGGGGTCGTACAGCTAGCTAAGATAGGTGATGAGAAGTTTAACTTGAGTTCTGCACCTCTGGCCTCATCACAATTCCTTACAACATGTCTGGGGACAGAGGACATTCACCATACTCACTGTCTCTGTTTATTAATCTAATGGTTGAAAATGAAAATTTCCCTTGCATATTTTTGATTTAACTCCAGAAACTACAGGTACAGTAGCTGAACCACATCTGTCCTTTGAGAAAAATGTTGTAATTTTGTGTTATTTGGTAGCACTTTGAAACATGATTCAATTAAAAAAATAATTACACAAGCTGTTTTTAGTAGACTCTTCTTGTATCTGTTAAGCTATAAATCTTAATTTCCCTGAAGCAGGCTGGATATATTTGACACATATACAGTCATGACCAAACCAATGCTAATATCTGATGCTTCCTGAAGTCATTAGTATTCATAGAATTCTAAAGTCAGCTTACTAAAAGGTTCTTCATTCTATCTACTGGTAAGAACCACCCTAAATCCAAGAAGGAATTGTTAGCACTTGTGTGGTGCTTTTTATTTTCAGTGAGCTTTAATTAATCCACACTACATCCTGTGATGAGGCCAGTAGGTATTATTCCCATTATGCATGTGGGGGAACTAAAGAGCTTATTTGGAATGATAAATAATATTCCAGCAGCTCTGAATGCCATGCATCTTAGAATAGCCTCCATCTTCCTCTGCATGAAGAACTCATTAAACTTATCTCCTCCCACTCTTGAACCCCACTTTTCAGTTTCCCCATGTTGAACCGTTCCTTTGATGCACTAGCTCATCACCACCAACTCACCACAGTTCCAGGAAGGGGGACTTAAAGGAGACCATCCCTTTCCCTACAAGTAGGAGATATGGTATGATATGGAACCTACCAGAAGGGAGTGTGAGAATGTGCGAGCCTGCCAGAGAGCTGGAGATCAGGAAAAGTCTGGATCAGTGAGAGGGGAAGAGATGAATTGGGGAGCAGGTGTACAGGGGAGCTGGGGCCTCCGTACATTTTGTTTTGTATGGCACTGGTATTATCCTAGTGCCTAGGAAGTGCTTAATTTTGTGATGAAAGAGGTGCTGGGGCTCAAGGAATTTTTTTACATTCCTAACTGATGCAGCCAGCCTCAGAGATATCAGGGCTATGAACTGCCAAGCCTAGAGTTGCTGGGCCTCAGCCCTGCCAATCCCTGGCACAAATTAAGCCCTGGCCTAGGAGTTCCTTTCATGGACCAGGATCCAAGTGTTCTCAGTGCTGTACATACACAGGAAAAAAAGATGATCCCTGTGGACAAATTGGAAACAGTCCAGAGAAGAGCAATAAAAACGATTAAAGGTCTAGAAAAAATGACATATGAGGGAAGATTGAAAAAATTGAGTTTGCTTAGTCTGGAAAAGAGAAGACTGAGAGGGGACATACCAGTTTTCAAGCACACAAAAGGTTGTTAAAAGGAGGAGGGAGAAAAGTTCTTCTTCTTCTTAACTTCTCAGGATAGGACAAGAAGCAATGGGCTTAAATTGCAGGAAGGGAGGTTTAGGTTGGACATTAGGAAAAAATTCCTAACTGTCAGGGTGGTTAAGCACTGGAATAAATTGTCTAGGGAGGTTATGGAATCTCCATCATTGGAGAGTTTTAAGAGCAGTTTAGACAAACACCTGTCGGGGATCATCTAGATAACACTATGGATGTAGAAGCCTTCTACACCAACATTCCACACAAAGATGGACTACAAGCTGTCAGGAACACTATCCACGATAATGTCACGGCAAACCTGGTGGCTGAACTTTGTGACTTTGTCCTCACCCATAACTATTTCACATTTGGGGACAATGTATACCTTCAAATCTGTGGCACTGCTATTGGTACCCGCATGGCCCCACAGTATGCCAATATTTTTATGGCTAACTTAGAACAACGCTTCCTCAGCTGTCGTCCCCTAGCGCCCCTACTCGCGCTATATTGATGACATCTTCATCATCTGGACCCATGGAAAAGAAGCCCTTGAGGAATTCCACCATGATTTCAACAATTTCCAACCCACCATCAACCTCAGCCTGGACCAGTCCACACAAGAGATCCACTTCCTGGACACTACAGTGCTAATAAGCGATGGTCACATAAACACCACCCTATACTGGAAACCTACTGACCGCTATTCCTACCTACATGCCTCCAGCTTTTACCCAGACCACACCACACGATCCATTGTCTACAGCCAAGCTCTACGATACAACCGCATTTGCTCCAACCCCTCAGACAGAGACAAACACCTACAAGACCTCTGTCAAGCTTTCTTACAACTACAATACCCACCTGCTGAAGTGAAGAAACAGATTGACAGAGCCAGAAGAATACCCAGAAGTCACCTACTACAGGACAGGCCCAACAAAGAAAACAGAACGACACTAGCCATCACCTTCAGCCCCCAACTAAACCTCTCCAACGCATCATCAAGGATCTACAACCTATCCTGAAGGATAACCCATCACTCTCACAAATCTTGGGAGACAGGCCAGTCCTTGCCTACAGACAGCCCCCCAACTTGAAGCAAATACTCACCAGCAACCACACACCACACAACAGAACCACTAACCCAGGAACCTATCCTTACAACAAAGCCCATTGCCAACTGTGTCCACATATCTATTCAGGCGACACTATCATAGGGCCTAATCACATCAGCCACACTATCAGAGGCTCGTTCACCTGCACATCCACCAATGTGATATATGCCATCATGTGCCAGCAATGCCCCTCTGCCATGTACATTGGTCAAACTGGACAGTCTCTACGTAAACGAATAAATGGACACAAATCAGATGTCAAGAATTATAACATTCATAAACCAGTCGGAGAACCCTTCAATCTCTCTGGTCACTCGATTTTTGACCTAAAAGTGACTCTTCTTCAACAAAAAAAACTTTGAAAACAGACTCCAACGAGAGACTGCTGAATTGGAATTAATTTGCAAATTGGATACAATTAACTTAGTTTTACTTTATATAATGACTCAACCACTCCCAGTCTCTATTCAAGCCTATTTCCCCTTGTTTATTCCTCCTCCTCCCCCACTGTTCCTCAAACATTCTTGTTAACTCCTGGAAATGTGCTGGAAATGGCCCACCTTTCATTATCACTTCAAAAGGTTTTCTCTCACCTCACCCCACTCTTCTGCTGGTAATAGCTCATCTTAAGTGATCACTCTCCTTACAATGTGTATGATAAACACCCATTTTTTATGGTCTGTGTGTATATAAATCTCCTCACTGTATTTTCCACTTTATGCATCTGATGAAGTGAGCTGTAGCTCATGAAAGCTTATGCTCAGATAAATTGGTTAGTCTCTCAGGTGCCACAAGTACTCCTTTTCCTGTTGCGAATACAGACTAACACAGCTGCTACTCTGAAATTTGGCAAGACTGTCAGATTTCTAAAAGTGATGATGGAAGGAAACAAAAGAGGCTGTGTGGAAGGGGATGAAAACAAAATGCTAGAATATTCTGAAGTCAACTGAACAAAAATATATCTTAGTGCCATCCATATACTCACTGTTCTCGCTGATGTTGATATGTACAGCACCAAAAGCAGTTAAAAGCAACAGAATTATTCAAATATTTGATGAAAGAAATTTGAGCTGATCAAACTTTTTTCAAATAAATTTTGTGTAAAGAATTAGATATTATGTAATTTACTGTCACATCATCGTGTGACTATTTTTCATAAGCTAATTTACATACTGGCCCACCCCAATGCCAATTTCCAATATCTGCTATTGGTCAGTGCCCATGCTGTACATTTTCTGTAAATAAGCAATAGTCTCGGGTAATCAGAAATGTCAGTTCAGTGCATTATATAAGTACTAAATTTACTACTGATAAGGTATAATTTACTACTGATAAGGTATAATTAATACCTTAGTGTTGACACAAATCTGAGGTTTATTTTCAAACCCATGAGACTGACTACTTCTCTAGCAATGACTTTACTTCTGTGTACACTAGATAATTGAAGTAAATTTAAACAATTTGTTTGGGGCAGAGAGGTGCTTAGGGATGATATTGTGCTATAGGCTGACACTTAAATCGTACCATTATAGAATAACTTTATTTCACCTGATTTAATTGGTTGCTTCTGCCATTAAAGAACAACTTAGATATAAAAGTCCATTTTAAAAAAAGAACTGTCAACTATTCCACGATTGTTTTGACTGGCAGAGATTCTCTCTGCTCTAGCTCAGTAATATATTCAATATCAAATGGCAAAATATGACATGTTGAATTTCACAGGTCAGATCCTCCACAAAATTCCCATTTTTGCTATAGGAGAATAAAGATTAACATCTAACTTTCTCTTACAGTGAGCTGCTGTATCTCGTTAATAGTATTATATTTGTATAGTTCTACCTCTGTGATAAATAGAGGTAGCTGTGGTAAATAGCTTATAAATAGAATCTGTAGATCCCTAATGTATCTAAAGGCAATGAGAACCCACATTTAGTGAAAAAGATGAAACTGTCAGTAATTAAGATGGACATTTTCCAACTAAATCACTTTTAGGATAAAACAGATGTTGAAGAAAGTGACTGTTGTACAGAGTACCACTTTCATATTTATATAGCCGTGATGGGAATACAAAAGCTGTAAATCACCTCTAAATATCTGAAAGTCACACAAAGAGCTTTCATTCACAAGAAAACAAGCTACCTTAATTATATTTTCAGCCAACCATACATGCAATAAAGAAATATTTTACCTTGTTGATGAAATACACCTTGGGATGTACAGGTAATGTTGGCTTACAGCTTTGAATATGTATGTATAAAAGAAAGGTCACCATTTTGCAGGCAGCAAGAGTCACAATTTTTTTTTAATATTATACTTGCAAACAAGTCTGAATAGCAGTGTGCAAATCAGTTTATTAAACTTATTCATATTCCAGTGTGTACATGAAATTTCAATTTGGAGGGTGACGAAATACTTAAGAAGTACTCAGGAGACTGTTTTGTCAGGAAGGGAAGGAACAGCACTTAGCTCAGTCTCACTTTACTTGGTGGTTTAGAAACCTGTAGTTCGCTATGGGAATGCTTCGAGGATTAGCATAGGAATTAGCTTAGTCACTGCCATAGTAATGCCATCATAAGTAAAAATTTATTACACAATACATTTTAGAAAATAATTTAGCTAAGTTTCATGGTCAGATGGCAGTTATATGCAGCTTGAGCTTTTCAATGGAGCTGCATCAGTTTGCACCAGTTGAAGTCCAGGATGCTAAATTGGTTTACATCAGCTGAGGATCTGGCCCCCCACATCGTGCTCATTGTGGAACACCCATACTGAAAGGGTATGTCTACACAGGAAAGAAAAACCCACAGCTGGCTTGTGCCAGCTGACTTGGGTTCGGGCTGCAGCTATTTTATTTCTGTCCAGTCCGAGCCCAGACATATACACAGCAATGAAATAGCCCTGCAGCCCCAGGCCTGGGTCATCTGGCATGGTCCAACTGAGGGTGTCTAGTTGCTGTGCAGACATACCCATTGAGCCGTGGTTTCTTCACAATAGCAGTATGTGATCATGTAATTTAATGCTTTTAGTGTGATGCATATTATTTTTGAGAGCTTAAATTCAAAACCTATTTTATTTGGGGTTCAATCACTGCCTCTGCAGGAAAAGCTCTGTGAGGTAGAACTGGATAACATTTTTCAGAGAATGTTTGTTTTTTCCACTGAAAAAATGCAGATCAAAACATTTCGCAAACTTGTGTCAAATTTGCAGAATTGTTTTTGTTCAGGGCGGGAGGGGTAATCAGCCAACTAAACAAATATTCTGAAGAAATAAAATGTTTCATTTTGATATATTTGAAATGAAACACTTTGACTGTTTGATTGGAAAGTTTTTTCATTTCAAACTTTATTTCAATTGTATTAAATATTTAAAAAGTCAAACCGAAGGAAACCCCCCTAAAAACAAAAAAAGTTTCTTTGAACCCAAAGCAAGCTTTAGTGTGAGGATGCTAGAGAGGAAGAAATTGCCATGAGTTTCTCCTGGTGGAGATTTGTCCCTGATCATTTGCTGGGAGGAGAAAGGTTCCCCCTCTCCCCCTATCTGAAAGGTCCTGTGGATTCCCTGGTCTGGCAGGAGGCCAGTTCCACCTACATGGAAACTTTGTCTCTAGTATTTCTCCCTACCCTCCACTGTAGTCCTGCTGACTCCCTGTTGCTGTCTTCCTTGGAAAGCCCGGAGTGGAATGTGCTTGGGAATGCACTCTATAAAGAGATGTGGGTCAATTTGTCTCCATCATAAATGTGTGTTGCGCAAGATTTTAACTCAAATGGGAGACGAACAACTTTTCTGAAATTACTTCTTTCAGATCTTTTAATCTAGCGTCCAAAGCCTTTACCAAATTATTTTAACAAGAGTAACTTCCCTGCTCACTAAATTTACATAGGTTAATTAAAAGCAAACTCTTGGTCACCTTATTTGACCTGAGGAAATTTCTATAGCCTAAACCATTCTAAGGGAAAAGGAAACAGTAATAACAATTGCCTTTAATCTCCAACTTGGACTATTTATTTGTTTCATTTATTAAGTGCGGTCAGTGCTTGTCACTGTACAAATACACAAATTAACAGTCCTTGCCCTGATGGATTTAGCAACCCTCAAGAGGATGAAACACACTGGTGATCCCAGAGAAAAGTCATTTTAGAGGGTTTGTTCATATAAGCTGAATCACTCTGTGTGAGTATTTTAGTAGAAGTGGGTTTTTAGGGGGGATTTGAGTAAGGAGAGGGTAGCTGCTTGCAGCATTGGGATAGATGCATCATAAAAATTGGCACAGAGACAGGACTGGGAAAAGAAAACAAGTGGTGAGTTGAGTCTGGCTGGTATTGTTGATGGAGCAGAGGAAGTGGAGGTGATGAGAGGAAAGAAGGTATGAGTTGGAGAGGAAAGTGCCTACTAGAATAAAATAGCTTTTGAGAATTTCTTCCAAACCTCTACCACCTTGCAAAACTCTGACCTAGACGAGGCAAATGACTAATTCTACCTCGGTGACTTTCAGCCTTTTTTCATTTGCAGACCCCTAAAATTTTTTTGAATGGAAATGCAGACCCCTTTGGAAATCTCAGGCATAGTCTGGGGACCCCCAGGGGTTTGTGGGCCACAGGTTGAAAACCATTGTTATGCCTCATTGAATCTCACTCTGCCTTCAGTGAGAGAAATACCATAGCTACCCACAGTCTAAGAGTTAAATATTATTGTGCCATCAGATATTCATCCTGTCTACAAGCTGGATCTGCCGAAGGGTAGCAAAGCCTAGAACATTAAACCTGCAACCTTGGCAGGAGGATCTGAAACGTGTTGTGCTACCCTAGAACCAATCTGTGCTCTTAAACTTGCAGGCAGGATGGTAGGTTTACCTATACTCCACAAGCTGTCCCTAGCTGTGTTGATAAATGCAGCTCAATAAAGGAACAATGTCCCCATGATTAATACAGATCATTAACCTTGATACCATTAGGACCTTCTGGTTGCCAGTTGCATTCAGAAACAGATCACCGATTTCTAGTTTAAACCCAGGAAGTGGTTACCTAGTAAAGGGGATAGTCAAACCTATTGTGGGGACGAATAACACTGAAAAATAGGTATTGATTTCTCTAGTACTCAGTTCCCTTTGGCTTCAGATTATTCAAGTAAGAGTGGGTGCCCAGCATCCATCTTGTACTCATTTATCCAGACTAAAACAAGAATGATATATGAAGAAAATCTGATCGCATATTTCTCTTGCGTTGTAATATACTTGTTTTAATGATTATGGACACCCAAATGAGGTGAAGAAAGGGACCAGTTCTCCCACTTGAATATGAGGGGTTGCCCTAAATATAAAGGGAAGGGTAACCACCTTTCTGTATACAGTGCTATAAAATCCCTCCTGGCCACAGATAACATCCTGTTACCTATAAAGGGTTAAGAAGCTCAGCTAACCTGGCTGGCACCTGACCCAAAGGACCAATAAGGGACAAGATACTTTCAAATCTGGGGGGGCAGGGGAAGGCTTTTGTTTGTGCTCTTTGTTTATGTGGTTGTTCTCTCTTGGGACTGAGAGAGGCCAGACAGAAATCCATCTTCTCGAGCCCATCCTAATCCAAGTCTCCAGTATTGCAACCAGTATAGGCAAGCCAGGCAAGGTGGATTAGTTTCTTTTGTTTTATGTGAATTTTCCCTGTGTTAAAGGGAGTTTTATTCCTGTTTTCTGTAAATTTAAGGTTTTGCCCAGAGGGGGATCCTCTGTGTTTTGAATCTGAATACCCTGTAAAATATTTTCCATCCTGATTTTACAGAGATGATTTTTACCTTTTTTAAAAAAAAATAAAATAAAATACTTCTTTTAAGAACCTGACTAATTTTTTCCATTGTTCCAAGATCCAGAGGTTTGGGTCTTTGATGATTTTGTAACAAATTGGTTAGGATATTATTCTCAAGCCTCCCCAGGAAAGGGGGTTTGTGGGTCTTGGGGGGGATATTTTGGGGGAAGACGTCTCCAGATGTTCTTTGTTTAAAACGCTTGGTGGTGGCAGCATACTGATCAAGGACAAGGCAAAGTTTGTACCTTGGGGAAGTTTTTAACCTAAGCTGGTAAGAATAAGCTTAGGGGGTCTTTCATGTGGGTCCCCACATCTGTGCCCTAGAGTTCAGAGTGGGGAAGTAACCCTGACAGGGATTCTGGTAAGCCTCATGCTAGTTCAGTAGAAAAGGAAAACCATTATAGATATTTGTTGTGGAAGTTGCCTAATAGCAAGTGTCTTATTTGACTTCTGCTTTGCAGAGTTTGATTACCTTGTCTGTACATGAACCAAGTTCACTTATCAGTCTTTGGGGTATGTGTGGTGTTAGTCATATAAAATACCATATGACTATTACTAGGTAAACTGTAAGCGTGTCCTGGCTCTCATCTGCAAATCCATGATTGCTTTCTGATAGAAACTTTATAAATTAATTTGAAAAGCAGTTAAAAATATCTTGAGTACTGACAATATACAAATGGAGAAGGTAGGACTTTCTTTAGTGTGTTACATAAAGCCACAGAATGTAAGCAGGAAGAAAAATTAATGGTGCAATATGAAAATGGGAGAATGAACACATGTAGCTGTGTTGAGAAAAATTGCAAAAAAATGGAACCTTGTTTAACTGATGCTTGATATTGTTTTGCAAAAAAGAAGTTGGTCCAGTAAAATAATATGTGAGCTATCCATGGGTAGGCTGTTACCCCATGTTTGGAAGAGCTATTAGGCACCTGTCACAGTAATTAACTTGTAAAGTAATTTCCATATAATTGCAAATGTTTCTGGCTTTTTACAACAAAGCTAGTATAAGTTAGTATGCCACTGGTGTTTCTTATGTATTCACAAAGCACACTTTTAATCTACAATTAAAATGTGTACACGTGCATTCATTTGAGTTAAGATTTCCATTCCAGCTAATAAGGTGTATATAAAATCCAGAGTTCATGTTAGGAGATGAAAATTGGTATGATGCCCCCCCCTCAAAAAAGTACATTATTTAAATTCTTTCTTGGATAAGAAACCTGTGGCCTGTTAGGACATTACATATGACATTTATGTTGCACACCTGGCCATTCAGAACTTTGACAATGAGATCAGGGGAGGAGAACGCAATTCCTTCCATTTCTAAAGCACAGGCACCTCCCATTTGAGCTAAAGGAGAATCACAGAATCCTACAATAATTTATGTACTTAAACTGTTATGTCCCATACCCCCACTCTTCTCCAGACTAAACAAGCCCAATTTTTTAAAAAATTTTCCCTTGTAGGTCATGTTTTCTAGACCTTTAATCATTTTTGTTGATCTTCTCTGGACTTCTCCAATTTGTCCACATCTTTCCTGAAATGTGGCACCCAGAAGTAGACACAATACCCCAGTTGAGGCCTAATCAGCCTGGGGTAGAGCAGAAGAATTACTTCTCGTGTCTTGCGTACAACACTCCTGCTAATACAGCCCAGAATGATTTTTACTTTTTTTTTTTTTTTTTTGCAACAGCATTATACTGTTGACTCATATTTACCCTTGTGATCCACTATGACCCCCAGATCCCTTTCTGCAGTACTCCTTCCTAGGCAGTCATTTCCCATTTTGTATGGTTTTAACTGATCCTAAGTGGAGTACTTTTCATTTGTCCTTACTGAATTTCATCCTATTTACTTCAGATAAGGTGACCAGATGGCAAGTGTGAAAAATCAGGACAGGGAGTGGGGGCAATAGGCATCTGTATAAGACAAAGCCCCTAATATCAGGACTGTCCCTATAAAATTGGGACATTTGGTCACCCTAACTTCAGACCATTTCTCCAGTTTCAGATCATTTTTCAATTTTAATCCTATTCTCCAAAGCACTTGCAACCCCTCCCAGCTTGGTATTGTCCGCAAACATTGTATTTGTACTCTCTATATCATCATCTAAATCATTTATATCTCTAACTAGTTTAATCTTATTGTGTGCCTTGGGCTTTCTAATTTTGTCTCTACGTACTTGTGTTGTTTGTTTTTATGTTCATCCCTTGTAATTTGACCTAGTTTCCACTTTTTGTAGGATTCTTTTTTCAATTTCAGATCATTGAAGATCTTTTTCTGGGTAAGCCAGAGTGGTCTCTTGCCATATTTCCTATCTTTCCTATGAAGTGGGATAGTTTGCTCTTGTGCCCTTAATAATGTCTCTTTGAAAAACTTCCATAGCTATTAGTAGTAGAAGGCCCATGACACACAGCTGAGCAACTCTCATTCTATCCAGTAGAGGCCAGTGGTACTCTAGCAAAGGTAATTGTTAATTGGGTGAACTCATGCCTACTGGCATAGTTGGTGTGCTTTGCACTACTATGTGAGAGAGCTGGGCCAAGATTTTTCAAAAACAGAAGCCCAAATTAGGGTCCTAAAACTATATTTTGAAGCCTAAATAAAGGGCCAGAGTTTCCAAAGTTCTTTGCACGTAGCAGCTCTCCCAGTCCCCATAAGCATCTGCTTTACTATTAAACAGATTTTTTTGCAGTTGTGTTATAAATCTGTCTGCCTCACTCATGGTTTTCTGCCCCATGTGATGCATGTTAGGTGCCCAGAACTTCCCTTATTGAGGTTATTCCAAAGGGTAACCTTGTTCTGTCAAGGCTGACAGTTTTGTTCTTCACTTGTTGATCTTCTGAGGATGGGGGCCTCTAATGTCCTCTCGTCAATTGCTCACATGGTGATACTAATATCCCTAATTGTTCTTGAGAAAGAGACCACCTCTCATTTCCTGGGGTGATGGAGGGGAAGCTCATGAGTAATGACCTGAGCCAGTAGGGTGGGCTGCTCCTTCATGATAGCCTGAGTAGACATAGCACTCTCCTTGTCACGCTCATACTTCAGTTCCATCTGTGTAGCTGACACACTGGGGAGTCTAGTTTCAGAGTAGCAGTCGTGTTAGTCTGTATCCGCAACAAGAAAAGGAGTACTTGTGGCACCTTAGAGACTAACAAATTTATTTGAGCATAAGCTTTCATGAGCTGCAGCTCGCTTCATCAGATGCATGCAGTGGAAAATACAGTGGGGAGATTTATATACACAGAGAACATGAAACAATGGGTGTTACCATACACACTGTAATGAGAGTAATCAGATAAGGTGAGCTATTTCCAGCAGAGGAGAGAGAGGAAAACAAACAAACAAAAAAACCCTTTTGTAGTGATAATCAAGGTGGGCTATTTCCAGCAATTGACAAGAACGTGTGAAGAATAGTAGTGGAGGGAAATAAACATGGGGAAATAGTTTTACTTTGTGTAATGACACATCCACTCCCAGTCTTTGTTCAAGCCTAAGTTAATTGTATCCAGTTTGCAAATTAATTCCAATTCAGCAGTCTCTCATTGGGGTCTGTTTTTGAAGTTTTTTTGTTGAAGTATTGCCACTTTTAGGTCTGTAATCGAGTGACCAGAGAGTTTGAAGTGTTCTCTGGCTGGCTTTTGAATGTTCTAATTCTTGATGTCTGATTTGTGTCCATTTATTCTTTTACGTAGAGACTGTCCAGTTTGGCCAATGTACATGGCAGAGGGGCATTGCTGGCCCATGATGGCATATATCCCGTTGGTAGATGTGCAGGTGTACGAGCCTGTCAAGATTCCTTCCCCACTCTGAACTCTAGGGTACAGATGTGGGGACCTGCATGAAAGACCCTCTAAGCTTATTCTTACCAGCTTAGGTTAAAAACTTCCTCAAGGTACAAACTTTGCCTTGTCCTTGAACCCTATGCTGCCACCACCAAGAGTATTAAACAAAGAACAGGGAAAGAGCCCACTTGGAGACGTCTTCCCCCAAGCCCTACACACTCTTTCCTGGGGAGGGCTTGATAAGAATCCTCACCAATTTGTACAGACCCAAACCCTTGGATCTTAAGAACAATGAAAAAATCACTCAGGTTCTTAAAAGAAGAATTTTAATTAAAGAAAAGGTAAAAGAATCACCTCTGTAAAATCCGGATCGTAAATACCTTACAGGGTATTCAGATTCAAAACAAAGAGAATCCCTCTAGGCAAAACCTTAAGTTACAAAAAGACACAAAAACAGGAATATATATTCCATCCAGCACAGCTTATTTTACCAGCCATTAAACAAAAGAAATCTAACGCATTTCTAGCTAGATTACTTACTAACTTAACAGGAGTTGTGAGGCTGCATTCCTGATCTGTTCCAGGCAAAAGCATCACACAGACAGACCAAACCCTTTGTCCCCCACCCCTCCAGATTTGAAAGAATCTTGTCCCCTCATTGGCCATTTTGGGTCACGTGACAGCAGGTGAAAGCTTCTTAACCCTTTACCAGTGAAAGGATTTTGCCTCTGGCCAGGAGGGATTTTATAGCACTGTATACAGAAAGGTGGTTACCCTTCCCTTTATATTTATAACAGAGCCTATGATAGTGTGTCTGATGTAATTGATGGTGTCCCCTGAATAGATACGTGGACACAGTTGGCAATGGGCTTTGTTGTAAGGATTGGTTCCTGGGTTAGTGGTTCTGTTGTGGTGTGTGGTTGCTGGTGAGTATTTGCTTCAGGTTGGGGGGCTGTCTGTAAGAAAGGACTGGCCTGTCTCCCAGGATCTGTGAGAGTGGTGGGTCGTCCTTCAGGATAGGTTGTAAATCCTTGATGATGCACTGGAGAGGTTTTAGATGGGGGCTGAAGGTGATGGCTAGTGTCGTTCTGTTGTTTTCTTTGTTGGGCCTGTCCTGTAGTAGGTAACTTCTGGGTACTCTTCTGGCTCTGTCAATCTGTTTCTTCACTTCAGCAGGTGGGTACTGTAGTTGTAAGAATGCTTGATAGAGATCTTGTAGGTGTTTGTCTCTGTCTGAGGGGTTGGAGCAAATGCGGTTGTATCATAGAGCTTGGCTGTAGACAATGGATCGTGTGGTGTGGTCTGGGTGAAAGCTGGAGGCATGTAGGTAAGTATAGTGGTCAGTAGGTTTCCGGTATAGGGTGGTGGTTATGTGACCATCGAGTTCCTCCATTGATTATGGTCACTTGTGGGTTGTGATACTACTTCCCAGGTGATGCCAGCACATTTGATGTCCTCTGTCACTGTCTTCAGCCAGTTCTTCCTTGCTTTCTCTTTCCTTTCTGGGCTACCCAATTAAATGCTTGCTTACCATGTCTCACCTTCCACATGGTGTACATGTCCCAAGCAACTGAGCCTTCCTTTCTTTGCTGTATTTTCCAACGTGTCCTGTTCTGTCAGCTTCCTTATGCTCACATTTGTTTTCTTTCCACGAAATATGCAGCATCTTCCTCCACCATCTGGGGTGGGTAGCCGCTGATCTTTTTTTTTTTTGTTTATTTATTTAATTAGCCACTGGCATCAGCTAAGTCTTTCATTTCTAGCATAACCTGTGCTAGTTTCCTCCATATTATACAAAGTACATACATTCCATGTGCCTACTATTGTTACAGATTTGGTCATCAGGATGTGATGTCTTGAGATCTCAGCTTCCTTTTACCTTTCACTGGGATAGGCCATACTTGAGCTCCACCTGCACCTCCCAGTCTCAAGATTTCATTTAAATGACCTGTTTCTCTTGCAGTAAAGTTTTTTATGTGAGTAGGTTGCAGACCCAAGTGTAGAACCCTCCTCTCTTACCCCAGCTTGAGACCGGCACCATTGCTAGTAATCGAGAGGGAATATTACTGGAAAGGGATGGGGCAGACCAGGAAAACCACAGAAATGCAGTGCTACATATTTTCCTTCTGTGTCATTCTCCTGTTGTGACCAATTAGTAGGTGGTGCCCAGCAAAGTGTAACATAAATGCATTCCTGATAGACCTGAGGCAGTCTATATGAAGGAGGTCCCTCTAATGACAGGTCAGTTATGAGTGATACTTCCTAGTAAAATGAGGATGAACTTCAAGAAGTCTATGAGGTTAAGGACTTGCATCCATGCAGTGGGTGGAGGCAATAAGAGGAATCATTGGAGTGGTTGATGGGAAGAGATTAATTCCCCCAGGTGTAGCATGAAAAATTAATCCATTACTGATAATACTCATGTTGAAGGGAAAGCACTTCAAAGCTTCTGACACAAAGGAGTGGGGCAAGGGATCCCAACATCATCATTAAGTGACGACTCCTTTTATTTAAAAATAACATTGTCGTTCTCTGGTGCGTAAATGACGTATCGGAAAAGAAGGATGAAAAGATTTCTTCAGAGATCTTCATGCTCACTTTTACAAACTTCACTGAGAGGATTAACATGAGAACTGTGAATTGGGTTAGTTGAAGGAATGGCTAGCAGTATGGGAAAACAAGAGACAGTAAAGTAGTGAACTAATATTTCTATATATTAAGAACTGCAGTGTGCTGTATTGCTTTACTGTGCCAAAAAGTGCCTTTTTCTTAATATGCACTATGATAAGGGATGGTAATAAGAGGAATGTTTGTAACAAGTCAGAGTAGAAAACTAATTAGATTTATTTATTTTTCTCTCTCAACTGAATTAATGAAGTTAAAAGAGTGTCTCTGAAAACTGTGCTCTTAGGATGAATGCTATCAACATTTTTAAGAGACCTGCAGTAAAGTGAGCACAATATATGCTTCAAACCTCAGGTTAATATTTTCTGCAGCTAATTTCTCAGTCTAAATAATAAATGGCAAAACTTTGCCATAGGCCTTACCTGCGCAGTCTTATGCTAAGCTAAATTTAGTACAAATTTGGAAGTAAATTTCTTTGATTTTTCCACAGTTGCCAGTTCTCTTTGTTCCTTTGGAAAGCTTAAAATGTTTCTATCTCACTGTTGGGTTAAACTTGTACAATTAAAAATATTGTACTCCCAAGCCCTTGGCTAAAACTCTGATTGTGGATTTATGAGATAACCAGCCATTCAAATTAATTAGTTCTGTTTCATCATTTAAAACAAAATACCTCAGGGTTGGGAAAATAATAGGAGTTTTCAGTACTTGTGAGTATGGGAATTTGCCCATCTTTTGCCTGCCTGACAGATAAGATACATTAGCAGTGCCGTGTATTACTTTTTGCAATAAAATCATCTCCCTTGTACCCTATTATGCTTTGATATACGTATCCTTGATTTTTACAATAAAAATTAGATCATATATTCTTTCTCACGGACATATATAATCAGTCCTTTTATACTCTGAGGGTCAAATAAAAATCACTGAATTTACTATTTATGTATTCAATATGATTTTAGCACTATTTTGAATACTGTGCCATCACTTGTCATGATTTTCATAATTACCTGTGACAAAGTTTCTGGTTACTTGTCCTAAGGTATAGGAAACACAGTAACCACAGGACCAGCTGCTTCTGCTAAATTTGTGTGGGCTAATCACAGCTTGAATAAAACAAGATCCAACTAGAACTTTTTCCCACACTTCAAAATTAATCTTATGTGAAGTTTGGAAAAGTCTGAATAGTCTTTCTTCCTGTCCCCATTGCTGTGTTCGGTGTTTCCTGGTTATAGATGAAGCCAGACTCAGAACTGTGAAAACACTAGACCACGTTAAAGGCTGTTCTTCTGGTATTTTTGAATTGCCTGGAAACAGGAAATGCCAAGAATGTCATGAATCTGTTCTCGTGCTTGAACTGACTCTCATCATCTTTTGTAGTTCTTTTCATTGAGATCTATTTGGACTTTCCACATTGCCAGCTGCTCATTTATATATTTCACCTTCATAGAATCATAGACTCATAGGACTGGAAGGGATCTCGAGAGGTCATCTAGTTCTGTCCCCTGCATTCATGGCAGGGCTAAGAATTATTTAGACCATCCCTTACAAGTGTTCGTGTAACCTGCTCTTAAAAATCTCCAGTGATGGAGATTCAACAACCTTCCTAGGCAATTTATTTCAGTGCTTAGCCACCCTGGCAGTTAGCAAGTTTTTTTCCTAATGTCCAACCTAAACCGCCCTTGCTGCAATTTAAGCCCATTGCTTCTTGCCCTATCCTCAGAGCTTAAAGAGAACAATTTTTTCTCCCTTCTCCTTGTAACAACCTTTTAACTTTGTTATCATGTCCCATCTCAGTCTTCTCTTCTCCAGAATAAACAAATCCAATTTTATCTCCGCATGGGCAAGAGCATCTTTACCAGAACGACAGATACTTAAAACAAAAAGCTAAAGTTTTTTGCTCCTATTGTTCTCTCTTTGCAGCTTTAGTGCAGATGAAGAAGATGGCGATGACTTTATTTCAAAGGCACTTTACATATTAGCCAGGGACCATGTCCTTCTGTAAAGTGATGTGGGGCAAAAGCTCTTCCTTTTCACTGCTTGCTTTCCAGCAAGTTGCTTCTGAAGGAATAACTCAGTTGCAACTTCTTTGCTCCCTCAAACACAGCAGCTGCAGTTCTGGGTGAATACTATTAACTGGGCAATGGAAAAGAAAGAGATGTCTTATTTCCTCCTCGTTGTAGTGTGACTGCCAACCTAGCCCATAGAAATATTAGAAATTCACTTCTTGTAGGATCAATGAAGAAGTGAGTTTCCAGGGAGGATTTAAATAAGGAGGAAGCAATGCTTGCAGAGGAGTCAATGTGAAAATGGAGTGGAGAATGGGAATGTTTTTGTCTCTGGTAAGAGATTCTTTTACTATAATCTATATTTATTTTATGTTCAGCTTTTCTGTTTAGCTCTCTTCATACATTAATAGCTCTTAATCTCTCAAGAAACCTTTTGTGCAGTGATTACTAATAAGTCAGTGTCCAAATCTCAGGTGTTCTTTCACCCTCGATACAAAAACATGTTTGTTCATGCAAACTCCTGCCAACCACCCCCACCCCAGTTCTGATTGGATAGCTTGTGTAAATCACCAACAGAGTGTGAATGTAAGATTTTCATAATGAAATGTTAATGAATATTCTTCAGGCTGAAAATTGATCAATGACTTGAAATTAAAAATTTTATTTTGAATTTGCTTTCACTGAGTGTTCAAGTATGTGAACATGCCACTTTTTTTCTTCACAAATATTTACAGAAAATGCAAAGTAAAGGGCTGCAAACACTGTCAAACTGAAATTCACTTTCAAATATGAATAAAAGTACCTGGACTTTTCCACCACTATTTGCCAGCATCTCGGCTATAGGATCAAGAAGGCCATTGCCTTTTCACCCCAAAAATCCCACCCAAATCAAAAAGGGGATAAAGAGATTTGTGAGACTAAAACAAATACTACACTGCAGACTTTCTTCCTAATGGTTTGCCTTCCAGAGCTGCCAAGTAGACAGCATATTCATGCTACCAGTTAACCACCTGTAAGTACACTTTGTTCTGAAACACCCCCAGTTCTTACATATGAAGATAGGTGCTGTTGTCACTTAATCACCCTTCATAGGGTTGGTCTTTGAGCCATTACTCATTTTCTGTCCTGATTCGGGGTCTGTGGACCAAAATCAGACCTCACATAAACAGGCAGGAAACGCCAATGGTGCTGCACTTTCTTACACCAGGTTGGAGTTTGGCCCTGTTTAGGTATGGGCAGAGAAGACTATCTCAGGAAGGTAGCCAAGTGCAATCCCAAAAAGGTGGCGTCTGGTAGGAAATACTTGAGGAATGTATGCTTTAATAAACCAACCCCTTCAAAACATTATTTGTATAACTTTAGCTGGGTTTTTGTAGCTGTTGGAAGCAAAAGAATAAAATCTTTTATTTGGGCAGCATCTTCCTCTTTGCAATCCTCTTTTGGTGTCAGATAGGATAAGAAGATACAGCACTCCAAATTCTAGTAGTGGTTGCATATGGAGGCAAGTTCCTGTACTTCAGATGGAAATCCAGGAAAATCCTGTTAGGAGGAAAGTCCTATTCAGTAAGAACTTTGAAAAACAAAACAAACAAATGTGGCTTTTACTTAATGCCCTGCCCCTCACATATAAATATTCTATTGTTCTTGTAAGGATGTTGACCAAATATAGCCTATAGTGGCGTACCAATGTCTTTAAAATGGTCTTGTACTTACAGTAGTCAAACATTTTCCATTAGCACACTTTGCATTTAACAAACTATTTTTGTGGAAGGGGAAGCTTCAATCTACTGATACTTGTCTTGAAGCAACGAATTTTTCATCATCCCACAGGGGGGTCTCTCTTCTAAAGCTTTTATCTTTTGAGTGAGGTCAGAGGTTATGATTTTCTGAGGTTCTGAAAAGATGTACATGGGGGAGTCTTTGATCTTGGATGCACTGGCAAGTTAGCAAATGTATTTGCAAGGGTGGAAGACTTAGAAAGAGAGAATCACTACAAAGTCATACTTGCAAAACACTGTCACAGTTCAGGGCAATGGTGGTCCAGTGAGGGCACCCACTCAGAGGCTTCCAGCTCTCCAGTATGAAGATACATGTGTCTCTCTCCTTTCTGACTGGGGTATTTCCAGGCTGTACAGTTCCCTGCCTTCACTATGTATTTCTCAGCAAAGACAGTTGATCTAAACAGACCTGCTTGCTTTGTCTTCAGAGACTGTAAGAGTGACTGGCTACAGATATGTTACCACAGTTTTCTAAGCAAACCTACTTTATTCTTAAGGTAAAAAGCATCACAGAGAACATAAGAACCTACATGCATCTTAATAATCGCACCTGAATTTGTGCATACTTTAGCATGAATTCTGGCAAGATAAGTCCTTCATCTCTCTCTCTCTCTTCCCCCCCCCCCATCCCCATCAGAGTCCTTGTGGTTACAAGTTCATCACAGCTTGTGTTCAGAAAAAGCACACATAACAAGTTTAGTCTAAGCTTTTATACAGATCAGGGGTCTTTTATGGACTAATTACCTACTTTTGGGTGTGTGTGTTGTGGGGGACCTTCAAATGCTTTGCTTCAGAAAGGAAGAATTTGCATTCTCCTTACCTCAAGGGTTCCTAATGAAATCTACTTCATTTATTGTATTGTTCTAAAAAGACCTTTGAACCATTTCATACCTTCCAGACACTGCATTAATCTTGTCTTCCTACTAAAGATGTGCCACACAATCTCACAACAGTACACAAACATTTGCAATTCTCATACAATGTTCCCCAAAGGTGATGCAGTAAGATTTAACTTTATTGAATTAAGTTCCTTCAGGATATTGTCAGTCTATCTTACATAGTATGGTATCTACTTTTACCAAACTTCATCACACAGTTTTAATAATTCCTCTGACTTAGCAAAGAAACTTGTTCTTAATTTTAACAATTCACCAGCAATGTTAAAGCGCCGTGTAATTACGGCACAAGCCCTGAGAGACAGCTCTCCCAGCGCTGTAAAAAAACCCCCACTCCTATGAGGGGAATAGCTTCCAGCACTGGGAGCGCTGTCTGGTGTGCTGTCTACACTGGCACTTTACAGCGCTGAAACTCGCAGCACTCGGGGGTGTTTCTTCAGACCCCTGAGTGAGAAAGTTCCAGCGCTGTAAACCGCCAGTGTAGACAAGCCTATAGTGATCTAAATCAACTATGCAGTACATATTTACTGAGCCACTAGGGCTTTATGTAATGTAGTAGACCCTTTGCATTACTCTGGCTTCTACAATGTAGCCATCAATTTTAAATAATAAAACCTGATTTTCCCTATACTACTAATTGTGCTTTTAGATTCCATAATACATTCTTTCAGTATACCTTGAAAGATATGCAAACATTCAGTTTAATAATGTATTTGCCTAATGCATATGAACTTGTCATGAGACATTTATATTTAAATATCTATATTTTACACTAAACTTTGCAACTGCTTTTAAGAAGGGGGGGGGGATGATTTATAAATATGGAATTGCTTCTTAACTTCCACAGCTATTTGGACAACTTCAAAGGCTTTCTTTGCCAAGGAAAAATCATGTTCTATGTAAAAAAGATATTGTACATGTCTGTGGAAAATCTTCATCCTCAAATGACTTAAGCAATTCTGTGGAGTAGTGACTTTAGAACATTTATAAAACTTATTCATTACATGAGCTTTGATTGGCAATGGTTGATGCCTCTAGGCAGTTCATCTATACAGCTACATTTTAAATAAAAGTAAAGCAGAACATTTTCTACAACATGTCCCTTATGTTCTCAGTTTAGTATTCTCCTGTTGTTGCCACAGACTGCTAAGGGAAAGCATAATTTATCTATTTGTCTTGTGGAATGTCTGTTTAAACATGCTTCACTGGAGTCTTTAAAAAAATCTTGATTTCTCCAGAGATTCCTATTCACAAGTGCTTCTACTTAATATTATGCAATTATTACAATATAAACTATAAGTGAAATATAGTGAGTGTCTAATAATATTTATTACCAAAGAGAACAAACATACCATTCTTAATAAACAATGTCCACCTCTCTGAAACAAGTATTTTAGGCTTCAAAGACCTATTGAAGTCAGTACTAAACCTTCCTATTGACTTCAGTGGGCTTTGGCTCAGGCCCTAATTGAAGGGAATTCTGAAGAACTTTAGGGGAGAGCTTTGGTATACAGCTCCCTCCCCGCCCCCCCATTGTTAACTAATAAAGTTGTAGTGCTTAAATCCATCACTGTGTATGTCTGTGTCTCACCTGCATGTCTTGGTCAAATCTTTCTATTGACTTTGCATCTTGTTTGGCTGTGGATCAGGACCTAATTGAGAAGGGAATTCTAATGTACTTTTAGGGCTTAATTCTGTCCATTTACCACATGTTGAGTAGTACCTTACTTTATGGGTAATACCACTAATGTGGTATTTTTTTTGAAGTAAGGCACCACTCATTGTGGGTGGCAAAATTGTGATTGATTAACAGAAAACAAGGATAGATAACACAGGTACAAACAGGTATTTAAAGAAAAATCTGATGGTCAGTTGCCAGAGAAAAGATGGAACTCCTTCTTTTAACGTATTTACAGAAGGTGGCTTACTGCTCAATATACCATTGCTAATATACTCTTCTTTTCAGTAGAAACTGAAGATAAACATGTTAGTCTTTTACACTAGCAAGGCAGATGTTAACAAATAACTTTTCATAGTTTTTTCCAGTTGAAGGATATACTGGATCCTCTCAGGTAGAAAAAGGCAATGTGTTTAAGTGGAAGTTTGATTAAGGGCTAGCACAGATCTCTTGCCTTAAAGTAGGATGGTGACTTTGAAACTTGTTGAAGAGTGTATAAATGTGCTGTAGCATGTCAATCTGCATGACAAAATAGGGATCCGATTGCTTTGAAAACAAGTGGTTATTTCCTGATCTCAGGTCTATAAATGTAATCTTTCTGTAAATGCGGACTCTAGTTTGATGATTCTTTTTCAAATTGCTGCAACTAATAACTGCAAATAAAAAATACTCCAGTGTGGTTGAGTGTGCCCCCTTCAGGTGGTGCATTACCACCATGACCCCCATTCTTGGATCCACATCTCTCCAAGGATCGCGGTGTCCTGAGGACCACCTGAAGGGGGCATACTCAACCACATTGCAAATAAAAAATACTCCAATGTGGTTGAGTGTGCCCCCTTCAGGTGGTCCTCAGGACACCGCAATCCTTGGAGAGATGTGGGTCCAAGAATGGGGGTCATGGTGGTAATGCACCACCTGAAGGGGGCACACTCCAACCACAGAGAATTCCCAGAACAGGCTGAGGAGGTCTCAGAGTGGTGAGTGGACCCTGTTATAGTCCCCATTACTGTCGTATCTGGTACATTAACAATTGTGATGCATTAAACCTCACAATACCACTGTGTTGTAGGTTCATAGATTCCAAGGCCAGAAAGGACCATATTGATCTAATTTTGCCTCTTATAGGCTATAGTTAAAATTAATTATTTTGGGGAAGTTTTATGGCCTATATTAAATATCAATCTTGATTTTTAAAATTCAATGATGGAGAATCTACCATGACCATTGGTAAGTTGTTCCAAGGGTTAATTACCCTCACAGTTAAAAATGTATGCCTTATTTCTAGTCTGGATTCATCTACGTTCATCTTCCAGCCTTGAAGTAGTACTATTATCCCCATTTTACAGATGGCAACTGAAGCACAGAAAGACTATTGGATTTATCCCATGGTCATGCAGGAATCTTCTGGTAGAACAAGGGCCTGAACCTGGCTTGCCAAACACTCAAGCAACCACCATAACCACTGGACAATCCTTCCAAACTGTAGGAATGAATAGTCCCAAGTAGAGATGGCTCAAGGTTCAAAATGTATGGCTCTGGCAGTCAAACACCTGGACTCTGGCGATGTGCTCAAATGCAGGGTTTTGGTCAGGCTCCATATAACAATATATATGAAATCTAAATCTGGATTTTAAACATCTCCAAAGATTGGGGGGATTAAAGTCCAAAATTAGGCTTCGAGCTCATAGCTGTAACTTCCAAATCCACTCAGCAAATCAGCTGCAAAACTGGGACTCAGGAGTTCTGATTCTTAGTTCCTTGAACTGAACACTGGCTAAGATTCTCTGCTTCACAGCTGCTCCTCTCCATGCTGCTGCATTTCTAAGGAAACCGTTGCTCTTGAAATGTTGTGTAGCTTCTAGAAAAATAATTTGACAGGCCATGTGTTATCAAACAGGATTCACTTTAAGCAGAAGAATACGTGTTTTGTGTGGTTTTTCCTGATAGTGAGAAACTATTAACAAAATTTTTTTCACTTGACTTTGCTGCTCAGAGCTTTTGTATGTGAAAATGGTTAATGAAATGTAAGTGAAAGCAGTGTACTTGGTGAGTGATTACAAAAGGAAAAACCTGTATAGCTTTTAAATGTTGTGTCTTGTGGTAAACAGTGATTTTTAGCAAGTGATGGGTCTATTTTTCCCAATGTGTTTCTTCTGAGAATCTGCAGCAGACTGCCTGTAACTGCTCATTGCTCTCATTAGTATATCTCCCTCCTGGCAACTCTCTAATAGTTTACATCTCTCGGGGATGAAAATTACTGTTTTAATTAAAACAATTTGTTTCAAATGGGGCTCCCAAATCCCAGTAAGATGTGTTAGGAGCCTGGGGTAAAGAATTGAAAAAAGGAGAGTAGCAATTGTTTTTAGGGCCTACAGTGAAGCTCAGTATGTGAGTTCAGGATTCACACAAAGTATCTGAAGCCTGATTAACAGCTAAAGTTACCAATATTCAAAAGAACTGGAAAGATTAGGAACAGAAATCTTGTCTATTAAATGCTTCAGTAATTTTGCAAGGTAAGTGTGCACACACATCCATGTGGTGAGGGATGGGGAAGAAAGTCACTGGACTTGGAGATTTTTGTCTTTTTTTCTCTCCCCCCCCCCCACCCCCATTCTTAGGCAGCACATTAGCAAGATTCCCCACACCCCAATTTTAGTTCTTAAGGACCTTAACTGATGCAGTATTAATATTCTGTCAGCTCCACTCAAATATCATGTCTGCTCTCCTGTAAGCTCATAATTCAGCAAGTTCAGAAAGCTTTCCCTAAAGCTTTCCCTGAAGTTAAACATGGTGAACAGTTATAGCCCTACACAGCTATGGTAAGATGTTAGTGATCATGAATTTACAGAAGATTAAACTATTTGCCAAAAGTGAAGGGAGAATAGAAAACACTCGTTAGACTTCTATCCAGGGTGCAATCACTAACACTAGCCTTTGAAAACTCCCTCAGTACATCCATGTATCAGTGGACAGTTAAGACTGAAGCAGTGCATGGCTGCTAGAAACATCTGGTGCTGGTTGGCAACCCATGAGAATCCAAGGGAGCTGAGTCATGCAAAAGCTATGGATGCATGGCTAACATGCTTGTTTTGAAACAGCCTACTAATTCAGTTACCGAACAATAAGCAGGCGTGGAAACTTTGAAATCTTGAGCCTACACAATTGTGATAGAGAGGCAAACACCCAAAAGTTTGGAGATATTTAGATCTGATATTTGGTTTGGGACCATCTATGATCTAAATATAAAAATAGCTAGACTCAATTGTAGGCAATACCCATACTTCATTTGGATTTTGCACAAGTTAATTGTTAACTACGTGGAACTTCTCATGGTGCATGGAAGAAAGAGTAAGTAACTTGAAATAGGCAACCAGGAAATATGAGAGCATGAGCTACCTCTCCTATTCTTACTAAAATTGAATGTCCTTTGATATTGGAAACAACTCAGACTATTTCTGTGGGTTATGGCATATATTTCACATAAAATGAATGTGAAGCCCATTGTCTCCTTATTATCAGTGATGCCAAAAGACATCAGAATCCTTTAAAGAGGTTAAAGCAGATGTTTAAATAATATTATGGTATAAGAAAAGGATGAGAGTGCCTTTGCTGGGAAAACAGGTCCATTGGACTGGAGGAAGGAACACATCAACTTCTTTCTAGTTTAGCTTCTTAAATCACAATACAGCAAAAAAAAAAAAAAAAAAAAAGGGAGATTTTTACAACAAGGTGGGGACATATTGATATGTCATGTATACGTACCATAACTCTATAATGTCCTTTATTTGGAAGGATAAACAAAACTAACTGAAGCACCTATCACTGGCCACTGCTGGAAGACAGGATACTGGGCTAGATGGACCATTGGTCTGACCCAGTATGGCCGTTCTTATGTAACTTCTCTGACAGAGTTCATGGAGACTTGTCTCTAAACTTTAACTGCATCTTCATTGGTTTCTTTAGACTCCTTAGAGGAATAATTCAGCCCTTAAGATCAAAAGAATGTACTTTGTTCTGTATAAAATTGGAGGCATTTGTCACTGTTTTGAGCTGGGTGTTTGCTCCAACTTTCTCCTACTCTCTCTCCCTCACATTATCTCTGATGCTCTGATTTCCTCCTTCACCTTTCCTGCTTTACACCTTAATTTTTTTCTACTGTGAGTCTTGAATAACTTGTGGTACCTCAGTTTGGTTTTGAGCATGTTTACCTATGTGCCTTGAGGTTTGATAGTCTTCTCACAGTTAAGTATTTTGATACATTTACAAGCCCACTAATTAGATGCTATTTTAATGCTGAAACCTCTCCTCACCATTATACAGCCAGATTTTAGCTTTTGTCATCCCCTTAGATAAAGTGTCAAGTGCGGCACATTAATATTAAATTGCTGACCATCTGTTATCCCTATATTGTTGCTCTAAGCCAATTTTTGTCCCTAATGTTAAAAGACTGGTTTCTTTATTAACATAAACTTCTGCTTTCCTGAGTTGTCGTAAAAATTAGTCTCCATGTTCACTACTACAACATAGCTGCAATGAGTGGTGGTGTAAATATTCTTTAGCCAATAATTTTAGTCACTTCTGTTTGTTCAAAACAAGGAATCTTCCTAAATAAATAACTTTACAGCCTGAAATTTGATTCCCTCCCCCTCCCCCTCCCCCCCGTATATCTTGATATTTGGAAATGGCTGACATATCTGGCTTTAAGGCAGTGATACTCAAATATTTTTGTTGCTGAACACCTAGTCTAATGAAATAATCCTGGAGTCACTAGATCTCCTTGTCATGACAAAATATCACCATCTCTCCTTTAAATTGTCGATTTCTTTCTCTCTCACCCACTTATCTTTTTGGTTTTTGTATTTCTTATGCTCTCCTTCATCTCATAAAATGTCTATCTTTCAGACTGTTTAGAGAGGGACAGTAGGTAGGAGAACACCTACTTGTGGGGCTGGGCTCTTGCAACTGAGTTTTGAAGGAGCAGAGAAGCCGAGTTTTGAAGGAGCAGAGCAAGTTAAGCTTGCAGCTTTATACGTGAGCTGCTCAATGCATTATGGGATGTTATGGGAGCAGGGAGAGGGAGTGCAAATGACTTTTAAGGAATGGTCTGTTGCTTTTCCCTGAGCCAGGGGAGCATGTTTGCACTGAACTTTCAGTGTTTCCACTGCTTCTCTCGTAGCCATGTTATCATTCCAGTTCTTAGTGTCTTTAACACTTTTGAAATAACTAGAGATTAAAGTTTTTTCCATTGTTCTTAAAATGGTTATGAAGAAGCACTTCACAGCTGTTAAAAACCACTTGACTAACAGAGTGTAAGTTATACTTATTGAGTATTTTCTAGCAGAAAGCTTCAAAATTAGGACAGCGTAAAATATTCAGTTTGTAATAGGAACAATATCCTTTTTAAATATTGCAGTTATTGTTGGACACTGTAGTAAAATGCACATACAAGTGGCCATATGCTGGACCATTTATACTGCTCCATTGACACAGGCTGAAAAGCTGTCTTAAGTGAGAGGGAGCATAGTCCTTTCCACCATTCCCAGCACTCAACTAGCCTAGGAAATAAGCGGGGGCGCATGCCGGAAGGGATGTAGTCTGAATGCGCCATTGTTACCAGCAAAAATCTAGGGCACTCTTCCTGAGGGCTCAAAGCATAATTTAGGTATTCTCACCCTTTCTCTACTGAAGGCTCAGGGTGTAAAGCACCTACCCTTTCCCACAGGCTCAGGGCTATACAGGTTTGCAGAACCTTTTCCCAATGGAAGAGTCTTACACAGCTATGCTTTAAATATCTATTTATTAGCAACACAAACAGAATACATATGCCAAGCAAATCTCTTATGCTCACCACTCCCAGTATACAGACAAACTTCACCCAATGGCCAGTCAGAATCCATTTGTCCGGGGGTTTCCAGTGATGGCTCTGCACGGCAAGGTCATGCAGAGGGGTCAGAGTTCAGCAGCTTGATGTTGAACTGTAGTTTGGAGACAGTTCCTGAAGAGCACTGTTAAGTTAATTTCACTAAACCTATATAATGTAAACAATCAACTAATATGATATTCCCTAGGTAACGAAAATTTAAACAGTCATGCACTGGCACATATGTTTCCTCCTCCCTGTTCAAAACTTTTTACATTTTCTCTCTCATGCCCAGATTGTAACTTATGACCACCTCTGTTAATGGCAGATGGTCAGCATAAATTTGCAGGTCAGCATTTATCTTATCTATTTTGCCCTTTGTTGGGTCTTTCTGTTTCCTCCCTCAACTTCCAAGTGCCTGGGTGTCTCCACTTTACAACCCTTGGTGTTATAAACCTGTTTAGGGTCATTCCTGAGGTGCCTTTTCAGCAGCAGAGTATTTTTCTTAATTTCTGTGGTGAAATCCCTGAGTTTTGCCCAAGGCTAGTTTAGTATGGGGGTAAGCTAAGTCCCAGGCCTACATCTTGCTCCATCAATCCCTACCAGTGTAATGACCCCAGACAAACTTGCATTGTTTAGAGTAGCCCTAAAGCAGTTCTAAACTATTCTGGGAGGGACTGATGGAGAGCCAAACCTGGCACTGGGGTCCTGGAAATGGCCCAGGATTCATTGCAAGGTTACTTTTTGTTTGCTTTATCAGCCTGTATGTGACCATAATGTTGCATCTATCATAGGATTTGAACAAATTGAGCCTCTCTACTATCACACTACTTAGAAATTCAAACAGATGTTAGTACTTGGATGTAGAGGCCTAGTGTTGCATTCTTTACATCCATCGAGATTTGGGGGCAGGAGGAACGTAGGGGTGCACCTGTTGCATTCTTCCACAGGGGCACAGACACCTTTTTTATTGGGGGGAGGAGGAAGAGGTGAGACAGAGGTAAAAGACAATAGCTGATTTGCCACCCTTCATAAAGGGAAATAAACGAGCTTCTGTTTTAAACTCAGTTGTTTTTATTCATATAATTTCTATTTTTTTTTTTTTGGCAGGGGGCTTTAGCCCCTTGCCCCCAAGCACCAATTGTCCACACACATTCCATTCTCTCCGGTTATGCCATTACAGTGTAGCAGTGCAGAAGAAAAAAATCAAACAATTGGTAAATAGTCCTACAATATAGGAACAGCTCTAGGAGACGGTTAATGTTTAAAGTTTACAAGGTAATCTAATTACATTGAAAACTGCCTGCTTGGAAAAGGTCCAATACTTTCCTTCCTTTTTTGAGCTCATTACTGTTGCTGTACAGAGAGCCTCATCTCCACACAATAACTAGCACTGCCATCTGAGGCTGTGACTTAGAGGTCTCTGTGGAAGATTACCACAGGTGCTACATTTGGAGCTTCTTTCCATCTGTCAAATCAATCTCCGCTCATGTTAATGTTAACGTTGGTGGAGCAAGAATTCCTTGTCTGACATTTACAAAGTACTGTTCTGATATTTGGGCCAACCAATTTACCTTAATTGAGCTAAAATGTAGGTAAAATTCATAAGATACCCTCTTTTCCATCAACATTATAGGTTACTGTAAGTTGATTTCAGTAATGAATATTAAAAACAGGTGCAGAAGCACCAGACAGATTAAATTAGTCCAGACAAAAACAAGCTACGCTGATTTTATTCATGGACTATGTTGAAATCATGCTTAGTAACATGGGAATGAGCTATTCCACCCATCACTCCCTTTTTGGGTCCTAAAGAAAAAGACGTGGGGGGCGGGAATATAGAACAGAAGGAAACTGGAGTGAGCTTCACCATCATGGCTGCCACTCCTGCTGTCTTTGGGGACCTCAGACTCGGCACACCACTTCTGAAAGGTTGCTGACCCCTGTACCTAGTCGTTTCCACTCTTCGGTAGGAAGCTTTAGTGCTGCCTTCCATGCAATTCTGTGTTCCTTACTTGACGGTGCTGTGTAAAGATACAAATAGTACTTACTAGCCACACTGCTCACCTGACTTAAAATGGACTCCAATACCATCACCAAACATTGGAACAGGAAGAAGCCAGAGAAAACTCCTCAGAAATATAAATAGAAGGTAAGAGGACAGAAGTCTATTCTTTCTGAGCTAAGAGCAATTGGAAGATAGCAACTCTGCAGCATGCTGGGTTCTCCTTTCCTAATGTCCCCTTGAGAACTTGCATATAATTCAGTAAGGAATTTTAATACAATTAACATACATTTTAAGAAAAACCCTTTTCAAGATCTCTACCTGTTGCATTTCCACCTCTTCTACAGCAGATTTGAATTAGTTAGCTACTGGCAATGCTATAACCCTAATTCATCTCGCATGTATTTGGGAAAGTGGGTTGATGAGCTCAATATGGTTTATTGCTTTACGTATTTTTTTTTCTTGAGGAAACTGTAAATATCCACTGTGCCTTCTTGAGCTGGGGATATCTCTTTCCACCTACATCCATGGAAATGAATTAATCCCTGGGATTCATAAAGGTTTATTTGTGATAACTTAAAAGCTCATTGAAGATTCTGGAGATTCTATGTTTCAGAACTCACTACTCTAGATTTATTTAGAAGTCTTTTGTTTACACTTCTCTCCTGCCCAATAAATGTTGATCGAAAATATTTCTAATGTATTGAAATAAGCCTCCCTCCAACATGCAAAAGACACATAGGAGTGAGAAAATTGAATTCTGGAACAGAAATCCTCTGAACTACTCTAGATCTACCACTCCCTCCCACCCCCAACTTTAGGGAATTCTACCTTGTCAAGGTTCCTCCCCCACTCTGAACTCTAGGGTACAGATGTGGGGACCTGCATGAAAAACCTCCTAAGCTTATCTTTACCAGCTTAGGTCAAAACTTCCCCAAGGTACAAAATATTCCACCCGTTGTCCTTGGACTGGCCGCTACCACCACCAAACTAATACTGGTTACTGCGGAAGAGCTGTTTGGACGCGTCCTTTCCCCCCAAAATACTTCCCAAAACCTTGCACCCCACTTCCTGGACAAGGTTTGGTAAAAAGCCTCACCAATTTGCCTAGGTGACTACAGACCCAGACCCTTGGATCTTAAGAACAATGAACAATCCTCCCAACACTTGCACCCCCCCTTTCCTGGGAAATGTTGGATAAAAAGCCTCACCAATTTGCCTAGATGACCACAGACCCAAACCCTTGGATCTGAGAACAATGAAAAAGCATTCAGTTTTTTACAAGAAGACTTTTAATAAAAAATAGAAGTAAATAGAAATAAAGAAATCCCCCCTGTAAAATCAGGATGGTAGATATCTTACAGGGTAATTAGATTCAAAAACAGAGAACCCCTCTAGGCAAAACCTTAAGTTACAAAAAAGATACACAGACAGAAATAGTTATTCTATTCAGCACAATTCTTTTCTCAGCCATTTAAAGAAATCATAATCTAACACATACCTAGCTAGATTACTTACTAAAGTTCTAAGACTCCATTCCTGGTCTATCCCCGGTAAAGACCAGCATATAGACAGACACAGACCCTTTGTTTTTCTCCCTCCTCCCAGCTTTTGAAAGTATCTTGTCTCCTCATTGGTCATTTTGGTCAGGTGCCAGCGAGGTTACCTTTAGCTTCTTAACCCTTTACAGGTGAGAGGAGCTTTCCCCTGGCCAGGAGGGGTTTCAAAGGGGTTTACCCTTCCCTTTATATTTTTGACATACCTGTTAATCTTCCTTGACACTTTGTATATATTGATCTGTTATCTCTAACCAGTGTATTCTGTTCCATATTCAACTTAATTCTTAAGCTTTTTGCTACCTGCTTAAACTCTCAATGTCTAAACATGGCTGAGCTGCAGATTTTCGTAAAGGGTAAGCTTTCTGATTTAAAATTATTTAACTTAGAGCTAGAGATATTATCCAAAATTCTCCAAGGTTGCAGGAGTAGCTTTAGTTAGGCTGCTTATTAATAAGGATATAATCTGCAAGTGGAATTAATTTATGCAGCCTGACACCACCTCTAATACCTGATATATCCTTTTTGTTTCTGATCTGATTCCTAAGGATTCTGAAGCCAGAGAAAATAACACAGTAATAATACCTAATACCTTCCTAATACCTAATACCTCGGTGCAGTAGTAATGATTGAGCTCTTAAATCATTCTCTTCACTTGAGGGTTTGAATTAATCATTATCAAACATCTAAACTCTGAACCCAGACCTGTTCTGCATATTGCTTACCTGTATGAGGCAGATAGATGCTTACCTTTTTCTCAACCATATAAAAATAATCTTTGGCCAGATCTGTGGCACTGTTACAGTTGCTGCTGTGTATTAAAACTTCTGAAATGGTTTCTTTTGGAAACCACCTGACTGTGGTTTACCCTTGTTTCTGAGAAAACCCACCAAACTCATAATTTTACATACATTTCTTATTTGTAATAATGGTGTCTAAATATGCTTGAGATCCACATGGGAAATGAGTAGGCAAAAGTTACACAGAAATCAGCAAGAAATAGGAGGATAGGGCTGGGCTGCACCCAGAACTGCCTGGCCTATAGTTTGGATGGCGGTCTTAAAATTGTCTGCATCTCTGGGTAAGAGTGCGGGACTGGCTGCAGGTTGGAGAGTGCAGAGCTGGGTGTGGGGAAATGTGGATGGGGGAGAGCGGGAGAAAGTATGTGGGGCTGGGTATAAGGAAAGAAAAATTGAAACATTTTGGATTAACCAAAAATGAAATTTATGTTTTACTTGGCAAAACTAAACCCAGAACCAAAAAAATTGTTTCAGTCTGAATCAAAATGGTTTTTTTTAACTGTGACTGGAGTCCCAGGGGTCCACGCTGACGTTACTCAATTAGGGTGAACTACAAAGAACAGGGCAGACAATCCCCAAAGCTAGTGGATATTCTAATACTTAGATTTACCAGGCCAGCACAGAGCAGCTTCTATAATACCTCGCTGGTTACCCAGAAGCCGCCAACAACAGTTCCCTTAAAGTAACCAAGCCTTAGGCCTCCACCCAGACACCCAAGTCAAATATGATGAGGATTACTGAAAACACCTTATTCATCATATAAAAAAGTTCTACAATCCCAAAGGATTGAATTCACACTTGAAGCCAATTCTTATTAACTAAACTAAAATTAAAAAAAAAAAGTATTGGTTAAAAGATAAATATACACACAGACAGGAGTACAGTTCTTAGATCAGATTCATAGTAGAGATGGTGAGCTTTGTAGTTGCAAAGAATTCTTTCAGAATTAGTTCATAGGTTATAGTCCAATTTCATATTCAGGGTGGTTCCAGATTAGGACTGGAGATTTTAGCCTTTTGAGTTAAGCTTCCCCTGCATGAGGCATCAAGCAGATCTGAGATAAAAAGGTTCAGGACCTAAAGGTTTTTTTTATACAGTTCCAGGTCTTCTTTGATAGGTCTGTGTCCTCCAGCAAACAATAGGCAATCATGGAGACTTTGAAGTAGACCTATTTCCTAAGTATAGCAGGTAATTAGTAACATAGATTAACATAAAGCAATTGCCTGTTTTTTCCACCATTCGCAGATGATTTGCTATACATTTCAAAGAGATGAATACAGTGATGTTACTATGTTTACAGTTCATCTAAATGTTAATATGTCCCTTTGATCTCTGAATCAATAGCTATAGTGACAGACAGGAACTAACATCCTACAAGATATAAGTACACACATACAATTAGTATCCCCTCCAATTCTCTAACGATACAGGTTTGCATTTCAAAGTTCTAGCATGGAATGGCCCTAATTACCATTCACATATTTTTCTAATATATCTCTAATGGTTGACTTTGGGTCATTTATCCTGCAGGATGCTTAACCCTTTCTGGCCATGCATCACAGGGGCATTTGAAACTGCTTTTTTTTTTTTTTTTTTTAACTAAAAGCAAAGGTAATTTGAGGGAAATCCTATGCAGAAACCCACCAGAGGAGGAAGAGGTGGAGGTGGTGCCATCCCCCTTATATGCCATAGCCTGATGATAAGAGCACTCACCTGGCATGTGGGACACCTGGGCTGCATTTGTGGGATTTGGGCATCTACCTTCCTCAGGCTATTTTGCAAAAATAAATATATAAATTCCAGTCTTAGTGAGGTGCTTTAAGTATCTTTGTGACACTAGGATCAGACTCAGCTCTTTTGAGAGAGGGAGGAATGTAGGAATGTCCTATACTGTGACTGGTGGTACGCATTCCAGTGCTTCATGTGTGATACTTGCCTTCCCCCACTCCTGCTGGCAGTTGGACTGGGTTGGTTTAGTTGAGTAGTGTAATGGGGCAGGATTCCAGGAGCCCATTATCCTAGCGTGGGGGTTGTGGTGCATAGGAAGTGCAGCTGCTGCTTCACCCCTGTCTGGAGCGGAAGAATTCCCCTCAGGCTGATGTGGATCTCTCTAGTGCAAATCCTGACTGCTCAAAATTGGGAACAGTTTTTGGCTAGATATGACTAGCTCTGTATTGTAAAGCACCTTGATAGTTGTGAAAGGTATTATTTAAATCAATAAGTAATAGTGACCAACTCTCACTTAAATAATTGAAATTTCTAGGTTGAATTATTTTTAATTACTTCTCAAGGGATGGTCTAATGTTTTTAAATTGCACAGATTACAGCTGGGTGCTGAATAAAACACATTGTTTCTGAAGATGTTCTTGTATTTAAATGTAAGATTTAAGGTAGTAGGTCCATGGCCAGTGCACCTATTTCATGCAGCTTATATTTTAATGCACATTAACTCTACTCAACTCTTCAAAATTCACTGTGAGATATCTTTATCTGTTTGTGATCACACACACAATGTATGCCTTATGCTATTCATTAAGGTGCCTTATGCTATTCATGTGCAGGAGAAATAGATATTTCAAGGGTTTGATTAAATTATTTTTTTTTCACATTAGCTGATAAAAGTTGGTAGCAATACATCACCCAAAACATTTGAAGCATAGATATCGGGAGGGGGTAGTGGGGGGAGAAGCATGCAGTTTAATGTGCTAAGGAGGCTGTAGGGTGCAATATCATTTAATATCAGCCAGTTTACTGTGGTGTCTCTGCTAATAGTGCTCTTTTAGGCTAATGAAATCACAGCCTCATGGTTTGACTACTCTCTCAGTTCTGATTAAAATATTCAAACACTTTCCCTAGAAGCAGGTCAACTAATTACTGTGACAGAGAACTGAAGCCAGATCAAATTAAGCAGATGTTTAATTCTGTGCAGATAATCAATATCAGCAGTGTTTGTAGTGATATGAATAAGGGATCCATATATAGCATAAGAAAATTGGAAGAGCAATATTTTTGCCCTATTATCAAAAGTCCCAGACACATCTGTGTGGAACAGACATGTCACTCATTTCACGTTTAGCTTTTTATTGTGCATTGTTTACTAATTGCACACTTAATCCACCTGTGTACTGAGCCAAAATCATTACCCACCTCATTTATCACAGAATTTTCAAAATAACTGTGTATACATAGCTTTTATTTTATTTTATTCTTGTTGAAAAATAAACGGAGAAGTTAGTTTTTATTGCACCTAGAAAACAGCTGATGATTAGGAAATGGATCTGATTTGAAACAAAACACTTCATTATTTAGAAAAAGTGTAATGTGTGATTGCAATACAATCTTTTAGATGTCCCTACAATAAAATGTACTTGTGATGAGGAGACTGGGATGCAAGAGCATAGGGGTCGGTTTTGTTGTGTGGCAAAGAGGTCCATGTGGAAAGGTTTTTGGATGCTGTATACAACACTGTGCATCAGTTTAGCTCCCTGCCTACTCCTGGATCCCTGACACCGCCTTACAGTGGGAGGTAAATACTGTGCTGCAGAAGTCCATATCGCCTCATTCCACATTGATGGGGGACACAATCAGGCCCTTTTATTTGATTTTTGGAGGGTGAAATACAAGCTCAAACATGAGGGCAAAGGAACTTGTTTGGATCTAAAGTTCTTACTAGATGCTAGATTCTAGCAAGACTTGTGAGTTTTGGGGAATGTCATTGAACATGCTGCAATTACTTCTGCTGCCCTCAGTCTGGGTGATCTCAACCTGTCACCACCAGCATGGTGTCTTGCTGTAAATATATAACAGTATTTCTTCCTAGGGCTGTTCCCTAATTACAAGACAAGTAAAGACAGGTTTGAAAGTGACAGGGTGGCAGTAACAATGCTGACTAAAGCTAAATAATATTTATGAAAATTAAGAAAACAGAAAAGTATTGCCTATAGCAGGGGTCAGCAACCTTTCAGAAGTGGTGTGCCGAGTCTTCATTTATTCACTTTAATTTTAAGGTTTTGCATGCCAGTAATACATTTTAACTTTTTTTTTTAAGAAGGTCTCTCTATATGTCTATATATTATTATAACAAGGTTTTCAAAATGTTTAAGCAGCTTCATTTAAAATTAAATTAAAATGTGATCTTATGCCACCAGCCCGCTGTCAGCCTGGGGTTCCTTTCACCTAGGCCAGCAGCAGGCTGAGTGGGGCCTGCGGCCGGGACCCCAGACTGGCAGTGGGCTGAGCGGCTCAGCCTGCTGCCGCTCTGCCCACTGCCGGTCTGGGATTCCGTCCGCTGGCCCCTGCCAGCAAGGGTCCTGGCTGCCAGCTCCACTCAGCCCGCTGCCGGCCTGGGATCCCGGCCTGCCCACATAAAGTGGGTACTTACCTTCTCCCTGGTTCTGGCCTATTCTCTTCCTCTCTCTCTGCACTGAACTGAGGGTGGGAGTGCACTGAGCACAGGGATTGGGGTGAAGGAGCGGGTTGGGGTGTAAGATCTGGCTAGGAGTTAGAATGAGGGAGGGGACTCGGGTTGGGGCAGGAGGTTTGGGTGTGGAGTGCTTACCTTGGCAGCTCCCATTTGGTGCGAGGGGTGCAGGCGGGAATGGGTGGGGTATGCAGGAGTTCCCATTTGGTGGTCAGGGTGGGGCTGGGAATGTGGGGGGTGCAAGAGTCAGGTTGTGGGGGGGCTGGGTATGTGTGAGGGGTGCAGGAGTCAGGGCAGGGAGTGTGGGGGGGCAGGGGTCAGTGCAGGAGGCTGGGGTGTGTGGGGGGTGCAGGAGTCTGGGCAGAGGGCTGGGTGTGTGATGGGGGTTCGGGGGTCAGGGCAGAGGGGTGGGGTGTGTAGGGGTGAAGGGCAGAGGGCTGTGTGTGTGTGAGGGGGATGTGGGGTCACGGCAAAGGGCTGGGGTGTGGTTTAGGGTTGCAGGGGCGCTCCCTGCCCAGAGCAGCTCACAGCAGAGGGCTGGAGGGGATATGCCCTGATTCCACACCCCTTCCCAAGGCCTCATCTCCGCCTCCTCCCCGGAGCAGTGAGCATGCTGTGGCTCGGCTTCTCCCCCTCCCTCGCAAGGGCCATCAGCTGATCAGCGGCAGGGAGGGAGCAGGAACCCAGCACTTTGGGGGAAGAGGCAGGGGAGGGGAGAGCTTGCCTGCCCTGCAGCAGTCGCCAGCAGGACCAAGCTTCTTCACCCTCCCTGGGGAGGGGGCAGAGAAGAGCGGGCCGGGGCGGGCAGGATTTTTAATGGCACGCTGCTGCCTGCTGGGGTCCCAGCCACCGGCCCTGCTCAGCCCGCTGCCGGCCTGGGTTCGGCAGCGGGCTGAGTGGGGCTGGTGCTGGGACCCTGGCAGGCAGCAGCGTGCCATAAAAAATTGGCTCGCGTGCCGTCTTTTGCATGCTTGCCATGGGTTGCCGACCCCTGGCCTATAGGCAGCTCTCAACATAATAGTTGTCAAATGGATTTAAACCTAAGCCAAATTAGCAATCAACATGACCCAAAACAGCCACAGGAGTGTGAATTCATTGTTTCATTTACTATAGTATGATATAGTCCTATTTAAACAGCATGACCAGGGAAATATTTAGTTTATATATTCTCAGGGCAGAATGACTGACCAAATATGATTATTTTATCAACTACAGTTGGTTAATGAATTAGTAAAAGCATCCCGATTGGTTAATAACTTAGACTGGTTAATAAATAAATCACACAGTGTTTTAATATCATGTGCTGCAAAGAGTTGCGGGAGACACGTTAAAGAGCCACTTGCACCTCATGTGCCTCAGTCTGAGGATCACTGGTGTCGATCACAGTTGAGTACATATCTGGCAGCAGAGAATGGTGACTTTTCTCAAATATAATTTTAATTCCTTCAGATATCATTTTTTCTGGACTCCTGTATGCTCTCTGGCTTGCTATTCAAAATGTGAAAGCTGAAATTTGAGTTGTGATGCTCAAGCTGTGCTCGATTAAATAAGGACTTGTTTATGTGGTGGGTGAAGCATTCTGTGGGGATGTGATTACTAAAGTGCATTAATGTGTTAGGCATTAACTGGTCATGTAGAGCCTCTTGGTGTACACTAAAGATTCCTTAATGTGCTTTAATGTAGTATTGTTTCAAACAGCACTACAGTAAAGCGCATGAGCAGTGTCGACATGAACCAATTAATGTGCAACACGTTAGCGCACTTTAGAAATCACACCCCTGTAGCACGCACTGCTGCACCATGTAGATTGGGGTCTCAAACTCAATTGACCTTAGGGCCAGTGCCAGTCCTCAAATCCTCCCAGTGGGCCAGTAATGTCACTCATGCTGCACAAACTCCACCCCACACCTGCCTAAGGCTCTGGGAGGGAGTGTGGAGGCTGGGAGGGAGTGTGTGGGGAGGGGTGCAGGCTCGGGGAGGGAGTGTGGAGGCTGGGTGGGGGTGTGTGGGGAGGGGTGCAGGCTCTGGGAGGGAGTTTGGAAGGTGGGACGGGGTGCGTGGGGAAGGGGTGCAGGCTCTGGGAGGGGGTTTGGAGGGTGGGGAGGGGGTGCGTGGGGAAGGGGTGCAGGCTCTGGGAGGGGGTTTGGAGGGTGGGGAGGGGGTGCGTGGGGAAGGGGTGCAGGCTCTGGGAGGGGTTTTGGAGGGTGGGGAGGGGGTGCGTGGGGAAGGGGTGCAGGCTCTGGGAGGGGTTTTGGAGGGGGTGCGTGGGGAAGGGGTGCAGGCTCTGGGAGGGGGTTTGGAGGGTGGGGAGGGGGTGCGTGGGGAAGGGGTGCAGGCTCTGGGAGGGGGTTTGGAGGGTGGGGAGGGGGTGCGTGGGGAAGGGTTCAGGCTCTGGGAGGGGGTTTGGAGGGTGGGGAGGGGGTGCATGGGGAAGGGGTGCAGGCTCTGGGAGGGGGTTTGGGGGGTGGGAGGGGGTGCGTGGGGAAGGGGTGCAGGCTCTGGGAGGTGGTTTGGGGGGTGGGAGGGGGTGCGTGGGGAAGGGGTGCAGGCTCTGGGAGGGGGTTTTGAGGGTGGGAGGTGGTGTGCGGGGAGGGGTGCAGGCTCTGGGAGGGGGTTTGGGGGGTAAGTGGGCTGGGGGTGCAGGCTCTGGGATGGGGTTTGGGGGGTAAGTGGGCTGGGGGTGTAGGCTCTGGGAGGGGGTCAGGAGTGCAGAGCTTACCTGGGGCTCCAAGGTGGGCCGGGGGGTCCTCCCCGCGCTGCCACCCCCAGGCACCGCCCCCGTAGCTTCCCATTGGCCGCAGGGGCGCTCAGGGCGGGGGCAGCGCGCGGAGTCCCAGTCCCGGCCCAGGGCGGGGTCGGCGGCCCCTGGAGCGAGGAGGGAGGCGCCGCTCAGCTCCACTGTGCTGCCGGGGTGCCTGGAGCGGGGAGCGCCCCCTGGGGCCAAGGGAGAAACCCGCCCCCAAAACTGCAGGAGCCCCGCGGGCCGCAGGTGGCCCGTGGATGGGGAGTTTGAGACCCCTGATGTAGATAGGATTTTGCATCTCTTCTGCACAGCTACAGACTAGGGACCGAATGGCTAGGCAGCAGTTCTGCGGAAAAGGACCTAGGGGTGACAGTGGACGAGAAGCTGGATATGAGTCAGCAGTGTGCCCTTGTTGCCAAGAAGGCCAATGGCATTTTGGGATGTATAAGTAGGGGCTTAGCGAGCAGATCGAGGGACGTGATCGTTCCCCTCTATTCGACATTGGTGAGGCCTCATCTGGAGTACTGTGTCCAGTTTTGGGCCCCACACTTCAAGAAGGATGTGGATAAATTGGAGAGAGTCCAGCGAAGGGCAACAAAAATGATTAGGGGTCTGGAACACATGAGTTATGAGGAGAGGCTGAGGGAGCTGGGATTGTTTAGTCTGCGGAAGAGAAGAATGAGGGGGGATTTGATAGCTGCTTTCAACTACCTGAAAGGGGGTTCCAAAGAGGATGGCTCTAGACTGTTCTCAATGGTAGCAGATGACAGAACGAGGAGTAATGGCCTCAAGTTGCAGTGGGGGAGGTTTAGATTGGATATTAGGAAAAACTTTTTCACTAAGAGGGTGGTGAAACACTGGAATGCGTTACCTAGGGAGGTGGTAGAATCTCCTTCCTTAGAGGTTTTTAAGGTCAGGCTTGACAAAGCCCTGGCTGGGATGATTTAACTGGGAATTGGTCCTGCTTCGAGCAGGGGGTTGGACTAGATGACCTTCTGGGGTCCCTTCCAACTCTGATATTCTATGATTCTATGTTCCCTAAGTATTTGAGCTAACAAACTTAAAAACTGCATTTGTACTATAGAACTATATCATATGAATGTTCATAAAAATGAACACACAAGGGGCATGAACATAGGTAGGTAGGTTGGTTTTTAAAAAATTGCATGCATGTGTGTTTTTAACAGCATTTGTTCAGTTCTACAGATCTAAAATATATGGTATGTTAAATCATGTCCAGTGACTCTTAAATGACCTTGTTCTATTGGGGAGCATTTTAAAGACTGAGTTTAAACCTTGCCATGGAATTTTCTGTCTTTTGTCAGTTTAAGAATGTGCAATGTTTTAATTTTTTCCTTTTTTAAAGTAACAGAGAGAAAAAGCAATGACTTAATTATGGGCCTTGTCCTCCTCTCATTGAAACCAATACATTTTTTTATGGATCTAGCTATCAGCAGGATTTTGTTCTGTTTCTCAGTTTGCACTTGAAGTTAATCAATTTATTTGAGAAGTACCTTCCATTCTTCATGTATTTCTACACATTATATAGCTTTCATGCAGTTGAGTATAAGCTGTTCTTTAAGGTCCGTGACTAAAGTGTGCCCAGAAAACAATTTTAGTTATTGAGAGGAGGTGATTCGTTAGGTGATTTGATTCATTGGAATGAAATTATATTTAACAATTGAAAGTATCCTTAAATTAAGGAATTCTTTAGAATGGTCAACATAAATTAATCCATTAGATTTTAAGACCCATGGGACATGTACTTGTCATCTTTGTCTGGCAAATGTTAGTCTTTGATCATAACTGCCGCAGTTCATATATGCTGGCTGTTCTTTTCCATGAATTAAATTAATAAACTGGCTATTTAGAATAGCCTTCCAAATATCCAATCTCTCACAGAACAAATAAGCAACAAGACAGACTTTTGCATACACAGTATACAGGTGGGGCTGGCAAAACTTCTAATTATAAGACCCTGTCTTTAGTTGCTCATTACTTTGCTAAACTGTAACCTTTGGGCTGAAATTTTTCAGGCCGTGTGCGTCAGGTTTTTTTGGAAAATTTCCGCCAAAATGGCATCTCTGTTTGAGACTGAAGCTGGGTGAAAATGTTGTTTCACTAGTGTTAAAAATGCTGGTGGCCTTTTGTAGGATTCATACAAGGTTCATGCGCTTGGCAACATTCAGGGCACACCCGGAATGTTGTGCTGGACCTGTGCACACACAGCTCCTTTCAAGGGCATCAACCTTGGAATCTCGCCCAGATGACATGAACCGTGGGAAGCCTCCCAGGACTGGGCTCAAGGCCCGAGAGCAAGGAATGCGGTAGATAGAAACTGGTAAATAAGAATGTTAAACAAAGCCCGTGTATTCCTTTTATCTGTTGGAGGATGTAATGCGCGGGGGGAGAGAAAGAATAAAGGGGAAGGTGGAAAGCTGACAGGCAGAAGCCTGTTAGCAGACCAGCCGTTTGCTTGCTTAAAGCTCTGTGCTGTCCTGTCATTGAACTGCCACAGCCTTTGCTTGTAAATGCTCTAGTACAAACCATATTTTGGAGCCGAGACTTGAAATATAGCAGGGAGTAGCCTTTATGTCAGGGTTGTGCATATAAGCGGTGGGTATAAGAGGCCAGGGGAGGCTAAGCCTCCCCAGACCGACAGCCTGCCGCTTTTGGAGTGCACTGCTGCTGAAAGTGTGGGTGCCCTGGCCGTGGCCCCACTCTGTCCCGAGGCCCCGCTCTCTCTCGTCCTCTTCCCCTGAGGCTCTGCCTCTTCCCATCCCCGCTCTGCCTCCATAGGAGCCTTGTGAGAGGGGGTGAAGAGGTGCGTGCGAGCGGTGGCTGACTGGTTGGTCAGTGGATGAGGGGGTGAGGAAGCATGAGCAGTGGTTGGGGTGTCGGAGAGGGGCGAAGAGGTGCGAGTGGAGCGTAGGCATGGCTTTGGGGTAGGAATGCACACAGCCTTCCCAAATGGAGGAGTCACAAACTGTCCATAGTTGTGCGATGGAGTACTTTTGGACTACTGCTCCATTTGTCGCAGAAGTTGGAAAGTGCATAGTGAATGAGACTGGGGATTGCAGGTGTCATGGTTAAGACAGCTGAATTCTGCCTTAGAGACTTGGATTCTGTAGCTGTCTCTGCCACAGAGGTCGTATGTGATGCTGGTAAGTCACTTGAACCAAATTTTCACAAGTGGTGTCACAGCCTTCACTTTTCTAGTCTTACACCTTATTCAACACCAATGTCACTGGCTTGCCAGTACAGCCTTTTTACCCCTCTAATCTTCTCAGTACACTTGACTGTAAATATCAGGAGATCCTGGCTGCTTTTCTTAACTTTACTTCAGGGAGCCTGCAGATCTCTTCAAACCCACTGATTGTCTATTCCTATTATTCCTGGCTTTGACAAAACACTGAACTTTGTTTAACCTGAGTAAACATCACAAACTTAACAATAGCAGGTTTCAGAGTAGCAGCCGTGTTAGTCTGTATCCACAAAAAGAACAGGAGTACTTGTGGCACCTTAGAGACAAATTTATTAGAGCATAAGCTTTCGTGGGCTATAGCCCACTTCATCTGAGGCATAGAATGTAGCCCACGAAAGCTTATGCTCTAATAAATTTGTTAGTCTCTAAGGTGCCACAAGTACTCCTGTTCTTTTAACAATAGCAGTCAGTAATCTTCCTACTACTTAGTCTAATAGGGACAGCCTAAGCTTAGAAGAGCCCAACGGTACTACCTCTCATGACCACAGTCCAGCTCTCCAACTTCTTCTGATATCATGCTCCCTTTCCTCGCAGAAGTCAACCAATGATCATTCCAATTCAACCCTCTTTTCCCCCACAAGTTCCTAACAAATATTCTGGGTGGGGGCTTCAGTCCAGGAGTCTAAGCCTCTTTGTCTGTGTTCACCCAGTGTCATGAATTCTTTTTAGTCTTTGTCCCACAATATACCCCCTCATACAATTTCACTTAACGTTTATCCTGTGACAGCATCTCATGTCAAACTTTTTTCAAATCAGCGTAGTTCCTTCTCCAGAGGTCATCATGAATTGAATGTTCCTCATTTTCTGGATGCCGCCGTTTGAGACTCTGGTCTCTGATATGTAGAAGTGTTGCCTACACACAGCTGCAAATGAAGTTAATGGGAGCTGTGCGTTGAACACCCACAGGGCTAGATAATGCTAAGTACTCTGAAAATCAGGTTCTAGGCTCTGAAATTGAGTTCCCAAAATTAGTGGATTTTCTTGATCTTACTCTTGGTATCTCAGTTCCCTGTTTGTACAATGGGGATAAAATCCCCTCATCCGACGGGATAGTTGTGAAAATAAATAAATTCATAGAATATTTGTGAACAGATCTGGTCAGAAATTTTGCTTTGCTGGTCTGAAATGTTTTGTCGAATCCATTATAGCTGCAATGAAATTTTTCCAAAACACAGGCAGATTTCAATTGCAAACCTGCTGGTCACCAGGATTCATAGCTTTGGCAGGCAGCCCTCCAGACTCCCAGCTGGAGTTATAACCTTTACATTAAATCTGATACACTTTTTTTTTTTTTGGCTAACCAGGAGAATACACTGTATTTATAGACATTTATTTAAAATAAATTTTTAAATTATATAAGTTAACATAAATTTATTCAGGTTCTTATTTTTTACACTTTTTTTTAGCATGTTAAAAATGGTGAATGACATTTATTTAGTAGAAGAAGATTTTTTTTCTTGTGACTTGTGTCAGGCTATATTGGGATATAAATTGGAACTCAATCAAACTGCACATAAATAGCATTTAAAAATTGTTCATTAGTTAAATAAAACAGCCTTAATTGTTCTGGATACCTTAACTTTTCTTCTTATCAAAACATGTTTTGCATTTAAAACTGATTTATGAATGCTTCCTTTGTTTATCTATTGAACTGATTATTTCTGATTATCATGTCCGTCAAGATTTTAGAGCTAGTAGCTCTCATCCTCTTACAACTTGTTATTGTACATAGATTGGTAGAGGAAAACAAGCTTTGCTGCTTTTTTAACTCCCATTTAACTTTGAATGAGCTAGTCACTAAACTGAACTAACTGAAGAAAATAGTCTCTGTACCTGCAGAAGAGGCAACTACTGTCAAAAGCTGGTTTAGCAGTTCAACAAACTCCGATTACTGGTGCTTAACCAATGACTTCCACCAGTTCAGTCGTTTGACTTTCTTTGAAACATTGGCAGCAAACATTAGGAGAAACTTTCTGACAATAAGTATACTTAACCACTGGAACAGGTTTCCAAGGGAGGTTGTGGAATCCCCATTATTGGAGGTTTTAAAGAATAGATTAAACACCTTTCAGGGATGGTATACATATACTTGGTCCTGCACTAGAGTGGGGTAGTAGAATAGATGATCTCTCAATTTCCCTTCTACCCCTACATTTCTATGATTCTACATTAATATTATTTTATTTAAATTATTTTCTAGATTATAGTTGGTTATTTAAAATAAATATATTTGAAAAAATCAAGTTTTAAAAACAAAGTTTTATCCACCTTGCTTTCAACCAAGATTAAATAAGAGAGCTCTGAATTTAAGAGGAGAGGGATATGCTGAGGCAGATGTCAGAGAGAAAGAGAACAACTCCAAAACCAAAAGTTGTTACACTGAAAGTGATCATGCATTGACACTGAGGAATGCATAGCATAAGACAATGTAGAAAACACATCAAAATGTGGCTCCAGAAGTAAGTCTTGAATGTTAGTGATGGTGTATGCTATCCAGGGGTCTAAAGGTCATGAGGGACCTCTTAAAATCAATCCACTACTTTTTAGGCAGCCTGTGTGGATAACACTGTGCACTCATTATGTGACTGGAGCTGCTCAGTCCTGCGAGAAAGCATGCTGCTGTATTCTGCAGTAGGTGCAAGCAGCAGACAAGTCCTGCTACCTGAGGGATTGAGAGTAATTGAGCCTACCATTCCTGAGGGTATGTGTTGGTACTGCAAGGTCAATGTAGCACAAATAAGTGAATAAAACTAGGTTTCTCATGTGGAATGGGTATGGAGTAAAATAATGACTGCTGCTTTTAAAAATGCCTTCCAACACATGAGGGCACAGGGAGATCATGCTTCCTTTATTGACTCTTACCTGACAGAAAGACATGAGTGGTTGCTGGAAGCATCAGTGAACCATCCAGGTAGTAATGCCATCTAGCTTCTTCTCCAGGGTGCACACTGAGTTACCAGGCTCCACGCGGCAAGTGATGTGTAATTATATAGCATCGTCTTACTCAGTGGTTTTCAAACTTTTTTTCTGGCGACCCAGCTGAAGAAAATTTTTGATGCCTGTGACCCAACGGAGCTGAGGATGAGGGGTTTGGGAGGGGCTCAGGGCTGGGGCAGAGGGTTGGGGTGTGGGGATGAGGGCTGCAGGATGGGGCCAGGAATGAGGGTTCAGGGTATGGGAGGGGTGTCTGGGCTGGAGTGGGGGTTGGGGTGAGGGAGGGGGTCAGGGCTCTGGGCTTGGGGGTGCAGGCTCTGGAGTGTGGCCAGGGATGAGGGGTTTGGGGTGTATGAGGGGGCTCTAGGTTTGGGGGGGGCTCAGGGCTGGGGCAGAGGGTTGGGGCACGGGGGTGGGGTGCAGGCTTACCTGTGGCAGCTCCCAGTCAGCGGCACAGCGGGGGTGCTAAGGCAAGCTTCCTGAGTGTCCTGGCACCCCAGAACGTGCTGCACTCCAGAAGCGGCCAGCAGCAGGTCCAGATCCTAGGCGGAGGCATGTGGCTCTCACTTGCAGGCACCCCCCCACAGACACCAACCCCAGCTCCCATTGGCTGGTTCCTGGCCAATGGGAGTGCGGAGCCGGTGCTCGGGGCAGTGTGCGGAGCCCCATGGCTCGCCTGCCTAGCAGCCAGACCTACTGCTGGCCGCTTCCGGGCCACAGCAGTGTCGAACAGGTAGGGATGAGCCTGCCTTAGCCGGGCAGCACCGCTGATGGGACTTTTAATGCCCCAGGCGGCAGTGCTGTCCAAAGCCTCCGTGACCCAGTGCCTTACATTCTGTGGCCCAGTACTGGGTCGTGACCTGCAGTTTGAAAACCACTGATCTTACTAATGATGGTACTGTACTCCATGTTTGGAAATGATTTCATCAACAAGCCTACTGTGTTCACTGAACAGCAAGTGTGATAGGACAGAACCTTGAGAGATGCCATGTTTCAAGTCCCAGGTCAAGAGAAACAATTGTCCATCACCACTTGTTGATTTCAGTCTATTGCACAAATATGACACACATTATGCATGCTGGTTCCAAACATATTGGGAAATATCCCTTAATGGTCTCAGCAATAACCATAGTCAGTTGTAACAAAAATTATTGAGGTCTATGACCAATATGATCTGCTTACCCTACTGTTAAACCACGAGAAGATCATTTGTGACCATGTCTAGAATGAAAAAAAAGAGGTTTTACTGGTGTCCATATGAACTTGGAACTGAAAACACAACACTTCTACAGGGTCAGTGCTACGCATATTGCTGAGTAGATAAACTTAATTATATGCATCCCTCCTACATCTCTTTACTTAATTATCATAATCAAAAGTGTAGTAGATCACAGGTTCTCAACCTTTTTCTTTCTGAGGCCCCCCGACATTGACATTGCTCAGGCTTCGGCTTCAGCCTTGGGTGGCAAACTCCCTCCTTCAAACTGATCTTTTCAAACTCCTTGTCCAGTCTAATTTCTTATTATATTTGACAGTCTTCAGTAGTACTTGATTAACTGTATGCTGGTGATTCATATTTGAGAAACAATACCTAAACTCTGGCTGCTTTCATGGTCAGTTTAAGTTCCAATGCTGATGCAGTCTGTCATTCCTTCTGTACAGATCATACATAATACTGACAATAGACAAATGGGTCTGTAGATCTGAGATGTTACAAGTTTCCTTGATGGGGAAGGTGGTGACATGAGATGCTACAAATATTTGAAGGATATAAACATGAAGGAAGTGGAGGAAATACACAAAGACTATATTGAGGAGTAAGATGAAAATCAGGAAAAACTCCCTTGACTATGAAGCAATATTGTATTGGCAGTGAGAAAGGATGATGTGACCTACTTCATATTTTCCATTTCTAACTTCTGTGATTCTTATGAATTATTATTACTTTTGCTCTAGTCCAACAGACTCACTATGAATAAACTAATGAATTTTGTTCACTTTCATTCCTCATCTCCCAATATAACATGTAAGGTAACTTCTTTTGACCTCTTGCTTTGCCCCCTTTCATTCTTTTGATTGCTTATTAAACTACTACTTCTGTGACATTAGGAATATATGTCACTAACTTACTAAGACATGATGCTGCGTTCAATTCTATTAGTTATAATGTCTTGCTTATTTCATTTCCATTTTTTCTTTCTATGCTTCTTATGTATCCTCTTAACAAACTCAGTGTTCTTCCTAAAATTACCATCTTTTTAGTCTATTTTGAGCATGTTTACAAACTCTTCATTTCTAACTTTTGTAATTTCTTTTCAATCCTTTTCTTCTCTTTGTCAGGCTTGTTTGTTTTTCAGGTATTTCAGATTTGTTTGGCTTCATCTTAATATTTCAGCAGTATTTTTTTAAATAGTTTTATGATTCTCCTGTGATCTTCATTCAGAGGTTGGAAAGAAGAATTGGTTTGGCAATCTTACTCAGTATTTTGTTTTGTTTTCTCTGCAAGACATCTGGGTTCATTCTAGAGAGCTTTTGACTTGGTATCCTGCATATTTGCTTTTATAGTCTATATTAATTCCCAAATTCACTCAACTGCACTTATTGAAGGCATTTCTCTGAAGAGACAGGAATCCAATTTGTGATGAAAAAGCATCTAATTGTAGAGCATAAGGACTTCAATGTATCTGCTTTCTTTTTTTTTTTTGGGGAACATAATCTGTTAATTATGTCTATTCTTCTAATTTATATAAACTCCAATATAATTTCTCCTTTTTTATATGCACACTTGGATTTTAAACTCTCATCTAAGAATGTTTCCTTCCCAGGTCCCATAGAAGATGCTGGTATCTTCTGTTAATACATTGAACTATATCCAGATCTCTTCAGAAAGAGCATTCATGCTTCCTTTCATAGTTCAGCTGCCAGTGTATTTATGACCTAGAGACACTAGGAAATGTGATTAAGGTGAATTTCTTTTGGTGATTAACAGCTTTATACTTTTTTTTTTCACTGGTAAATTAGACTGGATATTAGTTTTTCTGCCATTACCCAGACATGATTGTGGTGGTTTTAACTTTATGGTTAAATGTACTTCATTTCAATGAAATCACCTATTTCCATTCTGATGGTATAGTTCTAAAATGTTTTTACCTAGCTATTCACTTAAACATTGCTGTTTGGGCCAAACTCTGGTAGGAAAGGCGAAATAAAACATTTATATACTGTAGCTGAATTAGTCTTTTTCCTTTGTGCACTCTTACTTCATTTTCAGACTATACCACTACTTTAGGGGAAAATGAGATACCTGGTATATGAAGAAAAAGACTGATTTGGACCATACCACTGTGTTATAAGATGTGCTGGAGAAGTGGGCTGTGATTGCAGAACGAGAGAACCAGCTCCAGTATTTATCTCCATCTATCTGAACTCACTCATCGCCATGTGCCTATAAAGAGGCAGAAAAATAATAAAAGGGGATATATTCCTACCACTTGAAGTAGAATAATACACTAAAGAATTGAAGAGCTTTCTGAAAGTCTTTAGATGCCTTTTCTTCAGAGCCTTTGGAAAAAAACCGCAGAAGTTTCAAAAAGTAAGATTTTTTTTTTTTTTGGTATGCTGACCTGCTGCACCCATTTCAAAGGCAGCAGACAGAATACTTTAGTTTCAAAGGCTCTATTTTCAAATATAAATATAGGTATTAAAAATACTGATGCTTAAACAACATGGTCCCAGACTATTGACTGGAGAAAAGTAAACTGGCTTTAAACAGAGTTGCCCTTTCTTATCCCTAAGACACCTTTATTTTTTAAAAAAAGTTTCCTTGTGACTGGACTCCCTTTTAAAGTTTAAGGGCCAGTTTGTCACGTGGTACCTTTTACTCACTTGAAACACATACTTAAATGACTAACATGTTAATCTGTGGTAGGGCTAGTGTGCTACAAAAATGATTTTTCGATGGTATTGTGCATATTTTGTACTGAAAAACGAAATTTAAAACCATTAGTTTGTTGTGCTAAAAGTGAAACCAGTTGTGAAATGGCTTGGCATTTTGTTAGTGATTTATTAATAGCAAAGTCAGGCACATTATTTTAAGAAATCTTTTAAGAAGAGAGCCTTTGTAAGAAACCTTTTGTTAGTGATTTATTAATAGCAAAGTCAGGCACATTATTTTAAGAAATCTTTTAAGAAGAGAGCCTTTGTAAGAAACCGTTGTATTTAACACACACAACCAAACTTTTGATGGCTTCAGGCTATTTGCATAAATTATCACAAGATCACATTTAATAGCTATGTAAGCTTCAATTCTGTAATTAGAGCTGAAATATGGATTACACTAACCATTGCACGTTAATTTTAATTAGCTACTTTTTTCTAAGTCAGCAAGGCCCATATTTTGAAAAAATATTTTTGCATATGCCCAACATTCAGAATGCCTGTGGTGCATACATTTAAGTTGTATTACAAACACTCTTAGATCTATCTACCTCCAAATACATGACTTACTCTCATGCACTGGGCATTGTGAATGTTTGCAAGTCAGCTGTACACAGAGACCACTTATGCTTTTGGAAACTGGTGCCTACTTTGCTCAGTCTTGTTTTGGCAAAGGCAGAATGAGTTTTACAGAAAGTTAAAGGAGATATAGTAAAATGTGGCAGTAAACTTATTGTGCTACTTTCCCAAATGAAACAGTGATTGGTTTCATTTAATGATACCTGCAGCAAAAAATATCCACATAATGAAAACAATTGGAAACATCAAAGTCAGCTGAGGCTAATTTTACTGAAGCAGACTGTTATTCTGGTAGCTTTTTCACTATGCAAATTTTCCTATGGTACTACAGAAGCAAATAACTCACACAAATGGGGATGTATTTTGTACAGATGATATATCACCATTGCTGTTCCTCTGCCTTTTAAGATTATGGGTGTGAAGCCTCTGGCAACATTGTGGGAGGTTTAGAGGAGCACCAACTTCAAGTGCTCCCAAGGTAGGCACAATGAGTGAAGTTTTGGTTTCATTGAAGTTAGTGGAGCTAGGAGTTCATCCAATGTCTATTGGAAATCAAGGGGAATATACCTGCTGTTTTGCTCTTTTGGAGGGGTTCCTCATGCACTTTTTTTAAGGTGAGGCGGCTGTGCTTGCTGCTGCAGAAGGAAGCAGGATATCAACCTCTACTTGCCTACTTTGAAGAGTTCTGCTTACTTTGCATGTAATTATATATTAAATGTATTATATAGCAAGGGTGGGAGACAAGGGAAGGCATTTGCTAAAAGGAAAAAAATGCATGGGAGGAAAGGATAGGGAAGGGAAGAATGGAGAGAGGAGAGAAAGGAGCATGGAGGGCACCTGTAGTGAGGTTGAAGTGAAGAAGCACTGAGGAAGGGGATGGGATTGTTGGACCTAATAGTCCATCACTGGAGTGGAAAAAATTTCTGAGGAAAACAGTCTGTAAACATCAACATTGGTGTCCAAAGGCCGTTGCCTAAATTGCTTTTACAGTTGCTCTTGCTGATATTTTACTAATATTATCTGCAGTTCAATACTATACTTTTGTCAAGGTTCCTTCCCCACTCTGAACTCTAGGGTACAGATGTGGGGACCTGCATGAAAACCCCCCTAAGCTTATTTTTACCAGCTTAGGTTAAAACTTCCCCAAGGTACAAACTATTTTACCTTTTGTCCCTGGACTTTATTGCTGCCACCACCAAGCATCTAACAAATATAACAGGGAAAGAGCCCACTTGGAAACGTCTTTCCCCACAAAATCCCCCCAATCCCTACACCCCCTTTCCTGGGGAAGGCTTGATAAAAATCCTCCCCAATTTGCATAGGTGAACACAGACCCAAACCCTTGGATCTTAAGAACAATGAAAAAGTAATCGGGTTCTTAAAAGAAGAATTTTAATTAAAGAAAAGTAAAAGAATCACCTCTGTAAAATCAGGATGGTAAATACCTTACAGGGTAATCAGATTCAAATCACAGAGAGTCCCTCTAGGCAAAACCTTAAGTTATAAAAAGACACAAAAACAGGAATATATATTCCATTCAGCACAACTTATTTTATCAACCATTTAAACAAAACAGAATCTAACGCATATCTAACTAGATTGCTTATTAACTCTTTACAGGAGTTCTGACCTGCATTCCTGCTCTGGTCCTGGCCAAAGCAACACAGACAGAGAGAACCCTTTGTTCCTCCCCCCCCCAGCTTTGAAAGTATCTTGTCTCCTCATTGGTCATTTTGGTCAGGTGCCAGCGAGGTTATCTTAGCTTCTTAACCCTTTACAGGTGAAAGGGTTTTTCCTCTGGCCAGGAAGGATTTAAAGGTGTTTACCCTTCCTTTTATATTTATGACAATTTTATTTAACAAAAATACTAAGGCTAACTTCATCCCCTGTGTAACTTTATTGACCTTGATGAATTACTTTACTTATGACTGTGGCACTGAAGATATGATTGTATACTTCTGTTCTGCCCTCCGTGTCATATGTAAGGCAAGGTGGCTTCAAGTAAATAGGATGAAATTCAATAAGGACAAATGCAAAGTACTCTACTTAGGAAGAACAATCATTTGCATACATACAAAATGGGAAGTGACTGTCTAGGAAGGAGTACTGCAGAAAGGGATCTGGGGGTCATAGTGGACCACAAGCTAAATATGAGTCAACAGTGTACCACTGTTGCAAAAAAGGCGAACATCATTCTGGGCTGTATTAGCAGGAGTGTTGTAAGCAAGACACAAGAAGTAATTCTTCTGCTCTACTCCACATTGATTAGGCCTGAACTGGGGTATTGTGTCCAGTTTTGGTGCCACATTTCAGGAAAGATGTGGACAAATTAGAGAAAGTCCAGAGAAGAGCAACAAAAGGAATTAAAGGTCTAGAAAACATGACCTATGAGGGAAGATTGAAAAAATTGGGTTTGTTTAGTCTGGAAAAGAAGACTGAGAGGGACATCATACCAGTTTTCAAGTACATAAAAAGTTGCTACAAGGAGGAGGGAGAAAAATTGTTCTTTTTAACCTCTGAGGATAGGACAAGAAGCAATGGACTTAAATTGCAACAATGTCCAACCTAAACTGCCCTTAGGAAAAACTTCCTAACTGTCAGGGTGGTTAAGCACAGTAATACATTGCCTAGGGAGATTGTGGAATCTCTGTCATTGGAGATTTTTTAAGAGCAGTTAGACAGACACCTGTCAGGGATGATAATTAGTCCTGCCTTGAGTACAGGAGACTGGATTAGAAGACCTCTCAAGGTCCCTTCCAATCTTATTCTGTGAAAATATGTCATCTCCTCTGACTGCAATTAGTCCATATATTTTGACCTATGCATATATACATACACTTCCTCTAACGTGGATGGTGATATTAAAGCAGGATGCCAAGTTTTCATCAAGGGAGTTCCTTTCATTATCAATTTTCTCACAGTTTTTGGTTCACTAAGAGGAACTCCAATGACATGAAAGATTTGAGGCCAAATACTGAATTGACACTGGGCAAGCCCACTGAAATCTGTGGATTTGTCCCCCAGTTTCTAAGTTAATGTTTTCAATAAAATGTCTGTTTTCTAAGTTTAAAAAAAATCCTGATTTTGGGGGGGGATTGGACTCAGGGTTTTTGAATGCTTGGAGTTGGCAATACTGCCAAGGAGTTTTTGATGCAGCTGCAGAAATGGTGAGGTGGCTTTAAATCATTTTTGTACATTCTTGGTACTATAGCCACTTTGCAACTGGGCTGGATCCTCAGTCCACATTAGAGTAGCCTGAAAGCTGCAGTACTTAATACCAGCTACCACGGCCTCAAGAGGTCGTTTTGAGAGGCAGCGATCACCAGGATGTACATGAGCCTTGGTCATGCCCGATTATGCTTCATACATCAGTGGCTAGTAGCGGGATTACACAGGAGTCATTACATTGATGCTATACAAACCCAGTGATTTCCTTGCACTAGGGGTTTCCTATGCAGTCTGGGTCCTCTGGCTTTAGGGCTGGGAGCAGCACAAAGCAGCTCTAATATATCATGGGATCAGATTTCTAGTGTCTGCACATAACCCACATTATTATTGTCTTGGATTGAACTTCCCAAGACTTTCTCACATGTATGTTTTACTGGCAGAGTTTATTAATTGCATTTGCATTTGAAAATCATAGACACAACATTTTGACCCCTCTGGGTTCCCTGTGTTAATTCATATTCATTCATTCATTCATTCTACAATTCTATCCATTTAAATGTGGGTGTATGTTTTTGATTTGGCCTGTAATTTTAATTGAGAGATACAGTATATGAAATAAGATTAGTTGTAGCTGGTTAAAAGTGAAATGTGCCCATTCATGCACATGCAGTAAGTTGCTATCCCCTTGATTGACAGCTGGGTGTACATTAAAGGAGGAGAGGATTATTCTATGATGGAATTCCCAGGATTACAGATTTGATATTTCATTTGTGCCATATCTCCTCCGTATAATGGACTTTGTAGCACACATTAGGGGAAAAGAGACTGTTTTGATACTCACGTCGGCTTCTTTCTTCAGGACTTAAAATGTACCATCGCCAGAAACATAGGACTGAATTAACACGAAAAGAAAAATCCTTTCTGAGAAATATTAAGGCATTAGGAGAGTGCTGTGAACCATGGATGCTATTGGATCTCATACGTGATACAGCCTACATGAAATAGCTTGACCTGTTAAATGCTTTGTTGTAGCTCTGTCAGAAATAATGGGATTGGTGCAGAAACTACTTGGTGAAATCATTTTATGCACAAGCTCAGGAAAGATGATCATAATGGTCCCTTCTGGCCTTAAAATATATGAATACATGAAAATCTCGCATCTAACTTGGTATACAAGTATGAAATATCATTAGCATTCAATTGGATTGGTGAAGAGATAAACATAGCTTGCTCTGTCTGATCTAAATGGACCAAATTTTCAAAGGTATTTATGTACCTTGTGAGATTTCAAAAGCACCTAAACAGTTGATTTTAATGGGATTTAAGCTTCTTACTGGCTAAGGTACTTTTGAGAATCCCACTAGATGACTAAATACTTTTGTAAATCTGGCCCCATATGACTTGTACACAAGCCAGATTTTAAGGAGGAAAAATAATCACTTATAGTTGTTGCAGAGATAAGTATAAAGCAGAATGATAATACAAATCTGTAGTAGACTCAAATCATTTCACCCTACACCTCAAATCTCTGAATGAATATCAACTTTCTTCAGGAAGTTGGGACTTGAAGGCAGAAAATGACTCTGGCTGAAATGATGACAGGTTTCAGAGTAGCAGCCGTGTTAGTCTGTATCCGCAAAAAGAACAGGAGTACTTGTGGCACTTTAGAGACTAACAAATGTATTAGAGCATAAGCTTTCGTGGGCTACAGCCCATTTCTTACTATATGTTCCATTCTATGCATTCGATGAAGATCTATATACACAGAGAAGTTGCAAGTTTCCATACAAACTGTAAGAGGCTAATTAGTTAAGATGAGCTATTATCAGCAGGAGAAAAAAACTTTTGTAGTGATAATCAAGATGGCCCATTTAGAGAGTTGACAAGAAGGTGTGAGGATACTTAACTTAGGGAAAGAGATTCAATATATGTAATGACCCAGTATCCTCACACCTTTATATAATAAATCTTCTTACTATATGTTCCATTCTATGCATCCGATGAAGTGGGCTGTAGCCCACGAAAGCTTATGCTCTAATAAATCTGTTAGTCTCTAAGGTGCCACAAGTACTCCTGTTCTTCTTTCTTCTGGCTGAAATAAGTTTCTTGGGGCAGAGACGGTCTTTTTTGTTTGTTTGTTCTGTGTTTGTCCAGCACCTAGCACAATGGTGTCTTCCTGGGTTTTTCAGTGCTATCATTATATAAATAATAATAAGGCTGTCTCCCATTGAGCCCCCATAGTCATACAAGTTATTTAATTTTTGTACTGCAATTGAGATTTGGAGAAAGTCAGCACTGAAAAATAAGCCATTAATATTACCTAAATTGGTGGCCACTGAGCTGTGGAGGATGGTCCAACATGACATTACTGTGCAGACCTTTTTTCGGTTTTGGCTTTATCTATAGTACTTCACCCTTTGTCTCTTGTATATGGCTTAACTCAGTACAATGTCAAAGAAAGTAGGCAGATGCACACAAATGTTATATCTAGGATAATGCATCCTCACTAACAAGCCGTGGTACCTGTGGTCCATATTTGCTGTGAAATCTGAAAGAATGATGACCTAAAGCAGCATCTAAAACAATATTTAGCAGTCGCATAATGGTTTTAATCTTCAAGGTGTCTTAGATATTAACTAGTTAATCAAACAAGGGTCAGCAATGGCTGTCATTGAAAGGGAAATCAGTTGATGACAATAAAAGCCATGATGAAAATTACCTGAACGTAAAGAAAAGTAAGCCTTCCACACAGCTATTTTCATTTTCCAGCAATGCCAACAAGATATAATGTGAAGATATAACTATATAACAAGATATAACTATGGCTACATGTACAATTGCCTTGCATGTCCATTAGTATCTTTCTAACTTGAGGGCTGGGTCCTAATAATTGCCAGAGAATAGCATCTTTGTCATTTAGATTTTAAGCTCTTTATGGGAAGGACTGATTTTTTTTAAAATTGTTATAAATGTTTAAAATGTAAAATGATTTGTGGCTGTAAAACTTCTGAGAGGTTGCCAGGCCTCCTCTATAGTATGATCCTGTCAGGCTCTGTTACCTATTGTCTAAACAAACCTTTCTGGAAGAAAATAAAATTAGACTTATTGTGTGTGTGTGGATTCTAAGATTAACAAGATTGTTTTACGTGTTTTAAAAACAAGACCACATGAAGAGACTGTACATCAGAAATTTGATTAGATTCCCAAAAGTACCCAACTATTGAATCTTCTCTTGTAGCTTGAAGTGAGACTATATCACATGAAATATTTATCTTCTGTAACCCCAGCCAGACTTTCACATGTGAAGAGGAACCAAAAAATGAATTCTGAAATATTTCCAGCCTTTCATATCTGTGAATAATTTCAGATGTCTTTTAGCTACTAACAGCCTCTTAGGAGAAAAATTGAAAGGCTTGAGAAAAACAAGCTCAGAAGGACAAATTCCCTTTTCTAATAGATTTTTATTCCTCTAGTAAATGTCACTTTTTAATCATTGCAGTTGACTGAAGCTGTTAGGCTGAAAGAAACTCGATTAATAGGATTGACTTACCAGGTAAAGTCCAAGTGACCAATTAATAATTGTTTTTTCACTGTGACCTTAATGGACTAAACTTTCTTTGCCTCCTCCAAGCTACATACATGTGAAAGAATGAGTACTATTTATTTGGAAAGGCTGTGAATGTTACTGCTTGGAATGATGGAAAGACTAAAGGTAATGACACAATGTAAGATGTGTTGAAGGCATATCCTATTTTCCAGATGTAGTTGTTCCTTTCCCTCATCCTCTGCACATTGGACTAATCAATAACCCCTCATGACGAACACTAGAGACAATTTTGACAAAGGGGGAGATGAAATGGAACGTGAAATGACACAACCTCATTCTTTTTTCCCTTTTTCTATAAACTCACTTTCAAATCTATGAAGGTGGATGAATGACTAGTAACTCCTTCCAATTATTGTCTGTCTTTGGCTTCTTGAGCTGAATTGGAACAACTTTTTACGTGAACACAGAGCAACAGTGTCATGAGAGAGGAAGAAATTCTTAGAAAATTATAAAAAAGGAAAAAATCCCCAAACTAAAAAAAAGTCTATTTGAGATATTTTTCTTGTCTCTGTGTAGACCCTGCTGGTGCACACTATGCAATCTAATGTTAAAGCACATGAAGGAACCTTTAGTGCACACCAGCAGGGTCTACACAGACCAATTAATGTGCAACATTTTAGTGAACTTTAGACACCACACCCCCATAGTGTGCATTACCCCACTTTGTAGAAAAGCCCTTGATCTCAATGCAAGAGAACAAGAAATCATAGAGGATGAGAAAATGCAATTTATGAGAGACCATAAATAAACAATGAAGGGCGAGATCCTTGACATACCACTTCTGGCTGCTTTGAAAGCTCTCCTCACAGGGTAACTGGAGATTCACCCTCTGGTGGGGTGTGCAAGACCACCTTGTCAGACATCTGAATTCAGAAAGTTTAGAAGCTACAGTAAATCATCAGTAATGGCTATAATTGCTACTCGGCAAAGTACTTAAGCACACATGTAACTGTAAGCATGTGAGTAGTCATTGGTTTCAAGGGGATGCTTAAACTTAAGCATGAGCTCAAATGTTTTGCAGAATCAGGGTCTTAACTAGCAAGATTACCAATGCAGTTTTGCCACTTACGGACTGTACTAGTGATTCTGACCATTTAAATGTTTCCGGCTAGTATTACAAGTCTCAAGCTAACATGACTTGTCTTGCACTTGACCTTTAAAGAATGTAATTCTAGTAATGATGGCCAAATGTGTTGAATATGGTATGTATAGCTGTATAAGAAGTAGTACAGCGTGATGCAACCAAGTGGAAACTTTTACTGGAAATTTTCATGAGAAACCAAAAATTATGTGAATGAACAACAAGAAATTCAATTTTAGTTTAATTATGCAGTGTTTTTCTAGCAATAAATGTTTTAGTCTAGGGTAATTGTTAATTTATGAATGTATTGTGAATTGATTTTTAGACCAGAGATATTTACGCAATATCACCTTTCTCAGCATTTTCTCTTTAGCAGGCTTAAAATGAGAAATTAAAAGGATTTATTTCTCAGTTCTGTTTCAAGACTTTACTTGGTCAAATGCCATATATAATTTCATTAAAATCTGAAATGATCTGAATAATTGCCTAACTGCAAACAAATTATTTTTATAACATAGAAAAGTTGGTTTCAGGAAATTATAATGCAAAATTTTTGATTTGCAAGAATATTTTTAAAGGCTTTTTTTGGGGTTATGGCACTTGGTTAGCAAAGTCTAGATTTTGAGAACTGAGTTTTTTTCTTTTTAGGAAAGAAATTGAGAAGACAGCTGTCAGAAGATCACTGCATTATCTGAATCTATCTTTTTTTACAAATATCTGATTTCTAGGGATTTAGGTTCAAAATACGACTTTGGGTTAGTAGCAAAAACAACACAGTACAGGCTTGCGTACTCTGAGTTATATCCACCAGAAGTTGAAATTTGGATAACATTTAATAGTTCAAGTTATGGTGCCTTCTCAAACACTTCCTCTTTCTTTCTTCTCCTTGACCATGTGCTTTTAGCGGCTACGTAAGTGGAGGACATTTCCCTGTAGCTGGGTTGGTTTCCATGTCTAGAGTTACATGGCAGTACAACAGCATCTCAGACTTTGGCTATGTGTACACTTAAACTGCTGCAGAGACACAGCTGTGCTGCTGTAGTGCTTCAGTGTAACTACTCACTATAGGGAAAGAAGGGGTTCTCCTATCACTGTTAATCCACCTCCCTGAGAGGGGTTAGCTAGGTTGATGGAAGAAATCTTTCATTGGCCTAGTTCTGTCTACACTGAGGGTTAGGTTTGCTTAACCATGTTGCTTAGGGATGTGGATTTTTCACATCCTCGAGTGACGTAACTGGGTCGATTTAACTCTTTGATATAGACCTGGCCGTTGATGGTTTCTGTTATATTGAAAAATGACTTCTTTACTCAAGGGGAGGGGATGCATGGAGGAGAGGAGCAGGAACTGGAAAGGGGATGGATGAAGAGGGATAGGGAAAAGTGGAAGGTAACATTTTTCAGAAGTACCCAAGTCCCACTTTTACCTTAGGGACCTTGTGACGGGTTCCCCGGGGTGCAGCCTGGGATTGTGGGATTACTGTGCTCTCCTTATCTTTCTCCATCCTGGGCTGTCTCTCACAATGCTTTGCTAGTGACAAAGCAGCAGGCCCCTCCGGGTGCTGTTATCGCTCAGCACAACTGCATGTGGAGCTCCACAGCGAGTTAGATTGCATAAATGCTCCCAGAGCCACTCATGAATCATACAGGGAAAGGCACCAGACAAATCCCCCCAGCTCCCAGCACTGTACCTCAGAAATATACCATCTTGCACTGCTGAAGATGGGCAGTGCAAATTTATTAATTGGTTCACCACTTCATCAGCGGAAAGTGGATATACACAAGCCTTTACAATCCTGAGCAGTCTTGCCACTTCATACAAACTCACTGGTAAAACAAATGTATTGACTACAAAGGATAGATTATAAGTGATAGGCAAAATGTCAGAGTTAGTTAATAAATAAATAAATTAAATAAAAAAGAATAAAATATATAAGCACACAGTCTAAACTCTCAACCCTATTAGGCTGGGAAACATCTAGATTAAGCAGTTTTTCTAACCCCCATTGGTTATTGTGGTCCTTATTATACAGATTTCATCCTTGAATCATAGAATCATAGAATATCAGGGTTGGAAGGGACCCCTGAAGGTCATCTAGTCCAACCCCCTGCTCGAAGCAGGACCAATTCCCAGTTAAATCATCCCAGCCAGGGCTTTGTCAAGCCTGACCTTAAAAACCTCTAAGGAAGGAGATTCTACCACCTCCCTAGGTAACGCATTCCAGTGTTTCACCACCCTCTTAGTGAAAAAGTTTTTCCTAATATCCAATCTAAACCTCCCGCACTGCAACTTGAGACCATTACTCCTCGTTCTGTCATCTGCTACCATTGAGAACAGTCTAGAGCCATCCTCTTTGGAACCCCCTTTCAGGTAGTTGAAAGCAGCTATCAAATCCCCCCTCATTCTTCTCTTCTGCAGGCTAAACAATCCCAGCTCCCTCAGCCTCTCCTCATAAGTCATGTGTTCCAGACCCCTAATCATTTTTGTTGCCCTTCACTGGACTCTCTCCAATTTATCCACATCCTTCTTGTAGTGTGGGGCCCAAAACTGGACACAGTACTCCAGATGAGGCCTCACCAATGTCGAATAGAGGGGAACGATCACGTCCCTCGATCTGCTCGCTATGCCCCTATTTATACATCCCAAAAGCCATTGGCCTTCTTGGCAACAAGGGCACACTGCTGACTCATATCCAGCTTCTCGTCCACTGTCACCCCTAGGTCCTTTTCTGCAGAACTGCTGCCTAGCCATTCGGTCCCTAGTCTGTAGCGGTGCATTGGATTCTTCCATCCTAAGTGCAGGACCCTGCACTTATCCTTATTGAACCTCATCAGATTTCTTTTGGCCCAATCCTCCAATTTGTCTAGGTCCTTCTGTATCCTATCCCTCCCCTCCAGCGTATCTACCACTCCTCCCAGTTTAGTATCATCCGCAAATTTGCTGAGAGTGCAATCCACACCATCCTCCAGATCATTTATGAAGATATTGAACAAAACCGGCCCCAGGACCGACCCTTGGGGCACTCCACTTGATACCGGCTGCCAACTAGACATGGAGCCATTGATCACTACCCGTTGTGCCCGACAATCTAGCCAGCTTTCTACCCACCTTATAGCGCATTCATCCAGCCCATACTTCCTTAACTTGCTTACAAGAATACTGTGGGAGACCGTGTCAAAAGATTTGCTAAAGTCAAGAAACAATACATCCACTGCTTTCCCTTCATCCACAGAACCAGTAATCTCATCATAAAAGGCGATTAGATTAGTCAGGCATGACCTTCCCTTGGTGAATCCATGCTGGCTGTTCCTGATCACCTTCCTCTCATGCAAGTGCTTCAGGACTGATTCTTTGAGGACCTGCTCCATGATTTTTCCAGGGACTGAGGTGAGGCTGACTGGCCTGGAGTTCCCAGGATCCTCCTTCTTCCCTTTTTTTAAAGATTGGCACAACATTAGCCTTTTTCCAGTCATCCGGGACTTCCCCGGTTCGCCACGAGTTTTCAAAGATAATGGCCAATGGCTCTGCAATCACAGCCACCAATTCCTTCAGCACTCTCGGACGCAACTCGTCCGGCCCCATGGACTTGTGCACATCCAGCTTTTCTAAATAGTCCCTAACCACCTCTATCTCCACAGAGGGCTGGCCATCTCTTCCCCATTTTGTGATGCCCAGCGCAGCAGTCTGGGAGCTGACCTTGTTAGTGAAGACAGAGGCAAAAAAAGCATTGAGTACATTAGCTTTTTCCACATCCTCTGTCACTAGGTTGCCTCCCTCATTCATTAAGGGGCCCACACTTTCCTTGGCTTTCTTCTTGTTGCCAACATACCTGAAGAAACTCTTCTTGTTACTCTTAACATCTCTTGCTAGCTGCAGCTCCAGGTGCGATTTGGCCCTCCTGATATCATTCCTACATGCCCGAGCAATATTTTTATACTCTTCCCTGGTCATATGTCCAACCTTACACTTCTTGTAAGCTTCTTTTTTATGTTTAAGATCCGCTAGGATTTCACTATTAAGCCAAGCTGGTCGCCTGCCATATTTACTATTCTTTCGACTCATCAGGATGGTTTGTCCCTGTAACCTCAACAGGGATTCCTTGAAATACAGCCAGCTCTCCTGGACTCCTTTCCCCTTCAAGTTAGTCCCCCAGGGGATCCTGGCCATCCGTTCCCTGAGGGAGTCGAAGTCTGCTTTCCTGAAGTCCAGGGTCCGTATCCTGCTGTTTACCTTTCTTCCCTGCGTCAGGATCCTGAACTCAACCAGGATCTTGAAACCTGGACCAGTCTCCTCTGCTGAAGTCTTCTGTCTTCTGTGAGTGTCTTTGTTGCTTGCAGTGTAGGTGGGGGCAGGAGATAAGCTAAGCATGGGCTTGCTGTGTTCTGTTTTATACTCTTCGTCCCATGTGCTTGTAGAACACAAGCCCAGGCATGTCTCGTGGGCATTGCTGAGTCCCCGGGCAGGTGAGCAATTTCCCTGGTGTGGCCTCATGCATGAGACTCATTGAATTGTAGCTCCCTTGCTGGACAATGGCTGTTGATGGGTTGTTTGACACCCTGCTTGGACGTCGGTTACTTTCCTTGCTGTTGCCTCTGGGGAGCTAATATCTGGCTGATTCCCCAACTTACAGCATGTTTTAGTGACAACTATACAACACAATTCTCATAACATCATATGCATTAATGATATACATATATGGACAGATAAATGACTTTCAGCAGATCATAAACTTTCCCCTGATACCTTACAAGGCATGCTTTATATATAATATCACAATTATATACAGATGAAGAATATGGGGGTTACAAGATGCTCCCCACAAGGTATAGTATGTCACAGACCTAAAGACTGGACACCAAGTGGGATTTACAAAAATAATTAAGTGAATTAGGTTATTGATTTCCAAGGGGAGGTAGGTATCTAACCAGCTTCTAGTGGTCATTAGTGCTTTTTTGAATCCCCACTAGCTGCCTGTTTGCATCTTTAGGTGCCTAAATACCTTTGTGACTTTGGGCCCCTATGTTCCATTGGCATTCATTTTTGAAAATAGGTGCTTTTGAAAACTTTACCTGGAGATTTTTACCCATGTTAAAACATTAAAAATGTAAAATTTTCTAAATATAACAATTAAATTGCTTAAAATATTATGTGTTCATGAGGACTTCCAGTCTATTTCCCTACTTCATCCACCACCTTTTTATCTCACCCAGGCATAAACTCTTTGTGTGTGCGCACACCCACCCACCCACCCACACACACACACACCCCCCAGTTATAGACTGGATACTATTTACTGGAAAAGAGACACCACTGTGGTGGGACTCAAATCTGTTGGGGAAGGGATGAAATGTGTAAATCAGATGGGGCCATTGTGAATTATGGATTAGGCAGCAATGGGGAACTGGCTAAATCCCTTACTTGTTCATTTCTTTTAATATTTGTGGATTTTTAAACAAAGAATACTTGTAAAGAAGGTATAGTATTTTCGGGGTGGGTAGGTGGCTGTTACCTGGACTGTCTTGAAACACACTGTTGGCTTTAACTCCTTTTTTCTTTTTTTTTAAAATAAATGAATTTTATTTGGGAAATCTTGATTACTAGTTAAAATAGTCCAAGAGTGTCCTTTTGAATCGTCAGCTCTCTCCATGTCATAAATATAAAGGGAAGGGTAACCACCTTTCAGTCCACAGAGCTATAAAATCCCTCTTGGCCAGAGGCAAAACCTTTTCACCTGTAAAGGGTTAAGAAGCTAGGATAACCTCGCTGGCACCTGACCAAAATGACCAATGAGGAGACAAGATACTTTCAAAGCTGGAGGGGCGGGAGGGGAGCAAAGGGTCGGTCTGTTTGTCTGTGTAATGCTTTTGCCGGGAACAGATCAGGAATGCAGCTCAGAACTCCTGTAAAAAGTTAGTAAGTAATCTAGCTAGAAATGCATTATATTTCTTTTGTTTAATGGCTGGTAAAATAGCTGTGCTGAATGAAATGTATATTCATGTTTTTGTGTCTTTTTGTAACTTAAGGTTTTGCCTAGAGGGATTCTCTATGTTTTGAATCTGATTACCCTGTAAGGTATTTACCATCCTGATTTTACAGAGGTGATTCTATTGCCTTTTCTTTAATTAAAATTCTTCTTTTAAGAACCTCATTGTTCTTAAGATCGAAGGCTTTGGGTCTGTGTTCACCTGTACAAATTGGTGAGGATTTTTATCGAACCTTCCCCAGGAAAGGGGATGTAGGGCTTGGGGGGGATATTCTGGGGGAAGACGTCTCCAAGTGGGCTCTTTCCCTGTTCTTTGTTTAACACGCTTGGTGGTGGCAGCATAGGGTTCAAGGACAAGGCAAAGTTTGTACCTTGAGGAAGTTTTTAACCTAAGCTGGTAAGAATAAGCTTAGGGGGTCTTTCATGCAGGTCCCCACATCTGCACCCTAGAGTTCAGAGTGAGGAAGGAACCTTGACAAAAATGCTGAAAAAATGTTTTGATAAGAGGATTTGATAAGATGGTTTGAGCTAGTGTAACAGGAAACCAACTTATTTTTAACTATGACCGGTACATGTTGGAGAGGTACTACACCCAAGGCAACCATTCTTCATAGCTACTAGGTTAGTCTTTCGTTATCTCCTGTACAGGTAAAGATCTTATAATATCTAACAGATGTGACTATAGATGGCTCATTCAAGCAATGAGGCTGTTCAGACCTTCAAGGTCCTAAAGAAGTATTTCCTAAAATGAAGTCTCCTCATTAAGTCATGAGATGTGTATACTTATAAAAAATCACTGAGTGAAATTTACGCATGGCACAGATGGCCAGTGCACTTAATCCAAGCCAATTAGTCAAGGTGTTTTGGAGGTGAAATGTATTCCCTCCTTAGTGAAATTGCAGGTTCTTAAATAATGAATTCAGGAGCTTGTATTGTTAGGACACACGTCAAATTCTGGGAATGATTGCAGCTGGATTTTATATAATAATGAGAGGCTTCAACTTTAGCTATTACCAATGCTATAATAGGCTCTGAGCTATGTCAATAAAGGCTGAAAATATTAAACTTGTAAAACAAAAAGCAGTAATGGACTTACTGGGAAAGATCCTCAGCTGGTGTAAATTGTCATGGCTCCATTTCAGTCAAATGTGCCATGGACAAATGGGCTGACAAATGGAGCTATGATAGTTTTTAGCACCTGAGGATCTGCTCCATTGTGGGCAATAACCCTTCTGCTATTATTCGTGACCTGGAACAACTTTCTGAACAGTTCTTGTGTGACTAGATTTGGGATATTAAGAGTCAAAATGAGCTAGTGTTACAGAGCCAAATGGCAAGGGCCACTTTTTAGAATGGGAATAATTCCAGGGAAAAGTGTGAACAATGCTGGATTGATTTTAACTTCCTATGATGAGCTGCTTCCTTCCTTAGCATATACATAATTTTATGGTATAAACTAAACAAATCCACCTGGCTGTAAAAGCTTTGCATACATTGAAATGAGGTAAGGGAGGCAAACACTTTTATAATGAGAACGATAATAGCAATGGAATGGAACAAGTCAGATAGGTATGTGAGTATGAATACAGCAAGAGCTTTTGCATGGGCTCTCTCAGGTTTTGTATACTTATGTGTGATTGTAACCTTAATCATCTACTTAGTAAAACTTATAATACTGGTAAGACTTCTTACTTGTGACCATGTGTATGGTTACTGTCTTTGTTCTTCATGTATTTCCATAGCATCCAAATCTAAGGGTAATTTTCACACTATTGATCTTAAAACTGTAGCAACACAGGGGCTGGATTCACTGTGATTTAACACTGAACTATCAATTCAATTAAATAAAAGCTACATGATAGAGACATTTAAAAAAATCACGTTTGTTTACTTATTAAGATCCAAAACCTACAAATGGGTGGGCTGCTTTGCACACAGGAAACCCAATTTACTTCAGTTGCAGGATCTGTGCCTGATTCATATAATTTAATAATCCACAAAAGGGTCTGTCATTCAGTACAAGTTAGTGAAGCCCAGATATTTAATAGGCATAGAGGTACTTTTTGCATATGTTCAGCCTGTGCATGCAAAACACACGTTGTATGTGTGCAAACTGAGGATTTGCACATGTTGCTATGAATTGGTTGTTTTGCCTTGTGCACTCTCTTACATGGACTTCTAAAAACTTGGACTTGAGGGTCTTAATATCTTGTATAAGGATGTGCACGTGACTTCGGTTATATACTTCCTTCTAGGCTTGCTGCCTTTTATCCCCCCTCCACCCCCCCCCCCCCACTTCAATTCTGGTATTCTGACTCTACAGTAGAGCCATCAGGTAATTCATATTGTGTGTTTTCTGGTTTGTGGCAAGGACAGTTTGTTTCAGGAGTACGTTAACATCTTATCTTTTACATTTTTGATCCAAGGTAGCTTTAAACAAGACCCTAGAAGGGCAAAAGTATAAGCAATATTTGCACTGCCATCTAAATTAGTCTTACAAATAATAGAAAAACACTGACTATATGTATCAATCTATTTCATTATGAAATGGCCACATGCTACCTATATAAACACATTCTCACTGTATTTACCAGTGTACTTTATGCCATACCTTGAGTAATAAAGGTATTGCTCACCATTAGCTATCATTTGTTGCTCACCTCTGATTGGCCCATGGTTCCAGCGTCTTTTGCCTACCTGTTAAATTTTCAAACAAGCACCTTTGTGCTTTCTCCTATGCTGCCTCAGGTGCTTGGGAAGCACTTGCCATAAACATCTGCAAGCCACCTCATTATCCACCTTCAAATATCTTCTCAACACTATCTTTTGCCTTAGTACCTACAACAAACTTGACAATGGTTTGATGATGGTGGGCAGAGGCCACTGCCTATCATGCTGACCAATATTATCTCTTTTTTTTTTAAATACTCTCCCACCTGTCTGTATCCATTTGTTGTCTTTAGTCTTATACTTAGAGTATAAGCTCCTTGGGACAGAGACTGACTTTTCATTCTGTGCAGAGTGTTCGTACGAGGCCTAGCACAATGGGACCCTCGTCCATGACTGGAGCTCCTAGGCACTACTGTCCTAGAAGTAATAATCATTTAAGGAATTGTATGTGTTGGTACAGGGTCTCGTGAGATTTTGATGATCTCATTCAGGAAGACAGGTGACTCTTGGGTGGTAAAGAACTATCTCCCAAACATCCTAATGGCTTGTACGCTAGGGGTCTTTGGAGAATTTCATGGTGGGTGTTTGTATATCAGAGTGAAAGATACCATGCAGTAATGACATGCAGAGAGTTGTTAAGGAGTTGTTTGAGTTAAAGCACTCATGTTTGTGTGGGTCCTTAGATCTGTGGTCCCCAAACATTTCAGGGTCATAGCACCCTGACCCTTGCTCCTGTCCGTGCTCCCCGCAGGAGCCGGGAGCAGGGCCGCAGCGCCAGGGGCGGGGGGAGGACGCGGACAGGGTAAGGGGGCTGAGGCTGGGGCCACAGGTGGAGGTGGGAGCAGGGCTGGGAATGGAGCTGAGGCTGGTGGTGGGGATGGGTGTGGAGCCGCTGCTGGGTCGCAGTCAGGGGCTGAGCTGGGTGCTGGGCCGGGAGCCAGGACCACAACTAAAGGCGGAGCCAGAGCGCAGCTTGGAGCAGAGCAGGGCTGGGTGGTGCTCCCTCCCTGTCCCCTGTGGAGGCTGACTTGGGTCCTGCCATGTCCCCTGAATGTTTCTGTGAACCCCCGTAGGGGGGCGTGCCCCACAGTTTCGGGACCTCTCCCTTAAACCTTTGCAAGCTTCCTTTGTGTTGCAACATAGCTGTATAAAAGGAGGGTAGACCCTTTTCAGGCCTTCTCTGTGAAGGGCTTTGGATAAGGGCTTTCCCAAGTAAAAAGTGCAGAGGCTGAAGGAGGTAAAGGAGCACAGAATCTGTGAAGCAGTTAGACTTTTATGACTGCCTGGAGAGAGAATGGAGGAACAAGACATCTGCTTGGGGACAGGGCACTGACCTGTGAGGAACGGTTAAAAAATCTGGGCATGTTTAGTCTTGAGAAACAAAGACTAAGGGGTGGGGAGTGGAGGGACTTGATAAGTCTTCAAATATGTTAAGGCTGTTATAAAGAGGACAATGATTAATTGTTCTCAGTGTCCACTGAAAGTAGGAAAAGAACTAATTGGCTTAATCTGCAGCAAGGGAGATTTAGTACATATTAGGAAAAACTTGTTGACTATAAGGATAGTTAAGCTCTGGAATACACTTCCAAAGAAGGCTGTGAAATCCCTATCATTGGAGTAAGAAACCTCAGGATCAGGTTTGACAAACATCTGTCAGGGATGTTCTAGGTTTACTTGGTCCTGCCACAGTGCAGGGGGCAGGACATGATGACATTCTTGAAGTCCCTCCCAGCCCCACATTTCTGTGATATGATTCTTTGATTCTACCCCATTGACCTTCCAAATTATTCCTCAATGGCAAGCAGAGATATGAGAGAGTTGCTGCCAACCCCTATATTGAATGATTTATCCCCATGTTGCTACCTCCCGTACTAAGATGTGGCTCCAATAGAGGGTGTAGGATTTCACTAAGGACAGAGAGTTGCAGAGCACAGGAGACAAGAACTGATTTGTGTGAGCTATTCCCTTCTGAACACTTTCTAAACTCTCTACCCTGGTATTCAAAGATGGCATTGCTCCTCAGTAGGTTGGCCTGGAATGCAGCCAAGATCCACAACCTGTCAAAACCCACACAACTCTGGAAGCTGCAAATTCCTTGAACTGGATAGACCCTAAAAATGACCGGGGATCTGTGGGTTTTTTTTACAATTCTGTAATTTACAGTTTAGATCCCAGTCTCACTATGAATTTTTTGGCTTTTATAGCTTTACGTCCCAACCTTAATGCTATTTCAACATATGTTTTTATATAAGTAAGCAGTGAATGTTATTGCTAACATTCTATCCTTGTTTTTCATTAAATATGTATGCAAATCAGGGTAGTTTTTAGGCCAATGGAAACCTGAGGCATTTCATTACATTTATGTATGACAGTGTTTGGATAGCTGTGCATTTATGCACCTTGAGGGTTCAGTAAATTTCTGTTATTTACAATTAAGTAGAACACTGGGGCTTCCTTTAGCAAAAGGAAAACAAAAACACTCTGTATTAGGGTTAGTATGAAATACTATGTCTAACATAATTCTTTTTTTATCTGAAAACAAAACTGATAATCTCCCTTGTAATTTCAGTTCAATAACCTACAATAACTACTTCTCATAAACTCATTTCTGGACTGAAACTGATATTTTAAAGTGAAGACTTGCTAAATAATGCTAGTATTATAGCAAACATATTTATAATCAGTGCATTAGCCACTATGGCCTAGTTATCTAAGCAGGGGAGGAACTAGGACTCCTGGGGTCTCTTTCGTACTGTTCAGACTGCATATGTGACATTAGGAAAGTTGCTTTATCTCTCTTTGCTTCAGTTTATCTCTGTGTAAAATAGGTATAATTCTTTTCTCACATGCCTACTGAGAGGCTTGTTTAATGACTCTAAAGTGCTTTGAGATTGTAGCTGCAGATGTTTGACCATATTACTTTGTTTAATTACTTGTTTCTAGCCAATGAGTGACACGTTCAACATTGCCAACCCTGAGCATTCAAAAGTCAGCCCCCCCCCCCAAATTCATACAATTAGTTTAAAAATTGAGATTAAAAGAAGGATTCTTTTTGTTTTTCTTTCCAGCTTTTAAGTGTTTGGGTTGTATTCAGGTAATGTTTACAAGCTTTTCTCTGCAACCAATAGGGCGAGAAATGTACTTTTTAAAAACAATTAAATAAAAGCGAAGATTCGCACATAATCACTGAGCTCAAGGAACTGGAGCTCTAAGAAAAACACCAGATATCATATGACTTGTGATCAAATCATGAGAGTTAGCAGCTCTACACATTTTCTTAACAATGTTAGTTTTGTTTTAAAATCTTGAAACAATGATAGGATAAAGGTTACTGTCCCAAAGCCTTACATGTCCACCTTTTGTGAAGGGGATTTCCTGACCTAAAGGGTAAATAACATTTAATATTTGAGTTCCAAATTAAAACCATAAACCATAACTTCCCTATAGAACAGTTGGAGTTTTGAGGCTCCAGAGCTCTACTTGGGGTTACAGGGGTGGTGTTTCTATCTGACCTTCACTCCGCAGCCAGCTCCTAGGCTGCCGCTTCCAGTTTGTTGCTCCTGGTTTAATGCAGATTCTGGCTCCTTGGTTGCCTCTGATTTTGGTTTATGCTTCCCTTTCCTGTATTCTGGGGGATCATGGAGGCCTCTGCTGACTGGATATGGAAATGGGTGAACACAGTGCCCAGTAACGAGCCAGCAGATTCGTTGTTATACACGCAATGATACCATGAAGGAACGGCAACAAAAGTGCTGTGACCAAAGCTGTAATCGTATTGGTAATAAATTCTGTGGTGGCAGCAGCAAAACACCTGTAATACAGTTGGCTGCTGAAATAATTTCAGAAGAGTTTCAGAACTGCCAGCCTCAGGTGTTTAAAAATCATGAGTCCAGTCTCATAGATCGTGAGATTTAAAAACAAACAAACAAACAAAAAAAACCCTTGGGATTCTTTTTCATACTGCCTTCTGTTTCTTGTGCGGTAGGGTGCGCTTGGGGAAACCTCTTCAAGATTTTCTCCACAACTCTGAGGGCAAGAATTCTTTTTTTTTTTTTAAATAGTTGAAATTGTCACAGAATTGGACAATACTGGGATTTGTTGGTACGGTCTGTCTCTACAAACTGCATTTACAAGGGATGGAAGTGCAGTATTCTCCCCTTCAGCCACACCAGCTCAGTCTGTGCTTCTGTTAGACAGACAGACACACAGCATGGGGGGAATTCAGGAGCTCTGGAACCCAGTGCTGTCTGAGGCTATAATAGTAGTTAAGTTTTCTGTTAATATTTGCTCTTTTATTTTTTTCTTGAAGTTAGTCTTAAAGACCCTGGTCCAGCAAGGTGATGAGCAACTGGAAGACATTGCTGAGCACCCTTAATTCCCAATAGTGATAAGCAGCATTAGGAGACCATATGACACAGTTCAGGGCAACTGCACTGCTGTTCGCCCTGTATGGTCCATCAAGGGCACCCACTCTTAGGCTTCTGGCTCCCCAGCTGTCACCTCGGTTTGGCGGAGACAGCTGACCAGGGTATTTCCAGGCAGCACAGCTCTCTGCCGACACTGTGAATTGCTCAGTGAAGTCAGACTGTCTAAGCAGGCCTGCTTTACTTTTCTCCTCAGAGATGGTAAATGGTGTAATTGCCCCAGTTAAGTTACCACACAGTTCTTTCCAAGCAACACATTTATTCTTAAGGTAAAAGGATTACCGAGAAAACATATTAAAAACAATAAAAGGATCCACACTCATGCTAATAAGCTTACCAGAGATCATCTTCACAGGTCAGTGTAAGTCCTTCCAGCCCTTCCTTAAGGCTCCTTTGGCTGGATCAGCATGAAGGACTGTGGCAGTTTAAAGTCAAGTTATTTATCCAAAAGTCCTTTCTTTGTCTATTGGTCTGTGGAGAATCGAGTTTGAACCAGTGTATGCAAGCCTCCCCAGGAGGTGGTAGCTTTCTGGAAGCGTGACATCATGAGTGAATTTGCCTAATCACCCTCTAGGAATCTTAGTTCCTGAAGGGTTGTGGTCCCCCTCTCCCAAAGAATTGCATACAATCCCTTGCCCACAATGATGCATACATTTAATTTAATAAGGTTTTCCCTCAATACTGCAGGAAATTGCCGTATCTGTCTCACTCATTAGTGCTGAGCACCATTTGGAGGCTCTTGGTACCTTCCAGAATGAGGCACATAAGCCAGTAATTCCCATGAGTGATTCCCCCCCACCACATTGAGGCTTAGGGAACTTCATAAGGATTTAAGTTGGTAACTTCTAATTCTTGAACATGAGTTCCCACACAGCTTGCTCCTATTAGATCATGAAGCAGGTCTGGAAATATTTCTCTATTCATTAAGGGTATGTCTACAGTATGAAATTATTTCAAAATTATTCTATTTGAATTTTCGGAAGCTATTTTATACATTTGGTCTTCTGTGTCCCCACTAAAGCGCGTGAATTTGGCGGAGTGCGTCCACAGTACCAAGGCCAAGGCTAGCATCGAATGTCAGAGCGGTGCACTGTGAGTAGCTATCCCACAGTTCCCGCAGTCCCTGCCACGGGAATTCTGGGTTAAGCTCCCAGTGCATGATGGGGCAAAAACAGTCTCACGGGTGTTTCTGGGTGTGTGACATCAGTTGCTCCTCCCCCGCGAAAGCTATGGCAGACAATCGTTTCACACCTTTTTGGTGTGCAGACGCCATACTGCTTTCAGCAGACGGTGCACCACTGCTCTCCTGCTACCATGAATCCACCTCACATTTCCTCTCATCTTCCTATGTAATCTCTACTATCTACTCTTTCTCTTCCTCATCGATCGCTTCCGCTGCCAACTCTGCTCGGCCATCGTGAACCGAGCAGCACAGCTTCCGCCGCCAACTTTGCCGTCCCGCTATTGCCGCGCTTCCGAGCTTCTCCATGTTGTCTGTCCTGGGCTCCCACCTCCATGAAAGCTACAGAAGACAACCATTTCCCGCCTTTTTTCCGCTACTGTGAACCGAACAGCACCTCTTCCACTGCCACTCTGCTCTCCTATGTTTCACGCCCTTTTTCCAGGATTACCCGTGCAGGCGCAATAGCCATGGAGCCCGATCAGATCTCTGCTGCAGTTTTGACCATTGTAAATACCTGGCGCATTATCTGGGCGAGGGAGCGACAACAGCACGATTACTATACTGATGAGGACATGGACACAGACGTTGAAGCACGGCATGTGGCGTTTGGGAGATCATGGTGGTGTTGGGCCAGGTTCATGCCGTGGAACGCTGATTCTGGGCCCGGGAAACAAGCACAGAGTGGTGGGACCGCATAGTGTTGCAGGTATGGGATAATTCCCAGTGCCTGAGAAACTTTCGTATGCGTAGGGCCACTTTTATGGAACTTTGTGACTTGCTGTCCCCTGCCCTGAAGCGCAAAGACACCAAAATGAGAGCAGCCCTCACAGTTGAGAAGCGAGTGGCCAAAGCCCTGTGGAAGCTTGCAACGCCCGACGGCTACCGGTCAGTTGGGAATCAGTTTGGAGTGGGCAAATCTACTGTGGGGGCTGCTGTGCTGCAAGTAGCCAATGCAATCATTGACCAGCTGCTATCAAGCGTAGTGACTTTGGGAAACGTGCAGACCATTGTGGATGGCTTTAATGTGCTGGGGTTCTCTAACTGCGGTGGGGCCATAGACGGAACCTATCTTCCTATCTTGGCCCCGGAACACCAGGGCAGCCAGTACTTAAACCGCAAGGGGTACTGTTCCATGGTGCTGCAAGCACTGGTGGATCACAAGGGATGTTTCACCAACATCAATGTGGGATGGCTGGGAAAGGTGCATGACGCTCGCATCTTCAGGAACTCTGGTCTGTTTGAACAGCTGCAGGAAGGAACTTACTTCCCAGACCAGAAAATTACTGTTGGGGATGTTGAAATGCCCATAGTTATTCTCGGGGACCCAGCCTACCCCTTAATGCCATGGCTCATGAAGCCGTACACAAGCACTCTGGACAATAGTAAGGAGCAGTTCAACTATAGGCTGAGCAAGTGCAGAATGGTGGTAGAATGTGTGTTTGGACGTTTGAAAGCGCGCTGGAGCAGTTTACTGACTTGGTTAGATCTCAGCACAACAAATATTCCAATTGTAATTGCTGCTTGTTGTGTGCTGCACAATATCTGTGAGAGTAAGGGGGAGATGTTTATGGCAGGGTGGGAGGTTGAGGCAACTCCCTGGTGGCCAGTTTCACACAGCCAGACAACATGGTGATTAGAAGAGCACAGCAGGGTGTGCTGCACATCAGAGAAGCTTTGAAAGCCAGTTTCATGACTGGACAGGGTACGGTGTGACAGTTGTGTTTGTTTCTCTTAAAGTTACCTGCCCCTACATATATGAAAGGAAATAAAGTCACAATTGTTTAAAAACTTTTTTATTATTTGTTTCACAAAACATTGAGAGAAATCAGAAGCTAGATGGGGGAGGGGGGTATTTGGGGTAGGGGGGTGGAGGAGGAGGGAAGGACAAGTCCAGAAACCAAATCAAAATTTCGGATATGCCAGCTTTCTGCTGCTTGTGCAATCCTCTGGCGTTGACTGTGTGGGTCCCCGTAGCCTCCCCCCGCTGTGTTCTTGGGCGTCTGGGTGAGGAGGTTATGGAACTTGGGGAGGAAGGAGGGCGGTTATACAGGGGCTGCAGTGGCAGTCTGTGGTCTTGCTGCCTTTCCCGCATTAGATCCACCATATAGCAGAGCATGTCAGTTTGCTCCCCTATGAGCTTGAACTTAGCATCCTGCTTGCTCTCATTGCGCATGTCCCTCCTGCTCTTCGTATTCATGTAACGCTTTACGCGACTCCGCAATTGTTTGCTTCCACGCATTCAGCTGGGCCCTATCTGTGCGGAAGGACTGCGTGATCTCGGCAAACATGTCGTCCTGAGTTTGTTTTTTCTGCCTTCCAATCTGGACCAGCCTCTGGGACGGAGTAGATAGGGGCCGGGTTGAAACATTTGCACCTGCTGCGGGAGGAGAAAAAGGGAGGGTTGTATTTTAAAAGGTACATTTTAGAGAACAAAGGGGACACTCTTTCTCAGTGAAACAGGCAATTCATAGTACACAGCACATGTTCTTTCTGTACAAGGTCTCATTTTGCCTCTTATACTGAAGGGCCTGCCACTTTGGTGTGAGTAAGCCAACATATGCGGCCGGGCAACAGAATTCAGCTTGCAGGCAGCCATGGTAAGTTCTTGGGGTACGTGGGGTTCTGTTTCTTCCGCATTCATTTCAGTGCTTTCAAACTGCCGGACCCCCTTTTCCATAGCAAGCAATGCTTGGTGGGTTTGCCATATAAAAGGAGGGCCTGCGGGCTCTCTGGGATGATTGCTTCACACAACACCCTCCCCCGCCCCCTCACACCCACCCACCCACCGCGGGGCTCCGATGAGGCTCTGAGCAGGGATGAGCCCTTTTAAACTAAATGCGAACAGCCCAGTGTGGCTGGGTTTTCCCCTACCCCCCACTGCGTGGCTCCGATCAAGCTCTCACTCACCAGAAGTGCCTTCTCCAGGGTCATGGTCCGGGAGCATGCCTTGGGAGTCGGGGGAAGCTATTGGCTCCAGCGTTAAGAATAGTTCCCCACTTGCCGCCTGTGCACTGTTGTCCTCCTCCTCTTTGTCCTCCAAAAACTCATCCTCCTCGCTCTGTGCTACTCCCCCCTTGAAGGTGTCCACGGACAGTGGTGGGGTAATGGTGGCGACACCCCCCCATAATTGTATGCACTCATGGTAGAAGCGGCATGTATGGGGCTGTGACCCAGAGCGCCCGTTCGCCTCCCTAGCTTTTTGGTATGCTTGCCTAAGCTCCTTGATTTTTGTACGACACTGCTCAGTGTCCCTGGAGTAGCCTCTTTCCGTCATGGCCCTGGAGACTTTAGCATACGTGTTTGCGTTTCTTTTTTGGAATGTAGTTCTGCGATAACAGATTCATCTCCCCAGTATGCGATGAGATCCAGTACCTCCCATTTGGACCATGCTGGAGCTCGTCTGTGAATCCGGGACTGCGTGGTTTCTTGTGATGGTGGACTGTGCTGATGGTGACCAAACAGGAAATTCAAAAGTTCTCAGGGCTTTTACTGCCTACCTGGCTAGTGCATCGGAGTTCAGAGTGTTGACCAGAGAGGTCACAAGGGAGCATTCTAGGATAGCTCCTGGAGGCCAATATCGTCAAATTGCGTCCACAGTACCTGTAACCTGGAACTGTGATCTTAATTTTAGCACTACTCCACTTGCCGAGGTGGAGTACAGAAATCAGATTAAAGAGCCCTTTTAAATCGAAAAGACTGGTTTGGTGGTGTTGCCGGAATCAGGTTTTATTTCGAGGTAACTTGGCTAATTCCGAAATAACCACGTACTGTAGACCAGGCCGAAGTCTCCTGTCATCATATTGTCCACAATACTGGTTTGGTTTTAAAATACGTAATAGGTACAGTGGCCCCCAACCATATCACAATAATGCACACTGATTCCTTTGAGTGATTTCTCAGAAAGCATGAGTGGCTCAAGTGCCTTTATTAGCTTCAGATGGCTAAGAATAAATTCCATATTCCAATGGCCTCTTGGTTCACGCATTCTGTTTTGGTAACTTTATTGAACTCCACTTTGATGAAAGTTTAATCAAAGTACCCTTCTGCTAAAGGGAAGTATGTATTTAAAAGACAAACACATTTATGTATTCTATACATGCATTTTTCTGAATATCAGTGTTCCGTTTTTTTGCATTTTTAATAAGCTCTTGTTTTACTTAATTATTTATAGGGGATGCCATGTATTTTTAAGGTTAGGAAATTAATCTTCTAAGTGATATGAACAAGCCTGCACTAAGAACTTGACCTTGCTGATTAATGGAGGTTTGAGAAATATTTGTTTGCTTTTGGGAAAGTTTATTTCTCTCTTTCAGGTATATAGGATTTCTACATATGAGTTTTATTATGCAAATCTGAATTAAGATACCCAGCATATGGAAATAGATAGAGCTGTCTGATTTAATCTTTAAATATTGGAGCATTAAATGAAGCAGAACCCTTTACTTTCTGTTAACAAAAGCACTGATGAATGTTCAGACTTATGCTTTAGAATGCTGCAATTCAATTATTTGATTCATGTCATGGTCACAGAACGAACAATAAGAATAAGGTGGTAGAGAGAGTTAAAATTGTCTGAATATATATGAAGTCAAACTTTTCCTGAGTAAATTCTTAGATTTCAGTTTTTGTACAGAAAGTGCACATTATGTCAGGACCCTGTCGCCCATACTGCCTCCCCCAAAGCACTTTTTCTTTGTGAACTCTAGTTAAAATGAACAGGCCTGGGATATTCTACAACTAATAGAATCTGTTCTTTTCTGTAGTTGTGAATGATTGCTTTTGGTAAGGGATTGCATAAGCCTACAGCTATCTGCCTGGAAGTTGGGGAAGTGGAATAGAGGATAGGGGCAAATAACACACTGCAGTAAAGGCATGTGTTATTTTTGTATTTGTGATTTTTTTTTTCAGCACAGAATATCCAAATATGCCAATAGAACCCCTGATAAAAAACCATGAAGGTAATTAGATCATTTAAAGTAGCTATCACTATATGTGGGGGTGGGGAGGAAGGGATTGATCATAGAATCATAGGACTGAAAGGGACCTTGGAGGTCATCTAGTCCAGTCCCCTGCACACATGGCAGGACTAAGTATTATCTAGACCATTCCTGACTGGTGTTCGTCTAACCTGCTCTTAAAAATCTCCAACTCTACAACCTCCCAGGCTTAACCACCCTGACAGGAAGTTTTTCTTAATGTCACACTAAACCTCCTGTCAAGGTTCCTCCCCCACTCTGAACTCTAGGGTACAGATGGGGGGACCTGCATGAAAAACCTCCTAAGCTTATCTTTACCAGCTTAGGTCAAAACTTCCCCAAGGTACAAAATATTCCACCCGTTGTCCTTGGACTGGCCGCTACCACCACCAAACTAATACTGGTTATTGGGGAAGAGCTGTTTGGACGCGTCCTTCCCCCCAAAATACTTCCCAAAACCTTGCACCCCACTTCCTGGACAAGGTTTGGTAAAAAGCCTCACCAATTTGCCTAGGTGACTACAGACCCAGACCCTTGGATCTTAAGAACAATGAACAATCCTCCCAACACTTGCACCCCCCTTTCCTGGGGAATGTTGGATAAAAAGCCTCACCAATTTGCATAGGTGACCACAGACCCAAACCCTTGGATCTGAGAACAATGAAAAAGCATTCAGTTTCTTACAAGAAGACTTTTAATAAAAATAGAAGTAAATAGAAATAAAGAAATCCCCCCTGTAAAATCAGGATGGTAGATATCTTACAGGGTAATTCGATTCAAAAACATAGAGAACCCCTCTAGGCAAAACCTTAAGTTACAAAAAAGATACACAGACAGAAATAGTTATTCTATTCAGCACAATTCTTTTCTCAGCCATTTAAAGAAATCATAATCTAACACATACCTAGCTAGATTACTTACTAAAAGTTCTAAGACTCCATTCCTGGTCTATCCCCGGTAAAGACCAGCATATAGACAGACACACAGACCCTTTGTTTCTCTCCCTCCTCCCAGCTTTTGAAAGTATCTTGTCTCCTCATTGGTCATTTTGGTCAGGTGCCAGCGAGGTTACCTTTAGCTTCTTAACCCTTTACAGGTGAGAGGAGCTTTCCCCTGGCCAGGAGGGATTTCAAAGGGGTTTACCCTTCCCTTTATATTTATGACACCTCCCTTGCTGCAATTTAAGCCCACTGCTTCTTGTCCTATCCTCAGAGGTTAAGAACAACAATTTTTCTCCCTTCTCCTTGTAACAACCTTTTATGTACTTGAAAACTGTTATCATGTCCCCGTTCCGTCTTCTCTTTTCCAGACTAAACAAACCCATTTTTTTCAGTCTTACCTCCATAGGTCATGTTTTCTAGACCTTTCATCATTTTTGTTGTTCTTCTCTGGACTTTCTTCAATTTCTCCATATCTTTCTGAAATGTGGCATCCAGAACTTGACACAATACTCCGTTTGAGGCCTAATCAGTGTGGAGTAGAGCAGAAGAATTACTGCTCATGTCTTGCTTACAACACTCCTGCTAATACATCCCAAAATAATGTTCTGGTTTTTTTTGCAACAGTGTTACACTGTTGGCTCATATTTAGCTTGTGGTCCACTATGATACCCAGATCCTTTTCCACAGTACACCTTCCTAGGCAGTCATTTCCCATTTTGTATGTGTGTAACTGATTTTTCCTTCCTAAATGAAGTACTTTGCATTCATCCTTATTGAATTTCATCCTATTTACTTCAAACCGCTTCTCCAGTTTGTCTGGATCATTTTGAATTTTAATCCTATCCTCCACAGCACTTGCAACCCCTCCCAGCTTGGTATTATCCACGAATTTATAAGAGTATTCTCTATGCCATTATCTAAATATAACCTCTTTTCCTGTGATGTTTTTATCATTCAAATTGATTGAATTTTTTACCTTCAGGGCAAGATGTGAAGTCCATCAGTTTACTATGGTTTTTGCACATGTTCAGCTTAATACCTAGCTCTTATATAATGCTTTTCATCAGTACATCTCAAAAGTGCTCAGATAGGGAAACTGAGGGATAGGGCAGTGAAACGATTTGCTCAAGGTTACCCAGCTAACCAGAAGCCATTGATGAGGATATTGAACAGACCCAGAACTGATTCCTGCAGTACCCCACTTGTTATGCATGACTGTGAACTACTGATAACCACTTTCTGGGACTGGTTTTCCAATCAGTTTTGTACCCACCTTATAGTAGCTCCATCTAGGTTGCAATTCCCTAGTTTGTTTATGAGAAAGTCATGTGAGACGGTATCAAAAGCTTTACTAAAGTCAAGATATACCATGTCTACCGCTTCCCCCGTATTCACAAGGCTTGTTATCCTGTCAAAGAAAACTATCAGGTTGGTTTGACATGATCTATTCTTGACAAATCCATGCTGACTGTTACTTATCAGGTTATTATCTTCTAGATATTTTCAAATTCATTGCTTAATTATTTGCTCCATTATCTTTCCGGGTACAGAAGTTAAGCTGACTGGTCTGTAATTCCCTGGGTTGTCCTTCTTTCCCTTTTTATATATTGGCACTATATTTTGCCCTTTTCCAGTCATCTGGAATCTCTCCCATCTTCCATGACTTTTCAGAGATAATTGCTAATGGCTCAGATATCTCCTCAGTCAGCTGCTTGAGTATTCTAATGATCGATTCATTAGAACTCTGTTGGAAAGTCTGCTTTGTTGCAGCCCTGGTCAAGCTCCCATTGCTGGATGACAACAGGTCTGCTGTGTTTGGGTCCCTCATGCCGGACCTGTGTGCTTTTAAACTTTCCTGAGTCTGATCAGAGTCCAGGCACTGCCTCTGGCTCTGGGTTTCTAGGTGCACTCTCAGAGTGCAGATGCTTTCTCTAGAACCCCCTTCTGTGAGCTGAGACCCTGTAATCCAACTGCCTAGAGCCTGAGACTAGTGCTGACTCCCTCAGACTCACCATTAAGCAGTGCTTAATTTGCAATGAAAGAGATGTTGGGGCTCAATAAAATTTTTTTATATTCATAACTGATGTAGCAAGCCCAGCGGTGCTGGTGCTATGAATTGTCAACCCTAGAGGTGCCAGGGGTCAGCTCTGGCAAACCCTGGCACAAATGAAGCACAGCCTTTAAGCATATCCTTTCCCAGAGCTCCAACCTTGTGGGTGCTCTGGTTTACAGTTGACTTCCTCAGGGCACAGATAGTTGAAGCAAAAAGTTCTAGGCTTTGCATAGCGTCTCCAAACACACTTACTATTTATTTTAGATGGCACAAAAGAAGTGCAGGTCCAGGCAAAATAAGAAACACCTGTATGCCATTCTTTGCCTCAGTTTCCTCATCACTCTTGAGTATTTTTTTGGGATTTGGTCGGAGTGCTCTATGGTGTCAAGAAGCCCCCTGCTGCAGCTCTTGGCTTCTTGTCTGAATCATGAAGTCTGTCTCCTCCAGCCAGTTTCCTTTGACCATGGCTGGCTCTTTTGTCAAAGAAGTCTCCTCTCCCTGAAAAAGCTGGGTGTGCATTCCTATCTTCTGGCCCAAGTTTTTTTCTGACTCAGTCACTGTTTTTAAAAAGTAGAACTAACACCTTGGTTCTTTGTTTGGTTATGTACCTCTAAATATATTCCCTATAGGTGAATTCATAAATAGTTTTAAAAAAGTTATCTCTGGCAGCCATCAAAAAAACCCCAAACCCTAAAACAAAAAACTACACACAAGGCCTCTGTTTACATAATTGTTCTTGTCCATGAAATTAATATTTTGTCACATTCTATTTTCATTCAAAGTTTGCCTCACGAATGAGGCATTGGAATTTCATTTTTCCAAATACCCTGTGAAAATCAGTGGAATGCATTAGCATTTTGACCCCTTCAGCATTTTGTAATTTAATTATTTGTTCATTCAATTCCTTCTGTACAGGCTATTGATTGTCTAGAATGCCTGTGTGAATGGTAGTCAAAGTTCCCCTGAGCCAAGGGCTCATTGGGCTGATGTGCTGAAGGCACGTCATTTTCATAGCCAATGGTACATAAGGGGGAGTGATGTGGCCAGCATCATGTCCCATTGCCTATGCCTGCCCAGACCGAATGGATCACATACACATTTTGCAGCTCAGTGAGCTGTGTGAATGGTAGCTTTGTTAAATAGATCACCATTCTGTTGCCTGAGTTACTCACCATTCGGTTACTTATAATTTGGATATCTAATCCTTCTTCTCAGTACATGCTTACCTTTTGCTGACAATAGTGGGAGCACCTGGCACTGTCCACTGTCAGAAGACAGGATACTGGGCTAGATGGACCAATCATCCGACCAAGTATGGCTGTTATGTTCTTATTGTGTGAATGTAGGAAAGGATAGAATTATTAACAATCTGAAACACAGAAAAATAATCAGAGATGTATTTCTATAAATTTGAAAATCACTTTACAAACACATCATAAGACAGGTTTCCTGCCCCAAAACGTTTACAATTTATAAACTAGGATGGTATTGTAAATTCATTTTAAAATGGCTTTGAGAATGGATTGTGGGTGCTGGGCTGTAAACTTGGCTTTCAGATTTTAAATGAATATAGTTTTACTTTTCATAGGAAATCATTATTAGAGTGGTAAAAAGTAGGCACTCTTAGACATGGCACCAATTTAAACAAGCACAAAAATTTGTTGACAAATGTCAAGTTATGTATTTATAGTCTCACTCCTCACCCCAAAGGAAACTAATTAGAGACTGTGTGGCCTGGTGGAGAGAGCACTGGACTGGCACTCAGGACACCTGAATTCTATTCTTGGTTTGGCCTCTGGTTAGCTGGGTGACCTTGAGCAAATCGTTTCACTGCTCTATCCCTCAGTTTCCCTATCTGAGCACTTTTGAGATGTACTGATGAAAAGCATTATATAAGAGCTAGGTATTAAGCTGAACATGTGCAAAAACCATAGTAAACTGATGGACTTCACATCTTGCCCTGAAGGTAAAAAATTCAATCAATTTGAATGATAAAAACATCACAGGAAAACAGGTTATATCTGCCGTAAGACAGACCCAAACACAATGCACCATGTACTGTACACAAAAGGGAGACAGTGGAGTTTCTGGATCACTGGTGTAATGTTCTCCTGCTAACTAACATCACTAAATAAGGCCATGTTGTAGAAGAAAGTCTGGACACCAGGAACGCAATTTAACTAGGCTACAACTTTATTAAGTAATACACCTGTGAACTACCTGGCAATAACTTATCCAGTGCAGGTTATTCTTCATATTGTAATCCAATCTACCTGCTGGAGGCTTACTGTCAGAGCCCCCACTTACCCTGGTCCCAGTACTGTCGCTGAAACCTGGATGTCTTCCCCTTGTACGCGGGTTAAGAGGATGACTAAGAGGGGGTTGTCTCTTTGCTCTACCAGACATTAAGAGCCCCAACCCCATTCCCCACCTTCTTTAGAGAATGCCATCTGTGATGTTGCACTCCATGTGTTTTATGGAAATATGTTTATGAGTGTGAATAGGATGTAACTGGAATATGCTGTATGCTAAATAACCCTTGTATGGTGTCATTAGAAAGTTTGTAATCTGCTAAGTATGTTCATCTTATTTGTTTGCATGAATTATTTCTATATCTGGAGTTAGGAGAATAGGATATAAACTCTTATCACTGATGTAAATATATTAAGTGGAGGGCATTAAGGATGCTCCAGAAACAATCAGTTGTAAATGGCCTTAGTTACTTGAAAGCCTTCCTGTGTACGTGTGGGACAGCCCATGGGGAATGGAGACTAGAGGTCTTAGTGACCATGTGACCATGTCACCTGATGATGAAATCTATTTTAAATCTGGTACTTTTTCCGTTTTGAAGGAGGGGTGGGGATCCAGAGAAACAAAGGACTCCTGCCTTGTGCAAAAGCTATAAAAAGGGGGTGGAGCAGGACAAAGGGGCTGCCAGTCATGAGAAGATCCCTGGTTACCACCTGAGATGTGGTATTGTCGTATTGGGAGGGGAGGGATAGCTCAGTGGTTTGAGCATTGGCCTGCTAAACCTAGGGTTGTGAGTTCAATCCTTGAGGGGGCCATTTAGGGATCTGGGCCAAAAATTGGGGATTGGTCCTGCTTTGAGCAGGCGATTGGACTAGATGACCTCCTGAGGTCCCTTCCAACCCTGATAGACTCAATCATAAAATCATAGACTATGTCTGCTGGAACTAACAAGGACTGTAACAGGGGAAAGGATTGGGCCCAGACTAGAAAGGAGTCTAGCCTGTGAAAGAAGCTTATTGGAACATCCCTGAGGGTGAGATATTACCAGTAATCAGTTTCTTAATGTATTAGGCTTAGACTTGCGTGTTTTGATTTATTTTGCTTGGTGACTGACTTTGTTCTGTCTGTTATTACTTGAAACCACTTAAATCCTACTTTTTATACTTAATAAAATCACTTTTGTTTGTTAATGAACCCAAAGTAAGTGATTAATACCTGGGGGAAGCAAACAGCTGTGCATATCTCTCTATCAATGTTATAGAGGGTGGACAATTTATGAGTTTACCCTGTATAAGCTTTATACAGAGTAAAACAGATTTATGTGGGGTTTGGATCCCATTCAGAGCTGGGTGTCTGGCTGCTGGAGGCCGGTAACCTGCTGAGCAGTTTTTGGTTAAAGTCTGCACTTTGCGGGCATGGCCCAGACCTGTGTTGCAGCAGGTTAGTGTGTCTGGCTCAACAAGGCAGGGTTCTGGAGTCCCAAGCTGGCAGGGGAAATGGGCCCAGAGATAATTTCAGCATGCCAGGTGATAGTCCGAAGGGGATCTCTGTGACCGAACCTGTCACACCATCTCATAGTCCCCTTCCACTTCTAGTTTATCAGGGAACCAGACCCTCTGGTGATAAGTTCCCAGTGCATGTAATCTGTAACAAAATGAATGTTACAACCAATCTACTCACCAGTTCACTGGACAGCTGAAGGGAGGGTAAAAAACGCCCCCACCTTGTGCAGTCTGGCAATGAAGGAGAAGTTCTTTCCCAGCTCCGAAAGGTCAACTAGCACAATGCATGCAGCAAGCCTCCAAACGCAATCATATGCTAATTTGGGCAGAATGGGTGGAGGGAATGGGCCCTCTAGGTAGCCAGAAGGGTTTATAAGTCCTTCTTTTGTGTGTGTGTGTGTGTGTGTGTGTGTGTGTGACCTTTTGACCTTTTTCACTCTTTTGTCCATCTAATCAGCCTTTCTGCTACCCTCAAACTCATGGAGTATTGAGGATTTAGTGCTGACCAAGTTCATCTCAGTCTGTGAAATCTGAATGAATCACAGCCCCAAGGTGCCATATCTGCAGAATATGAGGCATGCTCATTTCATTTGTAAAATAAAAAGGAAAGGATTCCCTCTGTCTATATTGATTTATGAGTTTAAGTAGATGACCAGCCAGTCCCCACCAGTATGCTGACACACTACCATATGCATTTGGATTTCTTGTTAATACACTATAAGGTTATTGGACCTGTCTGTCCAGAGAGCAGTTACATACGGAAATGAAAATATGACCAAGTAAATGAAATATTGATGAATAAGACTTGAAACACATTTCAAAACTATATTTCCGTATTATGTCTTTAGGAGAAGTAATGCCTTATCAGGAAAATTAAGGAAAATTATATATCATATTGATTGTCATCCTGATTCAGAGCAGAGATAGGTTAGGTAACCAACACTTAATATTCCAATAACCATTTTATCCAGTAACCACAGCCTCTACTAAATTGAGCAGGGTTATTTCCTTATTAGTTATTCATTAAAATGGGTTTAGCTGTTAATACCAAATCTCTAGAGGTTAGCATACAGTGCATTCTAATATGTATGCTTGATAAATATATTAATATTTAATATCAATAAATTAACCTTTTCTATAATAGCGTGTGTAGTATGGTGAATATTAAAGCTGAGTAGTCTCTTCCACTATAATTTGATTTTTCAGGGTATAAAAGCATTCTGATATTTTTGCATAACATTTTAAAAACAGGTACTTTCAAAAAGCAAAATTGGGACCTAACAAACTTGATAATGCCCTAGTGTCAGACTGTGTGTGTGTCTTAATGCCTTGTGTATTCAGAACACATTTTTGTTTAAAATAACAATTAGTTCTGGTTGAGATAATCTTTATGAATATATTTCACTGTTTGGTTAGTAAATCATGTTGATTCTGATTTTCATTTGACAGTGTTTCATCAAATTTAACGTGCTCTGCAGCTTTGATTACATTTAGGATTAATTCCTTTTCCTAATTTGGGGTTAGGAACTTCAGAATTCCTTCGAGCTGTTTTTGTCAAGTGGGACAGTTGCAAGGAGCTGTGTACATACTTTTCTAAGCAGCCTGTGGATATACTTATTCCTCTGATTCAATCGTGGATTAATCTGTATTATGTACTATTAGATTTGTATACATAGAACACGTACAGACGGTAGTTTCTTTTACTGTTTGTGGAGGATAATAAGAGTCACAACTTTGACAAGCTTTCTTTCGTGGAAGCTATATTTTAGTTAATGTATTTGTTAAAATCAGAGTGGATATCTTTCTCAGTTCGTTAACTAATCTATGTAGATCCATACTATCACTGAGTGTCTTCTTATCCATCACTGTAGTATATCCGAGGGTTGTAACACTGGACTCTCAAGGCTTCTTTCACTGCCTTAATAAGACAATTTTTGTATGATGCTACTCATCTTCAAAGCTGTGACCAGGCCCTCCATTAATTTCAAAGTAGCTAGCAATCTTAACCAGCTAAATAACTGTAAATTGTCATTCTTAAATATATTTTGATTTTTTGTTGTCTTTAGAACATTAAAGCTTTAGTCTGAAACTATGTAGGAGGTCTGTTCGGCAAACACTCCATGGTTTCTGTGAAATATGGCTGTTAACCATGGTCTTATCACAATGGCATACTCATTCACCTGCTTGCTTTTTTTTTAACAAATGTAGAAATTACTAATCTCAGTACTGGTAGAATCATTTCTATTTCCCCCCCTAATTTTCAACTGTAGAATAAGGGGTTAGTCTCCAACAGTTACTGGTCTGTAGCTTGTTTTGATTACTTTATTTAGGTTGATGTTAAAATTTCTCACGAGCATATTAAGAACTTGGGGAAAAATGAAGATTTCAATGTGTCATTAGTATACATTCTGTAACAGCTTGGTCAAACTAAAGATATTCCCAGCCCAAAGCTCTGAATGTTTCTTTGAGATGCAGTTTGAGACCTTAGGACTTCTAGTTATGCAGAAGAGTTGTACTACCAGGAGTATGCTTGGATTCTGGTATTTGTACTTGTGTTTCCAAATTATATGTGGGTGTGTGTACTTGTTTTTTCTAGCCTGTTTCACTGTCTCAGGGAGACATTTACAGATTCATAGTAAACTAAATTCTAATCTTCTCCTGGTATTTTTGTTCATGAATGACTGCTTATTGAAAATGATCAGGGGATTGGGTTGTCCGGTGAGAACATGATACCAAGAAATGTGCAGCTAGAGTGGAAGAAACAGAGGTGAAAGGAGTTCCAATTTGAACTGACTATGGTTTTCATAGAATAGCTGCACAAATCATTGTATAGGTACTTAAAGTAACTTCCAAAAACTTTAATAGTTTATATTTCATAGGACTTTGACATTAGAGACATGGAGTTAATGGCATTTGCATTCTATGGATATACTGAGAGTAGCATTGGTTAAAAATGAGAAAAATATTAATTTGATGCTTTTCTTTTGTTTTTAAACATTTCAAAATATGAGCTTTCATCTTCCGATAACTTTATCGTTGGTTGGAAAATCAGAGAATTTTATTGAGAAAATTTGAGCTCCCCCCTATCAAATTCAAATAATAATAATTAATATAACAATAAAACCTACTGAAAAATAGTATATTCTACCATTGAAAGCAGAGATCTTCCAGATGCCTCAGCAAATTGATGTCTGGCTGTACAGGTTATGGAAGCAGCACCCATTAAAATCACATTGGAATTCAAGTGTGTACGTGGGGAAGTGAGATACAGATCACATCAGATTACTAAGGGCTTGTGATCCACTTTGTATGCCGTATAAAGCATTAATTTGTTGCCTTTATGGGTCACAAAATATCAAAGTATAAAACTGACATTGGTTTTGTGACCGGAAGAGGGTTTTGGTATCTCTCCGAGACTAATTATATATCAGCAAGAGAGGTTAAATATAGGATGACTCCCTCAATTAGGGCATGTTAAGTACAGTTTTGCTGCCTGTTACTCATACAATAAGGATAATAACATTTCATTACCCTTTCATCCACGACTAAATTAATTTTAACCCAAAACAACCAAAATTGATCACTTTGGCAACGCAGGTGCTGATGATCTAGGCGGAGTAGGTGTGTCTATGCAAATATGGTCTACTCCTAAAATCTTTTCTCCCAGCACATCATTAGAAGGCAGGGAAGAACTCATGCAGACCCTGCTTACAAATACTAAACCTTTAAAACTATATAGTATAACTCCAAGAATCAGAACAGAGTTTTTAGGGTATTGTGATCAAACTTGTCTTGTGGATAGTTGTACACTAACAGCTTGTTAAAACACCAGATAACTGTGTTTGAATGGTTTTGTACCTGCATAAGCATTGAAATTCATCAAAAATAAAGACAGAAATTCCCCACACTCTGTAAATTTTGTGTGCTTGGTAAGACTTCATTAAAAAGGATACAAAAATGAATCATTACGCTTTTAGCAACAAGTCCCAAGAGATCTTTTTTACCAAAGAATTTATTTTATGAGAGATCAGTGGTTCTGACTGAGATGGTTTACATCCAGTACATGACAGTTTAAGAGCATTTTTAGTAAGAAAAGCTTTTAGGGTATTAGAAATATATGGGACTTCAATAATGGTAAAGCCAAATTTGCTTTTCCTTCCAATGAACATCTATATTGCTTTGATTGTTGCTATAGAGACATGCCAACAAATGCCTCTCTTCACTACCTTTATAGGGTCTCGTTTCTCTTATCTTATACAAAAAAACTTCTTGTTAGTTTAGCTTTAAAGGTCACTGCAGCAGTACGTTACTTATTGCTATATCAGATTTTAATGTTGATGTTTTTAGGCAGTCTCTTTTATTGTTCTCATGCTTTGCCTTGTATATTTTAGATACAGACTTAGATTCAGGAGACCTATTTTCTTTTCTTAGTCCTGTCACTGACTTGGTAAGAGACTTTGGGCAATGAAATTAACTTTACCTTTTTCAGTTTCCAGATCTGTGAAATGGGTACAGTGATACTTCATTTCTGAAGTGCTTTTAGATCCACAGATTTAAAAAAAAATAACTAAAAAGTTATCTTAGGATTTTATACTGCCCATCACTGTAGTATCTGAGCACTTTCTGTGTGAAAGAATAGTGGTCAGGATATCTTTAATGGATTTCTTGGACTCTGGGTCTTCTCCTATTTTGGAGTAAAAACTGTCCTTGGAGTAGAATTTTTGTTTTTGGGTGGGTTGGCAGGGCTATGGGAATAGAAGGTGGTGGTCATATTGTGTATCATTTATGGTGGGAAAGACTTTCTCAGTGTTTTTGCAATGCTTCCTAAAAATAGCCAAGCTCTGGAATCTTCCTCTGGAACATTGTTCTACAATTGGATCTCCTCAGTCGAGGGTGCTTTGGTCCCCAGTTCTCATGTGCTTTATCCTGGACTTTGTGATCTATGTTGTCCCAGAGGAGCACAACTGTGGTTGGAATTCATAGATCAAAATTTGGTCTTTGATGTAGCTGGGGCTTGATTCATTAATTGCTTTGTACATTAGACTTTAAGCAAAATTTTAAACTGGAATTGGAAGATGACTGAGAGATAGTGGAGAGACTTGAGCATGGGCCTGATGTGTTGTGGCAGCCTGAACCATACCAAAAGTGGGCACCTGCAATCTGTACCAGCTGGTGCCTGTGCATCATCTTCCCCATTCAACTTCAGCTACAGTGAGTTACAGTAATCCACCTTGGAGCAACAAATGCATGGATTACCATGGCCAGGTCTTTGGGAGGGAGGGATAGAGTTATAATTTAATATAATTCTCTTATTTGAAAGGCACAATAAATGTGTTAAAGTTCCAGCCTTGCATATTTCTCAGGGAATGATTTTTTGCCTATCTTGTAGAACACTTGCTTCTGTTCTCACCATGTGATGCAATTTTTCCTGTTGAAAAAGCATCGTATTTATTACTAAAAAGTGTATGGGGATGCTTGATAGGCAAAGAGACAACAAAAATGAGGTCTTCTACCAAGCAGATAAATATAGATGTTGGCATTTTTTACTATGTCAGGTTCTAAACAGCTACATGTGTTGGGTGTGATTTTTAAAGTGTCTCAGGGTATATCTACGCTGCAATTAAAAACTCATGGCTGGCCCGTGGCAGCTGACTCAGGCTCGTGGGGCTTGGACTGAGGGGCTGTTTAATTGCAGGGTAGACGTTTTCAGGCTTGGGCTGGAGCCTGAGTTGTGGGACCCTCACACCTCACAGGGTCCTAGAGCTTGGGCTGCAGCCTGAACTGGAAAGTCTACACCGCAATTAAATGGCCCCTTAGTCTGAGCCCCATGAGCCCGAGTCAATTGGCACAGACCAGCTGCAGATTTTTAATTGCTGTGTAGATGTAGTTTAAGTGACCATGGGTTTAGTGCTTCTAAGTCATCGAGGCACTTTTGAAAACCCCACCTCTACTTGGTGAAGGTTTAAGACTCAGCAATTGTTGGCTGTTCACTTTTTTTTTTATCGGAGTGTTGAGAGACTCAACATCCCCATCACTGAGTCCCCCAGTTGTTTGACCAGTTTGGTCTTAATCTTAAATTTCTTTTCTGGAGCTTTTGAATGGCTTTTATGTCGGATTGTGCTGCAACCTCGCTCCAAGTGAGGGTAATAGGTGAGTAAGAACAGAGGATTTGGTGCCATGTGACTATATTGAAGTCTTTTGTCCTGTTTAAAGTCTTTAGTTGAAAACCCATTGAATTCAATGGAAAGACTCCCATTAATTTCAGTAGGTTTGGGATGAGACTAAATGCTCGGGATTTAGCAATGTATCGTCAGTGGAGTACTGTCTAAGCAAGAACAGCATGAGGAGTATTGCAATTCAGTCCCTGCTACATAAAAATAGCATTAAAACATAGGCGCCGACTCCATGAGTGCTCTGGGGCTCAAGCACCTACAGAAAAAAATTGGGGGTGCTCAGCACCCAGGAGCCAGAGCTTGAGTGTGGAATGTGCTGAGTTCTGTGCTGCTAACAGCTTCTGCCCTTGGGGCAGAGAGTTTATTTATAAAACAGAGGCAAGGTGATTAAGATAGACCTTTTGTTATCATTAAACTATGATGATCCTTAAATTAAGGATTGTTGGATGATCCTGAAAGCATTCCCAGGCACTGATGTGTAGTTGCTGGTGAGTGTTTGCTTCAGGTTGATGACATCTTGATCATCTGGACCCACGGGAAGGAGGCTCTTGAGGAATTCCATGAAGATTTCAACAATTTCCACTCCATCATCAACCTCAGCCTAGACCAGTCCACACAAGAGATCCACTTCCTGGACACCACAGTGCAAATAAGCGATGGTCTCACAAACACCACCGGAAACCTTCTGACGGCTATACTTACCTACATGCCTCCAGCCTTCATCCAAACCACACCACACAGTGCATTGTGTACAGCCAAGCCCTATGATACAACTGCATTTGCTCCAATTCCTCAGAGAGAGACAAACACCTACAGGATCTCCATTAAGCATTCTTAAAACTCCAATATCTACTGGGAAAGTGAAGAAACAGATTGACAAAGCCAGAAGGGTACCCAGAAGTCACCTACTACAGGACAGGCCCAACAAAGAAAGTAACAGAATGCCACTAGCCATCACTTACAGCCCCCAACTAAAACCTCTCCAGCGCATCATCAAGGATCTACAACCTATCCTGAAGAACGACCCCTCACTCTCACAGACCCGAGGAAACAGGCCAGTCCTTACTTACAGACAGCCCCCCAACCTGAAGAAAATACTCACCAGCAACTCCACACCACACAACAGAAACACTAATCCAGGAACCAATCCCTGCAACAAACCCCGTTGCCAACTCTGTCCACATATCTATTCAAGGGACACAATTATAGGACCTAACCACATCAGCCACACTATCAGGGGCTTGTTCTCCTGCACATCTACCAATGTGATCTATGCCATCATGTGCCAGCAATGCCCCTCTGCTATTTACATTGGCCGAACCGGACAGTATTTAGGCAAAAGAATAAATGGACACAAATCAGACATCAAGAATTGTAACATTCAAAAACCAGTAGGAGAGAACTTCAGTCTCCCTGGACACTCAATAACAGACTTAAATGTGGCCATTCTTCAACAAAAAAACTTCAAAAACAGACTTCACCGAGAAACTGCAGAACTGGAATTAATTTGCAAACTGGACACCATCAAATTAAGCCTGAATAAAGACTGGGATTGGCTGCGTCACAACAAAAAGTAATTTTCCGTTTGTTGATATTCACCCCTTCTTGTCAACACTTGGGAATAGGCCACACCCACCATAATTGAATTGGCCTCATTAGCACTAACCCCCCACTTGGTAAGGCAACTCCCATCTTTTCAGGTGCTGTATATTTATACCTGCTTACTGTATTTTCATTCCATGCATCTGAAGAAGTGGGTTCTAGCCCATGAAATCTTATGTCCAAATACATTTGTTAGTCTCTAAGGTGCCACAAGGACTCCTTGTTGTTTTTACTGATACAGACTAACATGGCTACCCCTCTGAAACCAGATTGCAAAGAGTTACAAAGGGATCTCACAAAACTGAGTGACTTGGCAACAAAGTAGCAGGTGAAATTCAATGTTAAATGCACAGTAATGCACATGGCAAAATATAATCCCAATTATACATACAAAATGATGGTGCCTAAATAGCTGTTACCCATCAAGAAAGAGATCTTGGAGTCATTTGCAGTACTCTGGAAGCACTATGTTTTCAGAGTACTGCAAATTCATAAGAATCCTTCTCACTGTGCCTGTATTGTCCTGAACTCACTCTCCAGCTTCAGAAAACTTTAAAAATTATCGCCAGACATTAATGGGATAAATGCAACTGAATAATGGAACCTAGATGTGAATAAGATTGCTGACCGTTTCATTCCAGAAAGCTACAGTGAGACATAATGTCTTTAACTGGAACATTAGTGAAGACAGCTTGTGATTGCAATGATTTTAATATACTGTAATTCATGATAATGTGATTCTGTAGTTCATAACAATTGCATCATTATTAAAATAGTAAAGATACCAACGGTAGACACATTCAATAACTAGAATATGAAAGAAGTGTATAAATATGCTGAATATAGTCTCCCCCAAACACACATACCTCTTCAAAAGCACCCAGCGGCAAAAACAAAAGTCAGTGCCTATGCATTAAAAGAAGATCTGAAAATTTCATTAATGTTTTGCATAGTCTGAAACAAAAACACAGTCATTCACGGGTGTCTATTGTTAATAGTTCACATATCATTGGTGATTGTTGTGGTGTTTAAAGTCTGCCCAATTGTGGAAGATGAATCTCTTCACATCTGTTTGAAAATAAGTGTGTCAGCACTTTTTGTGTTAGTAGGTGGTAACAGCTCATTTCTAATTGCAGTGCATTTTTACTGATAGAGGGATCAGTAAAGCAAATTATTTTGTGGTGTGCAACAAATAATAAACAATTTTAAAAGATAATTTCATGACTGTGTCAAATTGAGAACATCCTGTACACCTTGCTGCTTGTGATTATACAACAGATACTGGTAAATAGCATGTTAGAAAAGAGAACAATCATGACCGTTCTGTTTTCTGTAATAAATATTGACAGAAAAGAGAACATTTTAAATGGATAGGGTAAAATAAAATGCAGAAAGGCCTACTATTAATAAGCACAAAAACTTTATGGGTCTGATTCTCATTGATTTTAATAGGCTTTGTGTCAAGCCCTGAGTGTCAGTGTTACCAAAACATTATTCTGGGTTAGATGTGTGAAATGTTTACTCACAAAAAATAGTACTTTATTCCACAGTCAGCCCTACTGATTTCTCTTGGGAGTGCTCGTGGGATTAGGTACTACTTAATGTGAGTAAGCAGTCACAATCAGGCTCTATGAAGTTACAATCTCATCAAAACAAGTCCAAAAGAAACTTCAACCTGATTAACCCCTGCAAAAGAAAGCCGCCCTCTTAATGTCCTCCCTCCTCCACTCCACCCCACATACAGACTGTCCTGTTCTCAGGATTCCAAAAGTCTTGTCATATCTACAGTTTTTAGAAATTTAACCATTTTGGTGACGGGTGTGATTTTTATACCAAAATAGGCAAACCTGTATAACCCCTAGTGTGGACACAATTATATCAGTATAAATCTGCTTTATGTAGTATAGCTTATTCCTCTAGGGGAATAGCCATGCCAATGTAAACATCCTTATACTGTGGGCTTGTCCACACATAAACCTCTACAGCGCTATGCCGCTGTAGCGTTTCAGTGAAGTCACTACTTACACTGACAGGGGGTGTTTTCCCGTTTGGCTTCGGTAGTCCACCTCCCCAAGAGATGGTAGCCAAGTCAACAGGAGTAACCTCTCGTTGACCTAGTGGTGTCTACCTCAGGAGTTAGGTCAGTTTAACTGCATCTCTCAGAGGTGTGGGCTGAGTGACGTAGTTATGTACAAATCTAATTTCCGAGTGTAGATCAGACTATAGCTGCATCCACATGAGGGAGGGGAGGCTTGTACAGCTCTAACTATACCAGTAGAGATAAAGGGGTACAATTTTTGTGTGTAGATAAGACCTATGAGTAAACTAAATTGACACTTCATCAGGCTTGCAGAATCCACCATTTGGAGAACGTTAGAACATAAGAAGGGCCACCCTGAGTTAGACCAATGGTGCATGTAGCCCAGCATCCTGTCTTCCAACAGTGGCTGGTGCCAGATGCTTCAGAGGGAATGAAAATAACAGGATAATTTATTAAGTGATCCATGCCCTGTCATCAATTCCCAGCTTCTGGCAGTCACAGGTTTAGGGACACCTAGAGCATGGAGTTCCATCCCTGACCGTCTTGGCTAATAGCCTTAATGGACCTCTCCTCTATGAACTTATCTAATTCTATTGTGAACCCAGTTTAACTTTTGGCCTTCACAGTATCCCCTGGCAAAGAGTTCATAAGTTGACTGTGTATTGTGTGAAGAAGTACTTCCTTATATTTGTTTTAAACCCACTGCCTATTAATTTCATTAGGTGATCACTGTTTCTTGTATTATGTGAAAATGTAAATAACACTTCCTTATTCACTGCCTCCACACCATTCAAGGGACACACCTACGGATAAACTGGAGATTTCCATCCACTCTCTTTCCATAACCCAGCTTCCATCTGTCAGAGGGTTCTGTGTGCATTCTGGTGAATTGAAGTTATGTTCTGTAGCTTCCCCACCTTCAGTTTCTTAACTATAGAATCCAGAGCCCAGTAGCCAGATATTCTGTAATGGGAAGACTCACCAGGTGGCAGTGTTACACAGTCTTCCAAGATCTTTCTCTCTGTGTGCAAGCCAATGTTCACTGTTTGGAAGCCATGGTGTATGGTGATATCAGTTTTGGTTATGCAAGGTTCTAGATAGAGGATGCTGTGTGAGCAGTTAGAGAGTTTGCTCTTCACCTTAGTCTGTGACTGGAGTCAATTCTTGAGCTAGAGTTGGCCCACAGATGTTGGGCTGAGATTCCTGGAAGAAGAGATTGCCCTGCATGCTGTTTGACTATCAGTTACAGGTCTGGCATATATGTGTAAATAAAAGATGTTACACTTAGCATATACTAATATGAAATTCTGATTTCACTTTCACTAAGAAGCCAACCTGAAAGGCTCTGGACATCTGCTATCACTTGGCATGGGCAACATTGGTTTCAGAAACAGGATAATGGTGTCATAAGATGGGTAGTAATATTAATATGAGTTCAAAACAGCCATTTCATGCCTTTCTCCCTCAAATCTAGAGAGAAAGAGAGAGAAACGATAGTTTTTAAAGACATCAAATTCACTGACCTATGAGTTATCTTTTTTTCTTATCCCCTGCTTCTGTTTTCTTTGTCTGACCCATCCCCTCCATCTCAAAGCTCTTTCATTTTTTTTCTTGTTATTGATGCCTAAGATGGCATATTGGGAGCCAAGCACAGGAGTGTTTCAGGCAGACCACTAAGTGACCAGGTCAAAGTTATCTGCTGTGTTAGTATCATCAGCAAGTCCAGATATCATTTATGCACCCACAAATTGGCACAAGAGTCATCCAAATAGCTTCACAGACCAGGTGCTGTTTAAAGGGTAAAAGTGGGGAACTGTAAATCTGTGGTTTTAGGAAGCATTAACTGGACAAACTTAAGCCCTGATCCTGCAAACACTTATGTCTATACTTAACATTATGCATGTGGATAGTTCTTGTCAAACTCAAATCTAAGCATACACATGTTATTGAACTAACACAGTGGTTCTCAGACTTTTGTAGTGGTGACCCCTTTCACACAGCTATCCTCTGAGTGTGATTCCCCCCTTATAAATTAAAAACATATTTTTATATATTTTACATCATTATAAATGCTGGAGGAAAAGCAGGGTTTGGGGTGGAGGTTGGCAGCTTATGACCCATCATATAATAACCTTGGGACCCCTGAGGGGTCCCGTCCTCCAGTTTGAGAACCCCTGAACTAACATGTGTAAGTCTAAGCACATGCGTAAGTTGTTCATGAGATCAGGGCATTGGCTATTTTGTGTTCATTATTTTTAAAAAATGAAAATGAGATTATGCTTGACGTTTAGAAAGTGCCAAAATCAAGGGAGCTTATGGTCATTGCCTTCGTGGGTCCAAAGGCCTCGTCCGGTTTCTAACAGTTAAGAGGACTCAGATATTATACCAATCACATAAAAATGGACGTACTGGGATAGAACAGTAGTCCATCTAGCCCAGTATCCTGTCTTCCAACAGTGGCCAGTGCCAGATGCTTCAGAGGGAATGAGCAGAACAGGCAATCATTGAGTGATCCGTCCCCTATCATCCACTCCTAGCTTCTGGCAATCAGAGGCTAGGGACATTCAGAGCATGGGTTTGCAACTCTGACCATCTTGGCTAATAACCATTGGTGGACCGATCCTCCATGAACCCATCTAATTCTTTTTGAACGCTGTTATAGTTTTGGCCTTCACAACGATCCCTGACAATGAGTTTCACAGGTTGACTCTGCTGTGTGAAGAAGTACTTCTTTTTGTTTGTTTTTAAACCTGTTGCCTATTAATTTCATTGGCACACCCCTGGTTTATGTGAAGGAGTAAGTAACACTTCCCTCTTCACTTTCTCCATACCATTCATGATTTCATAGACCTCTAGCATATCCCCCTTAGTCGTTCATCTCTTTTCGAAGCTGAAAGTTCCCAGTCTTTTTAATCTTTCCCCTTACAGAAGCTGTTCCATACCTGTTATCATTTTTGTCGCCCTTTTCTGTACCATGTAGCTAAAGGACAGATGTCTGAAACTGTCTATTTTTATCCTGTGCTGGCATATATCTTTGACTGAACTGTGAGAGAGGCACAGCCAAACTTAGTGTTGAATTCAATTCCCAACTCACTTGAAGACCCTGATTTTTACTAGCTGTTTAGTGCAATGCAGAATTTTATAGAAATATTCATGACCAGTTATCTCAACTGTGTTACAGATGACAGAACAATGGAGAAAAAAATGAATATAGAAGTAGCTAATAAGGAGGCAGTTTAAATAAGCATAGGCTTCTATAAGCAGTTTGCTGGCAGCTAATAATAATAATGATATAACTGATGATAATCTTACCAGGTGTATGTTAAATTGTATAAGGTATCCAAGAGGATTTTATTATCATGTGCACTGATGCACAAAATACTTGCAATGTTGTTTTTTGACTAAGTGCTTGTTTTCAAGGTCATGTTTTTGTTGTGTTGTTTATTAGCAACAATATTTATTATTTTAAGCTATTCTATAGGAGCTAATACAAGTTGTATAATGCATCAGTTGAATTTAATAGGACTTATTCCAGTCCCTTCTGGGATAAAAAGAAAGAAGTGCCATACGATTATGTCAGATCTCTTAAAGAAAAATGTATTACAATCTGCAAACTATTTTGTTTCCATTATTTTTCCAAAGGGTGTCTAACTATTGGTATGTAGTCAAGGAGGCAAGTAGAAAGACTTTAAAAAAGAACACCTTGACATTTTTCATTTCCTCCTTCCTAGTTGCTGCAGAGGTAAAAGATTATTTTAAGCAACTTGTTGGTAGCTTTGTTAGCATGAATTGTAGATATCTGAAGACTCTGAAGATACTTTGATAAAGTAATTCATTGTACTGAAATGAAATTTTTATACAGTAGCTTTGTCAATCAGAACCCCACAGAAGCAAATGGGTAAACTAACTTACTTTTAAAAGTCTTTCAGAATCATTTTCTCTAGCAAACAATGAGATTTATTTATACTGTAAGCTCTTTGAAGCAGGGGCCATCATTATATATGTCAGATGCTTTTGGTAGCTAATACACTGAATTACAAGAATTAGTGGGCAACACGGGTTATGTCTGAGCTTTCCATGACCTAGAGGGACCTAATTTTGACCGTTGTTTTTAATTTTGAAATGTTAAATTTATACTCCGAGAATGCTTGCCTCCAGTATAACTCAGAACTTTTCCAGAGCTGTTATAAAGTAGGCCTGAAGAGAGAGAGCGAGCGAGAGAGAGGATGCTATAAATTACTCTTTCCCAGACCAGAGAACCTGTAGAAAATGTTGCCATACTCAGATGGTCATTGCAGGGATGGGTGGAAGTATGTATACATCCCTATCTACTTTACAGTTTCTTTCTTTGTTTTCATTACTTTATATGGTTGCCATATACTAGGTATTCTTGCTGCATCTGTAAAATACAAAATGTGCAATGTGTAGTGAATGAAATTTGAAAATGGAAAGTTTCAAATATTGCAGTCAGTGATCTACATTAAAGTATTACAAAACTCAGTATTAAATAACATGGTCTTAGTTTCCTGCATTCTCTTGAATTTCACGTAGCCTATTAGAGATAGTGTCTTATTTTCTTTATGGTTTGCATTTCCAGTATAACGGTTAAAGATAATCTCAGCTTGCACTCTTCACAGGAAATTTCTCTTTCTTTACTGAGGTTGGTCTGAATTCTAGTAGGCAGGTTTTCGTATGTAAAAAGCAGGAAACTTGTCATATCAAGGAATGAATGTCAGTCTTGGTAGGAGGAAAGAGTAATTACTAAGAGGCTCATTTAATATCCATGTTTGTACTGTGATAGACACATAAGAATAATTTTCAGGTGGTGAAAAGATTCAATTCAAGGCAGTAATTCAGTGGCAATTTTTGCAATGAGTTGAGCAGGCTACGAATCTGGCCCTCAGAAAGGTAATGATAGAAGGAGCACAGAAGAACATGTATAGATAAATCAAGTGTTGCTAAATCTTTATCTTTCTGTAGTTATCCCTGTGGTAGCTTGAGGGAGTACTACCAAAAATTGCCATCAAATTTTTAAATTCATTTGCTTTGACCGTGTGTTAAGATTTTACCAATCTAGTGTGTGAGGTTACAAGCAAGAATGTCTGAAAAACATATATGCTCTAATTATATACTGTAAAACATTCAGGAAAAACAAGTTTTGAACTATCATGAGTATCTGTGATACAAACCTGATTCTGAGATGTAGGAAGTTGTCATAAATATAAAGGGAAGGGTAAACCCCTTTAAAATCCCTCCTGGCCAGAGGAAAACTCCTCTCACCTGTAAAGGGTTAAGAAGCTAAAGGTAACCTCGCTGGCACCTGACCAAAATGACCAGTGAGGAGACAAGATACTTTCAAAAGCTGGGAGGAGGGAGAGAAACAAAAGGTCTCTGGGTCTGTCTATATGCTGTCTTTGCCGGGGATAGACCAGGAATGGAGTCTTAGAACTTTTAGTAAGTAATCTAGCTAGGTATGTGTTAGATTATGATCTCTTTAAATGGCTGAGAAAAGAATTGTGCTGAATCGAATAACTATTTCTGTCTGTGTATCTTTTTTGTAACTTAAGTTTTTGCCTAGAGGGATTCTCTATGTTTTGAATCTAATTACCCTGTAAGTTATCTACTATCCTGATTTTACAGAGGGGATTTCTTTACTTCTGTTTACTCCTATTTCTATTAAAAATCTTCTTGTAAGAAAACTGAATGCTTTTTCATTGTTCTCAGATCCAAGGGTTTGGGTCTGTGGTCACCTATGCAAACTGGTGAGGCTTTTTATCCAACATTTCCCAGGAAAGGGGGGGGGGTGCAAGTGTTGGGAGGATTGTTCATTGTTCTTAAGATCCAAGGGTCTGGGTCTGTAGTCACGTAGGCAAATTGGTGAGGCTTTTTACCAAACCTTGTCCAGGAAGTGGGGTGCAAGGTTTTGGGAAGTATTTGGGGGGAAAGACGTTTCCAAACAGCTCTTCCCCAGTAACCAGTATTAGTTTGGTGGTGGTAGCGGCCAATCCAAGGACAAAGGGTGGAATATTTTGCACCTTGGGGAACTTTTTGACCTAAGCTGGTAAAGATAAGCTTAGGAGGTTTTCATGCAGGTCCCCACATCTGTACCCTAGAGTTCAGAGTGGGGGAGGAACCTTGACATGGTGGCAGAGCGGTGGGATTAATCTGAAATCATTTTGAGATCCAGTTGAGATTTTTTGAACTAGAAATACAGATTTTAAAAAAGGAATTTTTTTTTCCTTTGGAAAGGAAGTCCAGAAAACAGCTGAAACTGAAAGCAGCTTGTTTTTTCTCTGCTTTGTGGCCAAGCAGAGACAAAAGGGGATTATCTTTGTGAATTGCAGGTTTTCTTTGCCTGGAGGCAGGGTACTTAACTCCTGCAGGGAAATTCACAGTTTTCCAACCCAGAGTTTTTTTTTCCCCTAAAAGTAAACGGGGGGGAGTGTTCTACCCATTTGCCTGGAGACAAAAGTGGCAAGGGTTTTTTTTTTTTTTTTTTTTTAGGATTTTGATTTTTTACAAGGAGCACAAGTTTGAAAAGGAATTTTTTTTTTCCTTTGAGCTGCTGGTAAGCAGGTTTCCAAGTAGTTGGAGGTTTTTTGCTTTGATTTGGGCCCAGAGCAGAGACAAGGGAATTGTCTTTTTCTGTAGGCTGACAATCACTATCAGAGAATAGGTATTCTATTCAGCACAATTCTTTTCTCAGCCATTTAAAGAGATCATAATCTAACACATACCTAGCTAGATTACTTACTAAAAGTTCTAAGACTCCATTCCTGGTCCATCTCCAGCAAAGGCAGCATAAAGACAGACCTACAGACCCTTTGTTTCTCTCCCTCCTCCCAGCTTTTGAAAGTATCTTGTCTCCTCACTGGTCATTTTGGTCAGGTGCCAGCGAGGTTACCTTTAGCTTCTTAACCCTTTACAGGTGAGAGGAGTTTTCCTCTGGCCAGGAGGGATTTTAAAGGGGTTTACCCTTCCCTTTATATTTATGACAGAAGTTACAAAAGCAGATTTTCATATGTAGACAAAGGTGAAATGTGGTAATGTCATGTTCAGACAGAACATTCTTAGGGCCTTCCAGGCAACATATTTGCTATGACTCTTTGATTCTTCAAAGAACTTCCGGATCAATGATAAATTGTTTCTCAGCAGACAGTGCCAAACTACCTGACTTCTGTATGTTTGATTCAAACCAGTCAATAAATCAAGAAGCTTAATACTGTCTTATTTTTCAGTCACATATTTCACTTCTCAGTAAAAGGAGTACCTGTTTTATAAATTGCCAATGTTAACTCTTTTCATTTTTTGTAGTTAATAGCTTTTAGTGGATTTTCTTGCTAAATGTATAGGAAAATACATATTTTCTTGAAATCCTTATTAGGTTAGCAGTGAATATTCCCTATAGATACATAGTTCCAGAAACATTTCACTCTATAGATTTTATTTACAAGCCTTCCCTCTACATTCTTAAATAATACACTGTAAAGGGTATATTTAACTTGCATTTCCTCTGAGACACTGATTTGATTTTCAGTTACAGGAGATGTCAGTGCTAGTTAATTTCTAATTTGGCATATAGGCTTCAGCAGTTCTTAAGGTTTTGACTATAGAGTAAGAACACAGAAGGTGACAAGGGGTGCCTCTAGGCAGATATGCTTTGCATCGATTACCTTATTCGGTTGGGACATTTATATCTAAACAGCTGTAGACAAGCTAGGAAAAGGAATTATTTTTCCATTGTTTTGACTCCTGGCACCCTCTATATAAATGTCAGTTATATAGTTGGTATAATTTCATCACAAAGATGACACAATCAATGCTAAGTATGTAAATGTGTGTGTCTTTTATAGCTGGAGCTGACAGTAATGCCTATTTTAAGTTTTCCTAACACTTTTTTCATTATGACCCTGCTTTTAGTTTCACATTTTATTGAGAAGCCATAGTGCCTCCAATCATTGGAGCAGGAAGCTGAAATTTGGCAATGTATTTCCTTGTTGTCAGAGTTGCCTTTTGCTGAGCCCTGTGGAGATACACCAAAATTTTTCTGAGTGGTAAGCCTCTGACCATTGCTGTTTTTAAATGCTTAGTAGATGCTAGAGTTTGGCAGCTACATTTTCTGTAGATTTCCTCTGCATTAAACATACTCCAAACCCCTGTTGAAGGGGCTAAGTAGGACATTCACTATAATTATTCCTCCCTTGCTGTCAGGCAAAGCCCAGGACTGAAGTGACTATCTCTCTTTTGCTTTCAGTGATCTGCTGCTGCTCAGAAAGTATAGAGGAGAAGGGGAACAGCTTTACCTGAATGCTGCGTTGGACAGGCTGGGAGTGGGGAAAGGTAAGGAAGGTGGTCAGAGCAAGAACAGGGACAGAAGGGAAAACGCTTGAGAGGACATGCTAGGAGGCAGGATAGAAGAGTCTACCATCACTAGAATACACAACCAGAACCTGGAATTGAACTTAGGGTGCCTGAGTCTCAACATTTCTTTGCTGTCTAGAAAATAGCTGTGAAAACCCAGGGGCAAAATATGTGTCCTATCTAGGTGGTCCACATATAGGTTAACAAGCTACTACTGTAACCAGCCAGTCTATTGAATCAAGTAGTAGACATCTGAGTTGTGGATCTAAAATTTTCCATCTTGCTGTATTAATTCAAGTTGTAGGTTAATATGGTGCCACATGAAGGAATTTGGTCTTTTTTTGTCTTTTTTAAGCTTAGGAAATTACATCAAAAATAGTATGTTAAAAGAACATTTTGTTGCAAAGTTAAGTATTGAAAAATTAGGACCCTTGCCTCATTCAGTGCACAAAATGGAGAGGACTTGGGGAATGAATCAGATTGTGTATTGAATGAGGCTGTGGTCTGTAGGACCCTTGTTTATTGCAGCAGTTGGAAGGTGTGCAGTGAGTGAGGCAAGAGACTGCATGAAGAAAGCTTTGTTTCATGGTTAAGGTAGGTGAATACTAACCTGAAAAATGGAATTGTGCCTCTGCCACAGAATATCTTCTGTGAAGTTCTTCTTCGAGTGATTGCATATGGCCATTCCACTTCAGGTGTGAGAGTGCCCACTGCACCAGAGAGGGAGATTTTTTTTCCTTAATGGTACCCATCAGGGCAGTGCATGCACTTTCTGTTGTCTTGTGCCGCTGCATGATGGTATAGAGGGCGAGAGCTACTCCAGATCCCCCTCAGTTACTTCTTACCACCCATGGTTGGTAGTTGGAGTACATTCTGTTGCTTGTGCAAATTCTCCTCTTACAGGAATTTATTTAGTCTTCTGTAAATAGTTATTGGCACTCATTGTTCCATTTGTTTTATTCGTTACTTTTGGAGCACCGGTTTCCTCCTCGTACGGGCCACCAGTGCCTAGTACTGAGGTATGTCTCAGTCTCTAGGGTTTAAACTTTGTGCCGGCTGCAAAAAAAACCAAACCTGTGCTGATGAGTGACCCTCATTCCATCTGCCTAAAGTGTCTTAGTGAGGGTCATGTTAGAGGCCCACTGCCACATTTTCAGAGACTTTAAGCACTGGACAAAGAAAGACAGAGAGGTGAGACTGTACCATAGCCTTATGGAGGTTGCTCAGCATCTACCTCCTTAGCCTTCCAGCTTGACTATGCACCTAGTGCTTCGGCATCAGTGAGGAGTGCCTCTCTGGCATTGCTTTGAAGGAAGCACAAGAGGTTAGAGTTGTCCAAGGAGCTGAGACTTAGCTCTGCTAGACAACTGAGGTCCATGGTGCTGGCAAGTACCCTGCGAGTGTTTTACAAAATGCATGGTGATGATAGTTGCATTCCTAAGGAAAGCAGATGTGCAAGTGTCCTTTCTTGGACTATTGGCTGATATGAGGTCAATCCAAGCTCCAAGTAAAAGTTAGTCTATCCAGGATTCAATCCCTCTTCAATGTTCTGGGTCTGTTGATCAATGAAGACAAGCCAGTTTTCCTTCCAGTTCAGAGAATAGAACTTATGGGGGTGATCCTGGTTTCTACAATAGCCAGGGCATTACTACCTCAAGACAGATTCCAGACAGTGTTAAACATTTCCATAGATCTCAAAGCCAATTTGCTTACAACAGTAAATTGTCTTAGACTACTGGAGCGCACAGTCTTCTGGATGATTGATTCTGCACCTCAGACTGCATCTCAGAAAGGTGCAAGCCTAGTGTACTCCTGGCTTTCCACCTGTTGGACATGCTAGTTCTTTTGGACCGTAATCACAGCTGTTTGTATCAGTTCCAGACAGGATGAAAGGCCTTCCAATCTCGACGCAGAGGATTTTGTCCTGCATACATCTGTGCTATTATTATATTGCCAATGCACTCCCTCCAAGCAGTGAAGTAGAATGCTCTACAAGATCTCAAGCAGCTTCTTGAGCCTTTTTGATTCCAAGTACTCTAGCAGACATTTGTATAACTTCAACTTAGTCATCTGTGCATACCTTTACAACTCATTATGCTATATCTCAGCATTCAAGAGGTGATGTCAAGTTTGGATGAGTAGTCCTGCGTACATTGTTTGGGTAGATTCTGGCACACACCTCCTGATTGAACTGCTTGAGTGACCTGAAGTGGAATTACATATGCAATCATTAAATGAAGAAGAAAAAAAATGGTTATTAACCTGTTCTGTAATGGTGGTTCTTCAAGATATGTTGCACATGTCCATTCAATGACCCACCTTCTTTCCCCTCTATATTGGAGTTTGTCTGGTGTGAAAGAACTGAGGGGATCTTGGGCAGCTTCCAACCTTCATACTGTTATGCAGCAGTACAAAGCAGTGGAGTGTGCATGTATCACCAGGACGGGTACCACAAAAGGGAAAACATTTCTGACTCTAATGCGCCATGCACGCTCCTGAAGTGGAATGGACAAGAGTTACAGTCACTTAAACCAAACTTCTCAGTGGTTGTTTCTCATTGTATGGGTGCCCAACCTGAGACACCTGAGGCCTCATTTGCCAATGTGTTGATGCTTAATGGCAAGTAAAGTCAGTGGTAGATGTGCTTTGGACATATGAATTACCACAAAAATGCTAGTTACCTTGAAAACTCGGACCCTGGGCATCTCAATTTGAATGTTCCAAATTAGTGGATTCTTCTGACAATTTAGGTTTTAAAATCTCATTTGCCCCTTTGTAAAACTGGCGTAATTCCACTGCCACACAGAGATGTTGTGAAGATACATATGTTTGTGAAGTGCTCAGATGCTACAGTGCTGAGTGCCATAGAAAAGCTCACAGGAAAATTAATAATCCTCTATTCAGTGCAGTATTTAAATTCTGTTTGGTAATTAAGGGATGTGGCGATACCTTGAATAATGAGGATAAGAAAGAAATATTGAATAGCTACTGACTAAAGAAGCATCATTCACTGAATGAGGTAGGAGTTTTAGGGAAAATATAGTATGTGATCATGTGACTATCATGACTGCTATGCATAAGGGGACTGAATTAAAGTTGCATAGCAAACCTTAATTGTGGCATTTCCTTACTTTTGAGAGCTTGACTTTGCACTTTTCATGTTTAGTTTAAAGTTTGCACACATACCCCTGTTGTATATTGTCATTCTACATTTTATTATATTATAATAATTATAATAATATAATAGAATACAAATCAGGTCACCCATAATATGGATCACATAAAAGATTTATAAACATGTTTTAAGAAGCAAGCTATCTACAGTTTTGTATATTCCTCTGCCCTATAAATAGGAGAAAAACCCACCTGCCACAGAATTTCATTTAGCACCTGTTCACATAAAAAGGCATAAACGCTCAATTCATGACAAGAGTTCCAAATGATATGCCTATTTGCATTTGGGTAAGTCCTGTCAGTTCACATACTGGCTTTTATTTTAAATGCAACTACAATATTTATGGAGTTCGGAACAAATTACTGAGGAACAGTTGGTCACATGAAAATGCCATTTTTTAACCTGTTTTACAGAATCTCTCCAACTTGGCAGGTTCAAACATGACAAACCAAACCTGTATTTCCACACTAGTTTTGATTAATAAAACCCACACTTAATTATAGTAATTTTGTGGCTAATGTTTGTGGCATTGGTGTATATGAAGCAATAAACAGCTTCTGCTGTTGATTTAGTGCCAAAACAAAGATGAGGCATTTGATCCTTGTGAAAGCAGTTTATTGCAAATATACCCCAATGTCATGGATATTGTTACAAGATGAGAGAGAAACAACAGCATTGCTTTAATTATAAAAGGTAAAGTAATACTATAGATTGTGAAATTTACTCTTAAAATGAATATTTAGCCTTTTCTGCCTGAAATTGCTTGTTTGCAAATTAAATTTCACACTATTAAGTCTGACTATACAATAATTTTAGTGTTCTTTGTACAATGCATGTGGTTTCATGGTAAGTCTGCAGTTAGATTAGCTGGAACTCTGTTATTTTCATGGATTTTATTTCAGTCTAAAACTCTGGCTCAGGTATTTACTGTGGTGTACGTGGACTGAAACAACGTTTAGAACCATGCATAGCATTGACTGGTGACAAATTCAGTTTAAAATTGGAGGCTGGGATTTTCAAAGGGATCTCAGGTGCCTGACTCCCATTGATTTTTTGGCTAGTAACTGCAGCAGCTAACAGCTTTATTTTATTTTATTTATTTATTTTTTAAACCCTTGCCAGACACCTCCACTGACATTGACCAGTTCTGCATTTTTGCGTAGATGGGACTGTTGATGGTGTCAGTGTAACGAGTGCCAAGCACCCATCCTTCCAGTTCTATGACTTTTTGTTTCTGGTGGGAGTTGGGTCCCTAACTCCAACAGGTCCCTCTTAAAATCTCAGCTGTATTGTAGATTGTGCCTAAATGGGGAGTGTTATTGAAACATTGGAGGAGATTTTCAAAGGCAAGCTGCAATCAGGCACCAAGCTGCCATACAAAGTCAGTTGGATGCCTGTCTTGTATTCAAAATTTTCCCCTAATTTTCTGTATTTTTTATTCTAGATTGACATGAGCTGAGAAAAGGGAAAAGACTATTCTACCTTCCTGTCTCTTATTGGCATAACTTTCTTTTCCAGATAAATCTCAAGCACTGAGATATTTGCATTATCATTTGAAGATTGCAGACAGGTCTCAGTGAAATTGTATAATTATTTGGACTCTGTTGTGGTTTCTGTGTTCATTAAACTGACCTTGTTGTGGGAGTGAAAAGTCCTGTTCTACTGCATACACAGCTAACGTCTGAACAACTGATATGTCTTTTTTAAAAAGCTTGGTTAGCTCCAGCTTTTTCAAGTTTTTATTCAAAAAATACTATCTCAAACTTTATTATACTTCAGGTGTTGATCCATTTTTTTTTGTACAGAATGAGATGAGAAAATATCTTTAACCACTACTTAATTACGTATTTTTGCCTCTTCAAAATGAAAATAATGTATTAGATTTAAATTATTTCATATTTTAAAAAAAACACTTTGGGGTGGTATCTTCTATACCAGTAATAAAGATGGACAATCACTAATAAACCCTGAAACCATGGATCTCTAAAGGAAGAGACAATTCTCTCCTAATTAAGACACAGCAACTGGTATTTCTGCAGTTAATTAATAGTGACTGTGTTCAAGTTCTGTACAATATATTTCAGCCACCTATATAACCTGCCAATACCTTCTGACTCAGATAATTCCACTGAATATTTGGATTTTTAAATTCTAAAACTTTAATTGTTGAAATTCCTAATATGACCTACATTCAAACTACATTTGGGGTCAGACCCTCTGTCACTGTGTGTCAGTGGGTCACAGCTGAGAATATCAGATTCAGGACAAACAGCTGAGAAATAGGGCAGACTCACCAACCCAAACCGGTGGTTATTCTATCATTCAATTATACCAAGCCAGTAACAAAAGTAAACTTCTGTCTCACCACACTAGTTAACAAGAAGTCAGAGATGCAGTTTCCTTGGGCATTCCAGCCATTATCTCACCACCCAGACACTGGATTCTATAATGAGCAGTTATTGAAAACTAATTTAATCACATATAGTGTCGTTCTAATCCCAAGAGATCAGATGCATAGCCAAGTTAATATATAACTCAGATAGTAACCAATAATCATACTGCTGCCAATCAGGGGCACCATTTCAGATTTTGGTGTAGGAGGCAACTTTAACCGTGATTCCAGGGGCTACTTAGGCAACTGAAAACTCTAGTATTTTATTATTTTATTATTATTATTATTTTTTGCACATAATAATTTAGAAATGAGTTGACAGAAAATTAATATTTGACACATTCATAGAATCATAGAATCATAGAATATCATGGTTGGAAGGGACCCCAGAAGGTCATCTAGTCCAACCCCCTGCTTGAAGCAGGACCAATTCCCAGTTAAATCATCCCAGCCAGGGCTTTGTCAAGCCTGACCTTAAAAACCTCTAAGGAAGGAGATTCTACCACCTCCCTAGGTAACGCATTCCAGTGTTTCACCACCCTCTTAGTGAAAAAGTTTTTCCTAATATCCAATCTAAACCTCCCCCACTGCAACTTGAGACCATTACTCCTCGTTCTGTCATCTGCTACCATTGAGAACAGTCTAGAGCCATCCTCTTTGGAACCCCCTTTCAGGTAGTTGAAAGCAGCTATCAAATCCCCCCTCATTCTTCTCTTCTGCAGGCTAAACAATCCCAGCTCCCTCAGCCTCTCCTCATAAGTCATGTGTTCTAGACCCCTAATCATTTTTGTTGCCCTTCGCTGGACTCTCTCCAATTTATCCACATCCTTCTTGTAGTGTGGGGCCCAAAACTGGACACAGTACTCCAGATGAGGCCTCACCAATGTCGAATAGAGGGGAACGATCATGTCCCTCGATCTGCTCGCTATGCCCCTACTTATACATCCCAAAATGCCATTGGCCTTCTTGGCAACAAGGACACACTGCTGACTCATATCCAGCTTCTCGTCCACTGTCACCCCTACGTCCTTTTCCGCAGAACTGCTGCCTAGCCATTCGGTCCCTAGTCTGTATTCAGCTCTAATACTAATATGTTCTGACATCTTGGGTCAAGTCACTTAAGGGACACTGGTTAGATTTAAAATTTAAAAGCATATTCTTGTTCTTGAATACAACAATTGAAACAATTGTTGAAAAAATCTAGATTACTTTCTATCATTTAGGCTACATACTTTTTGCAGTTCACCAAGCTTGGAATAGATCATTTTACTTTTGGAAACATTCTGCTAGGGCAAGGCCCTGTGAGTTTATACTGCACCTGCCTGAGACTCTAGGGATGTTACTATGCTACAGATAATAGACTAGAAACTGATTTTAAACAAAAGTGAAACTGATGCTTTCAAGTCACTTTCAAGTCACCTCCAATATTCAAAAATCACAAGAATATGTAAAAATAATAGATTTGATCTTTTTATTTGCCTTCTGTTTTTTGAGCATTTAGGGTGCATGGGGTCACATTTTGAAGTTTTCTCCACAGCCACAAGGGCTAGAAACTTCATTTTTCTTTAAGAATGAAGGCTGAAATCATCACATATCCACTTGACTCCAGGAGCTGGGGAAAACAATAATTATCACGAGACTCATGACAAAATCATGAGAGTTGGCAACATGGCTTTCAATTCTGTTTAAAGGCTAGTTATTTTCCAGAAGGCTCTTAAACCAACACCACAGTGATTGTGTTGCAGTTCTCACAGGAGAATATTTAAAACCAAAACCCAAGAAAATTCCACATTTTAAAGTTGAGAAAAATATTGATTCTTCTGAGGTATATCAGGGCCACTGCAAACAGGAAAGGAAAATAAACAGGAACAGGAGCTGGAGAACCAAACTTCCAGTCCTTAACTAGGTAAAACTTCTATTGCCAACAGCACATCCTCTCAAAGGTGTTAACGTGCTCAATAATTATACACTTCATATTTAAATATTTGAGCCAACTTATCCACATTTAATACACATTTGCTGAGGGACTATATTTTCTGGCATATTCTGAACAGTACTGAGCATACAGATGGTGCCCAGTGAATAATACAAATCATGACAATAATAATTGACTTTATGGACTCTGTGGATGCAATTTCTGTTCTTTGTTCTGGAATTGGCCTGAATTCAGCTGAAACATTAAGAATGCGTGGCATAAACACATCTGATACTCATACAGCACTTTCTCGTTCCTTCTTTTTCTCAAACTTAGAACAAAAAATAACAAAACTGTTTTCAGTTAAAATGTAAAATTGCACAGCAGCCATTGCTCTATAACACAGCATGGGGCAGAACCTGCCACCCTTGTGGGTTAAATGATCTCCTCCCACTGACTCTCAGTCTCTCTTTCTTCATCCTTCCTAATCTCTGTGCTGCTTTTCATGCTGTCAATCATGACATCCTTCCCAATTGCCTGGGACCATTTGCTGGAGTCTCAGACAATTGGCTTTCTTGGTTTTGATCCCACCTATCAGACTCCTCTTTTCCCCCCAGCATGCAGCAGAGAGTAGACAGAGCCTTCAGAGACTTGGGCTCTACTCCCCCCACATGGACTTCCTGTATGACCTCAGGCGAGAGCCTTAAGGACAGAGTGTCAAAGGTTTTTAGGCACCCAAAGAGGCCGTTAGGCATCTAGTGATGTTTACAAAGCACCTAACCTTCTAAGCGCTTTTGAAAATCTCACTAGGTGCCTAAATGCCTTTGAAAATATGGCCTTTAGTCTCTCTACCTCAGTGCCCCATCTGTACAATGGGGATAACAGCACTGCTCTACATCAGTGAGGCGCTGTGAGGAGAAATAGATTAGATATTGTGATGAGCTCAGATACTATGGTAATGGAGCCACATGCTATCCCTTTCCTTGGGTTTGTCCCTTTCTTTTCACCTATCCCCTTCAGATTTTCCTCTTCTGAATGCAACCTTGGCTGTATTTCTTCTGAGTTCCCTGTGGTATTAGTGGCTGATTTGGTTTGCCTAGTGTGGGAAGTATACCCCATCACAGTCTATTTATTCCAATCGATACCAAGTAAATAGAAGTGGCAGAAATATAGAGACTCTTTTAATTCAGTAGATTTTCCTTGAAATATTTTTCAGCAATATCTAAAATATGAATGACTTATTAAAAGTAAACTGAATATGATTTTGTAAAACAACCAGAATCTTTCAGGTTTTTAATGCAAACCCATTAGAATTTAGTGTAGCTATGGTAAAAAGTGCCATTATTCTGGAGCTATTAATTAGCAAGAATACTTAACCAAAGAAATTGTTCAGGTTTTTTTTTTTTTCCACAGGGGTTACTTCAACACAAAATAATAGCATCTAGTCATTGTGGTTCTGGTAATTCTTGCCTACTTGCATATCATTCCCAGAAAGTGAATGTGGAATCAGTTATAGAAATATTTTGTCAGAGTCACTGTCTCATTGTGTTGGTGCAATATATTTCCTAGTCATACCTTATTCCAATTAATTCTCCTGTTTACAGTTCCTCCAAGAAGGCTTTTAGACACACTGACTTTGTGCTTAGCAAACTCTACCCTGTACCACTTGTGGCAGTATCCTTCAATAGCTTTAAGATGAACTTCACTACAGAAAAGTTCAATTGTTGTTTATTGAGGGCGCTGAGAAGCACTATGTGTGATTTTAGAAATATATAAATCCTGTGATAGTGTTGTACTAAAGAACAGGTAAGTATTGCATCATCTCTTCCCCCAGTCACAGTTACTTCCCATTTCTGACTTTTCAGAGTGATACCTACTTCTTTGATTTTACCACATGTTGTAAAATAATTTCTCATTTGTATAAGAAAAAATTACCTTGCTTCTCTCCTCCTCCCCCTCTCCCCCCCAGTTACTGTGCATTCAGTCATCACACATCAATGACTGTTGTCAAACCTGTCAACTTAATTGTTTGGGATTATTTTGGCAATCCCAAAATGGCGTATTACTGTCTTGCAGTGGGCTGGAAAAGCAGTATTATTCCTTCTGTTTTTTTGACATTTTTCCTTCCTTTAAAAAAAAAAAAAAAAAAAAAAAAAAGGAATAAAAATACCTAACAAACCTCCCAGCTTTTGAATGCTTCAATTGTCATTTAACAACCAGCACTTAGGTTACTTAATTGGACACTGTTTCTTTTAAAAGCATTAAAAGTGAGTTCTATGCAATTTGAATTCCATGTGCAATTATGCAGCACTTTGCCTGTTCTTTAAAAATTAAAGAAATAGTCACACTATTAAATAAAGGCTGAAGTCTAACATTTATTATCTGATATTTGCCTGTGAAACTCAAAATAATATTTGAGAATAGTTGCACATGACTGCTGTCTCGATGAAGTGAGCTGTAGCTCACGAAAGCTCATGCTCAAATAAATTGGTTAGTCTCTAAGGTGCCACAAGTACTCCTTTTCTTTTTGCGAATACAGACTAACACGGCTGTTACTCTGAAACCTGTCATTTTGCTATATAAGTACATAAAGGGACGACAGTGAATTAACTCTGACCTTTGCTCGCCAAACCTGACCAATCTTGGTTGAGTGCATTATTATCAAAAGAACCTAATGTGGAAGACATAATTTAACAGGGGCAGTGAGTGGAAAAGGCTGCTAATCTTTCTCACACCTTCTTTCTACACTAATTTAACAAATTAGGCCCTGATCTTGCACCATTAAAGTCAATGGGAGCTTTGCCATTGACTTCCTGGAGAGAAGGATTAAGCCCTTGTAACATTAGCAAAAGAAGGTCGCTTGTTTCCTGTCTTCCCACATACACAACAGATTTCCCCTTTGTGAACTCTTTGTTTCATAAGGGGGCCAGGACAGATTCTAGCCGCTTTAAGCTTCTGGGTGCAATAGAGAGCGGGGAGCTTATCAGAGAGCTGGCTATGGTTCTCTGATTCTCTGCCTTGTCATGGGTTTTGCTGCTGTAATGTGCACCAGCTTGCAAGGGTCTTTAAAAAATCATGCACCACCTCAGGATTCCCAGCACATATTGCATTCCAACCACACCCATTCCCTATCCCTCTTGCCCACACCGGGACAGAGATGTTATAGGATCAAGCTTTATTGACTGTATCTCTATCAGGAGTTTCCACACTTCAGCTGACTACACAGCTAGTCAGTCTCTTCCAAGATAGTTGAAAGGAAGTGTAGTGCGGGCAGACAAGCTGCTCCAATATATTTTTTCAGTTGCTCATGTCTATGTAGCTGCATATAGAAAGCTGCATTTTGAACATGTGACTTAACTACACCAAAAAGGGGATAAAGAGAGATCTCGAGGCCAAATACATCATGGAAAGAATAAACAGCTTTTACAAAATTGTCAATGGATTTGCCTAAAAGCAGGGACATGCACAGAAATAAAACCCCCCCCCCCCCCCCCCACTGCTGCCCCAGGACCGGTGGAGCTCGCTCTACCCTGGCAGCTGGAGGAGTTCTGTGCCCCACCCCTGCTGATTGCGGGTTCATCCATTTTAGAATGTGTCTTGTCTGGAGGGTTGAGCCACTGCAGACCTACCAACAAAGGTCAAAAACCTACAGGAATTATAGACCAGTCCATCTAACTTTAATAACTGGAAATATACTAGAACAAATGATTTAAACAATCCATTTGTAAGCATCTAGAGGATAAAAGGGTAATAAATAATAGCTAACATAGATTTGTCAAGAACAAATCATGCCAGACCAGCCAAACTTTGACAGGGTTACTGCCTAGTGGATGGGAACAAGCTGTAGACATAATATTGATTTTAATAATGCTTTTAACATGACTGTTTCATAAGCAAACTAGGGAAATGTCTAGATGAAATTATAAGGTGAGTGCACAACTGGTTCAAAGGCTGTATTCTTCAGAGAAAGTATCAATGGTTCACTGTCAAATTGTGAGGGAGTACGTAAGTAGTGGGGTTCAGCAGGGGTCTGTCCTGGGTTTGGTAGTATTCAATATTTTAATTAATGCCCTGGGTAATGGAAAGTAAGCTTATAAAATTTGCAGTTGACACCAAACTCGGAGGGGTTGCAAGCAGGGGTTGGAGGACAGAATTAGAATTCAAAATGACCTTGACAAATTAGAGAATTGGTCTGAAATCAACAAGATGAAATTGAATAAAGGCAAGTGCAAGGTACTTTGCTTAGGAAGGAAAAATCAGCTGCACAGCTCCAAAGTGGGGAATAACTGGCTAGGTGGCTGTACTGCTGAAAAGGACCTGCGGGTTCTCATGTATCACAAATTGAATATGAGCCAATCATGTGATGCAGTTGCAAAAAGGCTAATTTCATTCTGGGGTGCATTAACAGGAGTCTTATAGGTAAGACATGGGAAGTAACTGTCCTCTCTGTTCAGCAGGAAGCCTCAGCTGCAGTACTGTGTCTAGTTCTTGGTGCCATACTTTTGGAAAGATGTGGGCAAACGGGAGATAATCCAAAGGAGAGCAACAAAAATGATACACGTTTTATAAAACCTGATTTATAAGCTAGGATTAAAAAAAATAGGTGTGTTTTAGTTTTGAGAAAAGAAGACTGAGGTGGGGACCTGATAATTTTTCAAATACGTTAAGGGCTGTTATAAATGAAGTGTGATCAGTGGGCATGGAAAACAATTGATGGTAGGACAAGAAATAAGGGGCTTAATCTTCAGCAAGGGATATTTAGGTTAGATACTAGGGAAAACTTTAAACAATAAGGACTGTTAACCACTGAAGTAGGCTTTCAAGGGAGGATATGGAATTCCCATGAAGGGATGGTTTTAAGAACAGGTTGGACAAATGCCTGTCAGGAATGGTCTAAGTATACTTGGTTCTGCCTCATGCGGGGGCATGGACTAGATGACCTCTTGAGGGTCTTTCCAGCCCTATAATTTTATGATTCTATTGGCTGGATTTCCCAGCCAGACTTATCTCCTGTGATGTGCTGCATGGCTCACCAAGAGAGAAGAATGTGGTGCATCATGGGGGATGTAGTTTGGCCAGGGAGCCCAGCCTATAGAGGAAAATAGGTGCATTTGGGCATTTCCAAATTGAAATACTTTGATTTTTTGGCTGAAATATTTCAAGTTTTGATTTTTCACTGAAAGGCTGTAATTTTCTGTTTGGGAATAAAATCCATTTTCTAACCAGCTCATAGATGCACAGACTTAAAGGTCAGACGGGACCATCATGATGATCTGTTCTGACCTCCTGCATATTGCCGGCCACAGAACCTCACCCACGCACTCCTGAAATAGACCCCTAGTCTCTTATTGAGTTGCTAAAGTCAAATAATGGTGCAAAGTCTTCAAGTTTCAGAGAATTCACAGCTCTACCTGTGACTCTTAGAAAAATGCCAGGCTTGGAAATACCTAAAGTTTAGCAATCAGTTTTAGGCTGTCCTCAGTTACAATTGATTTTGTTATGTTGGTGCTCTGATACTGTGGTAATGAAATACCACCATACAAGTGATTGTAAATAAAAGTATTCTTGGATCACTACTTGCATCTGAAGGCAAAAGAATCCATATGATTTTAATATAGAGGATGAATCTTTGATTCCTGAAGCACTATAATATGTTCCCTAATAAATAAATCAGCACAGATATGAATTAATAATAGATGCTATATTTTACAACAGCCTACATTATTCAGGTCTCTCTCTCCCTTCCCCTCTGCACTATTCTTCTTTCCTGTGACCCCCATGTCCCCCACTTCTTCCTTCCAGGCTCCTTTCTCTCTCCTTGCCTTTTTCCTTTGACTGTTTTTTTTTTTTTTTTAGTAATATTACAGCTTGTGAAAGTACAGCCAAAACTGAGCAATGCTGTCAAGTAAAAACAGATCTTTGTTTATTTCATCATCAAAAGAAGTTCAAAAGAAGTTCCTGGAGTAGAATTAAAGATTGAGGATCACACTAATTAAAGTATGAAATAAATATTCATTGCAATATGCCCTAATTGCTTTGAATTTTAGAGCATTTTTCCCTGATATATGCTTGTTTAAAAGACAAGTCCTTAAAATTCAGATGTTTTGAAAAGGCTGGTGGCAAGTTCTTTCTTTGCTGTCTCTCAGTGCCAAGGAAGGAAAGTATCTTCAAAGCATCTTGACCTTCAGAGTTTCAGTCAAAGCCTTGTATGAAGGAAGTAGTCTGGGCTGGTCTCCCAAACTTTCCTGTTCTCTTGATATTTCTGCTACTTTCCTCACACTACCATAGTCCATGTTCCCTGAGGATGATCCCAATGTACATCAAAATTTCCAACAGTTTCAATTCCAAACTGTGAAACTCTGTTTAAGAAAGAGATTAAATCCAATAGAAACTAGAATATAGATACATTTCCTGGAATCTCTTTGGGTGGAGACAAATAGCCCTCAGGCTGGCTGGCCAAAATGTAAACAATCTTTAACTTCCTTCTGGTAAGGTATGAGAAGGGGAGTGTTACTGGTTTACAAACAGGGGGAAAGGGTAGAGCAAGGCTGGGACAGAGACAGAAGTAGTAGGAAAATAAGGAAGTGAGGGTTTTTCCCATTTATAATTTTGAAACAGTATTGTGATGAAAGGCACTGAAAGTATCTGATAGTTACTACAGCGACCACCAAAATAACCATTCTGTGCTTAGGTGTTAAACTGGACCCATACATCAATCTTACCAGGAAGTGGTTGGAATCTATGGGTACTGCTGCTGCCATCAGCTACTGAAGTGGCTTCTTTGTATGAGGTTTACAACCAAAGATCTTCATTCAGCGTGGGTAGATTCCTCTCAGCTGGACAATCTGGACCTAATTCTTCTTACCCACACTTATGCACTAGTGTAAGTAAAGTAGAATTTGGCCCCATGGTTTTGCCTCAATCCCCTAACTTTTTTTCCTAAGAACTATTTCTAGGGAAGGCATTAGATTATCAGCCAACCAGAATTTTAGATTTGTGGTATATAGATGTATATTAATTGTCTCCCTCATTCATAGCCACAGCAGTACCTGCTTTGGAAAGTAGCACACTTTGCTGAGCTATAGATCAACATCTTTAAAAATCCTGTTGTCTTGCAGGGGATTTCTTTTCCTGCAGGGAAAACTCCCTTGAAAAATGGGATGGAGGGGGGAATAAAGGGGAGAGGAAGGGAAAGAGATTTATTTATTTTTTTAAAGAGGCTCTGTTTTTTTTAAAATTCTTAAGATGTTTCCATCCTACACAATTTAACATAAACCCACTTTGGTGCCATACTCCTTCCCAACATTTCATATTTGTCAGTAGTGTGTTAATGAGAAAGTGAAAGTGTCCTTTTATATAAGTAAGGCCCTACCAAATTCACAGCCATGAAAAATATGTCATGGACCGTGAAATCTGGTCTTCTGGGTACTTTTACCCTATACTATACAGATTTCATGGGGGAGACCAGTGTCTCTCAAATTGAGGGTCCGGACCCAAAAGGAAGTTGCAGAGGGTCACAAGTTTATTTTAGGGGGGGTCATGATATTGCCACCCTTACTTCCAAGCTGCCTTCGGAGCTGGGCAGCCGGAGAGCAGCAGCTGTTGTCGAACGCCCAGCTCTGAAGGCGGTGCCCTACCAGCAGCAGCGCAGAAGTAAGGGTGGCAATACCATACCATGCCACCCTTCCTTCTGCACTGCTGCCTTCAGAGCTGGGCGGCCAGAAAGGTGGCTGCTGACTGAGGGCCCAGCTCTGCAGGCAGCAGCACAGAGGTAAGGGGGGCAATACCACACGATGCCATCCTTACTTCTGTGCTGCTGCTGGTGATGGCTCTGCCTTCAGAGCTGGGCTCCCGGCCAACAGCCTCCTCTCTTCAGCTGCCCAGCCCTGAAGGCAGCACAGCAGCCAGCAGCAGTGCAGAAGTAAGAGTAGCAGAACTGCAGTCCCCCCTACAATAACCTTGCAACCCCTCCCCCCCACAACTCCTTTTTGTGTCAGGATCCCTAAAATTACAATATCATGAAATTTCAGACTTAAATTTCATGACTTCAGCTATTTACAGTTTTTAAAATCCTATGACCATGACATTGACCAAAATGGACCGTGAATTTGGTGGTGCCTTATGTGTAAGCACTAAATATAGTAAAGTAGTTAAACAACCACAGGGACTTCTGCTTAAATGACAGTATCTATAGTAACATACTTGAAACTTATAATAGCATCAAGGAACAGAAGAACACAAAAAGCTCAATATGCCTCTTGTGTCGGGAGGCAGGAGAGGATTGCATAGATCCAGCTATACAAGGTGAGGATTCTTTCATGCTTTTGGAATCCTCAAGTTCCAATTTATGGCATCTTTAAAGGCACCTTTGTGCCATTGGCCCCAAATGGCATTAGATGGGCCAGAATCTATCCTTAGAACTTAGAGGAAAGAAAGAAATTATCTCTCCAGCATTGTAAAATCAGCTGCGGCACTCCTCCTTCAAAGTAGTAATGGGCAATTTAATTGAAAGGTGTAATTTCCCTAGAGAATGAAATGTTGTTATTGTCAAGTTTGGCCCTGCACTCTGTCATTCTGTTCAGATATCTGCTTAGTTTTGTCATGTCTCTGGCTTAGTTTTCCACTGATGCCATTACATAATTGCCCCAAGCTCTACTAATTAATTATTAGCTTTCTCTCTTACCCTCTACTTGTTGAACTATTTTTGTTTTTATGGGATCTAGCAGTACTAGTGCCTATAAGGGCACTGGGTTGGATTTTTAGCAGTATGGTACTGTCATCATTACAAGATTTTGTGTTAGGCAATCTTTGAAATAGTTGCATTGTCTTGGCTTCCATGTGCATTGGAAATGTTCATAAAATTGCCTGCTGAGGTCATCTTTCTAATGTTAGGATAAAGTATTCCTTAAGATGCCACTTTGATCTCCTTGCTAAGGTCAAACACAGTAGCTGATAGTGTTATTTAAGAATCCATTGTTGTAGCCTTTTTTAGATGTTAGGATTAGCTGTATCCCTGAAGAGTTTCATGTCATGAATATATACTGCAATAAATTTTTTTTTAAAAAAAGAAAGCTCCATTTTTTTTTCCAAATACTAGCAAATGCTAATACAGTTATTATTTGTTGTCAGATATGTTGCTTGAATAGTTTTCCTTTACCCAGTCAAACAATTTTGTTGGTAAATCTCTCAATGCAGTAGCGGTAAGTAGTATTTCTTATTTATTAATTACAGTGGTGCAAAACTAAAGGCCTGATTTCAATGGAAATTGCACACATGTAGGCCTGGGAGATTTGGGCCCTGAATCTACTACTTGTATTATATTTTAGCATATTTTAAAGATTTACATGTTCCTGCAATATTCTGTGTGCCTGTTTTTTTTTTAAATCCCTAAAACATAATTAATTCTAATTCTTGTTCTCTTTTAAAAAATTCACTTTTCCTTGACCCAAACACCCTTCAGATATAAACAATGCAACATGATTTCTTAGTAGAAGGAGTAAGACAATGCATAAATCAGTGGTCTCACCTGAAAACCTGTATAATAAGGGTACTGTCACATGAAAGTTATGTAACCATATTTTAATCCACATCTGCAGATTTTTATTCTTCTTTCAATTGAATAGTTTGACTCACTTAACAGTAAATTATGTAAGGATCATTATGGAAACAATGACATATAAGATGAAAAAAAGTTGGCATTCATAGTCTTATAGATTAAATAAATAGGTCATTAGGGATGAAAACTATATGCTGTAGTCATTATGAAGTGTGTAATTCATGCTTGTGATAACATCCCACATTGGAGTATATACAAGGCATATAGACAATAAATTGGAAGGTAGCAAAAGGACACATAAATGCATGTGACAGTAAAAAAAAAAGTTTACCTTATTCTTTGCCATAAAATTAATATAATGCTTAACAATGTGACCTCAGAATCAGAAAGAAACAATCACAGTAATTGCTTATGAGCATATATGAAAAACTTAGTGAAAGTCAAGATGATTGGTAGCTATAATATAATGCAGTACATATTGCATTATATTTGGGACCAAGCCTACATCAATCACTAAAAATGCAACAACAAGAAGGTCTAAAAGATAGCACAGAAAGATGAAGTGTCAGAATAAGTGGGATCTCCTCAATTAGCAACAGTGAGAGTTTTTGAGTAAAGGCAAAAAACAGCAAATACCAAGTTATAATCAGTATGACAACATGTGCATTTCTGAGTTTAGGTTTCTGTTCTCACCTAATAATATAGTTAGAGTTGGATTGAACTGCTGATCCCTTCTTCCCTCTTTGTCTCAAAGACTTCCTCCTCTTTACCTCAAAAAAGGAAAACCCAACCAATCAACCAACCAAAATTCCAAACACACACACATCTTCTTAGACAGTCTTTTCTTTAAATAAAACAATTGTTATGCTTTACATTTCAGATACAAAGATTGGGAATATTAGGTTGTTTTTTTTAAAGATTTTTAGAAAGCGAGTATTTGATGGTACCAACATCTTAGGTTAATATAGGATTTTATACAAAGGGACATTTACACTGTTATAATAGGTATTCACATTTTAAAAAAAATCTCTATTGTTTTCATTTCACATTTTTCTGCTAATGATAATTAGAATAAATGGAAAACACATAACCTATTTCTGACAGAAGTTATGATGTTCTGAAGATACAACTTCTTCATGGACCATTGCACACACTTCTAAAATCAGTATTAAAATGACATAAATTACCATTTTTGTGGGATGAATGTATTTGGATTATGCAAGAGCTTCATATATAAGTGTACTTATGTGCTTACAAAATATAATATGAAGAGAAAAATATGGACCTCCATCTTAACTGTATGGGCCATGCTATGTTTAACTGTAATTGCATCAGATTTCACAAGTGTTGGTCCACTGGATAGAAGACTTCTATGGAAAGCCCAAAGTGCTGCAGTAAGAGCTGGTAGTGATTCAGGTGGCAGCACTCATTCCCAATGTCCTGGCTCCGTGGGCTGAGTCGTCGTCATTCAATTTCCAAGGATTGTGCTAAGGGGACAGTATATTCCTGGAGGCTCAATCTATCAAATGAGACAAAAAACTAAAAATCAGACCACTGACATTCATTAAAGCATTTTCTCCAAAGTATGGTGCAACTCCCAGTCTCCGGAACTCATGTAATTACATTCTGCTTATCTAAGTTAGCCTTGTAGTTTTCAGTTGCACAATGTAGTCCCTTCCTCTCCTAAAGGGATGTGTAGTATTCTTGCATGCTATTAAACTGTTGCTGCATTTTACAACAGAGATGGCTGTAACTTCATAGCTGGGAGCAGTGATCCCTAGATGTGCTTGTGCAATCAGTAAAGTTCAAGCAGTGCTTTGTGAGCCATCTGTATGAGAAGGGCTAGATAAATTTAAGATCATTATCATTAAAGAAAATCAGGAAGCTTTTAGATTTCCTTTAGGAATTGGAAATTTCCCCCTTATGTAGCATAAATTGTATATTTATTCATAGTCAGTCTGCAAGGTTATTTGTGTGCAGTCACTCTGCACCATTGAATTGTTTCCATTTTAAAAGTTCATTTCAGTTAGTGTATGAGAGGGAAAATCTTTTTTTGACCATAGGAACTCATTCTCACAGATGGCAAAAAGACACTTTCAATTTATAGGATGACATGAAGATTTCCCACTTTCTAAGATCTTAACGTGAGGATATTTTGATTTCTGGGGAATTATTCATTTAATCTTTTGGTTGTGATCAACAATAGTTTTCTTTTTGTTTGATTTAGGAGGTGCCTAGAAACAGTGGTAATAGTTCTTACCAGTCATCTAACATAGATAAAATTGTACCTGATGTACAATTTTATTTTTACCTTCCTTTAGGGGCAGTATGCTTTTGACTTACACGTCGAAAGTGGGGAAGTTGGAGATTAATTAACTTAGCTGTTGCCTGAGAGAGTAAGACAGTCACAAGCTAATGATTATGTATTTTCTGGGGGAGCTCAGAGTCCAAACATATTCTGGGTTACCCAAAACTTATTCTTTCAGCTCCTATGTCAATCATGAGTGTAACTAATAACAGATTCATCTTGCAGAGGGTTAGTGCAATGAGTCTTGACTCTATGAATTATCTTTATTACTCTGCTGCTCTTCACAAAGGAGCTCTTGCAAGGTCTTATGCTGGCAAGTATTATTTTTCATGCTTTCAGGGACCTCATTTTCAGTCCCATGCAGAGATACAGTTTTCAAGGACACATCATGATGGGGTTTGCAACAGATGTTTAGAAGATAACTAGAAACAAATTGACTTGTATTGACCTCATTGGTGCAAGTCCATTGAATCCAATAGGACTATTTGTGTGATGTAAGGATTGGTCACAGGAGAAAGCGTATGTAGGATTGGACTGGACCATGTAATCCCAATCCCACAAGACATAGCACATATGTAGCATTACTTAGATGTCTAGTGTTATGTACTTTAGTTGGGATCCAGATGTTTACTCTGTTCCTCTCTTCATTGTGCCTACTTCTGAGTATTGGACCTCTATCAAAGATGCACACACAAGATTACATGGTTTTTTTTTTAAAAGTATTCTCTCATACTTGTACTAGCAACCAGTTATAGGTATTTTTCCATGTTTTCTGATTGTCCTTAATCTGAAGATCAAATCACAATATATTTCCCTGAACTATATTGAAAATTATTTTTTATTTCTGTCATATGAAAATGTTAACAATATTCTTGGGATAATATTTTTGTTTATATTTCTCTGTTCTTTCAAAGGATGCAAGAAACTAGAAAACATCTATTATTTTCTTGATTTTACATAGCAGGCATTTCAAATTTCTCTTTAACACTTTCTAGTTTTTAAACACTTGTTCTAGCATTCCAAAATATTTAAAATTATTGAATCAATTCATTTTAAAAGTATCCCTCAAACTTTTGCCCTTAAGAAATTCTGTTATAGCTATTACTTTCATGCTTCATTTCACATATAAATATAATGTCACATTGAACAGAAAAAGTCTATTTAATGTAGTGAAACACACAGAAACTGCTGAAAAATGAAATAAGTTTTCTGTGCTGGTCCTGGTGATTTAAATATGGATAACTATATTTAAGTAAAACACTGCATCTGCAGATGTGGATTAAGGTAAATATATTTTTGAAATTTCTGTTCATCAGCATGAAGGGAAGATAAAGATGAAATTTTAATATTTTTAGATAAACCAAAAATTGTTCACATGTTGTTTACATTTGTAGTTCCCTGTATAATAATCTGCTAGTGAAGACTCCTGCATCTATGTTAAATCCTACTTATTTCCCTGTGACTTTGGGTAGGCGTAGAGGGTCCACACTGCTATGTCCTGAAGCAGCATAAATATCTTTGCCTTTTAAAATCATATCATGTCATGAAAGAAGACCAAATATACTCATCTTACTTGAGGGAATGATTAAGACTTTATTGGGACTGTCTGTCTTTTATTTAACAAAAGGGGGGCACACTCATTTTCCTTTCAAAGCTGGTGTGCCTCTTAGGACTAGATTGGGAACTCTGCTGTGATGGGTTGGATCACAGAAAACCCCTTGGGAACTGCCAACTGATTTGCCAAGCCTACCTCTGAGCCCGTTTTCCCTGGAAGCTTGGGACTTCAGTGCCCTGCCTGATTTGAGCCAGACATGCTAGCCTGCTACAAACACAGACCCAGGTCCGAACAACGTCCCACAAAAGCTGCAGGCTTAACTGAAACCAGCTTAAGAAGTGTCCCTGTCTCCAACACTCAGATGCCTAGCTCCCAAATGGGGTCCAAACCCCAAATAAATCCGTTTTACCCTTGGCAGGGAGATGCAGCCCAGGTAATCAAACTTGTTCTCTAGCCAGTTTATAACAACTTTGTGCCATTAAATTGGTTCAAATGGGCCATAATCTCTAAACAGATGTCCAATAGATAATTCCCCTGATGTAGGGGAGCTCTCTGCTGCCACATCAGTGCTGCAGCTAGGTTCTGAGTCTCTGCCTCCACCTTCTAATTTGAGTGTGGCTTCTGTTGTGCTGCACCAATCCATCACAGGCATAGGGTCTATTAAGGACCGTACATTTACATTAGTCATGGAGCTGCAGCAAGGTCCTGCTGTCCGTCAGAATCGGGGAATCCAAACAGGATCCTTGATGTTCTTCCATCTAGTGCTAAGCAGAGCTCTGGCACAGGACAAAATCTAGTGGGTACATTATTCCTTATTTATTCAGAAAGTTGTAGACATGTTACTAAAAAATACAATCAATTTGGCCATGAAATTGCACTGTACTATGGCCTGGTTGTGATTGTTCTAATCTAGGGCAAGTTAACTTAATCTAGGGAAGATCAACTGCAAGTGGCTTGGTGGGATGTGCTGTAGCTCAATGATGGACTTAGCAGAGAGAGAGGAGTGGTCCATAGGCATTCTGAGATTCAGCTCTTTCTCTGACTCCTTTCATTAGTAATGATATTTTCTATTTTTTTTGCTGCATATTGATGCTTCCTTTACATCATTCATGTAGACCCTATTTCCACACCATTACTGATATTGAGTATGTCCCCACTCCATGTGCAGTCCTATTGATTTCAGTTAGACTATTTGCAGAGTCAGGTGCTACTCAATGTAAGTGTGGTAGAACAGAGCCCATAAGGCAGATAGCCCTGTCATGGTATTGAAGGGCTGGATTCTGGTATCTTTGGTTACTTTTAATAGTATGTTACGCCACAGACAGTCCCATTGAAATCTAATAATCTTGAGCATGAGTATCAAAATATGGCCCTACATTTTAAAATCTGAATATTTCATTTTATGACATTTTGAAAGATATATCAAAGAGTAAAAAGATTTTTAATCCTATTGAATTTTTTGTTGATGAAATAAGTGCAGAGTAAATCATACTTTTTGGAATACTAGAAAGGGAAAATCAGCAGCATATTTTTATGAATGTTAAGTGCTAATGTAATATTTTTCTTTTTGGTGTTCTATGCCTGGCATTAGTTTACATGCTTCCTGTTTTCTGTGCAACACAAGGCCAGTAACACAAGCAGAGTCTGCACACTATTATCTCTTTTGTCTTATGCAGTAAGCAGGGACTAGTGGTTCCATTAAGCAGGTCTCTGTCCTTAGCACAGAGCATATTAACCCATCTCTCTAAGTTTAATTAGTGTTTTTCAATGTTTGCTTTAGTGCACTGCACAATGTGAACAATGTGTACATGGAACAATAAAGGAGCCTTCAGTAAAAAGGTGATGGTATCGATTCTACTGGCAAAATGAGTATTTGATGGTTTATGGACAGCACGAAAGGAGAAAGAGGTTGTGTCCATCAATCAACCAGAGGGCATTCGTTGTACAAGTACAACCAATAGCAAGGTATCAGACTCCCAGGCTGCTTGACATATTTATGTTATCCCCAGGCAGAGTCAGGTACTGTAAAATGCAAGCTTTCATTAAAATAAGAAACCGTTTCCCGCTCTTATGACTCAATGGCTGTGAAGATAAACCTCAAAATGTGACCCTATGCATCCTGCCTGGGACAGTCTGAGAAATAGTACCCTCTTCTCCTTATCTCTTTGTCCTTTTACTACATTTCTGTCTCCTCAACTGTTTATTTTCCCATTCTCATTTCCTTTTTTCTTTTCAAGGTCTCTCCTTCCTTCTTTCTTTCCCTATGCTTACCTATATTCATAGATTCCAAGGTTGGAAGAGACCATTGTGACACCTAGTCTGACCTCCTGTCTGACACAAACCATAAAACTTCCCCAAAACAAGTCCTAGAGCACAACTTTTAGAAAAAAATCCAATCTTGATTTACAAATTGACAACAATGGCGAATCCACCACGACCCTTGGTCATTTGCTCAATCTATCTTCCATTTAAATCAGTGGGAGTTTTTGCATTGCCTTCAATAGGATTTCGAGTAGGTCTTTATTCCCTTTCTTATCTACCCTGTCCCCTTTTACTTTCTCATTATTTATTAATGTATAGAACAGCAGATGTATGTTAACAAGTATTGGAGAGTGGCCCAAGCAGCAATAGCCAGATCTGGAACTGAACTTATCAGGGGTTTTGTTTTGGGCTCATGTCCAGTTAACAGTGAGCCACTTCCTAAGCCACATTCAAATCCTAGTACACCCCATTGATTCCAGTGAGTTTTCACATGCTTATATGAGGGTTGAATTTTTTTCTCTCCTTTTTTTAATGTACCTTCTCTGCACATTACATATATTCAGAGGAAATGGAGTTTCTGAAAATACTCATAGTGCTAAGAAGAAAAAAAAAGTAAGTTGAGATTTTTCAAAGCCATATATGGGTTATAGACAGACATTAAAACTTAAATTACTAAAAACCCTGCACTGTATTGAAAATCCCAGTTAGCGCCTGTATAGATATTACTAATAAAGTATATTAAAACAGAATGCAAAAATTGTGAAGGACAATTCAAATCATGAATCAACACTTTGCTATGCCTGTATGTGGTGATAGCCATATAATATTCTATTCTTAATGTTAATGTTATGGGAATTGTGTGTTCTGCAGAATACTCCTCGAAGTATAATGCTGAAGCAGCATTGCACCATTGATTTAAAAACTTTTTAGAGTATTGCTGTTGTGAATTACTTTTGATCTTGGTTGCTTTGATAAAAAGCTCTTTTCTGAGTCTCTCTCAATATCCCATTTTGGTTTTTATTTCTGCTTTACAACCCAAAAGTAAACAGATCAAAGAGCAATTGATGAAAATTGATAGTTGCAAAACATTGATTTTTATGTCCACATAAAGTGGGTATTTCACAGATTATCAGTAAGCCATTTTGTCTCATAATGCACCTTTGTTAGCTTCTTCATATGAATCACAGGTGATCACTAGTCTTATTGCTACATCCTCTCGCTACAGACTAGGCATCAATACACAAAATACGTGATTGTACACACATCTGACAGTGGCATCTGATTGGTAACTTGTGTGGCTAATTGTGGTGATTGTATGTGCAAATTATGCACACACATCATATTCTGAACATGTGAGTCCAAAATGTATAAGGTGTGTGAGCTTGCCACCTCCATTATCCCAAAACCTCAAGCTCCTCTCCTTATTATGACGCTACCACCGTCCCTGAGATTATGTAAATTGAAGCAAGATGAAATAAGGTGCATATTTTTAACAGTGAGGGTGACTAACCATTGACACAGCTCACCATTGATTGCAGTGGATTGTCCATCACAGGAATTTTAAAATCAAAACTGGATATTTTTTAACCACAGCTGTTTGGACTTGAAGCAGTAATTAATTCCCCTGGCCCTGTGTTATGCAGAAGGTCGTACTAGATGATCACAATGGTCCCTTCTGGCCTAAAATACCTGATTTTATATGAGGGTACTTTATGTGCATTACTTCTGCAAATAACATTTAAAACTAAAGGTGTGTAGTCAATGAGATTTTTGTCTGTGTGTGGTTGTAAATCTTAAAGATGTATGAGTCACTCCCCAACAATGCCTGCAGTTCTTTTCATTGCAAGGCAAAGGGACTTAGACTCCTAATTGCCTAAAGGCTTGTCTACATGGTCTGTTAGCATGCAGTAAGCCAGGAAGTAAATCTACAGTGCTCTACCTTGCTGCACACTACCTGTCCATGTGGGCCTTGCTACTGAGGACTAAGAGGTCACTAGTGTGCTTTGACATACTGCTGTTTGAAACAGCTAGAGTATTGTAGATTTTACACACTGGCTTTCTGCGTGCCAACAGACGTCGTCATAGGCATGCTCAAAGTCACTTGAAAATGGAGCTTGACTGTCTCTAAATCACTTGGGCTTTGCAATGTTGAGTAGAGCAATGCCTCAATAGCTTGAAAAATCTGGGCCTTAGTGACCGGTGATATAATTAATGCCATAGAAATTACAGTTTTTTTTCTGCCTTGATTTCTCAGATGAGAGTGTATTCTTTCTTAACTATGGCTCAGAAGAAGCAAAATCACCAAAAGAATCTCTTCAACAAAAGTAAATACACAATATATTAGCTGTATGATGAGCAGAATTGGGGAGGGAAGCTTAGACATAGGTTTGTCAATAGGGCTAGGATAATCTGTATACTTTATGGAGGATAAAATAACTTTAACTGCATGAACTTTATTTAAAAAAAAAAGAGGATGAGAAATTTTACATTATTCCCAAACTAAGAAAGAATGGATACTATTTTGCAAATATTGAAAAGGTATACATGTGCATTCATGCCCATATACATATAACAATTAATGCAAAATGATACTTTCTAATTCCGTTATACTTAACGGACTAATATTTATAAACAATGAAAATTGGAGGCATGAAAAAAACAAATCCTGAGGCTGATACCCTTTGTTGAATGGTCTAAAGAAAGGTCTAAAGACAGTGACCCTGTAAACGCTCACTTACATAGCGAGTACTCCTATTGACACTACAATACATAGCAAGGAGTCAGGGAAAGTGTAAATTGCTTTCATTTACACCTTCTGTCGCTTGGTTTCTGGCTCCTCAGTGTGTAAGTTAACCAACGTTAGGTGTCTTTAGACATTGTTAGAGCAGGTATAAGTAACTGCAAGGAAGTCTGTTTGCGCATAAGGGAATTCATTAGGTTTTTGGAAATGAATAGTTTAGTATCCAGCCAGATCCCTATTGGTATGTATTCCTCCACAAATCACTTTCATCCCACATGGTTCACATTGCCTTCCATTTCCCCGTCACCTAAAATTTGCAAAAAATATATTCAAAGGAAAATAGTCTTAGCAATTTATTATTTAAAACTGTGTTCCCTTTTCAAGGGAGATGCTTCACACTAGGTATTAAAAAATTACCAGCTACCAGCATCATTACATGCTACATAATACAGCTAAAAATACAAAGTTGTACCCTTCCATTAATCCACAACACCATCTAAATCATTAAATTGCATAACACTAAATAGATCAATCGTGCTTATATTGTTATCACACCATGAGAAGTTATAGAACCCCGACAAGGCTAATTTGTACTCTGACTGTAATCCTTCACTCGGTTGAATTTTCAATACCGCTCAGTGTTGGCCTAACTCTTTCCACTGAAGTCAATGAAAACAGAGTTAGACCTATGTTGATTGCTTTGAAAGTTGCACCTAAAATTGTTATACAAATTCAACAGTGTACATGTGATGGCCACCATCTTTGTCCTCTATCAGGGATTTAACTGGGGACTTCCAAAGCTAAAAACAAGAGGCCCCTCCACTTGAGTTGTCTCTAGTCTAGATGAGAGATAGAACAGACCCACATGCTTTGTAGACCAGGTAGATGGAGATATATAACGCACAGAGACCAGTGGGTCATATACATCCAACAGCATAATGATATTTCCATTAAAGAACAAAACAAGGAGGCAAAATTAAGGTTGGGTGAGCAGAAAGCAGCTGCATTAGGATTTGGTCTTTGTTTTCCAATTCATTGAGATGTTTGCAAATAACTTTTCCTTGCATTCATCTGGCAAACAGGCCTCAATATAACCTGATACGATTATGTTCCTCATGCAAGTACAAGGCAGCAATTGGACAGTAGTTATGTAGGATGGAGATGAATGACATGGTACCTTAAGTAACTGGCAAGTTGACCTCTCTGTTGTGCACCTACAATTATAATAAACATGACATCCTTTAAAAATAACAGTGAAACTCAGTAAGCTTTATAGTTTGAGGAAGGAAAGCCTGTGCCTTCAGAAGTCCCCAACATTTCTCAGGAATGGAAGTTTACAAAGTCTTAGTGTTGGATCATCTCCAGTTGGTTCAGATATTTATTTATTTTTTACAACAAAGGAAGTTGTGCATAAAAATTGTGATTTTTTTTTAGGAGAAAAAAGATTTTTAATCTGAGAGAGTTGAAAGCTGCTCTTTCTCCAAGATTCTTGTGTAAGAAATGTTGTTCAAAGTTGAGCTATAAACATCTGTCTGAAATCAGGAACTGTGCCTTGCTGAGCAGGGCTCAGTGAATGTGTGACTGATGTATTCCTATGATTTCAGTTTCATCTTTTTGATAGATTTGCACTTTAAAATTATTCTTGAGTCAGGACTTTTTAGGATGGTTGAGAATAATGCCTGTGGACTGACCCATGATGTGAAATGTAACGTATGTATGGACCTGCTGGCTATAGCTAAGCAATTTTTTGGGGGGCGAATAGTAAATTTACCAAAAATATATTCTTTGGGAGGGCCACCAGAACTCTGCAAATTCATTTTGAATTCAGCAACTAATTTTAGCAACCCCCCTAATTTGGTTTCAGAAATGTCAGTTTCATTTTGAAAATGTCTTGAATTGACCCCAAATGGTTTTTTTGTTTTTTTGAGTAAAAACAAAAGCATTCAGTTTCAGTTCAAGATGAATCCTTTTCTCCCCCAACCCTCCCAAGATTTTTCAGTCTGGCCCAGGACTAAAAAAAACGATTATTCACTGAGCTATTGCTGATTGACTGGGTGTATTCATGGACTTTCTTAGCCCAAAGTTACTGGAATGGGCTTCACTGCCATAAATAAATCAGACCCTATTTGGTGAGATGAAGGACATCAGAAAAAGAGGTGCCCCATTTTGATTAATCGAGAAGTTCCAAGTAGGAGGAACCAGTCAGGAACCACTATGTTCAAAAACTGAAGGAAAAGTTGACTTGCTTGCTTCTGGCATATTTGCTGGCAATGGCTGCTGCCATGTTGCGGCTTCTGGCTACACAATGCCACCAAAAGGTAGGAGTCCAGCAACATGGATCATATAAGATTGACATCTACAGTCAGGAAACCTCTAGCCAGCCAGCAAGTTGATGTTAAATCCCAGTGTCAGTAACCACTGGCTAGTCTTTTCTACCATGTATCAGCTTCCCAAAACTCAGTGAAACCCCGTGAATGATGACAACCATTCTGCATAAATGTCCACCTTTTTGGTCTGATTTGCTTTCCAACTTTTGCAGTAGAAGGGCACCTCTACCACAGTATTTTTGCATATTGTTTCTAACTCCAGTAAATGGTGGTAGTGAGTGTGTGTGTGTGTGTGAGTGTGTGTGACTACAATCCACAGAATTTATTTGAGAATGGCATTTATGGATTATTTCTTCAAATACCTAAAACAGCCCTAGATTAAACCACCTTGCTGTCTGAATGATTGGACATGCATATATCTCATGGGTTAAGAGATTACATGTTTAATCCAGAGAAATTATGTTATTTTCACCTAATTTGTCATTTGAATGTTAAATGTAACAAATTGCATCATCTTGAACTATATTAGAATATCTCATTGTACCTCTGTGTTGGTGGGGAAGGAAAAGAGATTGTTATCTAATGATCCAATTATTTGGACAGACTACTTTAATTAGCATCAGAACTGATACTGATAACCTTCTTATAAATCAGCTCTACATTATGCAGTAGGAGAATCAGGATTTATGATACCTAAATAGGGACAACTTAACAAGTAAAGCTTATGCTCTAATAAATTTGGTAGTCTCTAAGGTGCCACAAGTACCTGTTCTTTTTGCGGACAACTTACTGTTAAACTGAATATATACAGTCCCTTCAAGTAATAGCTTTTTTATAGACCAAAACCACTACTATTTTATAGCATACCATGATCTTTAATTTCTGTTACAACACAGCTTGTATTTATAATATTATGTATCTCATCTGAAAGAAGATGAAGAAATATACATTCTGTTCACCAGTAAATGTCACAGGCTATTGGCTCATCAGATCTCTGCTCCAACCGTTGTTAGTGTACCACTGTGTATGACTCACCACGTCTACAGAGTTTGGCGCCATTCCTTGGTCTCAATAAAAGGATATGGTGTGACCAGAAGCATGTAAGGAAAACTAGAGCTTTGCCAAACAGAGTGAAATCTCTGCCTCATGTCTTTGGTTCACAAAAATAAGGAGAACCTAGGATGACTGGCTGAGTTTCCTTCACTTAAATGTACATTTCACATGTCTCTGTGACTTTCACATATGTAGAATTAATATGTAATTTTTATTAGTTTGACTTACAGTGGCTTCATTTAAAATAGTTTTACTGTTTACCATTTCTATCTATATCCCTGATTATATGGAAAGGTGATGTCTTTCAAACTGATATATTTCTACCTTTCTTGAATATTGTTAACCGGAACCATGCATATAACACCTGAAATATGGTAGACACATTACAGAATATAGAGAACACTTGGGCATAGCCCTGAAGGATTTACATTTGAAAAAGAGATGTGACACAGTAATAGAATACAAAAACATAACAAAGCGTGGCTGGGGAAAAAGACCACATGTTTATGAATGGCAACAAGATCAAGTGGTTGGTTAGATATATTTCTTTATTTTATTAAAACTTGCAATAATAGGTATTTTTTTAATTTAGGGGATAGGGAGACATTTGGGTTAAGATGTGGGAGAGGAATGCTCTGGATGGGGTGAGATTGTAATATCAAAAGAATGGGTTGGGGGGGGGAAGGGATTAGTAGGAAGTGGAGATTGGGGAGGAAGAAGAGAAGAACATGAAAAGCATGGAGGGCAGGGAGACAGAGGTTAGGTAGCAGAGGCATTTCAGTGATAGAAAAGGAGGAGAATGACAGTAGGACCAGCAATGTCAGAGCAAAGAATGTAGAGAGCCCCTATATTCCCAGTTCAAAAAAATTGGTGAATTTAATTGTCAGGAAATTGCCAGGGATGGACAGTGTGCGGGTGGGGGTGGGGGTGGTGGGGATGGGGATGGGGATCGGGCCAAAGGTGGGGGACTGGGAGCCCATGGACCTTGAAATCACCCCCTACTATCTATTGCATTCTTTTTGGGAGTGAGAAACTCCAGGGGGGTAGAGGCTCCCCAGTTGACCCCTATCTCTTCTGCTGTCCATCTGCTTTGAAATTGACAATTGGTGCGCTGTAGCAGTAGGGGAAGGCTGGCAGGGCCTTGTCTTCTGCAGGAGCTGCTACCAACCAGCTAGAGAACAAGGCATTGTGGGCATCACAGGTGGCTCTTCCATCACTTGAAGTTGTGGGGAAACCCCTCATCCTACCCTGCTGCCTGTATGGAAGTATCTGAAATAAAACATGGATAACTGATTTAAAATGCTTTGCATACATAGTGTCCATAAAGTCTTCTGCTATTATGTGACTGTATATCATAGTGTATATCCAAGGTCATTCAAAGAATTGACACAGTTTCCAGTGACCATATAGGTTGGTAGCAAATAACTATTCGGTTACAATTCAATAGATACTGCATGAGGGTTCTACAGAAGCTACAGTAAGATATTTCTCTGCTACTACTTACCCGTTTTCCATATTTTTATTTGATGTTTATGTTACAAAGAGCCATTTCCACAGTCATTCATTATCATTTGTAATTATGGGGTTCAGCGAAACATACTGTAATTTACCATCACTACAGTCTGTCAGTGCTGATGATAAAAGAGCTTGAATTAAAGTGAACAGTAAAGATATAATTAGGAGATAGATGAATGAGCTCCCACGAGGTTGGATTGCTGTAAAATTAAGCATCAGGTTACATTTCAATTCTTGCAAGCATTGGGTGAGATTTCGTGGGATACAGACTGCCCTCAACTCCTAATAGCTTCAGTAAGAGCACTTCGCTAAGGTCCAATGTAGTGAACATCTGCCTTACTGGATATTGATGAACGGATTTTCATGATTGGAAGTATTTTGTATTTTTAGCTTACAGTCTCATCACTAGCTCTTTGGGGCAGGGACTGTCTTTTTGTTCTGTGTTTGTACAATGCCTCGGACAATGGGCCCAGAGTCCATGACTGAGGCTCCTGTAATAGAAATAATAATGAATTAATCAATTCCCTGAAGAAAAAACGTAGTTCATAGTATACAAAACCTCTTGCCCTCAAGTTCATTTATTTAGATGTTCTTTGATTAAAATAATTTCTTTTCATTTTCAAGATAAGATTAGCCTGGATCCAGCAGTTTATCTGCACTTGGGATTTTATAAGGAACATTTCAGTTTGAATTAGGTTTTTATACATAGCTTCTTCACAGATTAGTTCATCTTAGATGAGTCCCAAAATTAAAATAAATGTGTAGAAACAATGTCAGAATTTGAAAACCAACATAATTTAGAGCATATGGAATGACTGAATTATAACCTAATATCTCATAAATTTTCCTGCTTGTCATAAAAGGTCATACAGTGCTGTAAACAATCAGTAGTTTTTGTGTCTAAACCTAAGATGTTCAAACAGTTTTTCATAAGCTGTGAAGGTTAAATGAGGCACTTCCCAAGATCTATTGAGAATCATCCATGCTTTACATATTTTATAGTATGCGTAGTGGCATACTCATTACCATTGCCATTAATGGCTTATTAATCAAAAGAATTTAGTTTAGATCCTGCATATGGAATCCATGTAATTTATTTGTCTCATTTGTAGGGGGGTTGTCCTGAAGAAACTATGTAAATGCTCCTAATATATATATGAGCTTTTAAAGTATGTTATGTGCAACATTACCGATAACTATGCTGAATATTCTCTTCTTAGGAAGAATAATATGCTGTTTATGTATAATATCTCAACATTTATATTAAGGGAGTCTTGGCAATTCTATTATAAATCCCCAATCATTGTTTCTTAAAACTTGGCCATAAAAATTCACTATAGGCTGAAATGTGGCAATTGGCTCCTCATGAGTGGGCAGCATATTATTATTTTCCCAGCTCAGAGAGATCTTGGATTGGCTGTTAAACGCACAAATATATTGTTATACATGCCCTGAAGAAGAGCAATGTGTAAGATGAAAACTTTTGTTTCTCTCTCCAACACAGATTTAAAATATATTACATCACCCACCTTGTGTCTCTAATGCCCACAACATACATTCACAAAGGGGCCAAGTTGCCCTGTATGGGGGTCATGTATTTGAGAGTTGCCAGGTATGGGATGATAATTCTTTAAATGTAGGGCCAGACTTACCCCAGGTCTTTGGAAGGAGTAGGGAGCATATCAGTGCCTCCCCTGAGGTAGAACAAAATCAACGGCTCAGCCTTTAGTTGCGGGGAAGGTATGGATGGTCATAAAGTGGCGCACAACTGCTTTTGAGGGAGAATGTCTTCAAGTAGGGAGCTGTGGAACTTCCATGAAGGAGCAGCCACTGCATCAGCAAGGGAGTAAACAGCACTCTAACAAAATCTTATTAGTAATTTGAAGGCAATGCAGACTGCTTGTGGGATAAGCCAGTGGGGACCTTGTGCCAGAGTGAAAAGCCAGTTCTTTTATTCAGGCAATGATCCCATTTGCTACAGTTTTGGGCCCATTAACATTAGTACCAAGTGAATAGCATATACTGTCATAGAATACCTTCAAATACAAAAATACAGAGGGTCAGATGATGGAGCTGATGTGAATTGGCGTAGCTCTATCACTGGGTCTATTTACACCCACTCAGGATCTGGCTCAGATGTTTTAGTGTTAAGAAAAAAATTAATCTTAATTAGGATAATGCTAAGAGCTGGTCGTCATTTATGGCCAGACTTTTAAAATGAGGCATGAGCAATTGTGAGCCAACATTTGCACTTAACAAATGTATGCAGGCAAAATATCCAATGTATGGATGCAACTCAGGTCTTAGAGGCAGCACAGGTAATAAAGGATTTCTTGGTGTTAAGTATTAATGCAGGTCTGTGGAGACAACACAGCTAAATATTTGCCCTATGACAACACTACCATTCTAATTCCAGTTTTATGGAGGCTGTTATAATTCAAAGAGAAAAAAATTATTTCATTATTACAACTAAAAAAAGCAAAAATCATGTTTAAAATATGCCTGAAGGTACGAAAAACAAAGGAAATTCTGACCTACAGTTTGACATGCTGTATTGGAAGAATACTGAAATAAGTTTACACTTAGGGTGTAATCCTCGATCCATTTAAATGGATGGGAATTTTCTCATTGACTTTAGTGGGACCAGAATTTCATCCGTAGATTGTAAACTGTTTGGGACAGGGATTGTTTGTTGATTATATGTTTGTATAGTGACTAGCTTAATGGGGCCCTTCCTTCAAGGCACTACCATAATGTAAATAGTAAATATCATAATAATATGTTTAGAAACAAGGAAAAGGGCTTTTCATTAAAAGGAAAAATTTCAGAATGGGGAAGCAAGGTGGCACATAAATCAAATATCAGTATCACTATTGTAATGTGGAAATCAGTGACCTTGAATAAGGCATTGTTTTAGAAGCTGAAAAATTTGCTGATGATATGGATTATATTTTACAGTGGGAAAAATATTGAGCAGTGATACCAAGCTCAATATGGAACAAAGGAATATGGGTGTGGGAATAAGGGGGGGTGTGGAGATAATAAACCAGAACCATTTTAACAATGTAGGACAACAATGAAAAAGGCACACAAGCTCTTTAAACTGCTCTTAGAGCAATATGAAAAATTTTACTCCGAAACCTAAAAACAATGATTAATTTATTTTGCGTTGATTGTTCACTGTGGGTATATCTACATTGCAATTAGACACCTGCAGCTGGCCCATGCCAGCTGACTTGGACTAAGAAGCTATTTAATTGTGGTGTAGACATTGGTCTTGGGCTGCAGCCTGAATTCTGGGACCCTCCCATCTCAGAGGGTCCTAGAGCAATTAAACAGCCTCTGAGCTATTTTAATTGCAGGGTACATATGCCATTAGATAGAAAGGTAGGGTGTTTTTTTAAATTGTTATTTGAGAGCATGAATTTTATTCCATTACTCATGAATAGGACCTTCAAAAAAAATTCAAAAGTGCTCAGAAGTTGCCTTTATTCTACTGCTATGTCAATGGAAGGTTTACAGTATGCAAGTAGTCCCATTGACTATGCTATAAATTAGTTGCCCAACTGTAAATATAATACACACCTCTCTTTGTATGCAAGCATCAGGGCTTGCTGGGGAAGGGAGATGCAGATGTTAGATGGAATGAGGGAAGCTGGCTTAAAGAGGACTTCAGTGAGACTGCTTACATAGTATGGTGCTACTCAAAGATGGCAGAATCTGGTTCACTTCAAAAGTCTGGAAAATTATGTGTGGATATTTTTTTTGGTAACCAATCAGGTTTTTGTTGTATTAATATGCATTCTTTGGGGGGATTCATGTATGTAAAGTTAAGCATACACATAAGTCTTTGTAGGATCAGAGCTTAAGAGAGCAACCAACAAAATAATGAATATATGACACAATCCCATTTTGAAGGAATTTCCCCCCAAAATATTGAGAAATTTATGAAACAATATTTTTGCTGAGACTATTATCTATTATATTTTTTAAAATATAGTAAATTACATCTCCAGACCTGGTCACAACGATCCATGCACTGTCCAGGTCGAGGGGATCCATATATGGAAGGAATTTCCAGACTACATTTGGCAAATGTAGAGTGATCATCTTCAGGAAGCACTGCAAAACTTTCCACTTTCGATAAAGCCTTTCCATTGTAGCAAGAAGGCACTCCCAACTTTGAGACTCCATTGATCCAAATACGGCCCTCCTTCCTGGGAAAAAAACCAAAACCCCTAACAAAGCTATTACATAAATCAACTAACCAAAAAAAGTAAACAACAAAATATTACCCAAGCAGAATTTTTACCCTGAAAAGGGAGGAGAGCTAAAGGTTCCATGAAGTCCAATAGGGACTTCACCATTGCAACTGGTTTCATGCAGAAGGGACTCAAACTATGGTTATGGCCCTTCCAAATTCACAGTTATGAAAAATGTGTCAAGGACCGTGAAATCTGGTCTTTTGTGTGTTATCTATATTATACAGATTTCACAGGGAAGACCAGCTTTTCTCAGATTGGGGGTCATGACCCAAAAGGGAGTTGCAGAGAGGTTACAAGGTTATTTTAGGAGGGTCGTGGTATTGCCACCCTTACTTCTGTGCTGACTTTAGAGCTGGGCAGCCAGAGAGCGGTGGGTGTCAGCCAGGTGCCCAGCTCGAAAGGCAGCACCCCACCAGCAGCAGCACAGAAGTAAGGGTAGCAATACTGCAACCCCCCCTACAATAACCTTGCGACCCCTCCACAACTCCTGTATGGATCAGGACCCTTACAATTACAACACTGTGAAATTTCAGATTCAAAGAGCTGAAATCATGAAATTTACAATTTAAAAAATCCTGACTGTGAAATAGACCAAAATGGACTGTTAATTTGGTAGAGTCCTAACTATGGTGATGGGCAGCAGAAAAAAATACTAAGAATTAAGTAAAGAAAGGTTTACTCTCCTATTTTAAACAGTGGGCATCTTATTTCTAAATATTATAGATGACAATTTTCCTAACTCTAAAAGTGTTTCGTCCAACATGGAGGAATTCTATATTGGACCTCATCTTGACAGATAAATATGAATTGATTACAGACCTAAAAATTAATGATAACTTAGGTATGAGTGATCATGACTTGATCACTATAATGTGCAAACAGAATGAAGTCCAGACCAGTGATATATATATAATATAATTGGTGCTCTAAAAGGGCCAGTTTCACAAAGCTGAAAACAATTATGAGCCAAATCAGCTGGGAGAAAGAATTTACCAGAAGAATGCATGTGATAATTTGCAGTTTTTGAGACATCCAAAGAAGCATTCTTAAACAATGTCAATCACACAAATGACAAAGTCATATTGGTTACAAAATCTAACCTGGTTTAGAAGGGAAGTGAAGGCAGCTGTAAAAATAATATATTACAAAAGGAAGAAAGGGGAACTTGGTAGTAATGAACATAAAGAGAAGCTAAGAATTGTAGCAAACTGATAAGAGATGGAAAGGGACACAAGGAGAAATCTGTGGCCAGCAGTTAAGGACAATAAGAAGGAGCTCTTTAAGTAAATTAGGAACACAAAAAGAATCCTAACAATGGTATCAGTCCATTACTAGATGGAAATGGTAGAATTATCAATAATAATAATAATACAGAAATGACAGAAGTGTTCTGTATTTGGGTAAAAAAGAGATGATGTAGTTACATCAAATGATAAAATTTTCCATTCAACTAGTATCTCTGGAGGATGTTAAACAACAGCTAAAAATTTTTAATACATTTTTTTAAATCAGCAAGTCCAGATAACTTGCATCCAAGAGTTTTTAAAGAGTTGGCTGAGGAGCTCATTAGACCATTAATATTGATTTTGGACTGGAAATAAGGCATACATTTTAAACTATGAGAATAGGTAACCATTGGAAAAACTTACCAAGAGTCATGATGGATTCTACATAGCTGACCATTTTAAAATCAAGATTGGATGTTTTTCTAAAATGAATACTCTTGGAATTATTCTGATGAAGTTCTATGGTCATACTCGATGATTACAGAGATCCCTTCTGGCATTGGAATCTATGAATTATAGCTCACCATGTATTGTAAACCCAAATTGGGGAACAAACTTGGAGCCCAGGGTAATCTATGAGATCCCATGTGTATGAAATTAAGCATGTAACTACATCTTTGCAGGATTTGGTCTAAGATTGTTGAAAATGAGACAGGTTTGATGCTTTTTTCCCCTCCCCTTCATAATTAACTCACTTTGTTAATAAACACTAAATGTTAACTATATAGCAAGACCAAGAAATCAAAGCTAATGGTTTGCTTAACAAGAACTATGGTTAACCTTCCTTCCACACAGACAGTATCATTATAATTGTTTTAGTACATTATATGTAACTGTATTTATTGTTGACCGTTTGGCCCAATCAGTTAGCCAGTATTCAGGGACTTGCTGAGTTGTTTCTGTTAGGAAGAGAAATTAATGTTACAGATATTTCTTAGGTGCAGTCTTGTTCACTTACAAAAAATGTACACAATGTCGTGTTTCCCAACAGAAGTCCAAGTCTGTCTTTCCAGTGAGTACTGTATCCAAAAGAAGCCTTGTCTCTTGGTTTCTCCCTGAGTCATGCTCACCCCTGCTTCTCTGGTTTTCTGCTTCTGAAAACCACAGACAAACCGTGCCCTATTCGCTGTGTTTGCAATCAGTCCTCAGGGAAACTCCTTTGCCCACGTGGCATAGCTTCTGATCAGGCTTTGCCATAATGGCTTATGCCTAAGGTGGTGGCTTCCATTTTTTCAATTATCATTGCAGAAAGGGGCATTTAATTGCTCCAGCCATGTAGCCCAAACAACGGGTGACTAGTACACCCAACAGCTTTAACCAGGTGTGTGATTGATGGCAACCATTAATACTTTCCAGCATAACATTACTGTAACAATTACAACACAATTTATTGTAGGATGTAGAATGGGAGGTTTAACAACTATGCTCCCCATTGCCAGAAGCGGGGAATGGGCAACAGGGAATGGATCACTTGATAATTAACGATTCTGTTCATTCCCTCTGGGGCACCTGGCATTGGTCACTGTCGGCAGACAGGATACTGGGCTAGATGGATCTTTGGTCTGACCCAATATGGCCGTTCTTACGTTCTTATTAGTCACCAGGTATCCCCATTTTTGGAGGAATTGTCTATGTTTGGTAGGTGATAAATCTTTAGTGTAATCTAGTTTTCTGTGGCTCAGCTTTCTAACTAACTCAGTGCCTTTGAGCGTCAAATACTTGGAAAAGTTTTGCAACATAGTCAAAGGGCATGGCTACACTGGAAACTTCAAAGCACTGTTGTGGGAGTGCTCCAGCGGCAGCGCTTTGAAGTGCGAGTGTGGTCACGTGTGAGCGCTGGGAGAGAGCTCTCCCAGCGCTCCTGGGAATCCACCTCCACGAGGGGATTTGCTGGGAGCCCAGCTCCCAGTGCTCGGAGCCTGTTTACTCTAGCGCTCTGACTTGCTGCGCTCAGGGGGGTGATTTTTCTCACCCCTGAGCCAGCAAGTTAGAACGTTATAAAATGTAAGTGTAGCTAAGCCCAAACACAAACTCCTTTTTTGCTTTAGTAATTGAAGTGTCTGGAGATGCTGCCGTTACGCATATTGGTGTGATTCAGGAAGGATATCTTTGAGTATGCAGCGATTCTGGGAATAATGTTTCAGTATCAGAAGCTAATTAGCTGATGCTATGGTGTCTTTTTCTGAAATAACAATTTTTTATGGCAGTTCTCAAAAAATAAGCATATCCTCAGCTGTCAGGCCTCACTGTTCAAACTTGCATGCCTAAAGTTAAGCCCCCAAATCTCTGTTTAGCCATCTAGATAAAAGGGACCTGATTTTTTCACGGATGTTCATCTCCCAGAACAGAAGTGAATAGGGAGTAGTGTATGCTGAGCATCTTTGAAAATCAGATCTCTTTTGTTTGGGAGACCAAATATGTATTTAGGGGCCTAACTTTAGGCTGCTGTGCTTGAAATACTTGGACTTCTTTAATTCCTATTTAGGTACTTAAATAAAAGTGGCCTGATAGTTAGAGGTGCTGAGCATCTGCAGCTCAGTCCTGTGAGAAGCTTACATAAAACTGCAGTTCAGGGTTCAGTGAATCATGCTCCAGGCAATGCTTCTAGATTTCTGGTTCCAGTTAGTAGAAATAAAAAGATACCACCAGAAAGCCATATGTTGATTCTAGAAAGAGAGAGGTCCATGCTGGGTAAGCCAGACCATGCTGTCAGTGGTTTGAGAGGCCAGTGGACAACAGATGACTTTCTAATTTTCATGTCAGATTGTGACTTCCAACTGAGATAAAATTAGTACTGCTCCTACTGGCTTTGTGGGGCAATAAACTGGGGGCTTGCACATGCTCAAGACATACCAGTTATTGGTCAGCCACAAAAGTATTAATTTTCTTGAGTGAGAGATGTAAGACTATCATCTTGTACATTTTTAGCTATATAAAGGTGAACTATTTGTATTATGCATTATAATAGTTACTGTGCTGTGCACATCCACAGACAATCCCTGAGGGGTGTGGCTTCTTCCAGAGGGGAAGGAACCTGATCTCAGGAAGTTAAGGGTGAGTTGGGTGTCTTTCCTACCCTGAAGCAAAGCAAAACTATTTTTGGAGTCAGTAGGCTGCCTTTGTATCCTCTTCTAGTAATAAATATGTACTCTCTCGTCTACAGAGCTCATGCCTATGTCATCATTCAGGGACTTTGCTTGCTTGTGCTCACCCACCAAGAACAGGGCCGGCCCACAACATTTTGGCACCTGAGATGGGGAGCTCAAATGACGCCCCCGAGGCCCCTTGCTTGTACCAAAATTTTGAAAGGTCTCAATTCTGCCTTCTCCCTGTTCTACTCCTCTCATGGTACTGCTCTGCTACCTACCCCAATAAAGGAGAACTAACAACTTAAAATGCCTTGTTCAAAAATGTTAAGTAACACTTACATTTGCTGTTCAGGCATTTGAAAATTAACTTTTCTTGTCTGCATAGTAAACACTGGCATTTTTATCTGTTTGAATAATCAAAGTGGAGCTTTCCGTGCCTTCTTGGTTACAAAGATTTGAACTGCTTCCTGCTGAAAGTCCACAGTCTGGGCCAGCTCGGGCTCTACTGAGATGGTTGCAAGGCTGACCAGCCTCTCCTGTGTCATTGTGGAGCGTAGATGTGTTTTTATTAACTTCAGCTTGGAGAAGCTGTGTTCTCCACTGGCAACGGTTACAGGAAATGTTAAAAGTATGCGCAGAGCAACAAAAGCATTTGGAAAGAGGGTGGTCATCTTGTTTGTGCACATATATTCCAGAACAGCCTTTTGAGTTGATCCTGCTGAAATGTATCTTGAAAGGGCTTTCAGTTCATCACCTATCAATATCGCGCATGTCATCATGTGTCAACACTGTCTCTAGTGCCCTGCATTGCTGGTGTAGGTCTTCTTCAGGTATAGTGAGGAGTTTTGGAATATCATACAACATCCCAAATATACTGCCGTGTTCCTTGAGCTGCATGAAACATTCTTCAACTGACTGTTTTGCACAATCTAGCACCTGGTTAAAGAATTCAACTTTGAATTGTTGTTTGGGGTCTCTTATGGGATTATCCCATGCCTTGTAACAAAATATCTTCTTCTTCGGTGACTCTTGTATTCTTGAATGGGTTGGAAATAGCTTCAGTGTAAGTTCCTCTGCCAACTTCTGTGCACTCTTCAGAACATTCTGAAATCCCTCATCTGACCAGTAAGACTGTGGATATGACTTTGCTTTGTCCAGTTGTTCCATTGCTCCAGATATATCAAGGTCAACACCTTGGAGTGTCTTGCTCACAACATTTATTTAAAACAGTATGTCATGCCACAACACTAAGCCACACAGAAATTTGAAGTTATGTATGTTTCTGGTGATTCCGTTTCCCTCTGCTATGGTTCTCCCATGAACAGTTCCTGTCATAGCATTATCCTCCATAATGGAAACTATGGCATCATCTATCTTCCCAATTTGGTGTTTGATAGGCTTTATCGCCTCCACTCGACTTTCCCATCATGTGGCACTCAGTGGTTTCAGTGTCAGAGAGGATGTTCCCAGATGTTGCTTCAAAATTTGCCATCGATGAGTTGATGCAGAGAAACACATAGATGCTTTGAATTACATTAAAAAATTCAGCAGCCTCACTAGAAGCTGATGCTGCATCACAGACCACCAAGTTCAATGAATGAGAACTGCATGGGACAAAAAAAGCTCGAGGGTTTAACTCTCGGATCCGTGTCTACATTCCTCTGTTCTTTCCTCTCATGTCGGCTATCGCAATTCCTGTATCTTCCAGCTTTTTAAGAAGCACATTTGTCATACCAGCTCCTGTAGTATCATCAATGTCAATAAATTCTAGAAAATGCTCTCTGACAGTCACCATTGCAGGGACATTTTCACTAGGTTCTGTTGTTGTTACAAAACATACCATTAAAGTCACTTGTTCTGTATGGCTGATATCAGGTATGCAGTCCAGAATAATAGAGTAATATCTTGCTGACTTCAGATCTGCCACAATCTTCTGTTTGACTTTTGTTGCCAGTAACTGTATGATCTCATTTTTGAATTGTTTTTTCAAGGTAGTGGTGTGTGTACATTTCTTGGGTGGTGACTCTTCTTAGATGCTCCTGGAGTACAGCATCAAACTGAGCCATCAGCTCCACAGTTTTAAGGACGTTTCCATTGTTTGGCACACACAGCTGATCTGAAGTGCCATGCAGTGCTAGGTTTTGGATAGCAAGCATTCTCACAATGGCAATTAGCCTTTTCAGAACATTTTGCCAGTAAAGACAGTCTGATGTAATGTCCTTTTGATGCTGATCATCTATGGTGGCCTCTCATCTCAAGCTCTATCCACTTGTGGAATGCTCTCTGGTGATTTGCTGCCTTCTCATGGCATGGCACATTTCTAGCCAGATTTTTCCAATCCTTTGTTCCTGTAGAACCCAATGTGGCTGGAATATTAGACTGGAAGAGTTTGCAACAAAAACAGTATGCAGCATTCTGGGTTTTTGAGTGCATAAGCCATGGCCTCTCCACTTTGTCACCATTGGGGATTTCACACCATTAATGTGTTGGATGGAAACTTCTATTTTATTGTCTTTGGGGAACGTGAAGTTTTTCACTTGCTGTGGCCCATGCAGTACAAGGAAGTCCCTCAGGCTACTGCTCAAGTGGGTCCACAGTCCTGGATCATCTAAACTTAAGGAACTAAACTCAGCAGCAGCTGTTTCTTGTGCCTCCACCACAAGTTTCTCTGATCTACACTTTTGTTCAGGAAGTGCATGGTTACATCCATTTGAGATGGAGATATAGATGCTGCAGTAGCTGCCAAGTCACCTGCACTCTGACTAACTGGAAGATCAGGCATCTCCTCACCACTCACATCCTCAATGGGGCCAGAAGGTTCACCATGAACATTTGTGTCTATGTATCTCAGGAGAGCTCCTTCCTGCTTAGATAGAAAAGCTTCCTTTGCTTGCTTTCTTTTTCTGAATGCTGCTCTAGAGAGGCGTTTTCTTCTTTCACTCATGACTGCTGTTCTGTGCCAGCTATAGTGGCTCTCAACACTCAGTTGAAGTTCAGGAACAAATAAGCAGGTTGGTAGCGGGGCCTGAGTGAGGGAAGACATCAGCGTCTTAAGGGCCTAACTGGCTCCTACTACTTCAGTTGACTGCCTGTTCTCCTCAAGTGGGTTCAGGGAAGCAGCAGGAAACAGGAAGCTCCCTGAGAAGCTGGTGTTAATCAGACCAGGCTCCTGGGGGTACTGGAGGGGTACATAAGAGGCTCCTCCTCCTCTCTCTCCCTGCAGCTCCTGCTGCTTTCTGTTATTCCCTCTCACCTTTTCTCCTGCCTGCCTGTTATGTCTCTTGTGCCCTCCTTCTTGCAGTGAAAAGCTCTGTCATAACCATACAGCTAAGGGTAGCCTAGAATTTCTCCTAAGGGGTTAAGAAGCTCAAATAACCTGGTTGGCACCTGACCAAAAGGACAATGGGGAAAGAAGATACTTTCAAATCTTGGGGGGCAGGCTTTGTTTTGTGTGTTCTCTTGGGAAGCAGAGAAGCATCAGGTCAGAAAACTCCTTCTCCTATAAACCATCCGAAAGTCTCTCATATTACAAAAACTGTAAGTAAAAGCCAGGCAAGGCGTATTAGATTATCTTTTGTTTTGCTTGTGAATTTTTCTTTGCTGGAGGGAGGTTTATTCCTGTTTTTTGTAACTTTGAAACTAAGCGTAGAGGAAGTTCTGCTGTGTTTTTTGAATCTTTTGTTACCCTGTAAAGTTATTTTCCATCCTGGTTTTACTGGGGTGATTTTTACCTTTTTTTTTTTTTAAATAAAATCCTTCTTTTAAGAACTTGACTGATTTCTTTATTGTCCTAAGACCCAGGGGTTTGGGTCTGTAATCACTTTGTAACCAATTGGTTAGGATATTATTCTCAAGCCTCCCCAGGAAAGGGCGGGTAAGGGCTTGGGGGGATATTTTGGGGGAACAGGAACTCTAAGTGGTCCTTTCACTGATTCTTTGTTAAATCACTTGGTGGTGGCAGCGTACCGTCCAAGGGCAAAGAATTTGTGCCTTGGGGAAGTTTTAACCTAAGCTGGTAGAAATAAACTTAGGGGGTCTTTCATGCGGGTCCCTACATCTGTACCCTAGAGTTCAGAGTGGGGAGGGAACCCTGACAACCTCATTTAGAATATCTGTCTGAATACATTTGCCTCTTTAACATACATTCTTGTATATAGAAATTTAAAGAATAAATGTAGACAAATAGTCCTTGTTGTTTAACTTATTTTAGTTGATAAAATATGCTCCTCTAATTGGGTTACTTGTTTTTTTAATACCACTGTGGGTGGCTTACTGCAGCAAATTATTTTCCATGCTGGAATTTATTAAAACAATTACTGCTAGTTCACAAACACTTCTAAGTAGATGTATAGATTACTATATGATTAATTACTACAGATGGCATGTACTGCAGAAAGAGAACAAACTGCATCTTAACAGTAATAATCAGTTGCACATATTTCAGATGACACCCCCAGAGCGAAGAGCTTCATTTTATAAATTGAACAAAGGTTTTTAATCAACAGTATTCATGGAGCAGCACTTGCTCTGCCTTGCTAATCACTTACATGGCTATCAAGGAAAAATACTACTGCAGTGCCAAGCAATTAGTGAATTCTGGATCTGAGTAATTAGTTATTTCTTTTAGGTGCAGACACAGGATTAATACATAGTTCCCCTGTCCAGTTTTGTTTTATTTTCAAATGTGCCATTCCTACAGATAGGGATTTTGACTAGAAGTGGGTTTGGCAGCACAAATCAAGCTCAAACAAACAGGCCAACAGCCAAAGCTGCTTCTCTCCAGTGTCTCCTTGGATAATTGTGTGTTCCCCTTTCCAACATTGGCAGATGCTGCTTTCCCCAAATTGGGCTTATGTTTCTTTTTGCTCGTTGCTCTGGCTTTGAGTTGGAAAGCCCACTTTGACACATGAAAAATATCACATGATTTTAGGAGCTCTGCTGAACCAAGTGTGGCAACTTCCTGACTTCTCTGCTTGACTAAAGTTTCCTTGCTTCACTAAGGGGATCACTTATGAACCCTAATGCAAACTATTTTTATTAAAAAGAGATTCCTCTTTGATGATGGCACTTGTACATTCTTAATTGCTAGTCATTACTAATAACATGCATTTATACAACATCCTTACAATGTTGTTTCAGGGAGCTCTGCAACTGATCATAATACAGTATTTAGCACTTTCAAGCTACAGTACACTTTTTTTACTTTGTCTTTAATAATGACAACTATCTGTAATTGCAGGCAAAAATGTCCTTGCTCACAGTATAAATAGGAAAAATGAAAAAAAGTCTTGAAGATTTAAATAGCTTTGCAGTTCTCATGGCTCTTTGGGAACAGGGAGTGAGAATAGATAGGGTGGGGGTCCATTTTGCCAATATATTGCCTTTTGTGGACTGGCTAAAGAAATAGTTTAATTCCCTGCCACCTCTGAGATGCAGATACATGTTTTAAAACTTACTTCTTATAAATTTGTAGGCCTCTGGAAAAACAAGTGGGAGAGGGGAGGGGATTTAGAGAGTGGACATCTTTGTAAAGTTCCCATGAGGAGATCCCCCTCTCATCAGGTGGGGTTTGGGGCACACAACTCCACAGATCCTCTGATATCTGCAGGAGATTAGGACCAGATGAAGGGAGCCTTGTGCTTTTGGACCAACTTTGACACCCGTCCCCCACAAACACCCTTTTGTCTCTCTGGCAGTGTGGCCCCCAGGGAGCCAATTGGCCTGATCATCACCCTTTCTGTAGATGTCCCCAGTACCCTGGAAGTGGGGGTCCATAGAAGAGAGATTTCTAGTGCTTATAATCAATTTGAGTGCCATGGGGGCAGGCAATGGATTATTCCTCCCTCCTACTGTCCCACTCAGGCCCACATGGACCCCAGACAGGACATGGAAGGAAGAAGGTGCTGTGGAGGTGGCTGAGGAAATCCCTTCAGCATGCAGAGGGGGCTCTCCATCATTGCATCTAGAAGGCGTGATCTTGGCCATCAGTTTTCTATTTTTGTCTATTGTCTGCTGTTGTGAATCTGACAGTCACTGTAAGTATCTTCATGTCAACTGTATTAACTTTAAGCTAAATTTTATGCACCTATAATTAGTTCCAAAATGAAAGAGAACAGTAAACAAAAATGATCACTAATTTCTTTTATTACCCAACACAAAAACCTCTCATATCTTCTAATATCACCACTTCCAACTGAAAAAATCACTTGTGTGTACTTTTCAAAGACAATAGTCATATGTTTAGTGGTAAAGTTCAGAACAAAATCTGAAATGCTATAATGAATCTCTGGCTCACTGTGTTCTGTCTGTTAACTACATTTAATTACAATACAAAGAGTACTGCAGCATCATAAATGATTCACTGCATTTATAATCAGAGGAACCTCTTATTTAAATTTGGTCGGTTAAATTTCCTTATTAAAAACACTTTTGCTTTTGTAATCCAGCTAAAAAAGTAATAGATTTTCAGTGTTTTTTAATAGCAATTTAGAACTTTTGGGCCATTTACTATGGTACTGTAATTCTCTCTCCTTATCAGCCATATTTTGTATTGTTTTTACAGTGTTTTTCCTCCTACACTGTTAGGAATAGATCATATATGGAAGAGAAATCTCTCATTGATTTTACAGGAAAAAATACTCCTGTATTTTTGTACAAAAAAATAGAATACTAAAACAGAGTACTTATGGAAATAACACATTTTATCTAATAGCTTTGAAGGGTTGATATAGACATAAAACTCTGCTGTCTATTGAGCTGCACTCCTTAATGATGTACTGATAATGATGGAATAGAACAGATTTTTTCTAAATGTTCAAAAGGTTATTTTCTGCGGCCCACCAGCTCCCTGCGGCCCCCACAGCATTTACCTAGAGTGGCTCCGGCCCAGCACGGCACGCATTGGGGGCAAGGCAGGCACCCTGCCCGCCTGCCTGCCCGCCCGCCCTTCCCCCGTGCTGCTCTGGGAAGCTGCCGGGAGCTGGGGGAGGGTGGGCACAGGGGTCTGTGTGTTGCCGTGGCCGTGCCTCCAGGTACCTCCCCCAAAGCTCCCATTGGCCGCAGTTCCCCGTTCCCAACCAATGGGAGCTGCGGGGGGTGGTGCCTGGAGGCGCGGCCAGGGCAACACACAGACCCCTGTGCCCCCCTGCCCCTTCCCAGGTTCCGGCCGTTTTCCGGAGCAGCGTGGGGGCAGGGAGGGCAGGCAGGGAGCCTGCCCTTCCTCCGGTGCATGCCAAGCCGGAGCCCACCCCCCAAACATCTCCTGCACCCCAACCCCCTGCTGCACCCCACACCTCTCCTGCACCCGGACCCCCTGCCCTGAGCCTCCTGCCGCACCCCTCCTGCACCCTGACCCCCTGCTGCACCCCACACCTCTCCTGCACCCTGGCCCCCTGCTGCACCCTGCACTCTGACCACCTGCCCTGAGCCCCCTGCCGCATCCCACACCCCTCCTGCACCCCCTGGGGCAGGGAGGGGGTGGAATTGGGCAGGGGATTTCAGGGAAGAGGTTGGGCATGGAAGGGGTGGAGTGGGGGCGGGGCCGGGGCAGTGCCGGTGTGGGGGGGTCAGTGTTGTGGCCCTCAGACCAATGTACTAGTCCTCATGTGGCCCTCGTGGTCATTTGAGTTTGAGACCCTGTTCCAAACTCTGGGTTCAAGAAGCTTGAAGGGCTATTTTTTTTTAAAAATCTGGTTTTCGTTAGTGACATTTAATTTGATTTAAGAGGCTCATTCTACTTTTTTAATTTTAACTCGTGATTATAGTTAATGTTCATTTAAAAAAAAATCTGTCCCTGCAGATTATTAATAAGTTAGCTTTTGGTGGTACACATAGTAATTGATCTAGAGCCTTCTCACGACACCCATATAATAATCAACATTTATTGACAGGTTTCATAGTAGCAGCCGTGTTAGTCTATATCTGCAAAAAGAACAGGAATACTTGTGGCATTTGTTAGTCTCTAAGGTGCCACAAGTACTCCTGTTCTTCTTTCAACATTTATTGATTGATCATATTATTCTTGAAATACAGCATACTGAATCTACAAAAATAAGGGAAAACAGTCCATATAGGACTAATATTATAATACTGATTTGCGCAATGTAACAGCTTTGATCTGAGCATCTCCAACTGATTCACCAATGTTATTAAATGTCGTCTCTATCTGGAAGAGTTTGGAAATAGACACCAGTAATTAGGACTTCTTGTCCTCAGATCTAGCCACTACGTATCACCATGACATCAAGATTATAACTCATTTTAACATGCCTAAAAGCAACTGTTTACCAAGTAGAATTGAAATATGAAAGGAAAATCAATCTGGGAGTTGCAGAACTCCAGTATCTGCTGGAAGAAGTTTGGATTGGAACAAGTTTTTTGACATAAGTAATATTTATCTGACAGTGTTTTTGGTGGTGGTCAAACATTAGTAGTACAGTCCTTGTTCCAAGGAGTTTACAATCTAATTCAGACAACAAAATATTCTAATCAATATGACTATTCCCTTTTATGTATGAAAGTTCTACCCTTCTGCCCTCTCTCAAACACTATTTCACACTGGTGAGTAGGAGAACAGAATCCCTCCCTAAGTTTGTAATGGAAATGGAAGAGTTATAATAATGGAAATTTTCCTGAGCAATTTGTGTTTTTCCACTGATGAGCCTTTTATGGTGAAACCTGGATTTTTGTTCAATGTTGCACAAAGGTTTGTTAAATCTAATTCTTTCCCTCCTGAAGGGCCTGTCAATTACATTACAGGAAGAGCTCTGGTGTTAATTTCCTCTGTTTACACCACCAAAATTCAAGGCACTGAATGGTGAGAAAAATCCTTTGGTTTTCAATAGAGGAGAAGTGAATGGTTGCATTTTGAATTTTGTGAACTCTGCCTCTTACCAGGCTAGTGCAGTTGCTGTTCTGCACTCTGCTCCATGTACAATGTAATGATAGTGACCATTCTTTTAAATAAGTAACATGGCTTTAAGTTGCACATTCTTAGGGAATATTGTTGATATTCTAATGAAATGAGATATGGTAATTCCAGTGCTAAATAATTCCCATAACAGTGCAATAAGTTTTAGTCCTAAATCTTACAGAGACAAAATTATGAATATACTTTAAGGACCCAATTCAGCAAGGTATATATTAATAACTAGCTCTTATATTAGCATTTTTCATCTGTAGATCTCAAAGTGCTTTACAAAGAGGGTTAGTATCTAGTAGGTGCTTAAATCAATGGGATTGCTCACATGCTTAAAATTAAGCATATGATTAAGAGTTCCACTAGCAGATGTATGTACAAATGTTAATGTGTAGGACCTGAAATAAATGCAACTTTTGATTTTTCATGTTTTTAATGTATTACTGTAAACATCCTTTTAAAAAGACAAACCAACCATCTCTTATTTCAAATCCACCCTACATAGCTGCCAAAAATATTACATCTGATATCTTCTCAATGCATGTGTATAACCTTTATTATCACTGTTAATAGGAAATAATGTACTCATTTGAGACTAAGCCCTGAAACCTCTACATTTTAGGTGCCAAAACACTAGTGAATATTGACATATATAGACTTTGTAGTTTAGCAGGATACTGTGGACACTTAATCACTTGACTATTCGAAATGAGCCATAAAGTTCAAGCCTCGAGTAACAATAACTATAAAATCATTCACATGAATTTAGGGAAATCAAATTAATCACCCTAACTCTGAAACCTGATATTGATACCGTATTTCCTAATCACGAGTAAAATGCGCTACATTGTGAGACAAAATACAGATATGTGTAATTAATGTGTAAATTGATGCTGAAGATTTAGTGCCCAACACTTCTGACTTCAGTTATTGATGGACTGCTATATTCTGAAATCTTACCAACTGCCTAAAAGGTTTGCAAGTTCAACACCAGAGCTGATTTTCCAAAATACTCAGTGATACAAAGGACCAGGAAAAAACTGAAAATAGTGATAAGTGACTTCTCACAGCAAATTTACTCTACTTCCATTCCAAGCTATTTTTGTAGTCCTGAAATATTTTTGGAAATGTTCATATTTTGATCTTGGAAATAATTTCAAGATTCAAAATTTTGAAAATTGAAGTTTTCACTCTAAATTTGTGCCTTTTCGGAGGCGACAAACCACTAAATTCCAGTTCTCAAATTTTCTTGTTCCTCAGGAGCCGTGTGTGTGTGTGGGGGTTCAATTCAAATCTCTTTGCTGTCTAGAGCAGCCTCAGGCAAAAGCTGGAGCACAGCACAGTTCTGAACCCCTGCCCCCTTTCCTTAGACATTGCTCTTACATTATAAACTGTGAGAAAGGGTGCCATGAAATTGCTACATTGATTCTGTGGTACTTAAGGATTCTTCCTGCACCTGATAAATTTCCGACTAGACAGACATGAATTTTACAGTCTCTTTTCTGTAGAAAGCTAACCACAAAATGGCCATACCAGAAATCAGAATTGGATCAGTATTTTAAAGAGCTCCATTTTCAGACTTGGTTGCCTAAAGTTAAGCAACTAAAGTTATATTTTTTACTTGAAGTTTAGTTAAGAGTTAAAGTTTGAAAATTGGGCTGTACCTTTGGACTCTTTTACCGGAACCTGTGATACTTAACTACTTACAGTGACTCACAGGAAATCTTGGGCTTTTTCCAATATTAAGTGCCTGGAAGGAAACACTGTAATCAGTATATATTAAAATGAACAAGTCATGAGCAATCTACTTGTTTCATTTATGCCAATTACCATCAATAGGATGGCTTCTGAAACTAGTCATTAGCCTACAAAAAAGCTCAAAAGCATTCACAAAAGTGACTTTTCTAATAAAGTTTCTGGCCTATTCTATTGTTGAGAAAACCAAGAGAAGTGTCACAGGCCTCAGAAAACTCCATGGTTGGCCCTGCTAAGTTTCTAAACATTTATTCCCCTGTGATTAGAGATGTCTTCAGAGACATCAGTGCTTGACCTCTCCCAGTCTTACAGACCTTGGGGTCTCACTGGAAAGGAGAAGCTGCACAGGTAGGGGTATCTGAATGGAAGTCTGGGCTATGTGCTTCTCCCCTGGGCTTTTGTAACCACTGGTAGTATGGTTCCTTCAGGAACAATGTGCAATATGTCAGGGCCAGGCCATGGGCTGCTTGAGTGCCAGCTGCTAAATTGCAGTCAGGAGACAAGTAATGGGGTTGGGAGTGAGCTAGCCAGGAAGTCAGGGTCAGGCACCAAGTTGCAGGCAGGGTTGAGCTGGGTCAGGATATCAGGAACCTGGAGTCAGGTGCTAAGTTACAGACAACAAGCAAATAGCAAAGTCCAGTACAAACCAGGGTCAGAACCCTGAGTCTGGAGTCTACAGCAACCAGGGTCTGGAGTGGAAGCAGGCTGGCAGTCTGTATTGTTGCTCAGACAATGCTCCATGATGGCTTGCTGGTTTTAATATTAGCATCAGCCAATCAGTGGGGCTGTGAGGGGCTGCCACTCAGGCCCTCCTGGGCAGTACTTCCTGAAAAGCCTAGCTTCGCAGAAGCATCAGTGGACTGGAATGCCCCAAGTTCTAGTCCTGCAGGTTCTTACACTGAGCCCCTTTGTGGTTTCATAGCAGCAGGTATGGAGGAGACCCCGGAAATTTAATAATGGTGCTTTAAGCACCATTAAGTTTCAATCTGATATCCACTTGGAGATCTATGTTTCCCTGGGGATGATGTCAAATAGATGGTGCTGTATCCAAAATCTGGAAGAGCCTCAATTTAATGATGAAAGGGATTAGATGAAACCACAGACTGCTTCCCCCCCTCATTTCATGCCTTTCTTTTCCAAGGAGATCAACTTGGATCTGAGTTTTCCGTTCTGCTCCTGGGCTCTATGGGGATAATCCAGACATTGTATATTTTTTTTTTTTAAAGTTTGAGCTCTGAGATGGGGGAGAGAGTAAAACAATGAAAGAAACAGAGACAAAAGATGATTAGTATCTATGCAGAAAGCATATTAGTTCACTGTTGAAGTAATTGTGAAGTCATTCATGTATGCAACAGAACTATCTGCATATAAATAGAAGTTAAATGGTTTGTGGGATACTTTTAGTTAAACTGTGTAAACAAATACAAATGTTTGCATGGCAAAATTCTTCTTATATTTTGATGTGAACTATCTTTATCACACCCAAATCCATATCCCAGTTAACACCCAGGTAACTGGGCTGTGCTCTGATATTTTGAAGGGGCTGAAGCAAGGAGAGAAATACTCTCCTCATAGGCTGTGGTGTGTCAGCAGTGTCACTCCACAGCAGCTGCTGCAGCTCAGGGTTGCAGAAGCCTCCTCTCTTGTTGCCCTCAGTGGCCAAAAAACTGGATAGGTATGTATTCACTGGCTCTGTCCTTGCACTTCTCCACCCTGTCTCCCTCCCCCTCACCTCCCCATGGAGTGGCATGTGGTGTGCCCATGGTGCTGTTCTCTGTAGGTCTCATCCTACCTACCCCTGACCCAGCCTCTCTCCTCAACCCCTCATCCCCACCCAGAGCCCACAGTAGGGTAGAGGGGAGTAGAATTTCCCATAATATAAGCTGCTAGTTTTTGAAAAGTCATTTACTTTATTTAATTTGAAGAGCTTTAGAATTTGGTGTGTTAACGTTTCCTGTGTTAAAATACTCTCTATATTGATGAACAGCCACTGTCAACCTGACCCATCACTTAATGGACTCATTTTGGAGAATGTGTATAGGAAAGGTGTGGGGCTATTTAAAGAAAAAAATTAGGAAAGGTATTTATGAATTCCAGGGTCTCTGTATTCAGTCTACATCCTCATTCTGTCCTTAGTTGTGTTGGGATTCTCTCTGAGATCTTTTTCACTCAGCTTATCCGGAATAGCTTGCCCAGTTCTGGGAGAACACTTCATCCAGTTCTCTGGGATCCAAAAAACACAGTTTGACTCCAGAGTTTGTCACTTTGGTTCCTTTATTTAGCAGACTGCAAAGCTATGTTGAGTTGATCAGACTCAAGCACAGGGGGTAGGTATAGGACGTACCACACACCCAAAGTTAAACAGAAAACCTCTTCCTTTATATAAACTTACACATTACATTTCATTTACTATACATTGCATCACACATCTTTGGATTGGTTTGGGTACTTTGCAGGAAACAGTCCCCATGCAGCATGCTCATCCATGCATTGTCCATGCTTGACCTCAGCTCTATGTTCCTAACTTATTTTGTCTATTGTTAGTAAGTGGTTCCTTGAGTATTCTCCCTCTTCTTTTAGCTGGCTCAGACATTCTGTCTTTTTAGCCTACTAGAGAGACAAGGTGAATGAGGGAATATATTTTATTGGACCACCTTCTGTTGGTGAGAGAGACAAGCTTCCGAGCCACACACAGCTGCTTTACAGGTCTGGGAAAGGTACTTCCAGCATAACAGCAAAATGCAAGATGGAGCAGATTTTGTAGCATAAGTAGTTAACACATATTCCAAGGGACCATTCAAGGTAGATGTCAGAAGGTTATAGATGGTGAGACCACTGGGGATGATGTTTTGTTTCTTGCATTTGTTCAGGAAGTAGATGTTGCTGTTAAATTTTGCTTCCTTTTTCTTCATGTTGTGGAGTTTCCATTCCAGATGACTAAATTCAATATCTTCCATTGTTGTATGTGCTAATTACTTACACTAAACAGTCACTTCCATCTTGCATTTTACTGTGGTGCTCAGAATACCTTTCCCAGACATGAAGAAGAGCTCTGTGTGGCTCAAAAGCTTCTTTCTCACAAACAGAAGTTGGTCCAATAGAAGATATTACCTCACTCACCTTGTCTCTCTAATATCCTGGGTGGACACAACTACAGCTACACATGTTTAGCCTACCAACCTATTTACTTATCTTTATTTAATGATCTGTTTAACTCCATAATTCTGTCTTCCAAGAAATGAGGCCTCCCTCCATGTGTTAATTACTCATGTCAAATCAAGCCTCAGCTACAAGTGTGTCTTCTGACATTTTCAACAGGGGTGCTAAAAGTATTAGTGTAGTCGGGTTTTTTTGTTTTTGTTCTTGAACCAGAAAAGTTTCCCAAGCACTGGTCCTAGACAATCTCCCCAATAGATTATTAATTTTAATTTTTTAATTATGCAGCACTGTGGTTACACACACATTACACACACACACATTTAGAATCCCAAGAAATCTTTGATACCACACTAATTTTTCTTTTGATGTTCATTCAAAAAATTACAGCCTTTTTAGAACCACAGTAGAGAAGTTCCTCAAATGCACACTGATGAATGCCCCTGGTATGCCTTCCTTTCCTCTGGCCTTGTGTGAAGTGATAATTTATTATGCCTCTTCTGAGGGTTAGAAAATGCACAGGCATAGTTCAATTGTCTTTTGCCTCCAAGGACCTGGCATCAGATACTGTTGTAGATCTCAAGTGAATTATGATCACATCTTAGCCTTTTATTAGCATCACAAAATCACCACATAATTTGGTAAAATGGCCTGCCTGTGCTCAAGGAAGCCCCAGGACTACAATAAGGGGTGTGCTCTGGCTTAGAATTGACATGCATTGTCAGAGCTGCTTGGGGAAATTTGCAAAGCCTCTCTACACTATACATGCCCCAGTGTGCCAAACTCATCCCTGGTGTGATTCCATTGAACTTAATAGAGTCACATCCTGGAGATGAATTTGTCTCAATGCAATTATTCCCTCATCTTTCTGAGCACATATTTCAAATTGTCAGGCCACATATTTACTTCGGCTGATAATTGTTTTACAAATTATTCATACAGCATGTTTTACAAGACTCATAGAGATTTCCTCAGAAATTACAGATCTGCAGGGAGAAACTATTTTATATCCACAAAGCACATTTTCAAAAATACCCAATTTTCCAACTATTTAAAAAAAATGAATTGGTCTCTCCCTGTCTGAACTAGTAGTAAGTTTCTCATCTAGAAGTAATATTTTCTTTTACATTTTGGCAATTGCACTATGAAGTATAACAACAAAATCAGAGTACTGTTAACTGGGCTTAAAACCGTGAGTTGTTTTTATCAGTTCAGTTTAGTTTTAACTTGCACTTGGTACACCCATTTTGAATTCCTTCAGTGGTAGAAATGGCATAGTGACTTGGTTTATGCTTCATTCAAGAAAGTTTGAGCACAGTTGATGCAGTACATATTAGATTGCCTACTCATTTGACATAGACTTCAGTGAAGCCACACCAACTCCACTGATCAAGTATCGGGGGTAGCCATGTTAGTCTGTATACACAAAAACAACAAGAAGAAAAGGAGGACTTGTGGCACCTTAGAGACTAACAAATTTATTTGAGCATAAGCTTTCGTGAGCTACAGCTCACTTCATGGGATGCATTCAGTGGAAAATACAGTGGGGAGATTTATATACACAGAGAACATGAAACAATGGGTGTTACCATACACACTGTAATGAGAGTGATCAGGCAAGGTGAGCTATTACCAGCAGGAGAGCAGGGGGCGAGGGGGGGGGAACCTTTTGTAGTGATAATCAAGGTGGGCCATTTCCAGCAGGTGACAAGAACGTCTGAGGGGCGGGGGGTGGGGGGGAATAACATGGGAAATAGTTTTACTCTGTGTAATGACCCATCCACTCCCAGTCTTTATTCAAGCCTAAATTAATTGTATCCAACAAAGAAAATAACAGAATGCCACTAGCCATCACCTTCAACCCTCAACTAAACCCTCTCCAATGCATCATCAAGGATCTACAACCTATCCTGAAGGATGACCCATCACTCTCACAGAACTTGGGAGACAGGCCAGTCCTTGCTTACAGACAGCCCCCCAACCTGAAGCGAATACTCACCAGCAACCACATACCACGCAACAGAACCACTAACCCAGGAACCAATCCTTGCAACAAAGCCCATTGCCAACTGTGTCCACATATCTATTCAGGGGACACCATAATAGGGCCTAATCACATCAGCCACACTATCAGAGGCTCATTCACCTGCACATCTACCAATGTGATATATGCCATCATGTGCCAGCAATGCTCCTCTGCCATGTACATTGGCCAAACTGGACAGTCTCTACGTAAAAGAATAAATGGACACAAATCAGACGTCAAGAATTATAACATTCAAAAACCAGTCGGAGAACACTTCAATCTCTTTGGTCCCTCGATTACAGACCTAAAAGGGGCAATTCTTCAACAAAAAAACTTCAGAAACAGACTCCAATGAGAGACTGCTGAATTGGAATTAATTTGAAAACTGGATACAGTTAACTTAGGCTTGAATAAAGACTGGGAGTGGATGGGTCATTATACAAAGTAAAACTATTTCCCCATGTTTATTTCCCCCCCCCCCACCTGCTGTTCCACAGACGTTCTTGTCAACTGCTGGAAATGGCCCACCTTGATTTTCACTACAAAAGGTTCCCCCCCCCCCCCCCGCTCTCCTGCTGGTAATAGCTCACCTTACCTGATCACTCTAGTTACAGTGTGTATGGTAACACCCATTGTTTCATGTTCTCTGTGTATATAAATCTCCCCACTGTATTTCCGCCGAATGCATCCGATGAAGTGAGCTGTAGCTCACGAAATCTTATGCTCAAATAAATTTGTTAGCCTCTAAGGTGCCACAAGTCCTCCTTTTCTTTTCGCGGATACAGACTAATACGACTGCTACTCAAAAACAACAAGGATTCCTGTGGCACCTTAAAGGCTAACAGATTTATTTGGGCATAAGCTTCTTTTACCCATGAAAGCTTATGCCCAAATAAATCTGTTAGTCTTTAAGGTGCCACCTGACTCCTTGTTGTTCAACTCCACTGAAGATCTCAGGATCTGGCTCAGAAAAGTTTGAACATGACTACAAAACAGGAGCATGTGGCTGCTGAGTACCCCAGTATATATCCCAAGTATTGGAGGCTCTGCAATGATCCTTCTCCCAGTATGGATCACATGGATTCCAAACTCTCTTTGGGGGTAAAGCTACACTACCTTGGATAGATCCATGGAGGGCCTGGTGGGACAGTAAAACTGTTTGCTAGCTGCAAACAGTGGGCCAGATGCTCATCTATTGTAAATCAACATATTGAAGTCAATAGAGTTGTGCCAATTTGCACCAGCTGAAAATCTGTCCCATAGTCTGATTGTCAGAGCTGCTTAGCTCCCATAGTTTCCACTGACTTCAAATGGAATTGTGATTGCATGTTATTTCTGACCCATAGACATGTTGGGGCAGACTCTCAGCTGGTGTAAATTGTCAGAATTCCATTGAAATGGAGCATAGACAGTTCACACCAGCTTAGGATCTTATCCCTTGTTCATCTTATCAGATTGTGGTGGAAACTTAAAGGTTGTCCTTAAAGAAAATCCCAGTCCCCCTCTAAATTTTCAGATAGCCTTGAGCAGGTCTGAAAACCAACAGTTATACACCATAAAGAGCTTTTATTCTACTTCACGGAGATGACCAGTTGTGTTTGAGGCACTCTTTCTGATGCCAAAAGCAGGAAGGGATGAATCCACAGTCTCCCCTAATTAAGGTTCATCCAGTTTCCCAATCAGAGGTTGGAAAATTCTAGATTTCAAAGGAAAACGTGGATATGTGATAGTATTGAGCATTTCTATACCCTTTTTGGGGCTAAGCTGAAGCATGAGAAAATTCAGCTAAAGAGTAAAATATTTGGGAAAGTGATTAACTACTGCAAAGGGGGTTTAGAATAGAAACTGGGTCCCATCTAAACTCTGACTGGTGTTGGACACAAGTGGGATACAAAAATGGCTTTTTGCCACCATTATAAGTCCACTTCCAATTGTGGGGTTGACCAGATGTCAGTTCTTCCACTGGTGCAAGTTAGAGCAGACTAAAGGCTGCTCTAACCTGCACCAACTGGTACTGGCCCCAAGCCAGTGGTAATGACAGGTAGGGATCATTGCAGTACAGAGGGTCCCTGCATCTCGTCCCCTGGCCACACCACAACTCCCCACGTACCCAGATCAGGTGCTTGTGAGCTGGAGTGGTGTACAGCTGTTCTATACCACATAGGGATTTTTCTCTATATGAGGGGGAATCTTTAATTGGCAGGTTAAGAGAGCTTCACAGCCACTGAAGTGGCACAGAAGGCCTATATCTGGCCCAGAGTATCTGCTGGTTTACTTCATATTACTTCTGTAAATCATTCAAATAGCAGATTATTGACTCCTTATAAATGCTAGAATGGAGTAATAAATCCCTACCTATTAATGTTTCTGGACATCTTAAAATAAAAAATGAAAATCTTCTAAAACAGCATTGATACTGAGAGTTAATAATTGAGGAAGCAATCACACATATATGTAATTATAAACTAATGACAGCATAGGTCTGTTGCTCTTGGTGGGCAGAGAACTTTCCCACTGCTCTGAAAACAAGTAATCGTTTTTCAAGCTGTTTTTTTACTTCCTTGCTGTTTGGACTCTGGATACATGCTGTTTTGCATGCAGTCTGCAACTTTTCCCTTCAGATCACTGTATTGACTGTTTGTGAAATGACAATATGCCCCTAATTTAGAATATATTGTTTAAGAAGGGCAAATGATGATGAAGGATAATGGAACTAGAATATGCTCTCCTTTCATATCTTCTCATATTCCAGAAAGCACTTTTCCCTTGTCTGGTTGGAACTTCTTCAGTCTAAATGGAAATCTTCAAAGGCAGATTATGCAATCTTAGACAACTGCTATATTTCCCACCTTATACGTGAATGTGGTGGGTTGATGCCTATAGGCATCTGTGATAGCCCAAGGGTTAATTACTTATTAATTTTTTGTACTTATGCTAATAATATGATGGCCGTGGCACAACAGCTGATGAATATGATGTCAGGTCTGTGAGTCGATCATTAACAAAAATCATGCTCCAAATATCCTCTATTAATATAGGTTTCAGAGTAGCAGCCGTGTTAGTCTGTATTTGCAAAAAGAAAAGGAGTACTAGTGGCACCTTAGAGACTAACCTATTTATTTGAGCATAAGCTTTCGTGAGCTACAGCTCACTTCATCGAATGCATTCAATGGACAGTCCACTGAATGCATCCGATGAAGTGAGCTTTAGCTCATGAAAGCTTATGCTCAAATAAATTGGTTAGTCTCTAAGGTGCCACTAGTACTCCTTTTCTTTCTATTAATCTAGTTTTTGAGGTGGGAGAAATATCAAAAATATGTGAGCAAGAAAACATATGAGGAAAGAGTTTGAAATCTCTGCACATGCTTCTTCATAAAGCCATCCAATTTTAAAGTCATATTTAAAATCACAGTAAGTTGGTGAAGGAGGCTGGTGGGATGCCAGACTTGTTTGGCAAACTCATTTTAGAGCTTGATCTAACTGAACCCATGGAGGTCCCATTAATTTCAATGTTTTGGGCTTTGGATGAGGCCCTTAATAAGTAGGCTGTTGCCCATTCTATCACTTTCTGTCCTCTGCCTTCATCACCTTGAATTGCAGCAGAGAATTAATTGGAGGCATTTTTTCCCTTTATCAAGCCAAGAAATCAACTTGCAGCACAGAACTTCATAGTTGAGTCTGATGATATTGCTGAAAACAGTGTTTATCCAAATGAATTTACTGAATATGGGATTTGTGATGCAAATGTAATCACCTCTCTCATTTCCTTTCCATCAATGGATCCATCATTTCATGGTAATAGGCCCTGGTATTGAGAGGGTGCATAAGGATCCACAACATTTAGATCCAAAATAATCCAGTGCCGGACTATATTGAACCCTCCTTGAGATTCTGGAGAAAGAGACTCTTGGCAGGGTAGGTAGCTTGGATGTGCCATGATTTGTTATGGGAGGGCCATTGGGGTGAACTGGATTTGGCCCGCATTGAGTCTAACTCACCACTTTTTCTTCATTCTTGGCCATTTTCAACATTTCTTAACAATGGGCAATGTGCCCTTTGTTCTTCTGCTTCTTTCTAGAATACATTTTTTATCATCATCAGCGTATTATAGCAACTACCATCTGCTGGACTCCAGCTTAGGTTAAGAAGTGAATCAAGAAAGAAGAGAGAAACACAGACAAAAATCCTTTCTTTTAATTTGTTCAATTACATGTTAATAGAGATGATACAGCGTGTTGAGATTTAGTGAACTTTTTTAGTTTTTACACTTCAGAGGGGCCAAGGAATGCTTGGACTTGGAACATGAAGTGCAATAACTGGAAATAGGTCTTTTTCAGGCCAAAGCTGAGACATGTGAATGTGTGTCTGTGTATGTTAAATTGAAAATAAAATCTTGACTCATATCTCATATGGCCTAAATTCAGATCTGATGGATAAAATACTGTAAATTAGACATTATTACATTCAGTCTTACACTCAGACTTCCTTTGATCTATTTCTATACAATCAATGTACAGTGGTGCAATGAGGAGCCAGAAGGTTGTTTAATTAGGAGTAAGTTTAAGTATTTGCCACTTTGTTTTAACTTGTACCTTCTTCTGACTCATTGACATGTAAATTACAGCATCTTAGACTCCCTCATATACAAGGAGAATGGATGTAAGTAGGCATAAGGGAATTTAACGGAGTATAAGTTTGATGGCAACTAATTTACACAGCCTTACTCATCAGCTCTAAATTTGGCCCACATCTATCTATACTGAGAGGTCATCTGATCAAATATCTTTAATCTGAGTCCTTCCTGACCTTCTCTGCTATCTGTTATGTTGCTCTTTTCTGTCACATTCATTGTTTAGACTGTAAGCTCTTTAGGGCAGAAATGTCCCTTCTATGATGTACCTAACACACTTGTAGGTGCTACGAAATTAATCATACTAATTAACAATAGGAGGCAGGGTGAAGTGGGAGCCGGGCTTACATTTCAGTCTACAAGGTCGTTAATTTGTCACTTTTCACAGATAGAAGATTCATTTTAAAATATTCCCCATAAGAAAATTGATACTATTTGTATATGGCGTCTAGGATTTGAAATAGGAATATACACTATGAAATAGTCAAGTAATAAAGAAAATGTATTTACATGGCAAGTATATAGGTACCCCTAAAACATGCCATGTTTGTGTGACCTATATGGACTATGAAATTCAGCTAAGAGTGTGGTAGCAGGTACTGGGTGTGCAACTTTATTATTTTTTTTAAATGGTGCTTTTCTCAAAGCTGCAGTGCTCAGAAAAAGCATGTTTTTTAAGACTTCAGTTGCTGCCTCTTCAGCTGATTCAGCCTGTCAGATTGGATCTCTCATGTCATGTTAAAAACTGATTTCAGATGTCACAACCTAGCACATCAGCTGCAAATTTGAAAAGCCTGGTCTTCTCATAAGAATGGTTCAGAGAATATTCTTATGAAGAGTGATTTTATTTTTGGACCTACTTTCTGCAGAATATTTCACACCTCATTTTCCTTATAAATATTTTCTAAGCTGACAATAAGTGCTATGCATGTTAAGAACTAGAATAATAAACTATACCGGTTAGTAAACTTTTTGTATGCAGCTAAAAATGTGAAGTTTCCCTTGTGCCAACTATGTAGTGCCCAATCATTGTTGTATCTCTGTACATCATACACTACCTACTTTATCTGTGTATGTTGGCTTAAAAAGATATGTAGGTGTGAATTTCAGTTTTTATTTTTGAGTAAAGCACTCAACATGCACAATACAAACCAGATCTCCAGCTGTTGTAAGTCTGCAAGTTTCCTTTGCTTTCTGTGGAGCTATCCAGACTTATACCGGTTGAGAATTTGGCCCAAGTTTCTTTTTAAACCTTACCAAAATGTCTGTTTCTGTAGATTATGTATTTCATCAGGTATGCACGAGAGAAGGGTCGCCAGGCAAAATAAGCAATACTAGCAAAAGTACTTTTATGCCCCTTTAACCACACCCAGGATTGACATTACTATACTGGCAAATTTTCTAGAGCTGGCCTTAGTTTATTGAACTAATCTTTTGGTGATATAACATTTAGTAATAACTACATATTTTTGTAGCATTGATGTCTTTTGATATATGCATCATCTAACACAAACATTTTACACATCACATTCAGTAACAACATGAACTCTAACAACTGTATTTGCAGAGTTCAAACTTGTGCTGCTATTCAGAGCTGGCAGATAAGGATTCCACACATGATTTATGGCTTAAGTGTCTTATTATCTTATTATCAAATTGAACAAGAAACCTCGAACATGGCTCACTCAATAGTCAAACTTCCAATAGTTACCCCCTTGCCATGTGGCCATAAAAGGGGGTAACTAGGACTAGGATCCTAGATAGGCCCCACCCAATGGGAAACAGCTCAGATGAAGTGAGCTGTAGCTCACGAAAGCTTATGCTCAAATAAATTGGTCAGTCTCTAAGTGCCACAAGTACTCCTTTTCTTTTTGCAAATACAGGCTAACACAGCTGCTGCTCTGAAGCAGCTCATGAATGAAATCCCTCAATGTATTTTCCTGGTGCACAGAAATGGACATGAACAAGGGGTGCATCTAATGTGTGTTGGATATGAAAAGTCCTCCTCTCCCAATCCTGTCATTCATTGCATCCTGTGACCCACTCACTCTTGCCCCTCAAAACTGTGGTGAGCTATAGCACTTCTAAACCCCATCATTAGAGAGGACTCCAGCCACAGGGAATGTCAGGGGAATGGTTTGACCAATCACCTCACCCAGCTGAGTTAAAAAAAAATTAAACCTGTCCTTGGTAAATCAGGGGCCTATATTTTCAGGAAAAAGGTATGTTGATATTTCAGGATATGACATCAGACTACTAGTTACTGTATGTCCCTGTTGTTGTCTTGTCTCTGTCATTAAGAACCAGATCCCCTTTGTGGTGAAAAGTTCTTAAAATCTGTATAACTTTATCCTCATGACTGTCTGTAGTGACAGATTGATATTACGTCATCATGAGGGAAGATAAGTTCAGTGCCTGCATTGCCAGGATCAAAATAAATCCTGTTTAGCAAGGTATTAATCTATTAGAATCTGTCGTAATGCAGATTTTAAACCTGTTGAAATTAACACTTTTACAACCAATTTCCTGCACAGTTAATTAGAGGTCAAGAAGACAGAAGATGCTCTAGCTTCAGTTGGGGGAAAAAACCTTTTGGAATTATGCTTTCATTAATGTGGCTGAATTTTTTTTTGTATGCTTGCCTATTTGGCCATTTCTTAGCATAAGGACATGAATATATAAAGGCTGTCATCACCTACACAGTACTGTATTTGTTAGTGTTTCCTCAGACTTGCTTTAGGAATTAAAGTCATCACATTGTGTTATACAATACCTTTTATGTATTATTGATGGCATCTTATAAAATTAAATTGCATCACTCACATAGTAATGCAATCCAAAAGCTTCAGTCTATTAACATTTTATTGCTGGAGGGGACAGCTAGCTAGTTTGAACTATACAATAGATCCCAAAGGGCACAAGAGCCTGCTGAAAATGCTGAAAATTTAGCTTTCAATAAACATATTAAATTGTTACAATTTGTTTATGATAGTAGTTCACTCGCATGATACAATTATTTTCTTTTTCATTTTGCAGAGCACAGTGGGTGCCTCCTGTGGATTTCCCAGTGTGCTGCACAGATATCACAGCACAATGAGAGAACAGAAAATTAATTTAATCCCTCGAGAATTCCTAGATCAGGAATATGTAACTTTTTCTTCAGAAAATGTACAACTCTCAGGTACTGTAACTATAGTTTTTTTTAAAAAAATCCTCAGAGGAATACAATAGGGAAGCATAATCTTCTTGACAGTGCTACGAGTCCTTTCAACTAGAATATAGAAAATTATGTCATTTTTAAAAGGACTAGTATATTTTATGCAAAATCCCCTGCTTGTTTTACAAACCCATCAAGCATAATTTGCTCATGCTGTTCCCCCTTAAAATTCAATTGAGAAACTGAGGCAGGATAGTGTCTTCTGCTTGAAGAGCACATTCTCTGAATCGCTTACTCTTCCCTCCCTTAAGGAACTAAAGTACTTCCTGACCCAGTTCCCTCTTTCTGGACTGGTGAACTCAAAATACAGTAGCTGGAACCACTGTAGAGAGCCAGCATAAATTGGGATGTCGGCATGGTAGGCTCTTGGCTGAATGAACTGCTTTTGTCTGATAAATAAGTTTGAGAGTCTTTTGTATCAAACAGTCTGCCCCAAGAAAGAAAAGGGGACTGATTAACATAAAAGCAAGGCTCATTGATTGCCAATTTGGCTACCAATTTAGCTACCAGTTCACTGCTAGCAAACACGGTGATATACTAGCTGAAAACAAAACTCTGATAAATGGGGATTTTATTATTATTTCTCTGGCGTCAAAACAGCTGAAGTCTGTTGCACAATAGCAATTTCACTAAGCAGAAAGCACACTGAATATACTGTGAATTGTTAAGCAAAGTAATAAAAGCCCAAGGATTCTTGGGTAGGACAATGCATGGGCACAACTGAGTACATTAAGGAGATGCCTTCAGTATTGCAGGTCAGTCTTGAATGTGTGTTTCCTTATTTTCATTTCTTTCTGTCACAATGTTATTGTGTGGAATCTGTTTTCTTCAAGTAAATTTCCTTCATTTGTGAATTATTCAAAAGTAGAAAATACAGTTTTAAAATGTAATTATATGATAAAATATGTAATGACTGTAGAATGATTTAATATTATATAATGGTGATTTTGGTTAGTGCAGGCTCAGTAATTTATCATCATTAAAATAATAAGGCAAATTTTGTGAAAAGTTGCCGCTGAATAGGTGGAGCAGTTTATTAGACCATATCACAGACTCACCACCTGTCAATTTGCATCTTTAAAAATAAACCCCTTTTTTTTTTTAAAGTGAAAGATCTTAAAGAGCCTCATACCATTAACTGACTTTTCTGGGTGGTAGTGGTTTTTGTTGCAGGATTGCAGTTATTCCTGCAACTCATAAGAACTCAAACAGTAACAAGAAAAAAAAAATCCCAAACATTTCAGTGGAAGTTTGGGATGTGCAAGGAATGCAGGTTCTTTCAAACTTTTTTAAAAATAAAATTGTTCCTAGACAAAGCATCAGACTGCCAAGTTTTAATCTCGAGGGCATTTTTTATTACAGTCTTAGATTCTTGTCACACACAAAATAAAATTGGGATCAATAATGAGAATGCTGGTATAACCATAAATAGACACTGTTCAATTGAATTTAGCCTAAAGTGGTTTGTTTTTTAATCTGTGTAAAAAAACAAAACAAAAACAAACAAACAAAAAACCCAAAACAACTTTTACAGAGCTTAACACCTCTAGAAATATGAGTTTAAAGAAGAAATTGCATATGGGTTTTTATTTAAATAAGTAAATATTCCCCATCAGTGTTTGAAGTCCAAATAGTAGCATTTTTATTAATGAACTGGAGGAAAACTTAATCACCACTGATAAAGTTTTCAGATGACACAAAACTTGGGGTAGTGGTAAATGATAAAGAGGACAGGTCACTCACAGAGTGATCTGGATCTTTTGGTAAGCCGGGTAGAAATAAACGATATGTGTTTTACTATGGCTAAATGTAAATTCATACATCTAGGAACAAAGAATGTAGGTTATATTACAGCAAAGAGGATTCTATCCTGAAGAAGATTTGGGGAGTAATGGTGGATAATCAGCTGAACTTTAGTGCTCAGTGTGACACTGTGGCTAAAGGGGATAATGCAATCCTTAGATATATAATGGGGGATCTCAAGTATGAGTGGAGAGGTTATTTTTCCTCTGTATTTGGCACTGGTGTGATCACTTCTGGAATACTTTGTCCACTTCCGGTGATCACAATTTAAGAAGGTTGTTGATAAATTGGAGAAGAGTCAGATAAGAGCCACAAAAATTATTAGAGTATTAAGAAAACCTGCCTTATAATGCTAGACTCAAAGAGCACAATCTATTTAGCTTACCAGAAAGGAGGATAAGGGATCACTTGATTACAATCTATAAGTTTCTACATGGGGAAATATTTAAGAATGGTCTCTTCAATCTAGCAGAGAAAGGTATAACATGATCCAATGACTGGAAGTTGAAGCTAGACATATTCAGACTGGAAATAAGGTGTAGCTTTTTAACAGTCAGAGTAATTAACTATTGGAACAACTTACAAACGGTCATGGTGGATTCACCATCATTGACCATTTTAAAATCAAGATTGGATGTTTTTCTACAAGCTCTGCTTGAGGAATTGTTTGGGGAAGTTCTGTGCCTGTGTTATGCACAGGTCAGACTAGATGATCACAATGGTCCCTTCTGGACTTAGAATCTAAGAACATTCAGTATTGAGCTAGTGCCTGGGAGCCTGAAGGTGAAACTGACTAGAAAGCGACTATAAATGAAGGGGAGACACTGCATACATATACATGAATGAAACAGACTATCCAAGCTGCGAAAAAATGTTAGTAGAGAGAAATTATCTTCGCCTGCATTAAGCCTGAGTAACTGGGATTTATGCAGGTAAATTATGCAGTTGTTTGTGGGACAGGGGTAAAATGCAGGGGCAGGATGACATTACAGCCTCTCTTCTCTGTGGGAATAGGTTCAGAAAGTTGGAGTAGAAGCTGCAGCCCCTCTACGCCAGTTCAGAGATAGAGGTCCCCTTGCATGACTGCTCTGCTTACAGCTCTCCCTGCTCATCCCCACAGCAGAAATGAGGTGACATGAAGAACCTTGTGTGGATACTTCACTCCAAGGTAAATTTTAGCCAGAATAAAGAAATATAAATAGTGAAAAGTAAATGAAATAGTTTCAGTTTTAGTATCCTAAGGTGCTATTTGTAAAAAAAGGTAAAGATTATGGGGAAAAGGAATATGGGGTGCAGCTCCCCTTTAAGTCTAGCAGTGTGAATGACATTGCTACTGTTTAATACCACCAGCTTCCTTTAATACAAGGAGAATTAAGCATGAATTGAGAACAATCCCTTCCCTCCCACCCACCCCCCAAAATCCCAATAGAATAAAATATACTACCCACAGTGTCTAATTATGACATCATCCACAAGAGCCTTAGCCTGGAAATTCCAAAGGACAGTATGTCACTCTCACTTTGCTCATCAGTGCTGCATGGGAGATGGTTATGCAGGTTGAAACGGAGTCAGAGCATTAAAAGGGATTTTCTAAAACACTCTAAAATTTGAAACTCAGCTTTCTGCTATGTAGAGTGATTCTTGGATTGTGATCTCAGAGGAGGGCTATTTCCAGCATGACTTGCTGCAGTGTACAAGTGTTGTCACTGTCGATGTCAGTACATGAAACAAGCCACTTCTTCAGTAAATCACATTGAATTAATTTGATTTAATTGCTTATATTTGCCAGGATAAAAAAAAAACATCATGTCTATTCAATTCAAAGCAAATAAATCAGGGAGGAGGTCAATAACTAACCTTTTTGAAATGGTCTGTGGGCAAAAAGTTGTTAAACAGAATATAGCAATTAGACAGTCCAGTCACAAGAATTAATTAAAAAGTTCCACGTGCAACATTAAATAGTTTTAGGGGAGAGCTAAAATTGCTCACAGTATGTGTCAGTACACATTCACCAACACTCTCAACTTCACTAACATTCCAAAAAGAATGCAGCATATGATTAAAAAATGAGTTAAATTCCAGGTCTCAACAGAAACAAAGTGGTCTTAATTGCAGACTGAGAGACATTACTCGTGGCACCACCAACAATGGAGGCTATACAATGCACATAAATCATGAGGTGTGCTGTTGTGTATTTGCCTGTACTTCTAAGACTATAATCAAGCTGAAATGAGTTGGGCTAACACTAAAAACAAAGGGGAAAAGTTTCACTTTAGTGAATGGGGATTTAGCTGTACAAATCCTCTTGGTGTCTTAATGCTAAATCCCTGTATAATAGTTGGAAAGTGCACCTCTAAACACTGCCTTCTTGATGAAGGGGATTATTGACAGACATCTAGCTAATCTTACTCTTGATTATAATAGCAACAAATACCATTGACTCTAGCAAAGCTTTGCTATGAAATGAATGAACATTATAGAGATCTTAGAGTTGAATGTGTTCCCCCTCCACTCTCAAGAATCCAGGATTTAGATCCTCAGATGCTCCTGAGTTCTGGTAGACACTCCAGAGAAGGAGAGAGGAGGGGATAAAGATAGCTTTCTGCTACCTTGCTGATCCCCACACTCCTTAATTCTGGGGGCTGGTTTGGGTTGGTCTAACTTGTGTTCCTTTGATCCAGGATCTCTGGAGCACAGTGTGCTCCAGCTATGCGCCCTCCCACACCTGGTATGATCCCAGAATTCCCACTATACTTAATTTAGTTCAGGAACTGCCTTGTAGAATATAAAAGAGAGTGTGATTTTTTGTTTACATTGATAATGCGCAGAGCCATGGCACCAAGACTACAGCAAATTTCTCATCTCAATCATACTTTGTTTCACGTGGGAAAAAATTGATTATTTTAAACTATTTTGCATGTAAAACCATTTTTCTTTTCTGTAGCTAAATAAGATAAGTTGAACTAAGAGTCTGAAATTATTAGTAGAAGTAATTATACATATAGAATACAAATGAAAGAATTATGATAAATTTTAATAATTTTTTACTATATTGTTTCAGTTTCTGTTAAATAGAACAAGCAGTTAGTGCATGCTGTGGGATCAGAAGTTCAAATATATAGCTTCTGGAGCACAAGCAGATTTTAAAAATATTTGCAGCTACTATGAATTGATAAAAGAAAAGTAGTACTTGTGGCACCTTAGAGACTAACAAATTTATTAGAGCATAAGCTTTCTTGAGCTACAGCTCACTTCATCAGAGGCAGTGAGCTGTAGCTCACGAAATCTTACGCTCTAATAAATTTGTGAGTTTCTAAGGTGCCACAAGTACTCCTTTTCTTTTTGCCGATACAGACTAACACGGCTGCTACTCTGAAACCTGTGAATTGACAAGCATTGCTACCAGAATGAGACCCACTTACATCATGAAAGAGAATTGAATGGCTGGAGCTGTCACTGCTTTCAAGTGCATCTTAAAGTACTGTTGTGCTCTCTAAAAATGACAGTTTAGGTTCCATGTTTGTGTCCTGAGGAATCCATATCAGATGTGATTGATTTTCAGTTAAAAGCATCTTGAATTTTTTTTTATACCAAGTGCCAGCATTGCGACCTCAGTGTCAGATTCTCAGTTATGATCTGGCCCCATGATGTATTGCTTAGCAGGCACAAAGGGGCTAGATTCTGCCTGCAAATGGCCAATGGATAGTTCTTCTGATAGAGGGTAACTCTCAGCTTGTTTGAGCTGTCCTCTACTCCAAGACACATCCATACCTGCGTAAGACCACTTAAATCTTTTTGTTCTGTATATTACACCTAGCACAAAGGGGTCCTGGTCCATGATGAGTGGGGCTCATAGGTGCTACTGCAGTACAGATAATAAGAGTTGTGCTGGGTGAGAGAGGTGTGATAGATTGTAGCTCTTGTACACTGATCCTCCAAAGCTGTATGTTCCCTTTGAAACCCTAAGCCAGCTGCATAAATTAGAATAGCATCTAGGCTCTTTAATTCATGGCTGGGCTAGCACAGGCTTGGATCAGGGAGCTGTAATCTACTTCCCTGTGTCAAGCAGAACTTGGCCAATGGGAGGGATCTAGCCTCCAGTCTGAGTGTCCAGCTGGGGTTCTTTCCTTCTCATACATCCTCACTATTACTAAAGAAAGTGTGGGCCAAATTCCGCTTTCTGAAACACAGGTATGTAGCCATCTTGTCTTTCAGTGGGATTGCATAGGTGTAACTGAAGGTATAATGTAGCCTTTTGCTGGTGGTGATACATAGAAAATAAAGAACCCAGTTGGGCTTTATGATCTAAGGCTGAGTCTACCAGGACTGGCATTTAGAACTGACATTTTTTTTAAACTTGAAACCTGAACAAATCTGGTAACGAATCAGTGAAACACAATAAATATGGAGCCCTATTGTGCCAGCTTTAGAGTTACTTTTCAGAGAAGAACACAGCTTTAAGGAGTGTCCAACAGAATAGGGCTCAGACAGAAAAAGATAGCGGGAAACGACTGAGACAGTGTGTCCCATTTGGAGAATTTTACTTTGGGTTATAATATCAGACATAAATATGATAAAACAGAAGTTCAGTAGTGCTTCATCCACAAGCAGGAATTTCGTACTAAAATCATTTTGAGAATCTCATTTCCCAGTTATGCCATTGGGAAAGTTTATGTAGCGGGGAAGGACTGCTAAACAAAAATCTCTGGTATGCATGGAAGATGTTTGCACCAATTCTCTCCCCTCTGCAACAATTTGTAGCTTCATTTTTTCCAAAGCCTGGTCAAGTCCTACTCAGTTGTCACATGTCCTGAAACTTGATACAATGCAACAATTTAAAGCTACAGCCTATAGGAATTAGGGATGGTCAAACTGCTATGGAGAAATTGTGAACAGTCCTGAACAAAGCCAGACATTTTTGAAGGTGTGGATTAATTTTGGTTAGGTAAACCTCCTTTGTGATTTAAGACTTTGTCCCAAACACAGTGTTTACCTTTGCTGATAACCTGTATGCATTGTATACAAAGGGTTTTTTGTTCTTATGATTGCCTGTGCTGGTTACTTTCTTCAAATTTTATGCATCACTAGTTGAGCCTTAGAGAGGAAAAGATTTTAAGATATTAGGCAGTCAATGTCCAGCAGAGACTGTCAGAAAATATCTGCAAAGTAGAAGGCAGTTTACTGTGGCTCTGGGAGAAGAATGGAGCTGGTTGTGAGCGATAGAGGTGAAAATAGAGGGGCTGAAGTGTGAAGAAAATATAGAAAGTACTGGTGACTGGAAGTCACTAGAACTGTATTGTGAAGATCAGATAGGGAGAGCTGATTGTGCTAGCAGAAGGACAGGATGGGGAACATGACAGAATTTGGGTTGGATATAATTTGGGCTGCACCACAGGGCTTGTTGTATGAATAGTAAGAGTGTGGCAAGCTGGGATGTAAACCTACCTCACACTAGCCTGGTGCGCACTTAGTGGCCATGGACCCTGCTGCCATATACTAAAAATTTGTTTGTGTGCATTGATCTACTCCTGTTTCAAAACAGGGTAGATCAACGTATACTACATAACATTTAGTGTGTGGCAGCAGGGACCACATAGACATTTACTGTGTAGCAGGGTACTATGAGGTAGATTTACATCCCAGCTTGCAATGCACTAATTGTTCATATAGACAAGCCCATGGAAAGAGCAGCATGATCCACTAAATAGAGCAGTAGGCTAGGCACTGCCATTGACATGCTGCGAGACCTTGGGTAAGTGACTTAACCTCTCTGTTTCTGCACCTATAAAATGGGGATGATACCTTCCTTTGTACATTGCTTTGAGATCTATGGAAGACAAGTGCTGTATAAGCATTAAGTATGATTTTAATAGAACGCTGGACGTGCTTAACTAATGGACATGATTTGATTTAGAAAGAAATTGGAGTGTTTGTTCCCTGGTCAGTTTTCCAGTATTAATACTTGTGTTTCAAAGTTCAAAATTCACTTCCCATGAATATTCTGAAATGTGCTTATAAAATTTGCTGATTCCATTCACATTCCTCTCAGCAAATTCTAACTATAGTATTCAGAGAATGCAAAATATAAAAGAAACACGAGGACAGGTGAAGCAAATTTATTTTTCTTTCTCTGTTTCTTTTAATGTGAGTGAATAGGAACAGGGTTTTTTTGTATTTGCCCTCTGTCTGAACCTTCTTTAAGTTTGCCCATCACTAAGTTCATCTTATTTCCTCTGCAGAATGGTGAAATAAATGCCAGTGCATACTATTTTAAATGGTGCTTTGGAAACCTGCAAGGTGATTCAGATAATGGAAGATATTTTGTCTAGCCAACTAGAGAGAATCAGTTAGACTTCACAACATAATACACATTTTTCACCTAACGTGTTGGAAATCAGAATTCTGTCTTCTATGCAAACTGGTTCAGAGTGCTACGTCTAGTTAATGAAGTGTGCTAATAGTAATTAATTTGACTATGTTCCTTATTCCTAGTCCATTATTTTGATGTACAAGTGCAAGGAATATTATAGAATGATCAGGGCTTAGTGTGTAGTTGTAACATTTTTTAAAATCCATGGAGGAGCTTCTACCTGCTGCGTAACATATATCACTTATATGTATCTGCGTGTTTTTGTGTATATAGAACATGGATATAATTTATTTGGCAATTAAAAAGCATAAATATGTTTGTGGGAAGAGGAAATCACCCCTTAGCCTCCCTTAAAACCTCCTAAATATTGGGTCTCAGTTAAAATGGATTCTGTGCCTGCCTTTTGGACATGTGAGTCATGCAGAATCTTCTTTTAAATCCATGAATACAGCATTGCTATGTGTTAACCCTAGCAGAAAGTAAAGTTTTGCTAAAGCCTTGGTAATTGTATTTCCAGCTGGATCCATGAACAATTTGCCTTTTGAGATAACATCCTCAGAAACAGTTCCCACAGTCATGCATGAGCTTAAAACAAGGAATGAATATGACAGCACTGTTTATCACATAAAATAAATTCAGAGATACTCTTATGAATAAAGATACTGCTAAAGTAAGAATTAGAACTAACAGGAGACTAACGTTAATATACAGCAGAACAAATTTAGAGACAAAGTTAGCTGAATCTTTATGGTTTTTCTTTACTCTGGGACAAATCCCTGAACCATGTTGCCTTCAGAACCTCAGTTTACCTTGTCCATGTGGTATTAGAAGAGAAATGGAACCCTGATCCTCCCATGAGCAGCTACATAGCTTCTGTGCAGTTGTCCAGATATGCCCTGGACAGAGAAGGTGGAACCCATCTGGGTGGTTATATTACTATTTAGCAGTGATAGCTGGGAGGCAGTGCCCTCTCTAATGTCTGAGCTGTGTGTATGTGGTGGGGGGAGGAGTGGCGAAAGGAGGGATGTGGGAAGAGACAGGGTTCTCCTCAGCTGTCTGACAGCCAGAATACTTTATGGGTCATAAGGCCTAGCTCCGGTGAGGAAGGATGTCTGCATGGTACTCGGTGCTGTCAGGATGTAAATGGAGAGCACATTGATCTTTTATATGACCCTTCAAACTAACTCACAAGCTATGTTTTTCTTTTTGCTCTGACTCTGGTTCATTCTATCCTACAGCTGGTATGTGAAGATATCTCTATGGAGCATGAATGGCGAGAATCTGTGAAGGGTTCTTGAAGGACAGAAAGCGGCATTCTCAGGAGCTCCCTGTTCTCCAGAGCTATTCTGTAGATTCCAATCCAGGAATTGGTGGGGAGGGATTCTGTACTGCTTTTACTTCCTCAGGACTGATCACATCAGTGTTGAAGAGGCACATGTAGAAATAAGGGAATTACTTCCCTTACTTCTATGTGGGAGAGTTGTTGAACCTTCAACTCCTATTGCAGTCAAATGTCAATTTGTGTAAGGATTTGTCTTTACTGAACAATGATGAAAGTCAGAGGAGCTAAGCATCTTGGAGGACCAGCTCATTGAGAACTGCCGTCAATTTCTGAAAACTAATCATCATAGTAATACCAATAATAGTAATAAAACCTCCAAAATATAAAAAGCCAGATTTCCACAGCTGGTATAAATCAGCATAGTTCCATTGGCTTTAGTGGAACTAGGCTGTTTTAACAGCAGCTGAAGATCTGGCCCATAATGTCATCTTTTCAGAAGCTTTGGAGAAAGCAGGAAAGGTTTTGTTCTAGTCTCTATGCCTCTTGAACTATCAACAAAATAGGGCCAGTCATGAAATAAAAATGCAAAATAATCCCTAAATGTGTGTCTAATTCATTCTGGTGAAAACCAGCTCTTAGGAAAATTACAATTAATCCCATTTCCAAACTTCCATATATGTTAATGGGATTTATTTAATACAATTCAGGGAATGTCTGTGAAAGTTTTTCATGTCAGCTCTTCTTTAAATTCACTGCAAGGTTCTATTTTAAGATGAAAAGCTGTGTTTTCAAAGATATTGTCCTATATATTTTATAAATCCTAGCTACTGTTTTACCTCTAGTGGGAACTGGCAATGTCTGCTCAGCCTCTAGTTTTCATCCAACCACAGCTCTAAGGTTGCACACTAGATTAGGACACAATCATTGACCAAAATACTAGGTGCTGTACAAACACACAGTAAAAAGATATCCTGAGGGGATTACAATCTAAGTATAACACAAGAGATCTTCATATCAAGAAAAAGTTAAAACCTCATTTGCTTGGCTCCTTATCACACATTAATTTTTTTGTTAATTGAAAATGCAGGTGCGTTTTTTTTCTTTTCTGAGGCTGGTTTTAACCTGAATTTATTTAGGTTACTATCTTGCTTCATTGTCGCTGATAACAAACAGCTGTAAATTATAATTACACCTTTTAATAGATGCCATTAAGAATGCACTGTGATCATGGAGGACACGATATTGCAGCTAAAAGGATAAAGCTGCAGGTAAAAAGAACAAACTAGCTTCTCATTAAGAAGACAGTGTTAATGATGACACAGGGACACCTCTAGCTTCGAGACATGAGTTAAAACAACTTTTGTTAAATTAATCACTCTCCTACAAGCTTTCTCTTGCTGCTTTTTCTGGGTAGTGTTAGAGATTGAGAGGTGTGGATTTCAACTCCCCTGACTCCTATCCCAATAAGAAAAGGGAACAGAAGTAAGGATGCTTCGAGAATGTTATATCTGATTTTCCTGACTTTTAAGGGTGAGAATTAAATTCATGATATAGTTTTTTTTCCAGTGTTCATAAATGATAAATAAACTACATAATATTATGTGCATAGGTATTTTATAAGTAATAAATGGAATTGAAATACAATAAGATCTACTATATTTAAGCCCCAATCATGAAAGTACCTATGCATGTGTTTAATTTGAAGCATGTGAATAGTGCTTTTTTCATAAATTATATCTATTACATAAATTCACATGAAGTATCTTAACTTAAACTTTATTGTGTAACCTACAACATTCTCCTAATGTGAGGAGATTACAACGTGGCCTGGCTACGGCTCTTCGGCCACCAGGCCAGGTGCCAGAGCCAGGTCAGGGTAAGAGCCAGCGGGCAGTTGTGGAAAGCTGAAGACCCTCCACCTGGCTTGGGTAGGGGACCAGGAGGTGGAGAAATGGGCCAAGGGCTGCTCTCGCCTCCCCACCCCCGAGCAAGTGGAGTGGCCTGGGCTTCCTGGCCTGGCACTGGCTTCTGGCTTGGCCAGGGGGTAGGGCCTCAGGGGGAAGAGGAGGGGAAGGAAGAATCAGTTGCCCCTTCCTTTATAGGTTCAACCAGTTTGGCTGGTATTGAAGTTAGAATTACCATCCTGTAATTGCCAGGATTGCCTCTGGAGCCTTTTTTTTTTAAAAGGCATTACATTAGCTATCTTCCAGTTATCTGATTTATCTGAGTTACAGAGGCTGATTTAAGGGATAGATTACATACCAAAGTTGATAGTTTTGCAATTTCATATTTGAGTTCCTTCAGAACTCTTGGGTGAATGTCATTTGGTCCTGGAGACTTCGTACTGTTAAATTTATCAATTGATTCCAAAACCTCCCTTATTGACCCCTCAATCAGGGACAGTTCCTCAGATCTGTCATCTAAAAAGTATGGCTTGGGTGTGGAGATCGCCTATACATCCTCTGCAGTGAAGACCAATGCAAAGGATTCATGTAGCTTCTCTGCACGGCCTTGTCATCTTTGAATTATTCTCTCCAGTTATTAGGAAGAGACAGATAATAGTTATGGGGGATTCAATCATTAGAAATATAGGTAGCTGGGTTTGCGATGACCGGGAGAACCACATAGTGACTTGCCTGCCTGGTGAGAAGGTTGCGGATCTCTCGAGACATCTAGATAGTCTTATGTGTAGTGCTGGGGAGGAGTCAGTGGTCGTGGTACATGTAGGTACCAATGATATAGGGAAGGATAGGAGGGAGGTCCTGGAGGCCAAATTTAGGATGCTAGTTAAGAGATCGAAGTCCAAGACTCCCATGGTAGTTTTCTATGAAATGCTTCCAGTTCCACGTGCAGGGCGAGTCAGACAGGCAGAACTGCAGAGTCTCAATGCGTGGATGAGACGATGGTGTAGGGAGGAAGGAGTTTAGATTTATTAGGAATGAGGGAAACTTTTGGGAAACGGGGAGCTTATACAGGAAGGATGGGCTCCACCTAAACCAAAATGGAACCAGATTGCTGGTACTTAAAATTAAAAAGGCCGTAGAGCAGTTTTTAAGCTAAGGGCTGGGGGAAAGCTGGCAGGTGCGGAGGAGCACGTGGTTTGGACAGCGACATCCCTCAGGGGAGGATCTATTAATGGAGATTCTCTATGTCCTAGTAAGGAGAGGATGGAATATGATAAAATACAGGTAGGATTCTGATGAGAAACAGTCAAATGAAAAAAAGTCCCATTCAATTACATCATGTAATAGTAGACAGCTAAAACGTGTCAAGTTTTTAAAGTGCTTATATACCAATGCTAGAAGTCTAAATAATAAGATGGATGAACTAGATTGTGGAGATTAATGAAATAGGCATCACAGAAACTTGGTGGAATGAGGCTAATCAATGGAAGAGTAATACCAGGGTACGAAATATATCAGAAGGACAGAATAGGTCGTGCTGGTCGGGGAGTGGCACTATATGTGAAAGAAAGCATAGAATCAAATGAAGTAAAAATCTTAAATGAACCAAACAGTACCATAGAATCTTGATGGATAGTAATTCCATGCTCTAATAATAAGAATATAGCAGTAGGGATGTATTACTGAGCACCTGACCAGGATGGTGATAGAGATTGTGAAATGCTCAGGGAGATTAGAGAGGTTAAAAAATAAACTCAATCATAATGGAGGATTTCAGCTATACCCATATTGACTGGGAACATATCAAGACAGGATGCAGAGATAAAGTTTCTTGACACCTTAAATGAGTGCTTCTTGGGGCAGCTAGTCCTGGAACTCACAAGACAAGAGGCAATTCTTGATTTAGTCTGAAGTGGAGCACAGGATCTGGTCCAAGAGGTATAGCTGGACCACTTGGTAATAGTGACCATAGTATAATTAATTTAAACATCCCTGTGGTGGGGAAGACACCACAGCAGCCCAACACTATAGCATTTAATTTCAGAAAGAGTAACTACACAAAAATGAGGAAGTTAGTTAAACAGAAATTAAAAGGAACACTGTCAAAAGCGAAATACGTGCAAGCTGCATGGAAATGTTTTAAAGACACCATAATAGAAGCTCAACTTTAATGTATACCCCAAATTAAAAAACAGTAAGAGAACCAAAAAGTGCCACCGTGGCTAAACAACAAAGTAAAAGAAGCAGTGAGAGGCAAAAAGGCATCCTTTAAAAAGTGGAAGTTAAATCCTAGTGAGGAAAATAGAAAGGAGCATATATTCTGGTAAATGAAATGTAAAAATATAATTAGGAAGGCCAAAAAAGAATTTGAAGAACAGCTTGCTAAAGACTCAAAAAGTAATAGCAATTTTTTTTAAGTACATGAGAAGCAGGAACCTGCTAAAAAAACAGTGGGGGTCACTGGATGATTGAGATGCTAAAGGAGACCTCAAGGAGGATAAGACCATTGCGGAGAAACTAAATGAATTCTTTGCATCGGTCTTCAAAGTTGAGGATGTGAGGGAGATTCCCAAACCTGAGCCATTCTTTTTAAGTGACAAATCTGAGGAACTGTCCCAGATTGAGGTGTTAGAGGAAGTTTTGGAACAAATTGATAAACTAAACAGTAATAAGTCACAAGACCCAGATGGTGTTCACTCAAGATTTCTGAAGTGTGAAATTGCAGAACTACGAACTCGTCTGTAACCTATCATTTAAATCAGCTTCTGTACCAAATGGCTGGAGGATAGCTAATGTGACACCAATTTTTAAAAAATGCTCCAGAGGTGATCCCAGCAATTACAGGCCAGTAAGCCTGACTTCAGTACCGGGAAAACTGGTTGAAACTATAGTAAAGAACAAAATTGTCAGGCACACAGATGAATATAATTTGTTGGGGAACAGTCAACATGGTTTTTGTAAAAGGAAATCATGCCTCACCAATCTACTAGAATTCTTTGAGGGGGTCAATAAGCATGTGGACAAGGGGGATCCGGTGGATATAGTGTACTTAGATTTTCAGAAAACCTTTGACAAGGTCCCTCACCAAAGGCTCTTAAGCAAAGTAAGCTGTCATGGGATAAGAGGGAAGGTCCTCTCATGGAATGGTAACTGGTTAAAAGATAGGAAACAAAGGGTAGGAATAGAATAGAGAGAGGTAAATAGTGGTGTCCCCCAGGGGTCTCTACTGGGCCCAGTCCTATTCAGTATATTCATAAATGATCTGGAAAAGAGGTAAACAGTGAGGTGGCAAAATTTGCAGATGATACAAAATTGCTCAAGATAGGTAAATCCCAGGCCGACTGTGAAGAGCTACAAAAGGATCTTTCAAAACTGGGTGACTGGACAACAAAATGGCAGATGAAATTCAATGTTGATAAATGCAAAGTAATGCACATTGGAAAGCATAATCTCAACTATACATATAAAATGATGGGGTCTGAATTGGCTGTTACCAGTCAAGAAAGAGATCTTGGAGTCATTGTGGATATTTTTCTGAAAACATCCACTCAATGTGTAGCGGCAGTAAAAAAAAGTGAACAGAATGTTGGGAATCATTAAGAAAGGGATAGATAATAAGACAGACAATATCATATTGCCTCTATATAAATCCATGCTATGCCCACATTTTGAATACTGCGTGCAGATGTGGTCGTCTCATCTCAAAAAAGATATATTGGAATTGGAAAAGGTTCAGAAAAGGGCAACAAAAATTATTAGGGCTATGTAACATTGCCATATGAGCAGAGATTAATAAGACTTGAACTTTTCAGATTGGAAAGGAGACAACTAAGGGGGGATATGATAGAGGTCTATAAAATCATGACTGGTGTGGAGAAAGTAAATAAGGAAGCGTTATTTACTTCTCATAACACAAGAACTAGGGGTCACCAAATGAAATTAATATGCAGTAGGTTAAAAACAAAAGGAAGTATTTTTTCATACAACACACAGTCAACCTGTGGAACTCCTTGCCAGAGAATGTTGTGAAGGCCAAGACTATAACAGGGTTCAAAAAAGAACTAGATAAGTTCATGGAGGGTAGGTCCATCAATGGATGTTAGCTAGGATGGACAGGAATGGTGTCCCTAGCCTCTGTTTGCCAGAAGCTGGGAATGGGCGACAGGGGATGGATCACTTGGTGATTACCTGTTCCGTTCATTCCCTCTTGGGCACATGGCATTGGCCACTGTCGGAAGACAGGATACTGGGCTAGATGGACCTTTGATCGGACCCAGTATGGCTGTTCTTATGAGTTCTCCTTTAGCACATTGATCATCCATTGGCTCCACTGATTGTTCAATTGTGTGATTTATCTGATGGACATTTCAAATTCTGTCATCACTGTAAATAAAATGATTTGTTTTAGATCTCATTAATAATAGGAATTGAGTTCCCATGAATTTTGCCACCTTAACCTAATATGATGCGTAGATGCTATACTGCTGAGTGCATTAGAAACACCATAGATAGATATTAGAGGGAGGAAAGGTGGGAAGAAGAGATGGGGGAGTGATGCTATAAAAATTTTACTACTGTTTTCAGGATGAACACATTCTTATGCATGAGCTATGCAGGTCTTTCCAAGCCAAATGACAATAGTCAAGTATTCATCATAAATATGTTTTGTATGTGCCTCTTTTTCTGATCAGGTTTTGTCCTGTTTTTACATTGCTCTATGCATTTTTCCCTTTCAAAGTATATTTGTTACTATGGAAACAATGAAGTCATTGGTACAAGTGGAGCTTAGTTGTATGAATGAGGTCCAACATGAGTTGATCCATAGAGTAATTTGAGAATTTATATTTTGGTTATTGGAAAAATGGGTGTTTTTATGTCAGAGTTATTGTGATTGCATTAGTGATATAAATATAGGCAATCTGAAGAATAGAAAACAATGCCAGCTTTATTCTGTTTCTTTGGAATTTTATTAAAGCACGATGAAAAAGAAATGAGCAGCTTTAATTGAGGTCCTTTGGAGATAGCATTTTTAAAATTGGTCCTTTCACGTGCTACAGTTTGTATAGAAAACAGTATTTCTACCCTTAAAGGTGTACATATTAGTGTAAGTAGCTAACATTTGCAATCCAAACAGTTTTAATTGCCTCATTATTCTTAAATATTTATAACACTCAAAGGCACAGTCTAGACTGGGGCAATGTACAAATGCAGGAAAAAGAGATCCTGGCCATGAAAGGCTTACTCAGAGTTCAGAAATATAAAATGTCATGTAACTGCTGTGGGCAGGATTGTGCTCTGCCCTTAAGACACTGCAGGTGCAGATAACCACTGCAGGTGGGCAAGGAGTGGGTGGTTGGACAGATATAGTGAATGGGTGGAGCCTTTGGTATCTATCCCAATGCCTGGGTTAGCACAGCTGAGTTAGCTGGAATCCTGGTCACCAGAAATCAGAAAATAGAGCAGAGTAAATTCAGGTTGGGAGAGGTAGAGAGAGGCCTCAGGTTGCGGCTGGATTTGTATAAGGATTCCCTGCATCAACTCAGTGGCAGGATTAGAGCCATCATGGGGAGGTGTTAATTCATGTCTCATATTTAAATGTAATGCCCATTAGATTAAAGGGAGATTATGTAATTCAGATACATTTCAGTCTGTTTTCCATGGCCCAGAGAGAGTGTGATTATTGAAAACTAGTCTGTTTTATTTCTTGTTAGTCCAATCAAAAACATCACCCACATCTTCTTATAGCTTTTGATCTTTTGATATTCTGGACTAACATCATAACCAGTGCTATGCACTTTCATGTTAGCTAAAGATAAATGAGAATGTGGTACCATAAATTTAAACTGAGTTGTAGCCTAACAATATAGGTCTTGGGTATATGATAGCTGTACTCCATCTGACCTTTCCCTGTTAGTTCATTTTTGTTAACCATTTGTAATCTGCCTCTGACAGGGAGAATTGCCAAATATTAAGTCATAAACAAATATATTAAAACTATAATTGTTTCTATTATTGCAGTAGGATCTAGCGATCTCAGTCAGGATCAGGGCTCCTTTGTGTTAGGTGATCTACAGATATTGTAGGACACAGTTCCTGTCCTCAAGAGCAGAGAATGAGCCCATGCTCCCTTCTGCTTCTACACATGGAGGGAACCAGTATCTACAAGAGAAACCAGTTTTACATCTGCAACATCTTCCTCTTTTCCTTTTCACCCAGCAGAAGCGCTTCCACTGGCTCTGGCTCGGAGGAGCTGGAGAAAGCCCTGACAACTGTAGCTATGAGGTTATTTTGGAGTTGGCTGGTCCCTTCATACTCTTTACTGCCTCAGCTCCACAGGTAAAAGTCGCGGAAGTAAATACTGGCTGATGCTCTATCAATGTACACTGTGTTCTTCTCCACACTAGGGGAAGTTTCACTTCCTGCAGCTGAGGAGTCTGTAAGATCATTTATGATCAGGGCAGGGAGATCTGCAAGCACAAGTTCTTCAGCAATCTTTCCATCCGGAGGCAAGTGGGAACTGCTGAAATGGGTGACAGAGGGAAGCTAAAAGGGATGTCCCTTTTGTGGATGTCTCTTGCCTCCATTGGGCACCCTGAGATTTGTGTAGTTCTCAGTAGTTTCACAGGCTGAGGAGGTGGAGCTTCTTATGGAGATGGTGGAAATCAACCCTCAGTGAAAAAGTAAGTGGAGAACTCTATGAGATGAAACTCATGCAGCAGTAGGGGATTGGGGAAGCCCTTAGTAGAAACACTGTAGCATATCATACAATATAAAACCCATGATGACATGCTTCACTGATTTAGATGCTCAATTTGAAATGTTTAAGGTATAGTCTACTCTAAAACTGAAGCACCCCAAAGTAGTGGCCATTGAAAACATTGGTTGGAAGGTATGTTTTAGTACTGTGAAATGATTGCTGTCAAATTTATATATATTTTTAATGAATGTAGAACATAACATCACAAGACATAATTATCAGTTCATAAGGCATAATTATCAAGAGCAAGGGATAATTTCAGCATTCATTCTACATAAAATCTGGAGATTTTATTGAACAGTTTGAGCTGTGGTATTGTTACATGTGGGTGAAATGTCTTGGAAGGAATTAACATTAGAGAATTCTGAGGGGGAATGTAGTACACTTATACGTTGCTGAGAGAGTATAATTAACAAACACAAATTTTGGCTTGATTACAGTAATTGCACATTTTCAGTTCTATAAGCATATTGAAAGAAAATATTCAGGACCTAATTTATTCTATGGGAGGAGTGGGGAAATGAACCATTAGATTGTAGTATTTTATTTCCAGTAGCATGATTTAAATTATTTTTCAGATTGTGGCAATCTAAAGTTGAATGTGACATGAACATAGTATTACATAAAGTGCATATAGTGCTTTGATCTATATGCTCCAACTAATGTACAACATTAACTAATATTCTCACATAAGATAAAACATACTGGTCCTGATTCTCTCTTGTAGTGAGGCAGTTGCTTTTGGGGAGCCATTTATGGCTCCCAGTTCTCATGGCAGATCTGTGCTGGCAGGCTCTAATTTACACCTGCTGGCTATGATCATACACCACCATGGGATTGCTCCAGTGCAGTGGTGATCCAGCTTTTCCCCTATCTGCTTCTCACTACCCCTTACACAGGAGAAGGGAGCAACTGGGATAGGAGCCATGTACACTGCTTCTGCACTCACTACAAGCTCCTCCCTCCCAAGAGAATTCTAAGCTGACTTGCTTTCTGGTTTCTTTTGCACCAAGTGGCATAAAGGGACCAAGATATGCAGTAGAGACTATCCCAATATATTTTTATCTGACATTTTCCTAAGGTTTTTCTGAATATTCCTTTCTAGGAGTATGCCAACCCTGCAGTAAGAGGTATGACTGCCACATTTGATCTAGCTAGCTCCAGTAACAATAGCAGTGAAGCTGTAGGAGCACAGGACGTACAACCCTGTCTGGGACCCTGGGTACTTTGGCTGTGCTACTGCAGTTTCACTACTACTGTTATTCGAGTACCTATAGCGAAGCTAGCTGGGGTATATCTACACCAGCTACAGTCACACCTCTGATTGCAGCTTAGACATACCCTAAATAATTTGGAAAGACGTCACTTGTAAAGCATGCTGAGGAGGACTATATTGTTTTGTCCCCATTGGGAGATAACTATCTCCTCAAAAATAGTTCCATAATGCTTTTAAAATGGAAATGATAATTGAAATAAATAAGCACACACCTCTATACTTTGCTTACTTGGTTGTACTCATGAAACATTTAGTGGACAGCTCTGTCATATAAACACCGCTTGTAGAGTAGACAAGCTGCATCTGTTTGTTAAAGAGATTGATTAATGTAGAAAATGAGCGTGCTCAGAGACCTGTGAGCAGGGAAAAAGCTGACTTGCTGTGGTTGCTATCTTGTTTGCTTAAAGAGAGACAGCTATTTTATATCTAACCTTGCACCCTTGCATGTGCTAGGTGTTCTGCTGTTTCTCCTGCAGCTCATATCAGTGGGGGGAGGAGAGGCTTGGAATCAGATGCCCCTAGAGAGAAAGGGATTCCCCCTCCCCCATGTGACATTTGGTGCTTGCACTATATGGCATTCAGTGGTGAAAGCCTGGATTTAAAAAGGAGGTATCTCATTTTAATAAGTACTTAAGGTATTGTAACCTTCCTGAACCTGTGTGGAGAGAACTGAGGCTGGCAGCCCAAAGGCTCAAGCTGTCGAAATGTCACTGAGAGACTCAGATTAGACTTGAGTTCTAGTCAACAGTGGGGGTGAGTGGGCCTGATGTCTTACCACAAGTGGGCAGTGGCTTGGTGTTCCAGCCTTTAGGAAGGAGATCAGGTTGACACAGCAGCACTTTCCATCTAGAGAAGCAGGAGGGTGATGGTGATAAGGGAGTGTGTGTGTGTGGGGGGGGAGCGGGGGGGGGGGTTGCCTATCCAGATAGATAGGTCCTTGAGACTGGAGAATCCCTCCTGGGAAGAGTTTTTATGATTAAAATGTGTTTCCTCTGGAGACCCACAGACATTCAAACAGGTTTAGACTAAAAGAGGTCATCCATGTTACCCTAGGAGGCTATTGCGATGCTGGCAGACCTAGGCCTCAACTGAGCACTGACCAGTATATAGCTGGAAACCAGCATGGCTCACCTGTGTGTTAGCACTGTTAAAATAGATGTTAAGTTTATAAGGATGTGTTTAGTGTTTAGAATTGTAGGATGCTGCATGTAGTAATCTCACTTATAACATCTGTACCCCCATGTTATAAGGTTATATTGAGTGTTTGCATTGTAATCCTCTGTAACTGTTGTTCCCCTAACAGGAAAGAAGCATTAAAATGCTGGCTTCTTACAGAAGGTATTATTAGGTCCTGCCCATCAAGAAAGCCCATTGAAACCAAATAAGCCATTTGAAACATCAAATAACAAAGACTTTGTTTATTGCATTCCTCTCCACCCTCCATGAAGAAGAGCCCTGCATGGGAACTCATCCCATCACCTTGAATTCTGGGAGGAAGGGGATAACAATCCCTGACAAGAAGAACCTGGATCTTTCTACTGCTTGGATTCTGAGGGGCAAAGATTTCTAAGCATAATCAATGAATCCCGAGTGCTTAGCCTTGGTTAGCCCTGAAAGACATATAGAGCTTGCATATTACAGCAGCTTCTTTCACCTTTTGGGACCTAAGACTGCAACTCATTTGTGTGTGAATGTTTACCTGGATTAACCTTGTAAATAACTCTTATTTCTTTCTCTTAGTTAATAAATCTTTAATTAGTTTATTCTAGTGTTGTCTTTGGTGTAAGATCTAAAGTGCAATTGACCTGGGGTAAGTGACTGGTCCTTTGGGACTGGGAGTAACCTGAATCTTGTTGTGATTTTTGGTGTTAGGGATCATGTATCACACAGGCAAGCTTGGCTAGGTGTCAAGACAGACCAAAGTTAGGCTGTTACAGTGCTTGAGGAGTTTACACTTGATTCGTGGTTGGTGAAATCTAAGTATAGAAGTCACAACCTGTTTGGGGTTATGCTCAAACAAGTGGGTTAGTCTCTAAGGTGCCACAAGTCCTCCTTTTCTTTTTACTGCTTGTAAGTTGTTCTTGGGTGAACCCACCATATGTTAGATACCTAAGAAGTTCAGAGAGCTGAAGTGCCTGTAGTGCTTCCCCTCAGTGTAAAGACTATGTTATTGCACTGGCTACAAGTACCTACCACTGCTTACGTGGGTTCAGTTCTATAAAAGGCAGATGGGAAACTGGGATGGATGGAGGTCTGTTACATTATTCTGAGTCTACACAAAACTGCTTTAAGACTTGGAAATGTAGATTAGGAAATTGATTTATTCTGTTAATAACCAGGGTGATTAAGTAATTTATTCAGTGAGTACGAAGCTGTGTACCAGGCGAAATGGCTGAGCCGCAGTAAACTGTGTAGCAATATAATGTATTACATTCAAGTTTGCATTGGAACACAATGAAAGGCACAAAGACACCGAAGGTGAGATTTTCATAGCTGCCGAAGGATATGGATGACTGGTTCTCCTTAAAGTTAACAGAGATTGCATATTCAAATCCCTCAAGCAGTTTTGAAAATCTAAGTCTCTGTGGAATGTCCAGTAGGTCTGTTAGGATCTCCACACCCCCAAGGTTCACGGTTCTCTGGGGTTGGTTTGGTTCAGGCCCACCTCTATATGCTATTTTTCTGGTGTGATGCTGTATGATTAGATATGACCGTTTATATCATTAATGTTCCACTGTTATACAATTACACAAATCTTGTACAAAGTATGTCATGAAAGGTGTCGATGGAAAAGTTAAGATTTGCTAAGTAAGATTATCATCTTTGTATCTAAAGTTATGAATATTGGCCATGGACTTGTATCTTACACATGTGTTGTATGGCAGGGTAACACCCACCAGATAAGATTTACATCAGGGCTAGACAGCTATGTGTTGATGGCCCATTAAGGACACCTCACTCTAACAATGGGCCATAGAAGAAACTCATCCAGCCCAGTAAGCCTTCCTGTGGACGCCTCAGCAAGAATATGAGCAGTGGTTGTCCCTGTGAGTCATCAAACCATGTAAGGACATGTGATATGCTTACATGACCCTTGACTCCATCTTGCGCCAGTAATTTTCCAGGCACCTGGACTGTGAGCTCTGTTTGAGACAGTAAATTTCCAGGCATATGGCAGAGGATATAAAAAACCTCTAAGATACCTCCATTTTGCCTCTTTCCTGCCCTGATTCTCTGGACTCTGAATTTACAACTAAAAGGAGCATTTTGAACTATGGACTGAGGACCTTCAAATCTTTTGGAAGTTACCAGACAGACTTTTACAAGCCAGCAGTCTATTCCATCTCTGTTACAAACCTGAGATAAGGACTTTGCAATTATTTGTATGTATATGATCTATTAACCATTATTAACTCTGTTCTTCTTTTCGTCCATTATTAAACCTTAGTTTTAGTTACTAAAGGATTGGCATCAGTGTGATTATTGGGTAAGATCTGATTTATATATTGACCTGGCAAAGTGGCTGATCTCTTGGGATTGAAAGGACCCTGTATCTGATGAAACTGGTTTTCACTAACCACTCATCATATAGTCCAGTGTCTGGGTGGTGAAACTAGGTCTGGAATGCCTAATGAGACTGCATTTTTGACTTCTTATTAACCAGTGTAGTAATATAGAAATATACTTTTGTTGCTGGTTTGGTATAATCTAATGATAGAAAAAACCGTTTGGTGTGAGTCTGCCCTATTTCTCAACAGTCTGTCCTGAATTTGACATCCTTAGCTGTGACCCACTGAGGCTCTTGATATCTGATTAATGTAATAAGACATAATGTAGAGTAATTATAATTATGGACCCATTCTTGCTTCTGCTGAAATCAGTGGCAAAACTCTCATTAACTTAAATGGGCTGGATTATGCCCCATGTCTGTAATCTTTCTAAAGCTAGGAATTCAGTTTTTGTTTTATATACTAGTCTCATTGTGTGTGTTTAAAATTGGACAAACAAAACAGGATCTATTTTGGTTTATTTTTAAATACAAAATTACTTTGCCCAGGCAGCCTTAATTTTTCCCATTTGTGTACATACATTAATACAATCTTTAGTTATTTGGTCACATACTACTTGTTCTACAGCAGCCTCACTCTATGCACAGGACAGATCACAAATGGCAAGGTAGAGGCTTCCAAGAAGTGAAAAAATATTATCTTGTGTTTTAGGCACTGGGCTATGACACAGGAGAACTGGGTTCTACATCCGTGGCTCTGGCACACAAGGGCAATGTTATCATACAGAACAAAGGGAAGAAATAAGGTTGCACAGGTAATTTTAGTTTTGGCATTTCCAGACTTTTGAGTGCTTGACTTTGTAGCCAGAGTAGGGCTGGCTGGATAATCAAAGAGTTGCAATTGACTCATTTGTCCTGCCGCCCCCTTGTCTGTTGTGCTCAGAGAAGGCTGCGTTCAGCCAAGTTTTTGGACCTCTGTATCCAAATCTGCAAATGTTACCATAGCTATACCCAGAGATGGTACAAGTATTTGCAAAGACATGATCAAACTAATATAATCCAGGTTTTTTTTATCTCTTTAAAGGACAAAATGCTCTTTTTCTTGATGTTAAAAAGCAAATTTAGAAGGTGAATTTGAGATGGATGGAAATGTGATAGCTTCTGATAATAAAATACTGTGGAAAATTGAAAGTGGACTGTTTGGGTTACGATCAGTGGAACTACAAATTAGAAGCTATTGAAGGATTATAATTAGATCAAAGAAAATGAATTTTGCTGGTAGTAGGAAAGATACAGGTCTGACTCTCCAGAGAAATTGGGAGTTAACAGGAAAATTGCCATCAAACTGTACCAGCACTTTTTTCTCTATAGGACTTGATGTTTGGCTGCACAGTTTATTGGATTGCAAGTCTGTACAGTTGGCTACTGTTATACCGGAAATCAGTGTTACCTACACAAACCAGAAGCAGCTTTATTAAAGCTACCTTGGCGGATGCACTCATTTGGCCCATGGCCATACCGTGTTGTTTTGTTGATTAAAGAAAACCATAGGTATTTATAAATGTAATCTACAAGTGCATTATTAAAATGTGTATATTCCTAATATGATACAGATTTCTTATTTTTGTGATGAACACTGGTAGCCAAAGGCTGCAGTGAAAAATTACACGACCAATTGAATGACTCATTTCTGCATGTTGGAAATGATACAACCAATAGTACATTTTAATGCACTAATATCTGATGGCCCCTGAGTGCTTTAAAACAAGATGGTTAAAAACAATTCACAGTGTAATCCCCCAAAATGGCAAATTGCCACCCGAGAAAGTAAAGAGCAAGAACAAGTTCCCTCTCAATATGACAACATACAGATCATTTCCTTTTCCATTTTGCAAAAATGAAATGACTTCTGATTTCCTGGAGCTGAAGAAGGTAGAAGATTTGGCATCATGGTAAGGGAACAGTTACAGGCCGTTATCCAGCAGTCTGATGCAATCTGCAAATTTGTAGAGTCTCAATCCTTGTGTCCCTACTGCAGTACCTTGCAGCAGGCTTATATCAGGGGCAGTATATGTCTCAACCAGTGCACCAGCCCAACAACGGCTTAGGGTGGTGGAGCCTTAGACCTTCCCCTGTGCCATCCACCTGCATGGTTGGGGGAAGTAACAGCTCTGTAGATCCTTTCATGCTGCAACCCATGGTAAAGGTAGCCTTATGTTTTCTGCCTTATGCCCTTATTGAGGCATGGAGTGAGGATCTGTGCCAAATATTATTTCAGCATGTATTTTGTATTTAATTTCCATATCCATACCTATATTATATATATAGGTAAAAAAATAAAAGCATGTGTTGGCACACAAGTGCCCAACTCTCTGGTCCTATTGAAATCAACAGAAACTATACCATTAACTTCAAAGGGAGCAGTTAGGCCAACGCTGAGCCTCACACAAAAACTTCTATGAAAATTTCTGAAGCACAGATTACTTTTTGCTGTAACTTTTTTTTCCCTTAAGAGACAATTTAATATTTCTGTGGAAAATTTCTATTGATGAAAACACTCTCTAATTACAGATTTATTTTTTCAGTCCATTGTATGGTCTGTCATGAGGTTACTACGAATGTTCAGATGAAAAATCTCTCTGATGAAAATGAGTATGCGGTTAGGTTAGTAAATATTCAGAATTTTTCTGTTTATGCATATGCTGTTTAAATCTTTTACAGGAAGACTGTAGAAGAAGGTTGGACATGGCTATTTAACCAAAAGATAAGGCTGCCCACCTTATTTGGGCATCTCAGGAAAATACTCAAGCAATTTTTAAATGTCCTGTATGCCCAATAGGTCAAAACACTACCCTTTCTGAGCCAGCGATATTAGGTATTTATTACCCACCAATCATTGCTGAAAAAAATCTCTGTGTATTTGCACAGCGGCTTTTTGCTTGTTTTTATGAATTGATTTTAGGGCAAGTTTAGACGTATACTGGAGTTCTGTAAGCTTAAAAAATGCAAGGGACAACCCCTTCTTTGCAAAGAGAATCAATGGGATTTGAGGTTGTTAGTGAACTGCTTACCATTTTCCTCACAGTTTTACATTGTTTTCTGTGAAATGCAAATATGAATGTTAGTGCCTTAATTAGAGCAGAAATAAGTAGGAATGTTTTTAATGGATATGGATATTGAGGCTTCATAAAATCCAACAGAACAGCTGCTATAAAGTGATTTGCCAAAGTACCTATGTTTAATTTGTACAGTTGGTGCACTGTAGTTTGCCAAGCCATCAACAAGACAGACACTTATTCCAATTATATGGTCTTATTTGCTGCAGTAATCAGTTTGTGGTCGAAAAGCCACAATGTAAATTGAAAGCAAAGTACTGTAACTAACTGACTTAAAAACTGTAGTTCGCTCTGTTTAAGCTTTGCATCAACATGTATTTAATGTTATGTCAGATTATGATGGCACCATAAAAGATAATGACACAAAATATTAGCACTTTGCTTGATTACGATGAAATTTTAAAAAATTCCAAGACACTTATTTTTGGGTTCAATGCTACAACCGTCATATAAATCAAAATGGTGATGGTCCACCAAACTCATGCATACTTAAAACATTGTGCCTTTCTTATCCAGATTGATGGTTTGGGGCACAAACAGATCAATGCATTTCACAAAAGGCTCTGTATCTTAATGGAACTAAGAAGGACCTACAAATACTTCAGATAATTAGTTTTAGGTTAATGAGAAAAAGGTGGAATATGGTTAACAATTATCTATGCTATTTCATGTGAACACCTGAAGGACATCAGGCAGTGTTCTATTGCCATTCTGCTAAAATAGCTAAACTGATTAGTTTATTTTAAAGGGAGGCAGTGTTGCCTAATGGATAGAACATTGGATGGGGGCCCAGGGCACCTGAATTCTACATGTGGCCTGTGGGTGACCTGGGGCAAGTCACTTCCCCTCTGTGCCTCAATTTCCCCATCTGTAAAATGTGGATAATGATACTGACCTCCTTTGTAATGCACCTTGAAAACCTATTGATGCAAAGCATTATATAAGAGCTTAATATTAACTTTTGAAAGAATTATGATTAGAGCTGTGTGAATAACTGTTATTTCAGTTCACTGGTAGTTCCAACAACTGGGGGGTGGGAAATGTTTCAAGTTGACTCAAAATAAATTTTGACTTAGTGATTTCTAATACACCAATATTAATGGTGGTAAAGTCACACAAAATATACAATGGCAATTAGAAGAGAGGAAGTCACACAGTTCATTCATGTATTTGGCAGAAAGTTTTGATTTCCTGTGAAGCAGATGTAATAGAATACATTGATTTATTTCTACATTAAAATATGAGGTATTTTAATGCCTATGAACATTATAAATATCTCTATAAAACACACTAAGAAAATTAAAAATCTATATTAAAATACCTAAATGTAAAAACAAATCTTTATACGAAAGAAAGGAAGCTTTGGACAGATATATTTGCATAAAATAGTTATATTAATTTCTTAATGTCAGAGGAAGCTGGGCAAGTTTTTGTTTAGCTCTGGTTAATATTCTGTGAACATCTGTCTCCAAATTCAAAATAGACATCAAGGCTTTCAAAGGAACATTTCCACCATCACTGATAGAGGAGATGAGGCTAGAGTTTCAGGAGAGCTCAACTGCAGTTTAGGCTTCTGTCTAACTATGGGACAGATTTTTAAAAGTTCTCAGCCCCTAGCACAAAGGTGGGCAAACTACGGCCCGTGGGCCACATCCGGCCCACGGGACTCTCCTACCCGGCCCCTGAGCTCCCAGCCAGGGAGGCGGTGCCCAGCTCCTCCCCTGCCGTTCCCCCTCCCCTGCAGCCTCAGCGCGCCACACCACCAGCGTGGGAGGGGGCTGCACTGCGGGGGCAGGGGAGAGCAGGCAGGTGGTGCGGGTGGCGGGAGTGCAGGTGGAGGACTCAGGAGGAGCACCAGGCAGCCACTCAGCTGGCCGGAGAGAAGCGGCGCTTTGAAGGGGAAACGGTCACTTCTCTCCGGCTGCGGGACTGCCCCTGCTCTTCCTGAGTCCTCTGCCCATGTTTGCAGGGCCACATTTCAAAAGGGACTTTTGAGGGGGGGTTAGATAAGGAGTGGGGTTCCGGGGGGGGGCGGTTGGGGCAGCGGGTCCCAGAAGGGGGCAGTCAAGGGACAAGGAGTGCGGGGAAGGAGTTGGATCGGTCAGGGGTTCTGAGGGGGGCAGTAAGGGGGTTGGAAGTGGGAGGGGGTGGATAGGGTTAGGGTTTGGGGAGGCACAACCTTCCCTACCCGGCCCTCCATACAGTTTTGGAACCCCAATGTGGCCCTCTGACCAAAAAGTTTGCCCACCCCTGACCTAGCAGCTCCCATTTTAAAAACAGGCCAGATTTTCAAAGGCACTCATCACCCAGCACACTGAGTTCTCCTGAAAAATGTTGTCCAACCTATGGGTGCTGAAACCCTCCTGAAAATTCTGGGCTTACTTGCTCCAGTGTCCGTTTGCTACATGGCTGATATATTTCCTGACAAGATGCACTGGGAAGCCCAGGAGGAGAGGAAACCATAATGGATTTAATCAGTGTTTTCACCCATCCAATACTGTGATGCTGTGGGAGCTGGAGAAGCCCTCAATGTAACAGATATAGCCTTGATGCCTAAGTTATGGCAGCCTCCTGGGACTGCCTTATTGTCTGCAATGCTGCCCAGGATCTCTGCAGCACTACATGCTCCTTCCCACCTATAGCTCTGCCCCTGGAATGCACCCTATGCAGGGCTTGAGAGGGAGTCCTTAGATCACAGCCTTACAGCTGTCTTTTGCATTGCCTGTGCCAGGGTAATCCTCCCCTGCTGTCAGATATGCTGTCCAGCCTTTAACATAATATAGTATAAAAGAGACAGAATGGAGGTGATAATCTTACCCCAGTCTTTGCTGCTTTCTTAATATAACCAGGTTCTCTCTGCACATCCATGTTAGTATCATGGCTCACTGTCTCTTTTTCAATATTTGGGGACTATGCCAATAGAAGTAAGAAAGTGATAAGGTATAAGAAGATCTCTTCTTTCAGTCCATTATTTCTTAACTCATATTAAAATGGTTCTTTTTGACACTCTCTCCATCACCTTACACACCTCAACTTATCTTGGCTCATTACTCTCTCAAGTATTGTCATCACACTTGACTCTGCAGTTTTCTTTGCTCTCTCATTCACTCCTTTTCTGACTTTCCCATCCCCAAACCCTTTGATAACTGCCACTTTCACTGTTCTGGATCAGCTTGCTCTACCAGAATCTACACTCTCTCAAACCCATGTTCCCTGGCACACCCTGCAGATATAGACTTTCAATTTCATAAGTTGGTATCTCAAAATACAAGGATGCTTATTCTATTTATGGCTCGACTATGAGAACTGGAAATCTTCATAGATGGTTTTGCCTAGCATGTTGTTACATATTTTAAAAAATGATAATGCCCTCTTGGCATTTTGTGTCCTGCGGTTTATGTTTGTGATGTTCTCCACACTGTGACAGGGCAAGGCCAGATGGCTATAGAAAAGTAGTGGGAGGTAGATATATTAGCTCCAGGCTAAACAAATCCCTGGTACCAGGTTAAGTGAAATGGAAGCTGCTCCAGGTCAATTAAGACACCGGGGCCAATTAAGAACTTTCCAGAAGGCAGGGAGAATGCTAGGTTGATTGGGACACCTGAAGCCAATCAGGGGCTGGCTGAAACTAGTTAAAAGCCTCCCAGTCAGTCAGGTGGGTGTGCATGTCAGGAGCTGTGTTAGGAAGTTGTGCTGTTGGAGAGACTGAGTAGTACACACCATATCAGGCACAAGGAAGGAGGCCCTGAGGTAAGGGTGAAGTGGAGCTTGAGGAAGTGAGGGCTGCTGTGGGGGAATTAGCCCAGGGAACTGTGCATGTCATGTTTCTAAAAGGTCAGCTACCATAGCTGATACTATTAGGGTCCCTGGGCTGGAGCCTGGAGTAGATGGTGGGCCTGGGCTCCCCCCTGACCTTTGCCCCCTGATTAATCACTGAGACTGGGAGACAACAGAGACTGTGCAAGGAAGGATAACTTCTCCTCACCTCCCTTGCTGGCTTATGATGAAAATGGCTCAGTACACTGTGACCCTTGTCTCTAGAGAAAGAAGGGTTACGTGGAGGGTCACAGTGAGCCTCTGAGGCTAGCGAAATCTGCCAGAAAACGTGTGACCCACGGAGGCAAGGACAGAGCTTTGTCACAACGCAGAAAGAAAGCAGACATTCAGGAAGAACAAAGCATGTTCTATGTACAAGCACCAGTGGCTGTATTCTCTGACAGTATGCGCTGTCTCTGAGAACAAAATGACTGCTGAAATCTCCATAGATGGAGAGTGCTTAGAAATGCAAATGTGCATTTTCAGCAAGCCAAAAGCTTTACTGTTTCACTCCTACATCACTTCAAATCCTGAGCCCAAACTTCTGTCCGCCAATTCTTGCTCCTTCAACAACTCCCTCTCTATTCTTGGACCTCTTTCCCCAATAGAAACAATGGCTTATAGGAATATTCACGTATAGCTCACATCACATCTGAAATCACATTGTTTGAGTCCAATTATCTTTCACAATTATCAGCCCAGGTGTGGAAAAAGCTCCTGAAGCTGGGCTGATGCTGATCACACAGCGCTCTCCCGTCTCCTCCCACACATGCACATACACACCTTGTTTGGTCAGAACCTGTAGTTTATGACCTTCAGAACACTCTACAAGAATAATCTGTTTACAGGGGAGCCATAAGGGAGGCAAGGATGACAAGGATGAAGATGTTTTCTCAGTGTGGTAGACTTTTGTAAAAGCTTTGTTTCTGAATAATGCTTTTGTTGTTTTAAGCTGTGTAATATGCCTAGGGGACAGTAATTGCATACAAGTAAATAAATAACTAAGTAGTTCGTTTAAGGCCCCAGTGTCTATAATGTGATTGCCACACATGGGATTTCATTTTGAAATAGGTGAAAAATTGTACTTCTGCTGAATTCTGTCTTTTTCTTTTCTTTCTATCTTTCACACCAAATTTATGGAAAATATGAATAATTTTGTGTTTTCTCACAAATTGCCTCACAAATTTCTCACAAATTGCCTCATTGAAGTCAATGGCAATGGTCAATGACCTCAGTGGGGCCAGAACTTCACCCTATGTGCTATTATTGCTGGGCCATTGAAGGGAGTACATACAATTTTGTTATTCTTCATAAATAATAGTGAGCCAGATTCTCAGCTGGTGTAAATCAGCTTAGTGTCATTGAATTTGGAGGAGCTATGCAATTAAGACCAGTTGAGGATCTAGCTCAATGTTTTTAATTTCTCGGTGGCTGACCTGTACACTGGAAAAAATATATTTAGAATCCTAGGGAAATTTCTTGCCACTTTCTAATTTATAATTTTGAAGCAAGTCAAATCTTAGACCTCAACCACCTGGCAATGTCAGTTTAAATAACTCCTATACTGTTTCTGCTACTGCAGGCGTATGAATATGAGGGATAATTATTATAAACTAATGGTCTGATTTCTAAAAAGACCTCAATGTGGAATGACTACTACTCTGAACCACAATCATATAATACAAGATGACACGTCTTGTAGGCAAATTTAGTTTTCTATATTGCTGTTTTTATCTGCCATCATGGAAATCCTTTTATTTAAAAAAACAAAACAAAATACCCCTTAAAAATGCAAAAATCTCAGTACTTCAGTTTCAATGATCAGTGATAGTCTTACCTATATTTACAAATAAATTTGTATGCCAAAGTGCATGCAATAAATAAAACTGCCTTTTCAAGCATGTAAAGTTGTGTGCCACAGATGACAGTCTGATATTATTTGATTCAGAAAAATTGCTTTATCTACCTTTACTGAAAGAACTTCAATTATAGTACAATGACAGCAGCCTAATGAACATGTTAGCATACTGGTAACCAAAGCATCATGAATAATAAGTGATAACTTTTTTTCTTTCTTGTTTTAGTGGATTTATTGTGCTATTTAGGTATAAGAGAATCAAAAGCCTGGCATACAGTTCTTCAGACTGTGATCTATTTCATTAGACTTCACAAGGTAAACAGAGTCAGGACTGGTCAATTAAGAAAAATCATAGCATTATAGAAAGTGGTGTTGGTAATTCAGTACATTTCTTTCTCTTCCGCAAGAGTCAGTGATGAACTAATAACCCAGTTCAGTGTTAGGTGCTTATGAAATGGTAAAAATAAAGCCCAATGTGTTCATAAAAGATCATAGTGAACTTTCCACAAGATTAGAATGTTAGCCTTGGAGTTCTGGAAACAAACTCTAATTTGTGTAATTGCATTTATATAATTGCCTTTGAAATTTCAGTTGCTTATGTATTTTTCTTTACTTCCTTCACTACTGTGCATTATGAACAATTGACACATTTTTCCACAGAATGGGCTGCATTTTGATGAAGGTAGGAGTGAATTCTCTGTTTGTAACATGCTTGGTGTTTTTTCCAGAATAAAAAGATATTAACTTAACCATATTTTATATATTCCATAATTTTATATAATACTATAATAGTATTTTGCCCCAAGCTCATTGTATTTCAATGCATAAATGTCTGACTTTGAAATACATTATCAAGCAACTGAAAATTCTGTCTCAATACAGTTGTGTGAATGCCTCTTTATTATTATTATTTTTTTTAAAAAGATACTTGAACAGATTGTTTGTCATTTGTGTATAGTTTGTCGAATCAATGTCTGTAAGAACAGCAGGCAGGAGGAATCATGTATTTTATTAAGTACTTTGCTTTTTAAAGCATTTTTCAAAAATAGGCAAAAAATGCAATAAGCAGGAATTAGATCAATTAAATCAGCAAATATCAAGGCATGGGTATTGGTGTGTCTATTGATAACAAAGCATTTAATATAAACAATACGGAATTCTAACATATCTCCAGTTTATTCAGAATGCTTGAAAGAATATTCATACACAGACTGGATGGAAAAAATAGATTTACATCAGCAACGAAATGGGGAAACATCCACTAAAATTTGGTGTCATATGGATGTGTTAATATGGTTGTATCTCTATTGTTGTGACTTTTTGTGAACATTTCTAAATCACACAGGCCTTTTATTATTTCAAGTGTAAGTGATGGCTGATGTTACTCAGTGCTTGAATGGTGGTAGTGGTGGGGAATTGTGACTAGTTAACTGACATGATAAAGTCCATACTCAATACAGAGCAGAATAAAATTAAAGAATTGTTAGAAAATATGAGCCCTACTCTTCAAAGGCAGACAATGAAGTGGAGTTTCATTGATGCTTCCAATCAGTGCATGCAAAAGCATGATATTGGGCTAGCACTAAGAACAGAAGGAATGGAGGATGCTTATTTGAAAGTAAAATGGCAATGGATGTATATGTAGGGGCATTGCCAGCAGATCGAGGGACGTGATCGTTCCCCTCGATTCGACATTGGTGAGGCCTCATTTGGAGTACTGTGTCCAGTTTTGGGCCCCACACTACAAGAAGGGTGTGGAAAAATTGGAAAGAGTCCAGCGGAGGGCAACAAAAATGATTAGGGGACTGGAACACATGACTTATGAGGAGAGGCTGAGGGAACTGGGATTGTTTAATCTGCGGAAGAGAAGAATGAGGGTGGATTTGATAGCTGCTTTCAATTACCTGAAAGGGGGTTCCAAAGAGGATGGATCTAGACTGTTCTCAGTGGTAGCTGATGACAGAACAAGGAGTAATGGTCTCAAGTTGCAGTGGGGGAGGTTTAGGTTGGATATTAGGAAAAACTTTTTCACTAGGAGGGTGGTGAAACACTGGAATGCATTACCTAGGGAGGTGGTGGAATCTCCTTCCTTAGAAGTTTTTAAGGTCAGGCTTGACAAAGCCCTGGCTGGGATGATTTAGTTGGGGATTGGTCCTGCTTTGAGCAGGGGGTTGGACTAGATGACCTCCTGAGGTCCCTTCCAACCCTGATATTCTATGAAAATGAAAAGGTGGGCTTAGGAGATATATAGTGTAGGTGATATCCTCATCTCCACGCTGTCCCCTTTCCACTAGGCGAAATGGCCAAGGTGGTATAAGGAGGTGCGGTGGGGGGGTTCGAAAAGCCCTGTATTCAGCTGGGGGGAGGATACTCCTGGGCAGGAACTGCAGACACAGTTGTAAGGCTGCCTTCCAAGTACCCCCTCACAAGTCCTACTATGGAGTGGGTCCTGGTGGCAGGACTGAGCTGCATAGGGCATTTCTGGGCTGTGGCTGTGGCATGCAGAGCTGTGGAGATTGTAGGCAGTGCTGTGGCCCGTAGGGCAGCCCATGGAGACAGCCATAATTTGGACAGCTCCTCTAATTTGTCTCAGTTGTGCTTAAATCTACCTTCGCTGTCCCTCCATCTGGGATGTAAATTTTCTGCCACACCTCTTAGAGATGCATGATAGAATATCACCCTCCATGCAAATGCTTTCTAAAGGACTAGCTGGCCTTATTCACATTAGAGCCTTAAGGATGTCTACATCCTTAACTAAGATGCTGGTAAATGTGTTTATAGACAAAAGTATGCCATGTTTAACACCGTGTCAGCTGGCTGTGGTTCACCTTAGGGTGGAGCATCTGTGATTTGAGATTAAACACAACGTGCCTTATCTACATTGAGTGTTAAATCATGTTTAACATTGTGGTAATTAAATTGTCCTGACACAATGTAATTTCTCAGTGTAGACAAGCCCTTGGAAAAGTATCTGTTGCTTCTTTTTAGCATATGAGCAACATGCCTCAGGTGGCATGTGATCAGGAATAATCACCGAATTTGGTCCGCTGGTTGGATCATTAGTTTCCCTGGCCAGGTTCTGATGGGGCGTGCAATGTGAACGCTGACCCACGTCTCCCCTATCTGTTGCTGACAACAGGCATTAGCAATGAGAGCGAGTGCTGAATGTTGTTTATCTGCAGAGGATAATCAAGGACAAATCATGCCCAACATTGTTTCAGAAAGTTGTTAAAACCTGACAAATGTGCACTGATAACAGGTGCTAGGAAATAATTGCACACAGAACCCCCTCCAAGAGTTAGCAAGATGGTGATTTTTGTTGTGGACCAATATAGCAGGGTTTCACAGGCACTTACCGATGCAGTAATCAGCTGTTGTGTTCTCATTTCTCCAGCACTCAGGTGACTGCTTCCTGCTTCCCTGGATCAGACCATGTGAAAAGGACATATGTGTTCCTTTAAAGTGTGGCTATGGTTATAAAAGTGACTATGAAAAATGGTATATATTCTTATTTAGTCCTGTGTGCATTCTTAGTCATCTGGACTTACTTTATTGACTAAAACAACTTTTCCCCTACATTTTACCCTATTAGCTCTTGAGAGCCAATAGAGCTGTGACAGCATAATCTGAATTATTTTCTAGCTGACACATCAACATCAAAATGACTTTGACAAATTAGAGTCCTGCTGAAAAGGATCTGGGGTATTTTAGTGGGTCACAAACTAAATATGAATCAACAGTGTGATGCAGTTTTTAAAAGGCTAATATCTTTCTGGGGTATATTAACAGGAAAGTCATATGTAAGACAGAGGAGGTAATTATCCCACTCTACTTGGCACTGGTGAGGCCTCAGTTGGAGCACTGTGTTCAGTTCTGGACTTTAGGAAAGATGTGGACAGATTGGAGAGAGTCCAGAGGAGATCAAAGAATGATAAAAGAAAAGATTTAGAGAACCTGACCTATGAGGAAAAGTCAGGGGTGAAAGTAAGTCTAGGGACTTACCGGTACGGGGCTGGGCTGGGGCTGGCTCTGGTCCCTGGCAGGGGTGGGGCTGCGGGGGGGGGGGGAGGTTCAGAGCCAGCCCTGGCCCACACTGTACCGGTAAGTGCCTCCTTCCCCCTTCCCGCCTCCCCCCGCCGGGGTAACAGTGGCAGCCGGGGGCTCTGGCAGCCATTTAAAGGGCGCAGGGCAGTAGCAGCGGCCTGAACCCTGGGCCTTTTAAATCATCCCTGGAGCCCCACTGCCACTTCTCCAGCTAACTATCAAGTATCTTTAATGCTGGAGCTGATGATGCAAAAGCCATTTGGATTAAATTCTTATTCTGTAACCTGTTGCTGTTTTGGAAACACTATATTAGATTGTTAGACCAATTCTCAGCTGGTGTAAATCAGCATAATAATTCCATAGACGACAATGGAGATTCACTGATTTACAGTGTCTGAGAATTTGGACCATGCCCACAGATTATGACTTTGAAAACTTCACTCCAGCTAGAAGGAAATGTTTTTCATTCAAGGCAGTTCTTTGGGGGTAAATTTGGTATTTGTTTGGATTGGTATGTGTAGGATTGACAGCCTAGAGACAAAAGTACAGAGCAGGTACACAACGAGCATTAGTAGCACAAGCTTCCCCATGCAAACTAACCAGGGTGTCTCTGTTTACTTGATAGTTAGCTTTACTTTGAGAAAGTCTAATCCAAGCTGTGAGTCTGAATGACTGAGCACCAGATGGAAAACTTTAGTGTGAATGTTGAGGCACACTCGAGGGGACCAGTTTTTCCAAGGTAAACAAGCCCTTAGATTTGTCCTTAGTCCATGGTTCCTCCTGCTCAAAGTTGATGTACAGTGGAAGGAGTATTGCACTGCAGCAGTGTGAGTTGTGTTTTGTTCTGTGGATGATCTGTCCCATCAGTGTCTGACAATCCAACACTTTTCATAAGAACTAAATTCATTATAATCCTGAAATTTTCTAAGAGACCAAAATACTGATTTCCCCCACCCTAATTAAAATGGAAAATGTTAAATTCAGACTCCACGGTACTAACTGAGGGAAAAACAGGATGCTGTAGCCTGTCATCTCATTAAGTTATTTTATTTAGCAGCTGTGTGCCATATTAAATAACATATTATAAAATGTGTGGCTATAGAGAATTTCAATAGACTTGACATCTAGATAAGAGAAAAGATGATAAAAATATTGGAGTCTTTTATAACACAGCCCTTTGTAACAAGGGAGCACTGAACGTAAAATGACTTTCACCAATAACTGTCTGTTGGTTCGTTAAAGCAATACAGTCAACACTCAGTAGGCTTAAACTAGCAGTTATGGGATTTGTATCTTTACTAAATGCAAAATTCAATTCAATTTTCAGTTGTTTAAAATTTAAAATATAAACTTTAGTATGTAATAAAAATTGCACTGCTGCTACTCATTATTAGCCTGGAAAAAATTCTATGTAATTCAATAGAATACACAGGTATTGATACTATTCTGGGGTTTAATACACACAGGACTTTGTGTTTTAATAAATAAACCATAAAAAAGCTGCAGCATTAAACCAATTAAGCCAATCCAATTATGTAAATATAGGAGCTGTACTTACAGTAAATGAAAACTTTGAAACGTGTCTCTTAGGTTTCAAATGTAAAGATTATTCTGACTTGCATAGAATTATAGGTATACACAGTCAGAGCCTTGTCCAACCAGATACTCACTCTCTTTTTCCACGGTCTGATATATATTTATTTGTTTCCTTGGACCTTAGAGGTCCCAACAAAGCTTGGGGCACCATTGTACTTTGCACACTGTATACGTAAATATTAAGAGACAGTCTCTGCCTTGGAGAGTTTACAGTCTAAATACACGAGATAAAGGTGTCAGGGAAAGTGAAAGCAAAGACCTTTGAAGAGATTTGTCCAAAGTCACATAATAGATTAACAGAGCCAGAAAGAGAAACAAAGCCAGAATTTTTCTGATTCCCAGCTCATTGCCATGCTCACTATTTCATAATGTCTGTTGATGTATTTATTTCACACACACTTATTTAAGTAACTATATGGAAATATAGTGGGGGAGGTTTAGATTGGATATTAGGAAAAACTTTTTCACTAAGAGGGTGGTGAAACACTGGAATGCGTTACCTAGGGAGGTGGTAGAATCTCCTTCCTTAGAGGTTTTTAAGGTCAGGCTTGACAAAACCCTGGCTGGGATGATTTAACTGGGAATTGGTCCTGCTTCGAGCAGGTCCTTCTGGGGTCCCTTCCAACCCTGATATTCTATGATTCTATGATTAAATTACACAGAATTTGATTGGTACATAAGAAATAAGGCAAATTGATTCTTGATTCAGTCCTAAATAGAGCACAGGATCTGGTCCAAAAGGTGAATACAGTAACTCCTCACTTAACGTTGTAGTTATGTTCCTGAAAAATGCAACTTTAAGTGAAATGATGTTAAGCAAATCCAATTTCCCCATAAGAATTAATGTAAATTGGGGGGTGGGGGGGCAGTTCACCAGACAAAAAACTATATTATATTAAATTGTTTGTTTAAAACGTATACTCTGTGTGTGTGCGTGTGTGTGTGTGTGTTTGTGTTTGTGTGTGTATATATATAATACACACACACACACACACACACAAACAATATACGTTTTAAACAAACAATGTAATACTGTACACAGCAATGATGATTGTGAAGCTTGGTTGAGGTTGTGGAATCAGAGGGTGGGATAATTTCCCAGGGAATGCCTTACTGCTAAATGATGAACTAGCATTCGGCTGAGCCCTTAAGGGTTAACACTTTGTTGAGACATGTAGCCTCACACTCTACATGGCAGCACGAATGGAGGGAGGGGAGACGGTATGGCAGACAGAGACACACGTTCTGTCTGTGGGAGAGAGTGATGCGCATTGCCCCTTTAAGTACGCTGACACCACTCTTAAGTACATTGCTTTTTAAGTATATCAGGAAGTTGAGACAGCAGCTGCCTCCTGAGCCCTGCCATGTCCCCACCCTGCTCTATATGGAGAAGGGGTAAGCGGGGGGCAGGAGCAGGGGGGAGGGGGACACCCTAACATTAGCCCCCCTTTTCCTCCCCCCCCCGCACAGCAACCAGGAGGCTCCCGGGAGCAGCTCCAAGGCAGAGGGCAGGAGCAGCACATGGCAGTGGGGGGGCGGGACAGCTGAATTGCTGGCAGTTGATAGCCTGCTGGGCAGCTGCGCACAGGGAACATAGGGGAGCGGGGAGCTGATAGGGGGATTGCCGGTTCACCCTGGTTCCAAGCCCCCACCAGCTAACTCCAATGGGCTGCTCTTACTGCAAGCAGTGGACAAAGCAGGCAGCTGCCAAACGACACTATAAGGGAGCATTGCGCAACTTTAAATGAGCATGTTTCCTAATTGATCAGCAATGTAACAATGAAACAACATTAACCGGGATGACTTTAAGTGAGATATAGCTGAACCGCTTGGTAATAGTGACCATAACATAATAAAATTTAACATCCCTGGGGGGAGGCAAACACAAAACCAGCCCACCACAGTAGCATTTAATTTCAGAAAGGGGAATTACACAAAAATGAGGAAGTTATTTAAACAGAAATTAAAAGGTACAGTACCAAACGTGAAAATCCCTGTAAGATGCATGGAAACTTTTTAAAGACACCATAATAGAGGCTCAATTTAAACATATACCCCAAATTAAAACACATAGTAAGAGGACCAAAAAAAGTGTCACCATGGCTAAACAACAAAGTAAAAGAAGCAGTTAGACCAGGGGTGGGCAAACTACAGTCCCTGGTCCAGATCCGGCCCCTTGGAGCTTGGATCTGGCCAGCGGGATTGCCACCGCCGTGGGCTCTGCGCTGCTCTGGGAAGCGGCCACACCACGTCCCTGCAGCCCCTGGGGGTGGGAATGAGGGTGGGGGGGCAGAGAGCTCCGCACGCTGCTCTTGTTTGTGGGTACCTCCGCCAAAGCTCCCATTGGCCAGGAACGGGGTACCATGGCCAATGAGAGCTTCGGGGGAGGTACCCACAGGCGAGGGAAACATGTGGAACCCTTTGCGCCCCACTCCCACCCCCAAGGATCACAGGGACGTGGTGCCAGCCACTTCCCAGAGTGGCGTGGGCCAGGACCAGGGCAGGCAGGCAGCCTGCCCTGGCCCCGTTGCACGCCGCTGCCACCCCGGAGCCCGAACCCCTCCTGCACTCCGCACCCCAACTCCCTGCCCTGAGCCCCCTGCCTCATCCTGCACCCCAACCCCCTGCCCTGAGCCTCCTCCTGCACCTCAACCCCCTGACCTGATCCCCCTCCTTCATTCCACACCACTCCTGCACCCTAACCCCCTTCCCTGAGCCCCCTCATACACCCCGCACCCCTCCTCTGTCCCAACATCTTGCCCTGAGCCCCTTCCTGCATACCACCACCCCCACCCTGCAATCCGCCCCCACCCCCCAACCCTCTGCCCCGGCCCTGCAGCAATTCCCCACTCAGATGTGGCCCTTGGGCCAAAAAGTTTGCCAACCCCTGAGTTAGAGGCACAAAGGCATCCTGTAAAAAGTGGAAGTTAAATCCTATTGACACAAATAGAAAGGAGCATAAACTCTGGCAAGTGAAGGTAAAAATGTAAGTTGGAAGGGCAGAAAAGAATCTGAAGAACAGCTAGCCAAAGACTCAATGTAACAGCAATTTTTGTTGAGTACATCAGAAGCAGGAAGCAACAGGGGATGGATCACTTGATGATTACCTGTTCTGTTCATTCCTTCTGAATCACCTGGCATTGGCCACTGTTGGAAGACAAGATACTGGGTTAATTGGACCATTGGTCTGATCCAGTTTGGCTGTTCTTATGTTCAACTGAAAGTTGGGAGGATTGGAAAAAACCCTAAAAACACATACTTGTGCATTTCAAGAGATGCTTCTTGTGTCTTCCACCTCTCAGAGTATGCTCAGTCAGTCAGGGTTTGACGAAGACTGCAACTTTGTCACGGAGGTAATGGATTCTGTGACTTTCCAGGACCTCCACGATTTCTGCAGCGGCCACACTGGGCTGCTGCTGGGCAGTCATGGGCCACTGCACCCTGCCGCCCCCCACAGCAACAGGAGTTTGTGTGTGAGAGGGGGCTCGGGACAGGGGATTGGGTGAGGGGTCTGGGTGATGCTTACGTCAGGGAGGGAGGCGGGGCTCCCCTGAAGTGGCGACATGTCCCTCCTTTAGCTCCTAGGCGAAGGTGGGGCCAGGCGGCTCTGCATGCTGCCTCTGCCCATAGGTGCCACCCCCCGGCGGCTTCCATTAGCCATGGTTGTTGGGCTGCTCCCCCCAGAGCACGTACGGCGACCCCTGGGCCACTCACATGATCACCCAAGATTTAGGGGTATATAGTCATGAACAGTCACAGGAGATGAATTTTTGTTTACTGCCCGTAACCTGTCCACTTTAATAAAAATACCCGTGACTAAAACGTAACCTTACTTATGACCCCATGTGCCCTAGAGCAGTAGCTATCCTTCTAGCATGATGACATAAAACAACCTTTCAAAAGTTTAGGAAATAAGTTCCCAATTAAACATATACTAAACAATAAAGGTTCAATTCTGTTTTTAGATACACACATGTAATCCCGTGGAACTGATAGTAATGGGGGGAATTACAGAATGCCATGATATTCTAGGTCATTGCCTGCCACAAACACACAACAAGGACCTGATTCTGTAAGAACTCCATAAGTGAAATACTCTCCTGTACACAGAGTCATTGTATGGCCTATGTATCACTAAGCTTCAAGTGAGATTTATGGTGGCCCTTTCCATAGGGTGAGAATTTCATCCCATTTGGGGAGCCATGTGCATTGAGGTGATGCAGAGTCAAGCTCAGACTCTAGGGATATTCTCTCATTGGGGAGAAGGGTTCTGATTTTTCCAGCTTTATCACTCACATTAAATGAAGTTTCTCTCACCTCATAGAGCTGCAGATGGCTTCACCTCAGCTGACATTGGGCAGGCTCAGTCAGTCAGGGGTACAAGAAGTATAATGTGATTGCCCCATGTGCTTTATCCATACAAACTAATTTCAAACTAAAATCTAGGCCTAAATATGCCTAAAATATCATTGTTTTGAGTTCAAAATGCATCTGCAAGTGATCAGTGGCTTGTTAGAGCTTTCTTTTGTGGGAGGTGTGCCAGTAAATCTTTTCTTGAAGCTCCTTGAAACTCATTTGCTCCACACTTCTTTGGCAATTAGTATTTGTTCTGAGTTTCATTAACTTCCATTCTCAGCTCTTTTTTCAATGGAAATGTTAGATTTATAGTCCAATGCCCGGTACTGTGCAGAAAAGGAATAACACTCATATACTTATTCTTTGTACAGCTTAACATAAATTTTTAATGTTGATTTGTCCAAGCAGTAAAATAACCATCAGCATAAAGCAAGGAGGGCATAATTCAAAAGTCTCTTAAAGTCAATGGGAAGACTCCTATTGACTTCAGGAGGCAGTGTATCAGGCTCTTACTGTAAGAGACTAGGATGTAGGTGGTCTGGCCTAATGGTCATGGCTGGGCTGAGGTCTGCCCACCAGGGACAAGAGTCGTTAGGTAGGAGTTGAAGGAATCGTGAGGTCAGGTCCTATAAACAGAAGTCAGAGTTAGGTTGGGATCGGAGACTGGAGATCAGAGGTAGTACCAGGTTAGAATCAAGAGGGAGGAATCAGAGACTAGAAGATGAGGCAAAGTCTGACACTGTAACAGCTTAAGTTGGTGTAGCTGCCCAGATGACTTCCTGGGGCCACTTCTGGGGTTAAATAGGGGGGCACGTGGCTAAGCAGAGGGCCTCAGGATACTATCACGCTGAGTCTCTTTGGTGGTACTTCCTGCAGCACCTACTCTCCATAATGCTCCCTGGCTGTGCCTATGCATGGCCTCTCAAGTGGCACTGTGAAAATAACAACCACCCCAGGCTCTGCAGACCCATGTTCTAGTTCCTAGGTCCTTACATTTTCTTACCACTTAACTCTGCCCTCCAAGGGATGCCAGTCTTTAAATGCCCGTCAGCACGCAACCCTTTAGCAAACTATCTTCTCCCCATAAACCAACTACAGTACTTTATTATTATTGTTATTTATTTGTGTTACTGTAGCGCCTAGCAGCCCTAGTCATGCACCAAGACTCAGTTGTGCTAGGTGATGTATAAACAGACACAAAAAAGATGGTCCCTGTCCCAGAGAGTTAACAATATAAGTATAAAAAAAGCGACAAGAAATCGATACAGACTGACAGACAGGAACACAATGGGACAATACTGGTCAGCAGGACAGGCAGCAGGTTTGGTGTACCAGTGGCCTGGCTGTTATGAAGTTTGTTGTAAGCATCATAGCAAAGGACAATTTTATGGAGGGATGTGAAGGAGGATAAGGAGGTAGCTTTTTGTATCTTTATGGGGAGTTCCTCCCAAGTGTGAGGGCCAACATGGGAGAAAGCATGAAGGTGCTTGCATCCAAAACTATTAGTGATAGGCAAAAAATAAGCCGGTAAAGGGATGCATTCAGAATCGTCCTATGGAAGCACATTTAAAGTGGTCTGTGCTGCACAGTGATTGTGGTATTGGTGAGGAATGTGGGTAGAGGGTAGAGGATTAGAAGCTATACACTGCTGAGAGGCTTAACTTTAAAAGTTCTTATGTTTCTTAGACTTTTGTGTCTAGCAATCTTGTTTCCAAAACAAAGATATCTGTGTATTTAAAAAAAAAAAAAAAAGAAAAGCGAGCTACCCGACCTTGTTTTATGAATTACCAAAAGTTCTCAGAATCTTGGCAATTGTAACTTGCCAAGATTCTGAGAAGTGTTGCTAATTTGAATCTAAATTAACATATTTTTCTTAAGAAAACTATCTCAGAATCATTGTGCTCTTTTTTTAAACAAAAATGAAATCTCAGTGTCATCCTGAGATAGTGGCAGATGGACATATACGTTTTCACAAACTATTCATAATCTACTGATTAAAAATGCATTTTTCCTTAGGATAAAATCAGACAAAACTACATAAGGGGGAAATGGATTTATTTATTTATTTATTGCTCTGAAGGAAAAATGTCAGTTTTGATTTCCATAGTAGCATTTTTTGCAACACTACTTAGTGCTAAACAAGTGAAACACAATAAACTACTTAATAGTGAAGAGTCATTGCTTGTACTTTCATATCTTTGACAGATGAATAGACGTTGTTTGTTGTTTGAGTTTTATCAGCAACTGAAACCTGAAGTTGATCAACATTGTCTTCACCTGGCAATTATTGGAAGGGTAAGTCTGGGCCAAATTTATTGATTCCTCATTTGACCATCAACTCACACTTTTATACACCCTGGCTCTCAAATATATAGTTCTCATTAATAATCCAATAGAATGTGATTTATGTTTTCGTCTGTTGCTTAAATGGTAGTACTGTGTTTCCAGCTAAGAAACTGCAGTTTGTATAGTCATCATGATGTGCCAAGATTATAGAGGAGAAAGCCTTTAAAAATTTTTTTTTGACAACTCATTTAAGGAATGTTCTTGGTATATGTGTCAAGGTACTATGAGTGTATTCCTCTGCTTGCCTTCTATAATGGATTGATCCTGCAAAGTAAAGTTAAAAAAAAAAGGCCTTTATGAGATTTGAAATGTGTCGCAGTTGTGGAGCCCTGCCGACTTGACAGCAATGCTGGTAGACTTCTGTCTATTGACTGGTGAATTGATATCCATAGTGTTAGATTGTCAAATTTTAACCTAGCATTTCTTTTTTCTTATCAAATAATTGATACGGCTTTCTTTCTTAAATTTGGCATCAGTTGAATGTGTTTTTAAGGCCATCCCTGGCTTGGTCCTTGGAAATACTTTTTACCCTAATCTAAGCATGCTGACTACTTGGGCCTCATTCATTAAATTCTGTTATCTTGTTTTTTCTGATATGCTTTTTCACTGTCAGTAACGTTTGTTTGGTTCTGTTAATTTGCCTGTCCCTGTTCATCTTGGAATTCATCGGAGACCTTGCTTCCTTCAAGTGCCCTATTTCAGCTGCTATACTCCAGCAGCTCTTAATCTCTGAGTAGCAAGGCTACCATGGAATTTTGTGGCTCCATCATTCCAGAATAGAATTTAAATCATGTTCTCCTCTGAGTCCTGGGAAGCTTGTAAATGCACAAGTGTCTTTCCCCAGGAAGAAATCTTTGATGGTCTAATTTGGATCAAATTTGATGGTTTGCCCTCTTTCCTTCCGTATCTCCCTTTCTGGTGTGTTTATTTTAGAGAACCAGCATTTAATCACTGATTTAAAAATTAGAATGGTGTGGAGCCAAGAGATGATTGCTACTGTCTGGCCATTCCTCCACCTGTCCAATCCAGTTTTTAATATTCTTTTGGATTACTTGAAATACAAGAAGTCCTTCCAAGGTACTCTGGTTCTAAACATAGTGGTCATTGGTCTGGAACTTCCTTACCAGTAGTTGTCTGTTCTTATGGGATATTACTGCTTAGAATGTTCATCAGACAATCTAACCACAGAATTTCCTCATAGTACAGTACTTCACAATTCTGAGAGCCTGATTTTCCATATTAAGTTCAACTACAACTCTCTCAAGTCATCCACCCTTCCGGAATTTTCATTTAAATGTTATGTGGTATCATAATTTGTGATCTGCATTTCAGCAGTTGATAACTACATTAATTGATAATATAATAGTTTAGTATATCACGAACAGGTGTAGCACATTCTTCCTTTTCCTTAGAGAGCTGTGACTGTTACATAAAATGGAATGTTATCTGGGACAAGCATTGTTCTTCTGTTGAGTACCAATTGTCCACTTCTACCCTTGCAAGGCAAACTTGATCGCTTTTGTTGACATAGGGATTAGTTGACACAGGGAACACTGGTGATGTAGTACTCAGTACTTGGATTTTGATACTGTCTCACGAAGTCTTTCTTGAACAATTAATTCTAATTTGCTTGGATAAAAAACAGTTGGATAGAAAACTGTCTGAGACTGTAAACAGGTATTAATGATAAACTACAGTGCGTATCAAGCTGGGAGGAAAATACTGGAGCTTTTTTTGTATAGCCTAGTCTTTTTTAACTTCTATTATTCATGATACAGAAGAGCAAGTAAAAAGCACAAGTACTAAATTAGCAAATTATGAAATGATACTAAATCAGAAGTAGTTACAAAAGCAAGTGAGGACAGAGAAATAACATAAAAGGAAAGAACATTTAGAAACATGGGCAAGAAAATAAGAGAATTATCATAAACTTGGGAAAAATCAAGATAATAGATCTGGGGAAAAAGTAATAGAGAACACAGATACTTAATGGGAGAGATAAAACTTGGACAATAAAAACATAAAACTATATGCCAAAAAAGACATATAGGAGACACGATAGTTGACAGCAAATTAGCCATGAGTTTGCAGTGTGAAATGGCTGCAGAAAAGGTCAATGGAGTTTTGGGAAGCATATGCACAGACATCACATCATGGTGTAGGCATGCTCGGATGAAACTGCTCCTGGAATATTGAGTTCAGTGCTAGGCATCCTATTATCAAAAAGATATTGAGAAACTGGAGGAAGTTCAGAGGAATGAAACAAAAAAGATCATTGGACTGGAGAAAGTGATTTATGAGGAAACATTAAAAATGTCTAAGTAGTAACTGAAAGGGGCTTAGGGCATGATAATTTAGCCATACTTTTAGAATACAGCTATATAGGAACTGGAGTATCCGTAATGATACCATGGTGGGCTATATGGAATCACTGAATCGATGGACTGAAAGTGACCTCAGCAGGTTCTCTGCACTGAGTCAGGACTATGTATTATCTATTCTAGACCATTTCTGAAAGGTATTTGTCTAAATGTTCTTAAAAATCTCCACAATCTCCCTAGGTAATTTATTCCGGTGCTCACTATCCTTACAGTTAGGCAGTTTTTCCAAATATCCAACTTAAAACGTCCCATTCTGCAATATAAGCCCATTACACCTTGTCCTGTCTTTGGTGGATCAGGAGAAGACTGTATCGCTGTCCACTTCATAACAACTTTTTACGTACTTGAAGACTGTAATCGTTCCCCCACAGTCTTCTCTTCTCCAGACTAAACAAACCCATTTTTTCAGTCTGTCCTTGTAGGTCACGTTTGCTAGATCTTTAATAATTTTTGTTGCTCTCCTCTGGACTTTCTCCAGTTGAGGCCTTTCTGAAACTGTGTTACCAGTACTACAGTTGAGACCTTATCAGCACTGAGTAGCGTGGAAGAATGACTTGCTTACGACACTCCTGCTAATAAATCCCAGAATGATGTTTGCTTTTTTTGCAGCCATATTAAAATGTTGACTCATATTTAGTTGGGGATCCACTAAAACCCCCAGGTACTTTTCTGCAATACTCTTTCCTACGCAGTCATTTCCCATTTTGTATTACTGCAATTAATTATTGCTTTCTAACTATAATACTTTGCATTTTCCTTATTGAATTTCATCCTGTTTATTTCAGACCACTTCTCCATTTTAAGATATTCATATCTAATACTGTCCTCCAATGTGCTTGCAACTCCTCCCATCTTGGAATCATCCAAAAACTTTATAAATTTACACTCTGTGCCATTATCCTAATCATTTATGAAGATACTGACTAGAACAGGACACAGGAGAGATCCCTGCAGGACCCCACTTGATATCCTTCTCCATTGATAACTATTCTCTGATTATGGTTTTCCAACTCGTTCCTTACAGTAGGTTTGCATAGGAAAGGTTTCCCTAGTTTGCTTATGGGAAGGTGGTGTTACAACAAGTATACAAATATTCATAGAGTAAAGATGGCAATGAAATGAGAGGAAATAACTGAGAGTGGAATTGGTATAACTCTAATGGGATGAAGAAAGGGAAAATTTATGGAAAGTACTTGGGAAAACTTTCTGAACGTGAGCTTAGTTTGTGGAATAGTCTCTTAAGAGAAATAGTAGGTATGCATCTGAAACCCAAGGTGCAACAAATAATTTTGTATCAGATTTTAATATTTAGTTAAAAAGATAATTTTCAAGAACAGAACAATATATGGTATGAATACAGTGGTAATAAGTTTAAATGGTACAGATCAATGACAGAATTAATATTGAGGACAATGAACATCTTTGATACCTACGCAACCGAATGTCCATACCAACTTTTAATAATGTCCTTTTGTACAGGAAAATAGCAATGCCCCCCTACTGTTCAGAAGCAGAACATCAACTTTGCAATTCTTCATATTTGTCTTGAATTTATGAGCTCCTAGCAGAAAAAGGATAATATTGCCTGTTTGTACTACAAGTGAACCTCTTCAGCCATAAACAGAATGCTATATTAGCAACTGTCTGGTTAAGAGTTCATGCAACTTTTCCCTGCAACTGACAAATAAACACTATCAAGATGAAAAATCTGTACTGGCTGAACCTCATCAATCTGCAGTATCTCAGAACAGCATTGACTTCTGTTATGCAGGGGAAAGAGTGGAAAAACTAGTACATTTCTTATTTAAATTAGATTAAAATGAGTGATTTCTCCCATTATATCAATAAATATAGAGAGCACTACAATATATACTATTACTGGTTTCTCTAGACCAATAAAAAAACCGAGGTCATGGGTGACAGAAGTTTATTGCCTTGTAGTTTCTCCTCTGCATTCTTGTTGTTTAATTAAAGCACTTATATTAGTCTATACAAACTCAACATTATAGTGTTTTGCTCACATGTACTTTCATACACACTGACTGGTACTCCGTATGATTTATTTGGAAAAAGGAAGCTATAACTTTATTGTGCTGCAATGAAGAATGATATATTTAACAGAGACTCTCATGAATCTAATCTGATAATATATTTTAATCATGACCTGCATTTCTAACCTATTCTACAGATACATACTGTGGATCTCCTTTGGTAGCAAGCATCAAATATATTCATGTTTGCAACTTGCAAACCTGTTTAAAAAATAACCTGCCTTTGAATGGTGTGTTACAATGAAAATTATGCTGTGGTAAAACAATTCATTGTGTTATTCTTGGAACTGTTCTTCTAATGCTGTCAGATATTGTATCCAAACAGGTCATTCCAGCTAATGGCTGGTATTGTCTCTCTAGCCATCAGTAGGAAAACTCCATTTTATGACCCTTGTCCCCTTACTCTTATGACTGTTCTGATACCACTATTTTGAATTGTCTTCACATATACTGTACATTCTTGTATCAAACTACATATTGTTATGCTGCCATTAGAATGATAACTGCCCATGACTGTTGCCATTTGGGATGATACAGGACCAGGTGAAGGCAAAGTATTAGCATCTTTAAAACATTTACAGAAATAAAATGAAAAGTTTCATCCTACAAGGAAAAATGGAGAGCATAGGGATGTAGTTAAATACCTTAAAGAACATGAAGTCCACCCCAAACAGTATAGAAAAAAGGTTAAATTTAGGGGCCTGATTCTGATAAGGAAGCTGTGAATTCACATCTGTGAATTTTCATGATTTTTGCCATAATTTCTTGACTTGTGCCTTTTCTAGCATGGGGCCAGATAATTTCTTCTGATTCCATGACTCAGGTCTAAAGGACTCGGGGAGAGGGAAGGAGGGACTACAACTACCTCCTCCCAATGTTCATCCATCCATCCCTGACTGCTTAGAAGCCCATCCATGGAAACAGGATCAGGATCAGTACGTGGGGAAGAGTCAATCCAAGTGATGCTGTCTTTGTGAAGACAGAAACCTACAGGGAAGGAACTATTTGTCCCTTTGACCACCTCCAGGGGGCATCTGGATTACTGGTTGGGGAGCTTGTGATATCATGGCTTCTGCAGTAGCCATGATACTTTGAAGGCTGGGGAGAGCTAGAAGGGCTGAGAAATATCCAGTAGATAGAGGGCCTACGTGCAGGGAGCTGTGAGTTCTGCCACTCTTGGGAGATCCATAAATTTAAGGGATGGACATTTTCTCACAGAGGGAAGATCCTTGTGTGAACCTTAATGGGATAATGCCAGGAGAATTTCTGGAATGCCCTCTTCCCAATATATTTTTCTCATGTACGGGTCAATCTGGCCCATGCCCTTCTCCTAAATTCAACATGACAAAACCACAGTTGTGATTATTATACATTGAAATAATGTGAATATTCTGTACAGGCTCACTCCTCCAGTTTCTTAACCAAAGGATGTGGTATATTTGTAATATAATCCATTATGAAAATGCAAATGAGTTATGAGTATGCAGGACCAAAATGTGTTTAAATGTAGGAACTTTCTCCAGTAGGCAGAGCTGCAGTGAGTGATTCATATGCATTGTATATCAGGAGGCGGAAAGTAGTGGCAAACTGTCAGCAGTAAATTTCCCTCTTAGTGGAGCTTTCTGCTGGTGCAAAAGTGGGCTTGTATGGTGCATTGCACTTGCAAATCCGTCTTCGCAGAAGAGGGAATGGAGAAGAACAACTAAGGGCCCTATGCCAGTGGCGTAAATTAGAACTGCACAACAGAAGCTCTAAACTGCATTAGACTGGCCTTTAGAATGTGGGATCCAGATGCTCACCCCACACTCCCCTGTGCTGAGCAAAGCTCTGGAGCAGAAAGAATCTGGCCCATTGTTTCCTATGAAGCTGGACTTAATCCTTTTATGCTGTACCTTGCAGCATATTTGCTCATAGACAGGTATGGCAGATACATATAATTGAATAAACCTTTGTTGACACTAATAGCATTCCGTTCTGAAATATACACTGCTTTTATTTTCATTGTGATGAAAATTGCTTTGAGGAAGCAAAGGTTCCAAGTCACCCCATTCAAAACTGTAAAGTGTGAACACAACTGTGTTCTGTCTTCAATGGGCTTTGGTTTAGTTGTTTTATCACCACAAGTTTGAGATGGCCACACTGCATGCAAATGGCATTGGCCAGCTATACTTTTGTGGATGTATCTGGGACAGCATGGAGGATGAATAATTTATCATCAAAGTTCATAAGGATTTTATTTTTTGTATATTTTTCATTCTTTATAATGTACAGTTAGCTGACAACTGTTGTGTACCTGACTTTTTATTTTGTATATGTCCAAAAAGAACCAACAGAAACAATATATACATACAGCACACAAAGGAAAAAATAGACAAATATATCAGCAAATTATATTGTACACACTGAAATTATTTTGATATAGATTTCCAAGTGGGAAATTACATAATATATTTTAAACTCAATATGCCATTAATTAGGATGCCAGTTTCTCCATTCCATGACACTTCAGTTTGTTTAATTAATTTTGGAACAGATATGACTTCAGACTATTAGAAGGAAATTTTCTGAAGCGACTGTAGTAACTTATTTAATTAAGTGAACAGCTTGAATGATTCAAAATGCAAAAAAGTTTATTAAGACTTTATAACAAACCATACTTACAGATAAAAATTTATACATTTATTGTTATATCTTTTTCTATCATACAACTGGCTGAAATCAAAGTGTCTTCTGGGAGGAAGTTTTGCCTAATCTAGTGGATAGAAGTGGGGTGTAGTCAGCTCTCCTGGTGTCTAGTCCCAACTCTGTCACTGACTCAGTGTAAGGAGTATCAAAAATCACTCACCTGATTTGTAAAATAAGGATTTTATATGTAATATATCATCTTCCATCCCAAAGGATCTGATCGCACTGTTAGGGTACTCAGAAGTTGCTTGACTTGCCAATGAACTAAAGTATAATAACTATTCAAGAGCAAACACCAAAGGTACACTTCTGGGGCATTGGTAGAACTGAGCCGAGGATGGAATCTACTCTATCATCCCCACCATTTCCTACATGACCTTGAGGTTCCATATAAGCCTTCTGTCTAATTGCTGGCTACCCTGCTGCTGTTTTAGTGAAAGATGTAATGAGTTCACTGTACAAAGATTCATGGCTGTAGGCTGAAATGGATATAATATTTCCCTAACACTCATGAGTATTGTGAGGACAAATTTTGTAGTGTGTTTTAAGACCCAGCTATGCAAAGTGTTACAGAAATACAAAAGTTTCATTATATTATTATTCAACCTCCGTAATCTTCAAGGGAATAGACTAAAAGTAAAAGTCCAAATTCATCTGTGATGTAACTCCATTGACTTCAGCATTGACACCAAGGATGAATCGGACCCATAATTTTGTTAGAAAATCCAAACTTTGGGATAAATCTACTGTAAGGTAAGTTCCTTTTCCTTTAGTAGAAGAATCGGGGTTTGTACAGTAAAAAGAGGGTGGACTCAACTGAGCAGAAATAGATAGTTTGGAAGCAGTACAAAAGCAATTCAGGATAGCAGTAAGGACTAATGATGGCTGAAATGAGGTTTAGAAGAGAGGACATGAAAGGTTAAGATGAAAATGCCAGACAGATGTTAGGTGCAAATGCATTTGTCACCTTATTTTACATGATATATTCAATGTAATGAAGAAGGTGTCTGAGAGCTGAGCGGAGGAGGAATGCAGTTTATATATCAAAGACAAAAGCTGAATATGCATTTGGTAGAATGACAAGATCAATTATGTCAATTAATCTTCTTCCATCAAATGTAACCAGATAGTGGAGCTCAGTATCAATAAAGAGTGATAGGCAGACAACGAAATGGGAAGGTTTGGCATTAAGATGGTATAAAATGCCCTTTAGGATGATAGCAATGGCAACTGAATAATTTACATGTTCGTTCCGTCAGTTTTGATTATCAGAATACGTTATTTTCCTCACTCCTTTTTTGTGGATTTTGCTGGATTTTGTTATACTGTAGAATTTCCTCCTTCAATGGCAATTTTAAGTTCCTGAATTTGAGCACTGTTATGTTTCATTATAAACAAAATTATCATGATGTACCAGAGCCTTGCTTGATTCTTTGAATTTATATAATTAAGTAACTCCTTTGTTAGTAATGTGCTTAGTGATACTGAACCAAATGCATCCCTAGTATACCTCCACTGTAGAAACAGACAAATTTGGCCCATACTGTGTTTGACTTCAATGTGAAAACTTGTGAAATAAAGGGGATGGGAAGAGGAGAAGAATACTCATTGGGAAGCAAGTATTTGGTCACAGTATCATCTGCAAAGGTGTTTTTATTTCAATATACACTTTTATTGATTATTAACTTTATAAAAATACCTGTTGAACATAGATCTAGTGTTCAAATTGCAGGCATTTCTGGCTGCAGTTTATATTTTGTGGAATGTATTTACTTACTTTCAGATGAGAATGTCTCTGTTGTTGAGGAAAAGTTTTCCCTCTAGAGGATAGAAGGTTTGAATCTAGTTTCTTGTAATATAATTGTGAGTTTACAGTCTCTATAGTATGTAGTGACTAACATAGGTCTTTCCTGACGGTATTGCAAAAATTCTGATTTACACAACCGAAGCTTGAAACAGGTCAGTGAAATAAACCTGCTAACAAGCTGTGATCTTTTCCATATATTAGTTCAAGATCATTAAAGATGTGACAAAATTACTTTCAAATTGCTGAACACTTTCAAATGTAAAAAGAGAAATATGCCTAAGTATTGAGATAATTTCTTTCTTTCCATGAAGAGGAAGAGATATTGCATAAACCAGGGAGTTTAATAGTGTACCTGTGTTAAACAAGCATATGAAGATAAAAAGATCATGAAAAATACTATAACCTTTAAAGACAAAACTTAAAATCTGAATAACATATTTGCTTATGGAAATGAGAAGAATGCTCAGCTACCAGTTTAATTGAAGATAGTCTCAGATTCCTGAAGATTGGGAAAGTAGCCACTATAACACCACTATTAAAATAACTACAAAGTATAGTAAAATGTTTATACAGGGGTTAGTTTAAAATCACCTTTGTGTACTCCAAAAGCAGCTTATTTGGATTAAAGAAAGGAATGTGAGTTTGTGAAAGGATGATCTTTTTCACTAATATGGAACTATCTGGACTGAGGAATTTTTTTTAAAGCAAAAACCATTTGCTAAGATTCTACTCCAAAGATTATTGGCCAAGATAAAGAGTTAGTTCTATCATGTAGGTGATGCTGTTAGTAAATGGAAATGCGGTTTTATGCAGAGAACTGTAAAATAAAAAGTGTGGAAGCAATGAACCAGACTGGAGTATTGAATAGAAGCATCATGTTGTATACTGACAAGAAAAGGGATTTAGAGACTATAGTGTAAAATTTCTTTGAAACCATTAGCACAGAGCATAGCTATAGTAAATAAGAGGAACTGTACTGGGATATATCAGAACAGAACAGGAATACAAATCAATAGAAATGTTACCATTAAGGCAGTGTTTTATAATTCTGTATTGGGTTTTATCCCTGTATATGGAATAGTACAGTAACATCTTTCAACCAGATTCTTAGCTGACATAAGTAGGCATAGCTCTATCGAATACTATGTCAACAGCCTCTCTTTCCATAAAAAAAAATATACTCCTTATTTTTATTTGATTCCTAATTAATGTAAACAAATGTTTCTACATGCAAAATGTCTGTAGCAAGACACATTTGTTAGTGGCTCTGATTCCTTTCTCAGCTCTAGAGAAAGGAGATTTTTTTGCAGAAGGGCTTCTAAAAATTGTGCTTACTTGGTAATAAATTGTATGAATAGGCTGCCTGTTAATAACACTTCATAGAGACACAAATGTAATAGCATTTTCCCATATTTTTTATAAAGCAAACGGAAACCATGGTTGTTTTCAATATATTAAAAGTTCACATTACTCCCCATTGTACCATATCTTTGGGTTTCTATTTTTATTGAACATTTATGCTGCATGTGCAGTCTTCCAGAGCAGAGCGTTTGTCTGTGCACACAACTGCTTTGATACCTTGTCAACACAAAGAGAAGAAGCATAGAAGTTTTAGATGCAGGGTCCCTAAACTGAGCCACATTTTCCTGGGGTCTAGATTGATACAATCTTATAAATTCTCTACAACAAACAAGAACAGTGGCCAGATAACAGACTCCTATCTCTATTTCTTATTAAGATCTTGAGGAACAGTGACCCATTGTTTGCAGGAATATTCTGCTTAGGATCCAGAGAACAGAAGTCAAAGGTAGTGGAAGTATTACTTGTTGTCCCTTTCTTTTAAGAAAAATACTATTGGGCATTAAATGAGTGAGTCTTTCTGACAGCTATATTTTAAATTTGAAATAATTATTTTTCATTATCCCAACCCTAATGTGCTAATTGTTAATTTGAGCTTTTGAAAGATATCCTGGCAATAATGTGATAATTACTCATGCTGCTACAGTATCTTAATTAGATATGAGCTGAAGTCATTGTGGATAATTAGGATTCAACCAATTAAGCTTATTGGAAGTTCATGAACACAAGCACCTATCTATTTTTCCAGATAAATTCAAAGTGGCTCCTATAATCAGAGCTGGTGATATGCATAAGCAGACTAGGCAATTTCTTAGACCCCAAGCAACTCACAGGGGCCCCTTATTAATTATTAGTATGTGTTGCGGGGAGAGCAGGGGATATATTCCTTCTTAGGGCCCTCAGTGGGCTAGCACCACCTCTCCCTATAATTCTGCAGCATTGTCAGTAATACGCAGAGGATTGTGAGATTGAATCTGACAGAACCTAAGAGATTTCAGCTTTGCCTCCCAGGTACCTACCAAGCTGTTTTCTATTTTCATTGTTAGAGACAATACAGTTGATTTATACCTTTGACCGCAAGTACCCCACTCTAATATTCAGATTGGAAATGACATCTATATGAGTATTTATAGTTGGTTTAAAAAGTCTTCTTATCTGATTTCAGGTACATTTCCTTATTTTCAGGGATTGCATCACGTCAGGCATAACTTTTTATCACGGGACATACACTCATGAAATCTAAACATTTTTGAAATTTTCTCCATGTGGCTGCTGGACGGTTCCATAAAAGTGCTGGTCCCTTTCCTAGACCTTGGTACTGCTTTTCGGTCCCTATTAGAATAGCTTTGGGGAAAGGACTCAAATATCCCTGCATGCATTTTTCATCTGAACAACTGGAAACACTGGGATGGATGTAAATTTATTTTCCTTTGATTTCTTTTTCCACTTTGAGTGGAGTAATCCCCCAATAGTAGAATTGCTACTGTCCATGTGGTATCTTTCTTGGTTCTTACAAGGAGAGAGCAGATATTTTTGACATGTATGAAAGATTTGAAAATAAAGTCATAAGTATTTCAAAATGATTCGCTGTCCAGCCTTTTCCTGCTTTCCTTCACTTTGAAGTCAGAACTCACCTTAGTTCCTGTCAGGGTGGAAGGGCTAAACTAGGGTGGCCTTTTGTCCATTTTTGCTATCCCTAAAGTGGCAGAATGCCAATCTAACTCTTAAATTATCATTAGTCCCTTTGTCAAGAAACCATCTCTTGACAATGACATAGTTGCTAACCATTGTGTTATCTCTCATTTTTCCTTTTTTGAGAGAGAATATCGAGAAAGTGATAGTGTGACAACTCCGACATCTGGAGGCCTCAGATTTTCTTAATCTCTTCCAGTTGGATTTTCAGCCTGGATAAAATAGGGACATAACCGTGCTCCAACAAGTCTAGTGCTGAACAAAGATCTATACTGATTTTTTAGGAACTATTGGCAGTCTTTTGATACCGTTGGCAGTGAGGCTTTGTTGACAATGATGGATCTCAAAGTAAAATTAAATCTATGTTTGGTTGAATGCACATCTGGAATGAAGTTACTTTTGTGCAGAGTTCTGTAAAGCTTGACTCAGTTATCCCTAATGTTCATGTATACATTGTGAAGCTGCTGGGGGGAGCTAAAGAGGTATTTTGGGGCTGCAGTAGCATCATGCACGTGGTATCTTTTTTTTTAAGCAAACCCAGGCAATGTAGTGTCTTTACTTCCCTAATGACTAATAAGATTGGGACTGTGTTGAGAAGAAGTTGAACAAAGCTCAATCCAGGAAAGATAAAGGTGAATCTGATCCACTGGAGGAAGCATTTAAAAGTATGGCTAGGCTGACATTTTCCCCAATGACTGCAGTAGTTTGTCTACATTTTTTCAGTAACGAATCTGGTCTTTAGGTACTTCTGAATCCCCAGATGCTCCTGCTGTCCCAGGTACTTGTGCTGTCCAGAAGACTTTAAAATCTGTGGTTAGTGCAATGGTCCCCAAACTTTTTATCTCGTGCTCCCCCCTTATACTTGTCTGCACCCCTTACACTTGTCTGCGGGGGATGCGGACAGGAGTAAGGGGGCCTAGGCTGGGGCCATAACTGGGGGTGGGAGCGGATCCCCGGGCACGGGGCCGACAGCCATGGTAAGCAGTTGGGGTCAGGACTAGGAGCAGAGCTGGGTGGCACTCCTTCCCTGCCCCGGCTGTGGGGCTGGCCCGGGCCCCAGCCATGCCCCCCTGAACATTCCTCCACTTGGGGGTGCACCACAGATTTTGGAGACCTCTGGCTTAGTGTGAACATTATGATTATTCCACACCAATGTGACTTCTGATTTAACCACACCCTTGTCAGCTCTAGAGTAGATTACTACAATTGACTCTACAGGAGACTTGTAGCAGGGTGACTACCCCACTCTGGCCCTGAAGGGGTTAAAGCAGCCCAGGAGAGGGCTGTGACTGGGAAAAGCTGGGCTGATTGGGAAAGCAGCCACAGCTGTAGCCAGTGCAGTCAGGGTCCAGCTGGCCCTTATAAGAGGATGGTGTGCCAGAAGGAGACACACTCTCTCTCTAACAGCCGTGTTAGTCTGTATTTGCAAAAAGAAAAATGTGTGATATTGTGGCATCTTATGCTCAAATAAATTGGTTAGTCTCTAAGGTGCCACAAGTACTCCTTTTCTTTTTGCTCTCTCTCTGGTTCTAGAGAGGGAAGGACCAGGCTGCCTGGGAAGCTGAGGAAGGTACCTAGGGTGAAGCAGTGCTGGGGAAGGGCAGAGGGAGCTGGGAAGTTCAGCCTAGCAAAACCCCAGGCTGTAGGCCTTGTTAGGGTAAAGCAGTGCTGGGGAAGGGCCGCGGGAGTTCGGGAGCTCCAGCCTAGCAAAGCCCCAGGCTGCAGGCCTTGTTAGGGTAAAGCAGTGCTGGGGAAGGGCTGCGGGAGTTCGGGAGCTCCAGCCTAGCAAAGCCCCAGGCTGCAGGCCTTGTCAAAGGCCTGCAAAAGAGTACTGGGGCTGCAAAGGAGTACTGGGGCTAGAAGGGCAGAGGCAGCTGGTCCAACCCATGATGAGTGATTTACAAACTGCAGTCTGCCCCAGGGAGCGGGAGCTAGATGATGACTGGCAGTAGCCACTGAGGTAAGGTGGGGATAAAGGGTTGGGGGTTCCCTGAGTGGGGAGACCCAGATTGTGGGTTGCTGCAGTGGGCAGAACCCCTGGGTAAAGGGCACTGGGGTCCAGGAGGGACACGGGGGGCCAGTGGCACGCGAGACATCAGCTGGCAGAGGATGCTACGGGGCTGGAAAGAACTAATTCCCTGGACACCCAGCAGGAGGCGCCGCACTGATGAGTCGCCGCTCCGTCACAAGACTGTACTTGAAGACTATTCAGAAGCTGCAGTTGATACAGAATGCTCTAACCATACCTTCAAGATCATATTATATGAATGCTCTAAATACTCCAATGATTTCTTGTTCCTAAGGCCATTGAAGGTGATGATACACGTTTCGATCCCAGCTATCTTACAGTCCACCTTTCTCCCTATGTCCACTCATAGCATTGGAGATAAGTGGATGAGCTTTCATTGACAATGTGAAGGTCTCCCAGTCTCTATACTGGGGCAGTGAGTTTTCAGTGAAATGCTTACAATGTTAGAAGTAGCTTCTTCCAAATTTTATATGTTAAACCAACATAGTTCAACTTTGTTGGTCTGTAAGGCCGATGTTAAAGCCTACTCAAATTTTTATGATATTTCAGATTTTTGTTTATTTATATAATTAATACAGCATATTACCTGTATACTATAATTTAGAAACCACTAAAAATCAGAGGATTGTCCCATGGATCATGTAATCTAAATTACACTTAGTACAGCAGAGGATGTGTGCAGAAAACTTGTTTCTCTCACCAACAGAAGTTGGTTCAATAAAAGATATTGCCACACCCACCTTGTCTCTCTACACTAAAGGATGATACACAAGGGTTGAGAAAATGGTATGGAGAACACAAGAATCGATTATATTTGGATTTTACTGCTGATTCTGAAAGTGACAATTTTCTAGTTTAGTTGATATTGAATAACATAAAACTGTGTCGTTTATTATCTCATGTACATGTGCCTGGGAAAATTCCAAGGGTTCATTTATAAAAATCTACATATCAGTAAGTAACACATCCCATCATAACTGGCTAATAGGAAATTACAGAATAATTCACAACCAGAATAAGAAAATAGTTCAAGATCGTTTTTATCCATGGTTAGGTGCCACAGATGAAGTACTATACACGAAAGTCTGAGGTAGGCTCTTTTCCCCTGTATGTACTTTAATGGGCTTATTTCTATAATAAATTATTGCATCAATGTATATCTCATGAGAATAAACTACTGTACTATTTCATATACTGTACCACTGACTATTAACTGCTTTTGTACATAGTATCTGTGTGAAGAATACCAAGATATACTTTTAATTCAGATACTCTTGAATAAGAGTTAATCTTCTGGGGTTTTTTTCTGTTACCAGAAGGAATGTGTTGTAATTATTATAAAGTTAATATAATTAACATTTTAAAATATGGTACTTACTCATAACTACCTACTTAATTATACAGATGTAAATGCTTAATGAATAAATTGTTCACAAAACAGGGCTACTAATACTTTAAATAAATAATGTTAGATACATTAATGTTTGCAGTCCTACTACTAGAGCTGAGTTGTTAATTTGCAGAATAAAGTAGCTGATTAATTTAGTGTTCTTTCTGGTTGCAATGTGAACAGTCTTGCAATTTCCTCAAATTTATTTTGTTTGCAATTATTCAACACTTTTTTAAAACTATGGACTGATTTCAAACAGTTATCTGTACCAATTCACTCTTTGAGCTGCGGTTAGTTAGCTGTGGTTAGTTAGATGGTGTTATTTCTGTACTCTGTTAGGAGGAGTATACAAGCACTTTTCACTCTCTCTCTCTCTCTTAAAATTCCCCTTGCATGAGGATTCAAATATGCATTTAAAGGAAAAACAAATAGGACATGCCTGAAACAAATTCATTTAAAAATTCCAGCAAATTGTCTCAAACTATAAGCAGCCTAGAACTCCAAAATAATCAATTTAGATACTCAAATATGAAAGGTTATTGGGCTTTTTCTAAGCAAGTTTTATGTATTTAAATGTATTTTTAAAAAATATTTTACTTTCTTCAGTATCATTTATCTGCTCTATGACTACAGAATACAGATTATATTCAAGAATATAGAGCACTTGACAAGTATTTAAGGCTATGCTCAGGCATAATTACAGATATGGATAAGAAAACACTGGAGTAAAAGTTTGTAAAATGTACAGAACATTGTCTGGGTTTCCTTCAATTTTTCAGATGTTTATATTTTTGAGATCTCATAGGCACCAAAGAAGTGTCCCAGCTGATCACCTCTGCTAGGTGTACTACCAATAATTTGATGAGAAAGTTTGTCTTTATCATATGGGAAGACATGGTAGTAAGTGCACCATGAAAAGTGCTGAGCACTTCTTGTGAGATAATGAGTGCCATCAACTCATTGGGAATTAATTATCTATGCTGGGTGAAACTGTTGCTGTGCTAGTCAGCCAGGAAATGGGGTGGTAAAAGGCAAAAAAAAAACCCCCAAATATTTTTTTTTAGTTTGATTTCGCTCATTTTCACTAGTTGTGTTTGTCAGACAGTAAGGGGGAGACTGATAATCAAAAGCTGCTGTTTGCTGGGCCATGTATTGGACTGCATATCCTTGCTCTTGTTTCAAGCTATCATACTCTTAGCAAAAGAAGGGCATTTTTATGGGAAATTTGCCAAAAATCAGGATGAATCATAGCAAGTTTTGGAGCTGAGATAGCTCCCTGCCTCACAGGAGGTGTTCAGCACCTTGGGTGATTGGCTCTGGACCTGACAAAGCTACAGGAATGCTTTTCAGATTCCGTTAGAATTGGTTATCTCAGTAATTACAGTATGCATTTTATGTCATGACAATATTTAGGAGTTGTAAGCAACATTTAAATAAGCTGTTATTCTGTTAAAAATAGCAAGGCTTTGGTGGAGTAGGAGTCTGCTTCTCAGACTGATGACAGTAAGGAAAAAATCTTGCCATGGGGCACTGTGGACATGTGACACTCAAGCCTTCCTGGCTCATAAGCAAGGGACAGTCAAAGTTATACATTTTATGGGTAGCCAAAGAGCTCTGACATAGGTCTTTTAGATAAAAATATACCAGAGGGATTTTTTTTACAATAACTACTCTTTGTTCATAAACACGTTGAGACTGACCTTCTATTTTAAATTCCCTGGAACTCTGAATAATTAGTACTTCCCAAGGAAAATTAAATTATATACTGAAGTCTTCTTGAGTCAATTGACCCTGAAATCTACTATGTATTGTTGTAGATTAATATGCATATTGCTGTACAGGAGATGGCTTTCTTGCGGGACAGCCTAAGACTGTGGAATGAACTCCCCCAGGAAGTAAATACTATCACAAACATCACCCAGATCCCACTTCTTGCCTTCTTTAACATAAACATAGCAATAAAAACATTCTACTACACACACTTCTTCCTCTGGGGAGAGGATGAGAGAACAAACGTGACAGATGTTAGTCATGTTACTTAATCCACTGTTGGAAGGTGCTCAGATACTACTGTGATAAGCGTAGTACAAAAACCTATAGAAACATATAGAATAGATAGTAGTTCTGCATTTACCACTCTAGTAAAGCTATAGATAGTCAAAAAATACATTATCCACTGGTGCTTGAGAGCAGCTAAGAGAAGGACAAATAATAAAAATCTCTCATCCAAAATAACTTTACTAGTTCTGGGTTGTTATCTACAGCATTATTTGTCTACAATTTTAATAAGACTGTGGAGCTATTAAAATGTCAACAAAATGTCTGTATAGTAATAAGAAGCTTTGCACTGATATAGAACTTCACATCTTCAAAGCAGTGTACAGACATTAACTAATTAATCCATTCTTCACTGCATTTGTGCTGTGTAGCTAAGTACAGTATTTGCTGTCCTTTTTGTAGGGTATGTCTACAACACAATTGTGAGGTATTATTGATGGGCTTCAGTGCGAGCTGTGCAAGCCTGCCTGGAACCCTGAGTAATTGCTTGGGTAGGTAGTCCATGCTTGAGCCAGTGCTATTTCATTGCTACCAGTAGCCACGCTAGATAGAATAAAGCTAGCTCAGGTATGGCTACATGACATACAATCACATTATGTGATCACAGGGGTAGCCATACCCTTATTGCAGAAACTGAAAAAAACAGAGAATAAGTGACATCCCCATGGTCAGTCAGTCAGTTTTGGTCAGAGTCAGGACTAAAACTGTACTCCAATCCTGTAATTCATTCACTAGACAATGTATTTATTTTATATAGTTGATTGCTTTAAAAACACAATTAAAATGATAAAGTTATACATTATTCTGTGAAAAACAGGGAGAGAAATCAAACAAAGGATAACAATTTGTTCAACATTTTCAGCTGACAAAGTGTCTTCTGACACCTCACATTCACTGCATCTCTAATTCTGGAGAAGTCATATTAACGTCTGACATAACTTGATGTGATATTATACACTGCTCCACCCACGCACCCCTTTGTAAAGTCAACTGATGTGCTATAAATTACGTATTATGTTTAAAACGTGATGGTTGTTGGATTAGGTTAGGTTTTCCTGTAGAAAGCAAATATTTCTTCAGCCCCATTGGATAGAAAAATCTAGTACTTATTGAACTGGTACTGTATGCAGAAGAATCCCATCTGATCTCACATCCACAGGCAGGCATTTGATCTATCTGACTTACTCAGAAATTGCTTTAGCCATCTGCTTCCTTCTTGACTGAGCATTCCTCTTTCAGTGTAGTGTATATGCAGTCTTTTTCCTTCTATCCCATGAAGAACTGATAATACAATTTACCATTCCAGCTTGATACTTTCTATAGCAGTATGGGAAGTCTTAACTGACAAGGTACACTGCATGAACATGAATTCCAGGCTTTAGGTCAATTTATTCCCCACTACCCCTGGCAAACTTGAAAAAAAAATCCATTAAACCTTGAAATTGATAAAGGGATACTTCTCATCAAGGGCTTGTGATTCATCCAGTTTGTACCTTTCTTCTGAAGACTACTATATTGTGGGCCAATTTTAATGTGGGATTAAATAAAAAAAAGAGATCACTTCTTCAGTCTCCACTCCAGGAACTTTGCAACATGCTGCAGTATCAACCTAGTTTTAATGTAGCCATCTGGGGTATTGGAGTAGTGAATCTGCAGGAGCACGTGCGTTAGTGCAGGCTGGCCTGTGCAGGGTTTCAGGTGGGCTTTTACAGCCCACGCAGAAGCACATGCTGCCACTGTCTCATTGCCTTGGTACTTGAGCTAACTAGATTAAAGCTAGCTTGGGTATGTCTACACGAGCTGCAATCAGACCCTGTAATTATAGGATAGATGAGCAAAGAGACAAAGGAGAACTCACAGCCCAGACGGAAACATGGTATGGTGTCGTTAAGCCACCTTTTCATGCTCTATCTTGGTTGCTTCAGGGGCTGGAGAGGCTCCAGATGTAATTTAGGTAGCCCTGAGGATATGTTTAAGTTATGGCAGCCTCTTTGGACTGCCCGATGGCCCCACCTGCTACTCAAAATGTCTTCAGAACTGTATCATGTAGTCCTGCTCTGATATATCCCTCCTGCCGAGCCCTGAACGCACCACCTCCCACACACTAGGGCTTGCCGCAGTCAACATAGAATGTAAATCTGAGGCTGCTTTCTGCAGTGCCTGTGCCAGGGGAATCCTCCTCTAGCTTGGAGCAGGGCTTTTAGAGCCATTTCATGCTGCCCTAGTCCTTCTACTTGGTGTAAAGGGGCTGGAACAGGGGTAAGGATCTCACTAAAGAATTAAAACTAATAGATTAATAGTCAGATATAAATAGATGCTAGATTCTATCTAGCTATCTTATAATATTATAATCTATCCACTAGCTACTCTTGTTCGTTTGTGAGAAGGGTGGGATTTAAAAAGTAGTGTGAACAAGCATGAAAATTAATGGTGGCCATGTTTTGCTTTATCCTGTTTCTGAAATTTCTTCTGTACCTTTCTGTATTGGAGAAATATCACCTTTTTATAGGGAACTACTTGTCAAAATGACACTTATATTTCCTGAATGTTCGTACGGGGACAGATGTCACACAAATTACATCTCTGGCACATATTTCTGCAATATGTCCATACTAAACAAAGATAGTTTGTCAAAATCAGATCTTTATAAGGTTTATATATAATCTTCTCTGTGATTTCCATATCTCATTTGCTCAAATGTCATTCAGATACACTTGGCAGATGGCTATAGTTCTCAAGGGTGAACTATATTCAGTAATCTGCTGAACTATCCATGGCATACAGCATCGGTCCCGTCACAATTCCAACATGTCAGATTATAAGGATTTGCCATGTAATAATAATAATACAACATGGAGACATGTCTGCACTTGCCGAAGTGTAGGAGGAGGAAAGGAAGGAGGAAAATGGATTCTGCAATTATAGCATGTATGTAAGAAAATGCCTGAATTATTTATCTATTAATCCCTGCATAAAATACTTGTATACAAGAAAATCTCTTTAATCAAACCTTGGAAAGTATATGATTGTATTGAGGGACATTTAATTTTTTCTACTTCCCCCCCCCTTTTTTTTTTCAGTGTTGTGCCTTTGAAGTCAGTTGAATTTAAGTATGTTACAGTACTTTCCTGAATGAGTGTTCAAACATGTTTATGTTTAAGCAAATGGTGAACTGGAGCCAAAATTAATAATTTTATATACCAGGCTATAAACATTTCTATGTATTCTTATTTTAAAGACCGTCCTGTTTCTGATACCACCTAAGGGCCATTTTTATAATCCCAAATAAAACCACATTGCTGAAAATTACTACACATCCGTGCTATTCAAATCATTTCAGGTGAAGTTTTTATGAAAATATTTGGCTATATACATATGTGTACAGTAATACCATGGAGGTCCAATGCTATATATTGAGCAAATAACATAGCTAGATTTACATTAACATTTTAAACAGGAATTTTAATGGCATGTGTATGTGTTAGACAAATAATTCATGTTATAGAATAGCTTCAGGACAGGCTTTAAAAAAAAACAAAGTAAAGAAATCCCGTAAAAATGATAAGACTATGAAACAATATAGGAGATGGTTAACAAAATGATGGTTAACAAACTATCAGTAATTCACATTATTAAGCCTGCTTTTCAATTGCAATGGTGAGGTGCTTTAAATGAGTAGTGCCTGCTTGCTTTATTTTAGGATAGACTTTTCCTTCCTTTATCCTGGAAACATTGTTATTTATGCATGCTCCTTTGGATTTGTTTTATATGCAAAAGTGAACAATTTCTTTAGTAGTGAGGTTGAGATAAAGTCAATGTGGTGATGAGTCTGCATGGAATCATATTATACTACAGACAATCAGGTCGTGTCGCTTACTGAAGCAAGAAAATGCCAAGCTACATTGAGTCTTAAATGTCGAAGTTGTGAGAATGGAAATTACTTTAAGTATGATACCATACATGAAAAAAAGTTACTAGGAGGTGGTTTCTTTTACAGATGTGCTGGAAAGTTATTGCTCCTGAATATAGGCATTATTGGGACTCATTTACCTGCTGATTAGCAAGAATATCCCCCCAAAGCTAGACAAAGCTAGACCTGAAGGCAATACTTTCACGACTGATCTTACAGGCCAGGCTAACTAATGGTTCTGGTAGGAATGTTATGAATCCACTTTTTTCTGGATTCACCAGACCCCTGAAATGCTCCCTCAGCCTCCACTGAGCACTAAATATGGTTCAAGATGTAGTGGGTATGGGTTGTTGGCAGGCTGGAGTTACTCATCAGACAGAACTTAGCAGCAGAAGACCTATGAAGAATTTGAGAAGCAGTTTGTAGCTGCAGCATTTGGTACTTAGTATCTTCTAAATTACACTAAGTTGGTAGAGTGTGAACACTTACAGAGCACAAGGTGCCAGTAATTGCATCTAAATTTTAATTAACATAATTGCATTCTCATACAAATATTAATACCATAATTCCTAGCCTTTAAGCAGCTGACAACCTTTCCCCAGCTACCAGGATTCTCTATTTATTCTCTTGCTATTAGAACAGATAATATAAATCAAATGCTGAACTACACAATAGATAAAAATATTCAGGCATAATTTGTCCCTTTACAAGTCTTTTGTATTGCCCAACTTTCATAGGAAACTGTTTATTTAAAAGGTTTCTGCTGCAACTTTCTTTAAAGTTTCATATGCAGTTGTCATAACCATAAGGGTAGCCTAAAATTCTTCCTTACCTGTAAGGGGTTAAGAAGCTCAAATAACCTGGTTGCACCTGACCAAAGGAACCAATGGGGACAAAAGATGCTTTCAAATCTCGAGGGGGAGGGGGTGGGGGAAAGAGAGTGTTTGTTTTGGGTTCTTTGTTTCTGTGGCCATTCTCTCTTGGGACTGAGAGGGGCCAGACAGAAATCCATCTTCTCCAACCCATTCTAATCCAAGTCTCCAATATTGCAACCAGTATAGGTAAGCCAGGCAAGGCAGATTAGTTTATCTTTTGTTTTGCTTGTGAATTTTCCCTGTTCTAAGAGGGAGGTTTATTCCTGTTTTCTGTAACTTGAATTTTCCCTGTGCTAAGAGGGAGGTTTATTCCTGTTTTCTGTAACTTGAATTTTCCCTGTGCTAAGAGGGAGGTTTATTCCTGTTTTCTGTAACTTTAAGGTTTTGCCCAGAGGGGAATCCTCTGTGTTTTGAACCTGAATACCCTGTAAAGTATTTTCCATCCTGATTTTACAGAAATGATTTTACCTTTCTTTTTTTTTTTAATAAAATCTTTCTTTTAAGAACCTGACTGATTTTTCCATTGTTCCAAGACCCAGGGGTTGGGTCTTTGATCATTTTGTAATGAATTGGTTAGGATATTATTCTCAAGCCTCCCCAGGAAAGGGGGTATAAGGGCTTGGGGTGATTGCTGGGGGAAGAGGAACTCCAGATGGTCCTTTCCCCTGGTTCTTTGTTAAATCACTTGGTGATGGCAGCATACCTCAGTCCAAGGACAAATAGAGATTTGTGCCTTGGGGAAGATTTTATCCTAAACTGGTAGAAATAAGCTTAGGGGGTCTTCATGCGGGTACCCACATCTGTACCCTAGAGTTCAGAGTGAGGCGGGAACCCTGACAGCAGTGCAGATACTTTATATAAAAGTTTTGTTTCGTCAAAATCAATTTTCCATTTTTTAAAAAAGAAAAATTGTGACCAGCTCAATCTGCAACTAAGATAAAGATAATGTACATAAAACTGACTGTGCCAGTAGTGAGAGGGAAACACAAAACTACTCAGCCTTACACACCACGTTTTAGAATAGTGATTAAATCACAGCATCAACAGTGATCAATGAAACATCAACTTCACCTACTGAACAAATTATCTGATAAATACCTATGACCAGTTTCTTTGTTAGATAAATTGCTGTTAAATGCACCGAAGCACCATTTCAAATTGTGATGCATAGCTTCTGTTCATTTTTGTTTCTTTTCTAAGTAACAACATTTAAAAACAAAAGGTGGCTGGCCTTTTGGCAGATATTTCATCACAGCCTTCATCAGTTTATGAAACTCATGCTTCCTGTAGAAACCCAGCTGACGTGTTTTGCTCTCAACAGAGGTTTTTATTTTTCATATGATTCTTTTTTCCCCCCTTTTAAAACAATCTTTAAATCTCCATTTTGTGAAGCATCAACTTCAAGATCCAAAAATGAAACAGTGAGTAAGTTGACTCTGGTAGACCAGGTGCCAGCTCATGACAAGGTCCCCATGTCTCAGCTGAACACTGACAAATGCAAAGCTGGAATTGGTCTGGCTCACCTATGTGTTAGTATTGTTAAAATATTACCATGTAAGAATATGTTTAGTGTTTAAACTTTATTGAAAGCTTTGAGTTGCTGCATGCATTAGTCTCACTTATAACATCTCATATTGTAAGGTAATATTTGAGCAGTTGTATTGTGGGACTCTGTGACTGTGTAAATCACCAGACAGGACAGAGCCAGTAATATTTGTGAGGGGTTAATCTTCAACAGAAGTTGTTATGCCCTTCCCAAAAGGAAAGGAAAGTCCATTAATACTAGATAGACTATTGCGGGATGTTGCAACTGGAATTTCCCTGTGTAACATCAAAAACAGGACAAAAGACTTTTGCTGTTCTGCCCTCCTGCCTATGAAGGTAAGTCATGCAAGTGAACTCCTCCCATCAGCTGAGCTTGCAGCTCAAAGCACATGGCAGGAGTGGAATAAACCCCCTAAAAAGGAACTGATTTCCTCTATGCTGCTTGGACTCTGGTGGGGAGGGGGAGAAGGTTTTTCCAGGCTTCGTTTAGCCCTAAAGTACATATAGAGGTTGCATATTACCGCAGCTTCTATCACCTTTTGGAACCAAATACAATAACTCATTTGCATGTGTATGTTTACCTGGTTTAACCTTATAAACAACTTTTATTTCTTTTTCATAGTTAATAAATCTTTAGTTAGTTTATTCTAAGATTGGCTACAAGTGTCTTTTGTGTAAGATCTAAAGTGTAATTGACTTGGAGTAAGTGATTGGTCCTTTGCGACTGGGAATAACCTGAATATTGTTGTATTAGTTTATTGTACATTATACCTGTACAGTAATTTATTGTAAATTATACCTACATTTACAAACTGTGACATCATGACATGACTGTGACATCAAAAACTCGGTGACATCTTATGAAGAATGACTGGAGAAATCAGAAGTTGATTTGAATCAAGTGTTTGTTTGTTCTTGAGGGTGAACATGTGATATTTCAGTAATTGACAAACTCAGATATAAAGCTTGAATGGCAAACTGATAAACACTTGTTATGTTAAATATGAGAACTAAAAATCTTTCCAAAACATAAATATGTGCATAATTTTCCTTTCCTTCTCATTTAGCTTCTCTATTTAATAGCACATATGCTTGCTGTGGACAGACCCATACACTTTACAGATCTTTACTTCCCATGTGCATTTTGTGAACTTCTTCCGGAAACTGGTAAGACTAATCAAATGAGAGGTATTTTGCATTAGTGGTCTTGATTGTTATTAATGAAGTATGACACTTTGCTATCAGGAATGCAAATCTCTTAATTTCTTCTTAAGGAAACATAGGGAGGGGAGGGAGCAGACATGCTGTTATGTTAGGAAGCCACTCAAGGTAAAAAAGGAACAGTGCCAAATACATATGCATATTGGGCACTTGTAGCGAGGAGGCGTGGCCTCCCTCAGAGAGCAACAGGAAGGGATCACAACCCGCCCTCTGGTGGGAAGAACTAGGAAAGCCACATCTGCCCCGCCAGAAGGGGAAGGATGGAACAGGAAGTGGAAATACAGAAGGTGAGCCCTGCAGCTCAGTTGAGCTGGAGCTGCCATGGGAGATAGACACATCCCACCTGCTGCTGGAGCCTGCAGAGGAGCTGCCAGGGCTGCCTCCCGAGGACTGGCCAGAACTCCCAGGGCAGCCAGCTGACCGAGACCCCGAGGAGCTGCTGAGAATGCTGCCAGAGGACTGGCTACAGTTCCCCGAGATGACTGGCAAGCCCCATGGAATAGAGGTACCAAACCCCGAGGAAGTAGGAAGCACCCCAGGGGAACTAGACAATCATCTGGTTGAGCATTGGCCTGATACGAGGTCAGTGTGTTGCAGGGGGATTCCCGCTGACCCAGTGGCGGACCACTTCACCACTGTTAGGGCCCTGGGTTGGGACACAGTGGAGTCAGGTGGGCTCATGTCCTCCTACCCCTGGCCACCATACCCTGGGGTGGAAGCACCCCCCTCCCAATTATCTGAGCCCCTAGACATTGCTGGTGTTCCCCATTACCTGAGGCTTAAAGACTGCTTAACCGTTCTACCCTAATTACAGGCCAGTGCCTACTAGTTGTTTGCTGCCTGCCCTGACTGAGGGCCTGACACTCATAGACTATGTAACTGCGCTGTCCTGATTGCAGGTCAGAACCTACTGTGTGCTGCTCTGCCCTGACTGAGGGCTTGGGGCTCAGAGACTGTTGGACTGTTCTGCCAGGCCACAGGGCCGGGGAACTAGGTGCAGCTACTTTCCCCCTTTGAGCTCACCTATGCAGGTATGCATCAGCGAGGAGGCATGACTTCACTCGGAGAGTGACAGGGAGGGATGGCCATGCAGCCTACAGTACTAAAATTATCCTTGCTGATGCAGCGTGAACTGGCTTAGATAGAGAGTGGTCCATCTTGCTGTTGGTCTAAAAATGAGTGGTGTGTCCTTGTAGTTAATATATATTGCTGGTCTGCAGCAGACTCCGTAGGTGGACATAGAACTAGGCATAACACAAACCAGCAGATTAAACTCTCACTGAATATAGCTTGGTGATAGGGTGGTGGCAGGTGATTTATGCACCATTGTTCAGTTTGTGGCTAGATATCCCTCTTTTCTCTTTTATTCTCTCAATTGTGGCTTGTTTGAATTTCTGATTGTTAGATTTGACAGGTGTAGAGCCAAATGATTAGTGTCAGTTAATTTAAAATGAATAGACTATGTATTGATTTATGCTCTGTGTAAAAATCCCTGGATCGGAATCTAATCAGTTTTCTGTTAGCAATGAGATGGTACATTTTCCTGTATCTGATTGTGATTTCACATTCTTACATTACTGCAAGGTAAGAATTTCCTTGAATACTACTTGTCTGTATGTCCTATCTTAAGTTCATTTAGTTTTACAGCTATCTAGTACATATATTTTGTTATATATTATAGTTGGGGCTGGATGAATGGGGAGACTGGGGCTTGGGAGCAGAGAACATATGTGGGAGGTGTGGCTGGGAGCCAACTAGCTGGATGGGGGACGCTGAGACTGGACGAGGAGCTGGCAAGGGACTGGAATTAGTAACAGAGAGCAGGGATTGGGGGCAGTGGGAGAGGAGAGACAGCTCTGACAAGAAGCTGGAGTGTGGGGTCAGAACTGGGAGTGGGTGACCAAAAGACACTGGGGCAAGCAGCTAGGGAGGCAGTAGAGGGGGAGGGAGAGGCAGATCCCACAAGGAACTGGGAAGTGGGACTGTGTGTGAGGAGTTGAGACTGGGGGTCAGGGGAAAGATTGACACCTGTACAGCAAGTCTGGAGAGGAAGACTAGGACTGACTGGACAAGGAGATGGGGATTAGGATGAGAAGCATGAGAATGAGAGACTGGAAGTTAGTAGGCAAGGAGAATGGGACTGGGAGGAGGAGCCAGAGGCTGGTTAGAGACTGGACTCGGACTAAGGTGACCAGATGTTCCAATTTTATAGGGACAGTCCTGATATTTGGGGCTTTTTCTTATGTAGACACCTAGTACCCCTCACCCCCCTCCCGATTTTTTACACTTTCTATCTGGCCACCCTAACTGGGACAGAGACAGGTTGGAGGGGACAGAGCAGAAGGGGTCAAGCTTGTGGCGAATGGGCCAAAGATTCTGTGAAACCAGAGAATACTCTCCTCTGGAATCTGCAATGGAACCCAAGAGTCCTGAGTCTCAGGATTCCTCTGCTGTCAGTAAATATCTGTGAAATCCACTGGTAGAGTGTCCCATTACCCTCTAGTGCTGCTCCACATGGAGAAGACAACCTGCTCCTGCTTTCTATTACTAAGGACACGTCTACACAGACAAAGTTACAGCACCACTCAGAGAGCTCTGAAGGGAAACTGCTGTTGTGTGTTCACACTGTCAGCTGCCTGCGCAATAGCGTGTTCACACTTGGGGCACTAGCAGTGGTATTCGGAGTGGTACACTCTGGGCAGCTATCCCACAGAGCACCTCTTTCTCTTCTGCCGCTAAGACTTGTGGGAAGGCGGATGGGGTTGTGTGGCATCCTGGGTCCTGTCCCAATGCCCCATGATGCATTGCTTTGCATCCCAGAAATCCCTATGCTTCCATCCGCATTTGGCACCATCTTTCAACGTTTTGTACATTGTGTGCCCTGCCTCTTCGGACTGCAGGAATGGATCCCGAACTGTTGACGAGTATGCTGCTCAAGTAGCAGTGGAGTTGTTCCTTAAACTACAAAGGCAAGAGGAGTGTGACATTGATCTCGCCACGCATACTAGCTATGACACAAGATTGCTTGTGGCATTCATGGAGGTGCTGACCACAGCAGAATGCCTCTTTTGGGCTCAGGAAACAAGCACTGAGTGGTGGGATCACATTGTCATGCACGTCTGGAATGACAAGCAGTGGCTGCAGAACTTTCGGATGAGGGAAGCCACATTCATGGGACTGTGTAATGAGGTCACCCCAGGCCTGCAGCACAAGGACACGAGAATGAGAGCTGCCTGTCATTGGAGACTCGCATGGCAATTGCACTGTGGAAGCTGGCTACTCCATACTGCTACCAATCAGTCGCTAACCAGTTCGGAGTGGGAAAGTTGACCATTGGACTCGTGTTGATGAAAGTGTGCAGGGCCATTAATCGCATCCTGCTCCGAAAGACCGTGACTCTGGACAACGTGCGTGACATTGTAGATGGCTTTGCACAAATGGACTTCCCTAACTGCGGAGGGGCAATAGATGGCATGCACATTCCAGTTCTGGCACCAGACCACCTAGCCCCTAATAGCAATGGGTATGTCTCAATGGTTCTCCAGGCACTTGTGGATCACCATGGGTGTTTCACAGACATTAGCACAGGCTGGTCCGGAAAGGTGCATGACGCAAGCATCTTTCAGAACAGTGGCCTGTTCAAGAAGCTGCAAGCAGAAACTTTCTTCCTGGACCAGAAGGTCACCGTAGGGGAAGTCAAAATGCCCACTGTGATCCTGAGACACCCCACGTACCCCTTAATGCCATGGCTTATGAAGCCATACATGGGGCAACTTGACAGCAGCAAGGAGCGGTTCAACAACAGGCTGAGCAAGTTCAGAATGACTGTTGAGTGTACTTTTGGCCATTTAAAAGCCCGCTGGTGATGCCTGTATGGGAAGCTGGACATGGCCAATGACAATATTCCTATGCTTATAGCCGTGTGCTGTATGCCCCATAATATTTGTGGAGGGAAGGGTGAAAGCTTCACTCAGGGCTGGACCGCAGAGGCTCAGTGCCTGGAGGCTGAGTTTGAACAGCCAGAGACCAGGGCTATTAGAGGGGCACTGCACAGGGCCATAAGGCATCCCTGATCATTGAGGCAGCAATTTGAAGCTGAAAGTCACTAATATTTGTTGCTCGGACTTCAGTGCTTGTAATGCTAAGAGGTGATGGTGCACATGATGCAATAAGGGGGTTTAACATAATTGTATGTTGCTCTGCAGGGCTCTTTTTGCTTTCATTTAATAGAATAAAGATTGCTTTCAGACCAACACAATTGTTTTATTAAAAGACAACAACTGGAGGAGAGAGTCAAACGACAAAAATACATCAGCAGGGAGGGGGATGGAGGAAGGGAAGGTCCCAGGAGGAGCGTTCCCGGGACTGCTACAGATTTGTGTATTTCCAGGGATCATATCCAACCTTCTCTTCTGGAGTACAGTGCAGCAGGTACCGTACTTCAGCAGGGGCAAACTGCAGAGGGACGGGTGTTGAGTGCAGTGGGTAGTGGGAGTCTACAGTGCTGAGCGGTGAGGAGGGAGGAGTGAAATGCTGTGGGTAGAGACTGGAGTCAGGAGGTTGATAAGAGTGTATCGGCAGTGTCTGTGGGATGCATGAGAGAGTTTTTCCCCAGCGGCTGCAGGGGTGGGTGGGCATGGAGCTGCTCGGTTTGAAGAGCTAGTATCGCCTGGAGCATGTCCACTTGGTACTCCATAATGTTTAAAAGCTGCTCTGTGGCTTCTTTCTGGTGTGATGCTTTCTCCTTTGGTCCCTCTTCTGCTGTCCCACCACTCCTTCAATTCCTGTTTCTTGGCGGCGGAATGCATCATAACTTCCTGCAGAAAGTCCTCCTTAGTTCTTCTTGTCCGCTTTCTAATTCTGGGCAGCCATTCTGCTACCAATAATAAAGAGGGAGGCTGGGGTCCCAAGGTCATCTCTGAAGTTTAAATGCAACTTTTTACAGAAGTGGTATCGTTTGCAACACAGACAACACTGATTCAGTGCTTTAAAACACAGCCAGTACTTACAGACCTGTCACTTACTGGCTGACCCCAGGCAAGCACACATGAGCCACAAGACCCCCAAAATGGTGAATAGTCACAGGGGCAGGGTAAATCACTCTTCCTGGACCCTGCTGTCCACTGGGCACATGGCTCTTGGGGAGAGCCAGCATTGTAGTCGGGGGCTGATAATCATTCCTGTCCCCACACTTTCCACAGGATGTGATCAGAATGGAAGATATCTCGCTGCTGAGGGTGAGCAAGGGAGGATCTTCTCCAAGACTGCGGCTTCCGCCCTGGCCACTATGCGGCTCACCTGTGTGCAGCAATGGTCCTCCTTTCTCTCCCGTGATGGCACAGTGGCACGGGAAAGTTACCGTTAATGGGGCAAGAAACAAAGCAGCTCTGCCGAAGAACCTGCAGCAGTGGATTGCCTAGTATCTCCACAGGAGTTTCCTGGAGATCTCTGAGGGAGATTCCCGTGAAGTGAGGGAGTCAATCAACAGCCTGTTCTGCCACTCAGACTAGGCATGCGGTGGGAGTCAAGCCTGCTTTCTGCAACCCTCCTGCCCCCAACAACTTGCTTCAGCAATTCCCCAGATCAGATCCACTTACCAGAGGCCTCCTCTCCTGTTTGTGCTTCACCAAAATCCAACTGCCGTGGCTGGCTAGGCTCCTCCAGGGTAGAAAAGAGCTCCTGGCTGCATGCATCTCTGGTCTCCGAGTCGTCCTCTGCCCCTGAGCATAGACTCAAGTAATAGCGTGCAGAAGTGTTGGAAACAAATGGGTATGTATATATGCATTCTAGAACCTAGTCTTGATTAACAAGGTGTTCTCATGTCTAATGAAGTATTGCTCACCCAAAATCCCTACAGCGCTTTACAGCCCAGAAGCTGTGACCTTTCTTTCAAGAGACGCGCATGATGTCAGTTTGCTTCCTAGGTAAAGGATTACAGTGTGTTTCTTTGCGCTGCAAGATATACCAGTCCAATCCTGGTGTCTTTGTTCACAAACAGGACATACAATTGCTGTTTGTATCTTCCTGTAGATTTCCTCTCATGCAAATAGACATAAAGTCTGAGGCCCAATACATATAGGGCCAGAGAGGGAGACTGGTGTCAGTTATCTCCTGCCAAAAGGGAACATTTCTGAGAAATGTCACTTCCCGGTGACCTGCCTTAATTCCATTTAAGAGCATAATTTTCAGTATAATATATAAATCCTTAAACACTATCTGTACATACATTTCCCAATGATTATGATGACCAGTGCACTACTGGCTCTTGGTAGAGATCTCAAGTGCCATCCTTTGAACTATTATACTGATATATGACCCAGGAGTTCAATGTATAACCCACTGTGCCCTCCGCCAGTTGGAATCAAGGGGTCTCTCAGTCATAAATATGATGGAATTTCAGTTTTCAGGGTTTTTTTTTTTAAAGCAAGGAAATTACACACTATTGCTACATTAAAGCAACATTATTAAGGTTTCAAAGGTAAGCATGCTAAAAGTTAGGAAATGCCAGATTTAAGATGGTCGATGCAACCTTAATTCAGACCCCTTGTGCTTATCTGTTATGCTACAGTCTTTAATTACATGATCACATACTGTTGTTTCCACAGGACCACTGCCTGATACAGTGTACAAGATGTGCTACTCTGGCAATGAATCAGGGTTGTGTAGTAAAGAGGACTATTGTCTCTAGGATTCCTGCCTCATTTATTGCAGAAGTTGGAAGGTATGCACCTATTGTGGTAGCTGGGAAATGGCATGCGTAGGCCTGCCCAAAGCAAAAGGCCTGCCCCCTCCACCATGGGGAGAAACCACTAAGCTCAGGTAACAAATGATTTCTTGGGACAAGGAATAAGAAAACAGGAATGGGAGGGAAGGTCAAAGGTTAAAAATCAGGTATCCAAAAGGGGACCCCAAGCAGAGAACCCCTGACAGTGCCCACCACTCCTCAAAGGTGTCTAAGGAGTCAGTGGATACCATGCAGTGGAACTCTGCCTGGGGTCATTTGGAAGGTGTGTAGTGAATGAGGCAGGGGTTTGTAGGAAAAGAAAAGATGGTCCCATGACTAAAGCAGCTGAATGTTCTTCATGTGGAGCAGTTGAATTCTATCCCTGCCTCTGCCACAGAATTTGTGGTCAGATCATTTAAACCAAACTTCACACTGGTGGTCACTAATTGTGTGTTCCTCATTTACTAGGTGCTGGCCATGGTATCCTGGGGCTTGATTTGCAGAAGTGCTGAGCACTCAAACCTGCAACTGGTATTACTGGGATCTGGGCTTCAATATGTAAAGTGCTGAATAATACCAGGTTGAAAAATCACTGCTGAAAAATCAGGCATCTCCCATTAGGCTCCCAAAATTAGTGGATACTTTTGAACTTAATCTCTCTTTGCTACAGTTACCCATTTGTAATAGAAATAATAATACAAAACCCCCTTATCTCACAGGGGTTTGTGAAGATTAATTGTTTAATGATTGTGAAGCACTCAGATACTATTGTGATGAGCACTATAGAAAAACCAATGAGGAAATTAATAATTGTCTTTACAGCAGGGTTTGAATAGTCTGCAGTAAATAAGGCCTGGGGCCACACATTGAACAATACCAAATATTCAGTACTTGCTTATTAAGTGAGCACTATCCAATCCATACACTGAATGAGGCAGGGGTCCTGTGGAAAGGAAATGTATATGAAAAAGGGGGACAAATTAAGGTTGTACAAGGAACCTTAATTCTGGCATATCCTAACTTTTGTGTGCTTGACTTTGCAACCATAATAATGTTCTTTTTACATATTTATTGTGTGCAGTGTTCATACAGACATTTATCTAGCTTGTTTGTACATTACTTCTGTGGAAGTATAACATTGTATAAGGGGACATGCTGGAGACATTGTATATGAGAGGGCATGCGAAAACATGTTACAAAGTATCTGAGGGAGCACACGTAGGGACAGTTAGCTTTTGAATGGAGAAGCAATTAAGACAGAGCCAGCACGTCTAAAAAGCAAGCATAAGAATGGAAGGTGTGAGGGGCAATTAGTTAACTAGAAGCTGTTAAAGGAGATTGTTAAGGGTGGCAGGTAATTGAAGATATGTGACTGGTCTCAGGGATCTCGAAGGGTGGTGACTAAAATCTTTTTCTTCTTTTGTCTGTAACTTCTCTGTAACTTGTTCTCCAAAAAACTGTATAAATTAAAAGACACAAGCCCCACTCAAGGGCTCACTTCTAAATGTATTAGCAGAGCAGCTTTGCTAATAAAACAGAGTGGTCTGATAAATTGTGAGTCTGAGTCAAACTTTGACAATTCTTAGAGAATTTTCTTCATAATCCTATAAAACAATTTCAAGATATATACTGTTGCATGAACAATGAAAGAAAACAGAACTAAGGAAACAGAGGTTAACAATCCTAAATTCACAAGTTGTAAATAATATGTGGTTAGTGGATAAAGCAACAGTAAGAACAGTAATGTGTGAGAAGCTTGTAAATGCAGTTTTGCTTACTAGCATACTCTGTGGATGTTCATGATCTGCACAGCGATGTTGCAAAAATATGCAAGCCAATTACAAAGCATGACACAATGTAAACTGTAATGCATGTGTTAGTCTGTTGTAGAATATTTATTATATGCTTTGGAGCTGTGGTAAACCCCTATAACCCACCCCACTGCGTTTGAGCTTGATTACCTCAGTGTAGTATTGCTGTAAACCAATAATGTTCCCCTCACCCCGTATGAGTCTGGATTCAGGCTAATTTCTTGAGAACGGAGTGGAAAAGAGCTCAGAGAAAGAGCCCAACATGGTGAACTATTGCAGTTAAAATAATTTGGGCATGTTTACGTGATTTGCTACTAATAATCCAGCTGTCATCCTCGGTGCCTCGATATGAAATCTGAGGCAATGATTCTGATGTATTTAATTTTGGTGTAATTCTTTCAAATCATTTGTAGGATGCACAGTTCTGTGAATATATACTATATTTGTACCCAATATGTTCTATTTGCACTGTTTGTAGAAGTATGTCTCCTTTTTAATAATAATTGGACTAAATTAATCTTTTGTGTAACTCTAATGAAGATGAGGATGAAATTGACAATGTAATTTTCAAATATATCAGGCATACTTCAAATCTATTTATATTTTGAATGCACTTCATCATACAAGTACATTAACTACACTGTAACTATACTGTAATTAAAATAAGGTTATAAATTTTGTTTTATGTAATTACTAGTAATTGATTTAAATGGAAGCGTAATACCTTCATTTACTTAGTATAAGGCTAGGTTTTTTTAAATACAGTGTCCATGTAGGAACACTGGATTGTTGCAAAGGAGACTGAGCTTTTCATTTTCAGGTGAGTTGTTCATACCTTACCTTTTTTTTCCCTCCATATCTACTACCATCCTGCCCAATCCTTTCTTTCTAGTGTCTCCTTCCAGGCTCAACTTTTTCATGCCACTGCCTGAATTTGCAATCTGATCTGCATGGGTGAATCCCAACACCTGCAGAATCCCACTGAAATCACAGAGTTCTACAAGAGCTCGGTGGTCCACTCACATGGATCAGATTACATGACCAGATCCTATGTTTAGGATAGCCTTTCAAATCCTATGTGCCGAGCAACTTCTTCCTCTTCCATTTTCTTAAAACTCACGATTTTTGCTTTGCCTTCCAATACTGGTCGTGCATGGTTTGCAGTTAAGCACTGCCAAGCTTCTCATGTAGATGTACAAATACCAAGTGTCAGAGTGGTAGCCGTGTTAGTGTTTATCAGCAAAAAGAATGAGAACTTGTGGCACCTTAGAGACTAACAAATTTATTTGAGCATAAGCTTTCGTGAGCTACTCAGATAAATTTGTTAGTCTCTAAGGTGCCACAAGTCCTCCTTTTCTTTTTGCTGCTACTCTGAAACCTGCCAGGGGGAAATAGTTTTTACTTTATGTAATGACCCATCCACTCCCAGTCTTTATTCAAGCCTGATTTAATGGTGTCCAGTTTGCAAATTAATTCCAATTCTGCAGTTTCTCATTGAAGTCTGTGTTTGAAGATTTTTTGTTGGAGTATTGTGACTTTTAGGTCTGTAATTGAGTGACCAGGGAGGTTGAAGTGTTCTCACACCTTCTTGTCAACTGTTGGAAATGGGCCATCCAGATTATCACGACAAAGTTTTTTTTCTCCTGCTGATAATAGCCCACCTTAATTGATTAGTCTCTTTATAGCTGGTATGGCAACACCCGTTTTTTCATGTTCTCTGTGTATATATAATCTTCCTACTGTATTTTCCACTGCATGCATCCGATGAAATGGGTTTTAGCCCACGAAAGCTTATGCCCAAATAAATTTGTTCGTCTCTAAGGTGCCACAAGTACTCCTCGTTCGAAATGTCAAGTGACTACTCTTCTGGCAATTTGTACTGGAGGGCCTACACTTGTTAGCGAATGAATGGTCACTTGTGAATCTACTTCAGCAGTATGGCAACTGATAACTACTGTAAACTGCACATGAGCTATGGTATGAAGAAAGGCAACTATTTGCTTGTAGTAAGTCAAATCCCAAGAGATTATTTCAATAGCAATTGTAACGCTCTGTGTCTAAAATTTGCTTACAGTCCCACATGACATCAGCGTGCTTGAAGAAGGGCTATTCCAATTGGTTGAGTGCTAGGACAACAGCCCTTCCCTTCCTTGTTAATTAAACTTGGAACACATGAGAAGCATGTGGAAAGTTTTGTTTAAAAAAAATAGTGTATGAGAGGGAACTGGCCATGAATGGGAAAAGACTGGGTTGGAGGAGCTGAAGATATTACTCCAGACAAGTTACAAATCCATCACAAATTACTGAAGGAATGTGGTAACTCTTTGAAGTTCCAAAATGCAGAGAGGTAGACCCAGGTGAGATGTAAGCAACAGCAGCATAAGCACAGTTTGATAAACCAGGCAAGGAATAATTCCTCGATTTGTATCTAGGGAGAAAGATTGGCTCATATGTAACTTTTAAAGAAGGTCCCAGCACAAATCTTTAAAATAAAACAGTTTCCAGAGGAAGGTAGACAACATGATGGACTGGCTAAGGGGAAATTAAACTTGTGTGTGTTACCCGTGGTTTAGTTCAGCATTCGCTGTGTATTGCCAGTTTTATTAGCTAGGGAAAAGTTAGGGAATCCTAGTAGTTGGGGGAAAGTTGCCAGCTGCTTATAGGCTAGGAATTATCATATTAATGTTTGCATGAGAATGGAATGATGTTAATTAAAGTTTAGATGAAATTACTAGCACCTCGTGGTCTGTTAAGTATACATACCCTACTGACTTTGGGGAATTAAGAAGATGCTAATTCCAGTGCTGCAGTTACACACTAGTTCTCAGATTCTTCATATTACACACCACCTGGTTTCTTCTGTGCTGAAATAAAATCCTTAATGATCACTCAGTCCTCAGGAACAGAGAGAGACCCCAAGAGAATGGAGCTTGAAGTCCACTACATGTGAGAAAGACTAACATCTGCATAGGGACCCCACACTGATTGTTTAGAGGGATTATAGAGCTGATTGGCCATATTATTATGAATGGCCATCTACCAGATAATAGAATCATCTTCACTGGTGAAGATGGCAAGCTCACCTAAAAGGTGTAGCAGGAAAATGAGTGATCATATAGTTGAAGGTGGATAATTGTTCTGGTCTTATTGATTTATTTTCTCTCTCATTTTCTCTCCCCTCTAGAATGTTAGTTTAGAACGTGAAAGGAAAGGAAACACTTTTTCTTGTTAAGATACATGACCAGAGTAGAGAGATTTCCAGTTATTACTGATGAAAACATTGGCTTCAAATGCCTCCTTAATACACAGCTTCTTTCACAAAGGCTTTCAACGGTGACCTTTGCAAAATTCTATCAGCACCTAGAACTCATTCTGCCCCGATGTATCCTCATAGACTTTAAAGTCAGAAGACACCACCATGATCATTTAATATGACCACCTGCACATTGCAGGCTACAGAACCCCACCTACCCTCTCCAGAAATAGACCCATAACCTCTGGCTGCAGTTACTTCACTACTGAATTTGCAATATTTGCATGGCCAAACTAGCAGCAAAGTACATCATTATCTACTCCTTTATTGACAGAGGGATGATGAGCCTTTACAAGATTTCATATTAAACAAAGTGTAATGGAAGTAATTTGCACTTTTGCTCACATGCCTGGCTTAAGTTTTTGGTTTCAGTAGCAAGTGATTCAGGGAAAACTCACATCTGGCATGATTTTCTTCTGGATAATGAATTAATCTCCTAAATTAGCATATTTTATAGCCAAAAAAATAGTTAATTAAAAAATCAGTTTTCTGTGTGATGTGATGCTTTAGCAAGGATTTTAATCTCTAGTGTAATTTACACCCTGCTGCATATTAACTTCATTAATTTAAATATTTAAGATTCAACCTTTTGATCTATATTTCTTCATCTGGTTGGCCATTATTAGAAATAAATTTATATGTAAGTGATCTGCATTCTCATGGCCCAAGAAATTGAGGTTTTGCATATAGCTCCTGAAAACTAAATTTAAACCATTATTTTCATCCATGTTAGCAGTAACTGGATGCATTATACAGCAAAGATACAAATGAAAGAAAAGGTCACTTTTTCAATAGGCTTCCATCAGAAAAAATACAGTTAATAAAAGAAGAACAGAGTCTAGCTGCAGGAAAGAAAACATTTGTTTGTTTCCTACAGAATCTTTTTTTAATTTAAAAATTATTTTGAATAAATTACAGGATCCTGGATCTTACAAAGGTACAGTAGCATGCTCCTATCTTCTACTTAGCCTGTAGCATCTTTCACAACACCTGCAGTTTCTTTCCAATGTGCGCTGGCTCTGAAGGCAGTCTTTCTGAAGTTGCCTTAGCAACTTCTCTCGGTTTTTTCCCTTCCCTCTTCAAGTTTTCTCTTTCATTTCTACTAGCCTAAATGTAAATATTTACATTACAACACAACGTGGGGAAATAACCATTTTTAAATATATGCTGAAAGCGCACAGCTAAAATTCTAATAGGCATGTGCAATTCTTATAGATGTGTGCACATCATGTGCATGCTCATGGAGGACTGAGTAATGAAGGAAAAGTAGAAAGAGGAGGAAACCAGATGGTCTGATATAACTGTGTTTTGGTTTTGCAAAGACCTTTATGGTCATGTTTAGATTTTGCAAGGATAAAAATACAAAAAAAAAAAACCAAAACCCATTAAATGTTTTCGAGTTTCAAGTTTTCCCTTCTCAATTGACTGACTGACTCAAGTCCAAATAATTTTTGTTACCTGTTTGAACAATTCTTGCCCTTCTCCTAGAAGTAAGAGGAAAATAAAATTAAAATGATATGATCCCCAGGGCTCAACTTTGCTAATGTACAGAATACATGGGAATATGCAGTAAACCTCAGCCCCAGCACTATCAAACACACATGTCTCTATCCAGTCACCAAATGTCCAGCAAAGCAAAAATGTATACGTGAACACATTTATCTAAGTCCTACTGTTACAAAATGTATATAGAAACAAACAGTTAATCAGAATTCAGTACTTACAGGTTCCATATAGGAGCATGCATTAAATGTGCCTACTTCACTGTGAAGACACAGGTAGGAGCAAAAAAACACATCACCCAGCAATACTGCAGGATCATGCATCAAAACAGCCTTGAGTGGTAATAGCAAAAATGCATTTCTGCTGGGGCCTGCTTTCCAGCATACTCTTACATGTTCTGTTGCTATATGGATATACAGGAATCCAGCCCCACTGGACTCCATATCAGTATTTCTTCTCTCTCTATATTTTTTAATATGTTCAAATGACTGCCTGAGCTTGTTTAAAATCTGAGTGTTGTCTGTCCCACTCTCATTCCTTTTCACTTACTCTATCCCCTCATTCCCTCTCTGTCTTTATCCCCCTTCCCTTCTCAATCCCATCCTCCTAATCCATGTCCAAGACTCTCTCCCCTGAGATTATGGGGACCTCCTGAGTCCCCAAAAGCAGATCTGAAACAAATGGGACTTTTACTATTAGTATTTTTAGTTATTCCACTTATAACTACATTTTCTGACCCATTACATAAACCATTTAGCTAGTTTTCAGAAATGCATTTTCTATATAACCTATTTCCATCTTCCTGTGTTATATTTTCATATACACAATTCAAATTAATATTATATATAGAAATCTCTATGACTTCATTGTTTACTGGAGTTCACTCACTGTCATTCCTGAAGACATATAACGAATGTTAATCCATTATGGGCAGAGCTGTTTGTTCCTCAATAGCTGGGGGGGAAAACAAGAGAATGACATAAATGTGTTTCTGACTTTATCCTAAGGGAAATTGTGCAAGGATGTGGGATTGGGAATGCTAGGATGTCACATCAAGACAGCCTGACATTTGGTTGCAGATTAATCATAGCATTCTTCATAAAGCAGCAGTTTCCCCTAAATTCTCATTTTGCCCATTGGCAGACAATACAAAGTCTCTTAAAGTGAAATAAAATGTAACTTTATTATAAAGGTGATATCACTGCATTCATCTTTTAGGATTAATGTTGCCCACCCTCTTCTTCCCTGACTACTTTTATTTCAAAGGAGTGTGTTTTGCAATTTTATCAGCAATCAGTCAGATGTATGTAAGCTAAATTTATGTATCTGTTCTTTGTTCCATCTTGCATCTTTCTAGTTAGGATATAAATTTCTGTGACAATTGCTGAACCCTGCAATAGTGAAACTCTTGATATAGTGAAATGTTCTTGAGGTTAAAAGCAGTTTGCTATTGAAAGGTTTTTCTGCACCTTTTCAAATGCCAAGCTTCTCTTAAAAAGAATTTAGGAAAAAAACATTATTTATGGCTTTATTCTATTTTTCTTTCTACCTTAGGCCTCCCTTCAAATGCTACACTCCTTCTGGTAGCTAGTTAATGATGATTGTTCTGCATTTTCATTTTAGGTAATTCAAAACATTTAGGGACAGAGGAAATGCCTTACTGGTCAGACAAGTGGAAAGTGCTACAGTTTGTTGATATGGGAAGTTTCTTCTTAACTCCATCAGTTAGTGGTTGTCTATTGCTCTAATGCATTAGGGCTTATATGTCTGTATTTTTTGCTCTCTGATATAACTGTGAATGTTTTTATTATCCAATTGTCTAATCCTCCGATTAACTTAGCTCTGCCTCAGTAAGGATTGAACAAATTTACTCAATCAATATAGCTGTGAGCAAAATCAGTTTTAACAAAATGTTTTAAAAGGGGTGCATGACAGTATATAAATGATTGCATCACAGAAACCACACTGAGTTCATTCAGATGTGCTAAGTTCACCAAGTTTAATCAGCCCTGTTCAGTCTCTAGAAGACACAGTAGTAGTCTGTCAGAAAACTATTGTACATAGTTTGTCACAATGGAGCAAACTTAGTATCTGCTCAGTAGACCCCAGGACTTGGTCATTATGCACAGTGAATTACCTCCAAGTCAGGGTTAAATGGAGTGATGTGATGAATGTGTATGATATCTGCCCTGTGGATAAACACAGGACATAAGTTCCCTAAGACTTCTAGCCCTTAATCTTCATGAGCAGAAAAATAATCAAGCAGTTTATACAAAACAAACACCATTGGCCTGTGCTTCCAGAAATATATCTTAAAATGTTCTCAAATTTCTATATTTTTAGGTGGTTACACTTCAAATATCAGTGAAAAGAAAATGATTTTAGTAAGTCTGACTGATAACTATAGAAATACAGATTGGCTGGGATGGCTAACAGAAACAAAATTTCACCTGAGGGAGGAAAACAGTTCTTGAAATTGTGGTACTTGTATGTTCCCTGGATCAAAGACAAACTAACAGGCCCAGCTGGAAGTACTATATTTACCTCAGGGCATTTTTTAATGTACGGCTATTGCTTCTGGAGAACGTGTTTTCATTCTATTAGGGTTCTATTTAGCCAGGTACTTAAGCACATATCTGGCTTTAAGCACATGAATTGTTCCATTGGGACTTCAGTGGGACTATTCATAGTAATTAAGTTAACACAGGCGTTGCTAAACTGGGGTTTCAATACATTGGGTAAAGATGGGCCTGAATGAACATACCATATTTAACATCTTCTCCCACACCACCAAACTCTGAAGGGTTCAAACCATGAGCTGAACTTTGCAGCTGGTCCCATCTCTACAATGGGCTAAAATAAAACACTTAAAGATTGTGGGGAGGAGGTTCAAAATCTAGATCTGAATTTTGAAGACTGGATCAATTTTTTATTCTGTGATTTTTTCCCTCCTCCATGTCCCTACCCTGATTCACTATAGTGTCCTCATCTTTGGGGGTGGGAGAGTAGCTTTTAGACTGTCTTTCCCTTGCAGGGCAAATTGTGTGGGCAGAAAAAGCATCTGTAGTCACCATCTGTAGTACTAACTTTTAGGGGAGTAAATCTGAAGTGGGATTGGACTATGGAGCCAGCTTCAGCAGCAGACACGTACTTTTCACCATACAAATATACAGTGTAGGGTACCATTGCAGCTTCCCCCAGGAGCTACAGCAAGAACACAGTTATAGCTAAGGATAGGCTAACAAGCTTTCCTTAATCATGAACCCACTCAAAAATTCTGGATTCAAAAATTCAATTCAAATGCAGACAGTTTGGTGTTATACTTCGGAGCAGAGCTGTACAAGTAACAGATTTTTTTAGTTTGTTTGCAATTCTAAAAAAAAATACTTTGGGTTCTACTGAAATCATTTTTTTCAAAAAATTGGGCAAATATTAAAGTAAAAAAAAATTGCTTTGGGACCTAAGAAATGTTTCATTTAAATTTTGAGCATATTTTAAAAAAATTTGAAAAAAGATAAAAAATCTGAAAGAAACTTCTAAACAAAGTCATTTCAAAGTGAAAACATGAAGCATTTAGTTAAAGAAAATGTTGAAACAAAACATCTATATTTTTTGTCTGTTTTGGTTTTGTTTGTTTGTTTTTTACAAAAACAAGTCAATGAAACCACACGCATTCACAAAATGTTTCAGTGTTGTTGAATCTGCATATTTTGCCTACTTATGAGAAACTGTTCTTAAGCATTCTTAAGCATTCATAAGCATTCTACTTATGAGAAACTGTTTTTAAAAAAGGAACAGAGGAAAAATGGTCAATAAAAGTCAACTAAAAATGAAGTTGTGTGATAAATATAGAAAGTCTGTGTAAAATAAGCAGAGATGAGGACGGAAAACTCCTAAAAATAATTCATACTGTAAATACGCCATATAGAGGGCAACCTCTTGTGCCCACCTAGTTTTCACGAAAGAGCATAGGCTTCTCCAAAGACGGAAAAAAATGTAGAGGGGAAAATTTGTCAACTCAATCCTGTTTGGGGTTATGTTAAAATATAGCTTGAGAGGCTTGCAAACCCTTGAACTCTGTGAGCTCTGATCATCCCCAATTCAGACACAGTGGCACAGGAGCCTGCAAACAGACCTGAAAATAGAGACGTTTGAGTGGGAGTTTTATTGAGGAGAAGGGAGGAGGCAAGCCCCTTAGGGGAAGTGTGAAGTTTGTCTGGTTTTTGTGTTTCTTTTTAGGTGGTTTTGTTTTGTTTTTTTTTCAGTTTGCAGAGGCTGGTAGGGGGCAGTATGCTGTGAGAGAAGCAGAGCCCTGATTAGGGGGCCTACAAAAGGCAGCTAAGCAGCCAGCCAGGGGCACAGGAACCAGCACACAGAGTTGAAAACAGGCGTGTGTGAGTGGTAGTTTGTAAGGGGAGTTTGTGTGTGTGCTGGGTGAGTTTGGGAGTCGGAGATGGTAGAGACAATGGATATGGAAGACTCAGGATGTACATTATCCTGGAGTGGGTACCTGAAAAAAGATTCATTTGTATGAAGTGCCACCTAATAGAGCTGATGGAAGAGAAGATCCAAGTTTTGGAGATGCAGGTGGAAACTACCATGGAGGGAAGGCAAGAGGAAGCTGAAGGGAAAAGTCAATACTCGCAGATGCAAGCTGGACTGAAGAACTCTGAGGGGAGACTGATGGGTGAGGAAAGTGGCCCACGGAATCATGTGACCGTGAGAACCAGACAGAGGAAAAGACTGGCTAGTGAGTGAGAAACAGAGTTCAGGAACAGTTTTCTGAGCTGGAAAATGAGAAAGGGGTGCAACTGTCAGTAACTGAATGTGGGAGGACAAGGAAGAAGAGAAGAACAACTAGTCTTATAAGAAGAGGGGAAGAGTCAGTGGAGATACCCAAAATTTAGAATGCTAGAAGGATACAGAATTACTCACAGAAGATTGTAAGGGAGAACAAAAGAAAGAAAGACTGCAGCCAGAAAGAATAGGAGGAAGGCTGGAGAATCACACTAACACCAGGAAGAGGCAGCGGTAAGTGTTTGATGATTCTCTACTAAGAACAGACAGGCTTGTCACTAGAGCTGATCCAGAGAACAAAAATGTGTGCTGTTTGCCAGGAGCTAAGATATGAGATGTGGACCTGAAGCTGAAGGATTCTAATGGAAGCAGGAACGAAACCACTGATTCTCCTTCATGTAGGAGCAAATGATACTGCCAGATTCTTGCTGGAACGTATCTAGGGAGGCTGTGCTAGGCTGGGGAAGATGCACCCCAAGCAAGGGAAAAAAATTGTAGAAAAGGGTTGCAGACCAAGCTGTATGAGCAAACACCTCAAACAGGTGATTAAGAGAAAGCAGAAACCCTACAAGGAATGGAAGATGGGATGGATCAGCAAGGAAAGGTACCTCTGGGAGGTCAGAAAATGTAGGGATATTGTGAAAACTGCCAAAAGCCAAGCAGCGTTGGACCTTGCAAAGAAAATTAAAATCAATAGTAAAAGGTTCTACAACCATATAAATAAAAAGAAAACAAGGAAAGAAGAAGTGGGATCACTAAGCATGGAGGATGGGGTGTAGATTAAAGATAATCTAGGCATGTCTTATCATCTAAACAAATACTTTGTCTCAGTTTTTAATAAGATAATGATAATCTTAGGGGTATTGGCAGGGTGGCTAATGGCAACAAGGATATGGAGGTTGAAATTATCACCTCTGAGGTGGAAGGAAAACTCAAACATCATAGTGGAACTAAATCAGGGGGCAGGATAATCTCCATCCAAGAATATTACAGAAACTGGCATATGAAATTATAAATCCAATAGCAAGGATTTTCAATGAATATATGAACTCAGAGGTCATACCCTATGACTGGAAAATTACTAATATAGTTCCTATTTTTGAGAAAGGGAAAAAAGTGATCCAGGAAATGACAGGCCTGTTAGTTTGACCTCAATTTTATGAAAGGTCTTGGAACAAATTTTACAATAGACAGTGGTTAAAGACATAGAGCTAAGTGGCAATTAAGATAAAATGCAACATGGTTTTACAAAAGGTAGATCGTGCCAGACCAACCTGATCTCCATCATTGAGAAGATGACTGATTTTTTTAGACAAAGGATTTCAGGAAGATATTTGATACAGTTCCCCATGGGAAATTATTAGTCGAATTAGAGAAAATGGGGATTAATATGAAAATTAAAAGGTGGATAAGGAACTGGTTGAAGGGGAGACTGCAATGGGTCATACTGAAAGGTGAGCTGTCAGGCTGCAGGGAATTACTACTGGAGTTCCTCAGGGACTGATTTGGGGCCAGTCTTATTTAACATTTTTATTAATGACCTTGACACAAAAAGTGAATGAGCACTAATAAAATCTGTGGACTACCTATACAGAGGAGAACTGGAATATTGTACAAGTAGATCTGGACAACTTTGAAAACTGGGGTAAGAGAAATGGGATGAAATTTAATAGTACAAAGTGCAAGTTCATGCACTTAGGGACTAACAACAAGAATTTTTGCTATAAGCTGGAGACTTATCAGTTGGAAGTGACATAGACTTGCGTGTATTGGTTGATCACAGGATGACTATGAGCCACCAGTGTGATGTGGCCTTGAAAAAGACTAATGCAGTCCTAGGATACATCAGGCCAGGTATTTCCAGCAGAAACAGGGGAGTGTTAGTACCATCATACAAGGCATTAGTGAGACCTTATCTGGAATACAGTGTGCAGTTCTGGGTCTCCCCATGTTTGAGAAAGAGGAATTCAAATTGGAATAGGTACAGAGAAGGGCTACTAGGATGATCAGAGGAATGGTAAACCTATCTTGTGAGAGGAGACTCAAAGTGTGATATTATCTGATTAAAATATGACCATGTAGATCATTGTTGCTACCACTGTTATATAATTGCAACAAATCTTATACAAAGTGTGTCAAGTAAGTTATGATTTGCTGAATATGATTATTCTATTTTGTATGCACGTATCATTTTTGTATCTGAAGTTAGGAATATTAACTATATACCTGCATTTCAACAGTTTGCTCCTGTGGAAACACCAACAAGGTGTTTAGCCAGCACACTGTGAAGGGACTATTCAAGTTGAATGGCCCATGAAAAGAACACTTAACTCACAATGGAAGATGCCTATCTACACTTAATGGACTTTACTGTGAACGTTGTACCTGGAGTATAGATAATGTCTTCTGCTATGACTAAGCAAAATCATGAATGGACATGTGACTTGTGCATGTGACTCCAAACACTATCTTGTTACCTGTAATTTTCTACAGTGAGAACAATGGGATTCTCTTCACTTGGCAGAAGCTTTAAAAGGCCCTGGAAACATCTCCATTTTGTCTCTTTCCTGCTCAAACCTCTGGGCTATGAACTTATATTAATGGGAGCATTCTAACTGTCAAGGTTCCTCCCCCACTCTGAACTCTAGGGTACAGATGTGGGGACCTGCATGAAAAACCTCCTAAGCTTATCTTTACCAGCTTAGGTCAAAACTTCCCCAAGGTACAAAATATTACACCCGTTATCCTTGGACTGGCCGCTACCACCACCAAACTAATACTGGTTACTGGGGAAGAGCTGTTTGGACGCGTCCTTCCCCCCAAAATACTTCCCAAAACCTTGCACCCCACTTCCTGGACAAGGTTTGGTAAAAAGCCTCACCAATTTGCCTAGGTGACTACAGACCCAGACCCTTGGATCTTAAGAACAATGAACAATCCTCCCAACACTTGCACCCCCCTTTCCTGGGAAATGTTGGAATAAAAAGCCTCACCAATTTGCATAGGTGACCACAGACCCAAACCCTTGGATCTGAGAACAATGAAAAAGCATTCAGTTTTTTACAAGAAGACTTTTAATAAAAAATAGAAGTAAATAGAAATAAAGAAATCCCCCCTGTAAAATCAGGATGGTAGATATCTTACAGGGTAATTAGATTCAAAAACATAGAGAACCCCTCTAGGCAAAACCTTAAGTTACAAAAAAGATACACAGACAGAAATAGTTATTCTATTCAGCACAATTTTTTTCTCAGCCATTTAAAGAAATCATAATCTAACACATACCTAGCTAGATTACTTACTAAAAGTTCTAAGACTCCATTCCTGTTCTGTCCCTGGCAAGCGCAGCATACAGACACACACAGACCCTTTGTTTCTCTCCCTCCTCCCAGCTTTTGAAAGTATCTTGTCTCCTCATTGGTCATTTTGGTCAGGTGCCAGCGAGGTTACCTTTAGCTTCTTAACCCTTTACAGGTGAGAGGAGCTTTCCCCTGGCCAGGAGGGATTTCAAAGGGGTTTACCCTTCCCTTTATATTTATGACACTAACGAAGGGACTTTCCAATGTTTTGGAAGTAACCAGAGACCTAACAAGCCAGCAGTTTATTCCATCACTGCTAGAAGCCTGATCTAAGAACTTTGCAATTGTTGTATGTATTTGAGTCCTTTAACCACTTTTAACTCTCACCTTTCTTTTTATAAATAAACCTTTAGATATTACATACTAAAGGATTGGCAACAGCGTGATTATTGGGTAAGATCTGAATTATGTATTGACCTGGGTATGTGGTTGGTCCTTTGGGATCAGAAGAACCCTTTTGTTTGAAGAAACTGGTCTTAAATAGAAAAGGAGTACTTGTGGCACCTTAGAGACTAACCAATTTATTTGAGCATAAGCTTTCGTGAGCTACAGCTCACTTCATCAGATGCATACTGTGGAAAGTACAGAAGATCTTTTTATACACACAAAGCATAAAAAAATGGGTGTTTACCACTACAAAAGGTTTTCTCTCACCCCGCCCCACTCTGCTGCTGGTAATAGCTTATCTTATCTGTACTTTCCACAGTATGCATCCGATGAAGTGAGCTGTAGCTCACGAAAGCTTATGCTCAAATAAATTGGTTAGTCTCTAAGGTGCCACAAGTACTCCTTTTCTTTTTGCAAATACAGTCTAATATGGTTGTTACTCTGAAACTGGTCTTAAATAACCACTCATCATTAAGTCTAGTGTCTGGGTGTTGAATCCAAGACTGGAATATCCAAGGGGGCTGCATTTCTGACTTCTTGTTAGCCAATTTGGTGAGACAGAAGTTTACTTTTGTTGCTGGTTTGGTATATCTCATGGAAGAATAACCACAAATTTTGGGGTGTGTCTCCCTTTTTCCCAGCAGCCTGTCCTGAATTTGGTATTCTCAGTTGTGACACATGGATACATGGTGATATAAAGACTTTGGCTTGTTTAGCCTAATAAAAAGAAGGCTGAGGGGAGATATGAGTTCTCTCTATAAATACATCAGTGGGATAAATACCGGGAGGGAGAGGACCAATATTGACACAAGAGCTAATGGATATAAAACTGGTCATCAGCCAGTTTAGACTTGAAATTAAGCAAAGGTTTCTAACCATCAGAGGACTGAAATTCTGGAACAGCTTTCCAAGGGGAGCAATGGGGGCAAAAACATAACTTGTTTTAAGACTGAGCTTGATGTTTGTGGAGGGGATGGTATGATAAGACTGCCTACAATGGCATGTGTGCCGATCTGCAACAGTTAGCAGCATATATTTACAACGGCCAGTGATGGGACACTATGTGAGAAGCACTACAAATTACTACAGAGAATTCTTTCCCAGGCATCTGACTGGTGGGTCTTGCCCACATGCTCAGGATCTATCTGATCACCATATTTTGGGTTGGGAAGGAATCCTCCCCCAGCTCAGATTGGCAAGTTTAAACTAGTGTAAATGGCAGTTTCTCTGTTACTAAAGTCTTTAAATCATAGTTACTTATTTGTTGCAAATATAGCATACCAGAGTAGCTAAAACATATCCCCACTGCTTGGGTAACTACTACTGCCTGCAGTCTATTGACCAAACAAGTGGCAAAATAAGACACAAAGTTAGTTTACATCAAATTAATAACTGCAACTCTTGTCAGCTTTTGCCAGCAACTAAACCAGGGGTTAGTAATTTAGTTGGGGATTGGTCCTGCTTTGAGCAGGGGGTTGGACTAGATGACCTCCTGAGTTCCCTTCCAACCCCAATATTCTATGATTCTATGATAATTTCCCCTATAATCTGCCCGGAATGGTGGAATCTTCCCAGACTGGTATAATCTTCCCAGTGTGATGTGGTTCCAAACTGGCCATGGTGGCCACAACCAGAAAGTGAAGGGGTGGGGAACCCCTTCACTCTTTTGCTACATTCCTAATATTGGGATGTTGTCCAAGCTATGAAGATCCCTTGCAGCCCTTGCCTCACTTGAGTGTTAAGAATCCAGATGAAGGTCCATGTCCACAAACTGCATAACCAAGGCCTATGTCCAATGCTTTTGACCTCCTCAAAGGTTTTGGAACCCCCTAAACTGGAACCTTCTAACAAGCCAAACCACATAGGACATATGCCGAAATTGTGGCAACATTATATGCAACATGCACCATCTCCAAAGCCTATCCCTTCTGGATGTTGAGAGGAAGCCAATAAGTGCCAAAGCAGGGAGCCAGTTTTATGTGGATGAAAAAAAAATCCTTATTGACAACAAGTAGCAAATCACTATCCCTTAGCATATCAGGAAACACAGCAGAGCAGCCACTCCTACAAAGAAAACTTTGAGCAGGCAGGTAAATGCTAGAAGGGGAACCAGGAATTGACTTAGTCCCCAAGGAGGAACCTTGAAACACGCATAGCTGAGCACAGTGCAAGCCAATAGGGTACACTGCCTCCTCAAAACAGGCCAATCACAGACCAGAAAATGGGTGAGATTAGTAGAGCTGTGGAAACCTTTTTCATTGAATAGTAAATTAACTTAAAATGCATTTTTCTGGGCACAAAACTATTCAATAATTTGGTCAAATCTGGGGAATTGCTTCACCTGGAAAAATTGACTTTTTTTGAAAAAATTGAAACAGACTATTTCAGAATGAAATGTTTTGACTTTTTTTGTTTTGACACAATGTTTCATTTAACAATTTAGCTATATTGATTAAAAGATGAAAAACCAAAACTAAGCAAAACAAAACAAAAAAAATCAAAATGAAAATCACACCAAACCAAACCAAAAAAAAAAAAAAATTTCATTTGAAAAACACCCTGAGAAGAAAGTGAAATGAAAAGTAATCATCAGAAAATATGTAGATCCTAAATGTACTTTTTTTTTCATTTTAGTGATAAAAAATTAAACTGTTGGTTTGAAATGAACCAACTGTTTATCTGATTTTTCAGTTTATTGGCTCAGCTGTAGTGACTGATGTATGAAGCCACCTTCGCTCTTCTGGAATGTTGGGACTCTGTTTTAGCACTCTTTAGTAGCGTTTTATTAAAAACTATGGAACATAAAGAACTGAATCAATGTCTCCACTCTTTAACAATGGTATAAATGGCCTTTTACCTTTACACTATTCATTAAAAAGTGGCCTAAATTACAACTGTCAGTTACCAATAATATTGATTTGGTAGTACATGTGAAATGAAGTGTTGGTTGCTCTGTCCAGTTCCTAGATGTTTCCACATTACCAAACTACAGCAAACTGCCATCTTTGCCACTTGGTGGTACAGAAAAGTAAAAAGCTGAATGTGCATAGAAAGTGATCTTTTCACATTTTAAAAGTGGTTTCTAAAGAACAATGTTGAGGTATGTAACAGGAGAATTATCAGGAATCTTACGCAGCTGCTCTCCATGCGGTACTTGCTCTTTGGATAAGGAGAAAACTTCAATCTACTGGTCTGCTAGTTTAGTACATTTTATGAGTGCTGAAATTTTAGAAATAATTAAAAAAACTGCTTGTAATTTCTATCTATTTGATTAAAAAATACAGTAGATTATCAAGAAACAGTAGATTACTGAGGTACCAGGTGTGTATGTATAACATTTCTTATACCTAAAGAAAAAATTATTCTAGTGAGTGGGAAAATATGAAAGTAAAACTCTAGTGAATGTAGAGAAATTAGTTTTGTTTTAATCACCTGAAGTTGTATAGAAAGTCACTCTATATTTTGCTGTATGAATTTTCTGAGATATCAGGTGAACAGCTTAGCATGGCTCAACTTCATTTTCACACTAATACTATATAGTGGATTCTTATTACATTGTAAATCCTAGTAAAATTTCTGTCACAGTCTATCTTTTTGACAGACAAAATCTCATGTGCTCCATCCCTCTTACCTGTTGCCTGTTTTTGGAGCCTGCTGGGACTTTAGGTTTGCAGGAGGATTGATATTAAATTAAACTATGATAAATGTTTATTTTTATAATATATTTTAAACTGCCTTCATTTTTTCTTAGTCTAGTACTCCACCCACGTACTATGCTTTATTATGAGATGCACTATTAGTTTGTTTAATTAAAGAAAAGGAAGACTTTTACCTACAGTGAGGTCTAAGGATGTATAAACTTTTAAATATAATCTTGTTGTTTTAGCAAAATTATTTGATTTTTGATGTTGTCAAGGTTCCTTCCCCACTCTGAACTCTAGGGTACAGATGTGGGGACCTGCATGAAAACCTCCTAAGCTTACTTTTACCAGCTTAGATTAAAACTTCCCCAAGGTACAAACTATTTTACCCTTTGCCCTTGGACTTCCACTGCCACCACCAAACATTTATCTGGGTTTATTGGGAAAACGTTGTTTGGAAACGTCTTTCCCCCCAAAATCCTCCCAACCCTTGCACCCCACTTCCTGGGGAAGGTTTGGTAAAAATCCTCACCAATTTGCATAGGTGACCACAGACCCAAACCCTTGATCTTAGAACAATGAAAAAAAGCATTCAGTTCTTGAAAAGAAAAATTTTAATAGAAGAAACAGTAAAAAGAATCACCTCTGTAGATGGTGAATACCTTACAGGGTAATTAGATTCAAAACGTAGAGAATCCCTCTAGGCAAAACCTTAAGTTACAAAAAGACACACAGACAGGAATATTCATTCTATTCAGCACAACTCAATTTCTCAGTCATTTAAAGAAATCATAATCTAACGCATATCTAGCTAGATTACTTACTAAATTCTAAGACTCCATTCCTGTTCTGTCCCCGGCAAAAGCATCACACAGACAGACACAGACCCCTTGCTTTTCTCCCCCTTCCAGCTTTTGAAAGTATCTTGTCTCCTCATTGGTCATTTTGGTCAGGTGCCAGCGAGCTTATCCTAGCTTCTTAACCCTTTACAGGTGAAAGGATTTTTCCTCTGGCCAGGAGGGATTTTAAAGGTGTTTACCCTTCCCTTTATATTTATGACAGATGTTCACTGATCATTTCCCCATATAATAGCATTTGTTTTTTCTTCAGCACTTTGCTTGATTCAAAGCCCACTGAAGTCAACTGGCTTTGACTTCAATGGGCTTTTGATCAGGTTATGTTAGAGTATATAAGATTCTCCTGTGAGAAAATTTGGCACTGGAAGACTTAAAAGATATCTGAACAAATGGACTAGAAAAATCAACTATACAGAGGATAATCCTGCCCTGGCAGGGGCAACCTAACAGGTTTTTTTTCTAACCTTTCCTTTTTATAGACTCATAGATATTAAGGTCAGAAAGGACCATTATGATCATCTAGTCTGGCCTCCTGCACAACACAGGCCACAGAATCTCACCCACCCACTCCTGCAATAAACCGCTCACCTATGTCTGAGCTATTGAAGTCCTCAAATCATGGTTTAAAGACTTCAAGGTGCAGAGAATCCTCCAGCAAGTGACCCGTGCCCCATGCTACAGAGGAAGGTGAAAAACGCCCAGGGCGTCTTCCAATTTGCCCTGGAGGAAAATTCCTTCCCAACCCCAAATATGGTGATCAGCTGAAGCCTGAGCATGTGGGCAAGATTCACCAGCCAGATACCCAGGAAAGAATTCTCTGTAGTAACTCAGATCCCACCCCATCTAACATCCCATTACAGGCCATTGGGCCTATTTACCATGAATAGTTAAAGATCAATTAATTGCCAAAATCATATTATCCCATCCTAACATCTCCTCCATAAACTTATGATTCCATACATAGAATAATATTTTTAATGTCATCATGGAAAAAAAAACAAATAATACAGGAGACGGAGAGTGGGTTATAAGTAGAGCTGCTGAGAAACTTGAATTTATGTTCTGTGAGAAATTCTGAAATTTTTATTTTTTTCATCCCAAATCATAATGAAAAGTTGAAATGTATTGAAAAATGAACATTTGTTTTGAAAACATCAAAATGACTTTACAGAAATGTTTTGGTAAGGTCAAACGGTTTCACTTTTTTCAGTTTTACTTTTATGTTATAATATAACATAATACAATTATAATAATATAATAGTCAAATACTAAAGTAGGAACTAAACACTTTGATAATTTCATGTAAAAATTTGTGATGACATTGATATGTTCCCACAAACATTTTGATTTTGTAGAATCAGCGTTTTCTGATGGAAAATTTTCACTGTCTCTAATCACAAGCCAGCTGTGGGTGAGGGATGGAAGTAATGTCATAAGCATGGAGGAACTCAGATGCTTATCTGAACACCTTTAAGTCTGGTGTAGGAAAACAGCATTAATACAATGGCACATTAGCACCATATTGTATAGTTAACAGTTAAGGAGTCAAGGATTTTTCCTTCCCCAAGAGTTTCAGGGTTACCATAGTATTCCCACTTTACCTCCTGCTCTTGGGGACCATGCTTAGCCATTAACTTTCCAGGTAAGGAAAACTGAATGAAAATTCTTCTGCTCCTTAAATGGCTGGAGAGGTAACCCTTGAGAAACATAGGGCTTTTGCTTTGCCCCTCCTTCCCCCCCCCAAAAATGCTAAACTTAATGCCTCCCGATACTTCCATCCATGTTGGAATGTGAGTTTGGGTCTTACAGTTGTGATGTAGAGCACTGTGCCCAGTGCTCACAATCATTTTAATAGTTTGTGAATGTGCTTTAATTTTTCTCTAGCATGTTTATAGTATTATTGGACCATTAGTTTATCTGCCAGATTACACAATCAATTAAAAACTCTGCTATCCAGAGCATTTGGTTAGAACACCTAAGATATACACAATGGACTTGAGCAGAACATGTGAAGGGAACATTTTAATAACACCAAAAGGAAATGAACATCTCAGTTCAATTTATGCTACTCATTAAATTGAATGCCAGGTTAAGCATTCTGTTTCTCAGATCTAAAGCTAGAGGCAGTAAAGCTGTGCTAATTGCTTTTTTTCATTCTCTGCATTGGTGCTAGGATGTTATTGATTAGAATAGTTATCAAGACATTCATCATAAAATTCAGGAGTTCTTAGTTACACCTATGTGTTTTGCTTGTATTCTTTTAAGCATAATCAAGTTTCATCATTTTACTGACTTTCTCAGCATCTTCTGGCCTGACCGATAGAGCACTAGGCTGGGACTGCCACTGGCTTGCTGTGTGATCTTGTGCAAATCACCTCCCCCATCTATCAAATGGGGATAATGGTTTTGACCTTTTTTTTTCAGTGCTTTGAGATCTACTGATGCAAAGTGTTATATAAGAACTAGTTATTATTAAAGTTCATTGCTTCTGCTAAATTTTTATTATTTCAAAAGCCAGTCATATAATGAATACATTTACTAAATCAGATCTTCAGCCAGTATAATCTGCATTCTCTGGCACATATCTGATTATAATTAAATTGATGACTGATGGGAAAACTTCACTGAATAAATTATTCAGAAATATTGTTCAACTGATGCTAATTATTTAATTTAAAATATTGTATTTTATGTATTTATATTAGGCACAATTTAATGAGGACAAATGACAGCATAAAAGTAAGTATTTGTTAAAGAATTAAATTAACTGGATTTTCTTAGTATTGCCTTTGAGAATTGGACTAACAGTTCATTCTAGCTTTGGTGACTGTAATATTGCAAGTGGCTATCATTTGTTACCCATTTGTAAGGCTATATACCTACAACTTTTATGCACTAAATAATATTTTTACTCTTAACAGAGGTCTGGGTATTAAAATACAGAACTATTGTCTATTTTCAGATACCACAGTAGGACTGGTTCATATCTATGTGTACCTCAGCATTTTGTATTGTAACATAATTTATGGAATTACTGAAATTTATATGTAATTTCTTTAGAAAAATCAAAATAGTGCCAAGCAGTCAGTGTTTCTAGCACTAGTACATTCTCAGAAGTAACGCTGAATATATTACCTATATCTATTTGCAGTGCATATGTTAAGATTTTAAATGAGTTTTCTGTTACTTCAGTGTCCAGAATAATTAATAAAAAAGGCATGTTTGCTTTTAGTGGTTAGTTGTGTGACACTGTCTGGTGTGGCTTATCTATACAGTAAGGTGATCACTATGTTTCTCAGTTTCTTACTGTTTCAAGGCCTTCTTTGTTTGCTGTTACACAAAATCAGAATGTTTTGGAAGATTTTGATTTTCATCCTGCAAGGGGTATGTTCCACTGAAATATATGGGTGCTGAGAGTGATCAGCACCTTGCAGGGTGGACCCTTTGCTTGTAAGTATTCTGATTCTAATTAATTTATCAAACTCACTGTCACTCAGCACAGCTAATTTAAATTGGGGGCTATGTACACTAGGCCAAATTCTGATTTCATGTACACAGAGAAAATCTGGATGACTTCATACTGATATTAAATTTATATATAAAAAACTATATTAAACCTAAGTTAAAAGAACTTAATGGTTGAAAAGTAAGCATTTAAAAGCTAGGAAATGCCAGAGAGAATGTTGCCCATGAAATGTGTTGTGATGTGGCCTTTAATTATATGATCACATGCAATTTTTCCTCACAGGATTCCTGTATCATTCAGTAAATGGGTAATTTTTCAATATTTCTTTGTATCCTCATTCAGAAGGTGGCCCCAGGCCTTATTTAACATGCACCATACAAATCCCACCATAATATCGGAGTGTTTCACAAATATTTATTAATTTATTTTCACAACAGCATAGTGAGGTGATATTATCTTCCCAGTTATACAGCTGGGGAAGTGAAGCACAGAGTGATTAAGGATAACTTTCAGAACTATCCACTAATTTTGGAAGCCCAACTTGAGACACCTGTGGTCTATGAGGTGCTGTGGGGGGAAAAATAAGTGGTCATGGGAATAAAGAAATTGCCATAGTGGATCAGGCCTAAAATCCATCTAATCCAGTATCCCGTATGACAGTAGTCAGTAACAGATACTTGTTAGGCATCTTTAACTACAGGCAGTGCTACCAGTTCTGCCTATAATAGCACAACAGAACGTGTCTCAATGTGTTAAATTAAATAACCTTCTAATCTGCTTTTTGTGTGTGTCTGTGCACACACTATTTCCTCCAATATTTAGATGATCTATTCAGCATTGTTTGCCTTTCTTAGTGTGGGCTGCTGGCATCACACTGATAAAACATGGTTGAAAAGGAAAATGCGTGTTTAATATTTCCCAGAAGTCCATGCATTTTGTTTTTCATGACAGGGGAAGCTCACAATAAGTTAACAGAGTTTTCAAACAGCAGGGCAGATTTCAGCTATAAACCCTTCCCATATGCCCTCAGACCACAAACCAGTCCTTGCTAATCAACCCTTCCTTTTGACCAAATATACTTGCCGTAATTTACAATGTGATGCAGACTTAATTGAACAACAAAGCACAACAGGAGTGCAATTGATTTTATGTAATCCAAAAATACAGGGCAATCGTTTTAGAAGCAACATGATCTTTGCCATAGGAAGGATTATTCAATCCATATTAGTTTAAGAGGAAAAAAGCAACAGTTAATCAACAACAAATTTCATTTCAAAGTGCAGCTTTTGGAATGACTAAAATTTTTGTTAATTTAGATATTTATCTAGAAAACATTGGAGGTATTCCATTTGTAATTAACACTTGACCACAAAAACATGTAGTGCTTAAGGAGGCTTTCATTGAAATGAACAAGAATTTTGTAACTGATATCAGTGGAAGCAGGAGAAAGTCTCATGCATTAATCATAATACTGCTGTTTGATTTTTTCTATTAATACGCACTGTAAAGTCGCATGGCAGTTTATGAGCATAGATAAGATACATTCCTAGTCCCAAATAACTTGCAATCTGAATAAGTCAGGATAGAGGTGAGGGATGACACAGCACCATAGTTAATGGAGGGCATGAGGGTTATTGGATTAGGAGAAGGAAGGACATGATGGGAAGGTTAGAAAATGATCTGAAGGAGTATGAGACTGTGTTTGGATGAGGACAGGGAGAGTGTTCAGGCATAGTAATCTGCCTGGTAGTAGGCACAGAAACAAGAATGGGACAAGGAGACACAGAGAGAAGTAAAGTGAAAGGAAAGATCAGGAAAAGAAGGAGAGTATGGGAATGAGAAGTCCTGGGAGTTGAAGATGGGGAGTTTGCATGTGACGTGGTGAGAGACAGAAAGCTAATGGAGAGAGCTGATGGGGTGCACGTGTATAGATAAGGGAGTGATGTGGGCAAAGCAGTGGGACAAGATGACTTTAACATTGAGATTTTGAATGGACTGGAGAATGTACAAATGATAATGAGAGGCTGGCACAGAGGAATTTACAGTTATCAAGGGAAGAGGTGACCAGTGCTTGGACTAGGTTTTATCTGTGGGGACAAGGAGGAAAGGTTGGGTTTTCGAGTTTGCCAAAAGAAAATGGTGACAGGACCTAAAACTGGTCTTTGAGAAAGGAAGAAGACATAGAAAAGTCAAAGATGACACCAAAATTGCTGACCTGGGTGACAGGCAGGCTATGAAGTTGTCAGTGGGGATATAGAAAAGAGATAAAGGTGAGGGATTAGGTAAAAGACATTCAGTTTTGGATATTCAGTTTGAGATGGTGCCTGGATATCTAAGAGGAGGCATAAGTGAGGGAACAGGAGATACAAGACAGGATATAAGGAGAATGCTTGGAGATGGGAGAGAGATTTAGAATCATTGCTCGAGAGCTGGCAATTGTAGGGAGGAGAAGAGATAAAGATACCTAGAGAGAAAGGAGGAGGGAATGGAGAAGAGTGGTATGAGATAAGATGGGGAAGAGGGCAAGATAAGAGGGCATTAAAGGAAATGCTCAATGTGCAGGAGAGCATGTAGTCAGGGAAGACAAGAGAAGAGCAAAGTGGAGATAGTCAGCACTGAGTCAAAGCCATCTGAGAGACATTTTCCCCTGTGGACCCCAACTGCATAATCAGGCCTGCAGCCAGAACTTTAACTGTTGTAGCCAATGTGGAGTTTTGGATGCTAAGCACTACTCAGGATCAGACCCCACATACTTGGCAACCTGTTCTGCCATCTGTGTGCACATGTGCCACTGCCATGAGTGTGATCTTTAATGTGATTCCAAAACTTTCAAGAAATTTAGGAGAGAAACAATCTTAACTCCTTGGGTCTGGTGACTGTAGTGTATTCATTGGTGACACTGCACCCTGAATGTCTTAGTGTGAAAGGAGGGAACTAAATATAATTTTAATTGCACATTGTACTTGTTTTCATCTTCATAACTATGGAAGATAGCCAGAATTAAATTTCTAGGTTTTCATTATAATATGTGCAGTATGTACAATCTCTGTAGATCTTATTAATATGGGATTAGACCTTGGTAGAAAATGTAAAAAGTATTTTTCATTCATCTCGTATACCATAACATTGTTTCAAGAGATGTTTTTCTCTTCAGGTTGTTTTTAAATAATATGGGTTCAAATTCTGTGCTTGGATGTTCATGAATTGCTCCCATTGATATCTGTAGAAGTGATATTTAAAAGCCGTATTGAGCCTATGAATTAGGATATTTTATTATCTGCAATAAAAGCCATTTTAAATTGCTATAATTTATTAGACAGAAGAGAACAAAAAAATGTCCCAAACTGGTAAGTGCCTATCTTTTGTGTTCCTTTAATAGCTTTTAAAATTTCAACTTGGAGTAAATTTTTTTATCTGAGTTATAAAAAAGGTATTTTCTGTGGAAATGATTGTTTACTGATTGCTGATAGTGCATTGAGTGCAGTACTGAACAGAGAGGAAGATACAGAGCTTTGATAAAAGCAGTGTTAGTAGGTAATAAAGAAATGTTAAATGACAGCATAACTGTCTAGAATTACTGGTTTCCTCAGGCAGTGCATCTTCATCAGATCTGGTCATAGCATTTTGGGGTACTGCTAAAAAAGCTTTTTTGTGTGTGTCTCCCATTCCCAAACATAGCTAAATCCCATCTACTATAAACACACCTCTTTGCACTGAATTTGTCAGAGGATTTTTCAGGCAGGTTATCGAAGTGATCCTTTGAGGAGATCTCATACTTACCTGATTTATTTTATACAAAAGAGTTTTTTTGAGGGGTGGGGCTCTTTTTGTCCTCCCCCCAAATTCTAGGGATGAAGTCCATTCTTCATATACTCAAAATACCTATAAAATTTCTCAGAGCATGTTAGAATCTACTGTTAAATGGCCAAGAGCATTCTTTCAACTTGCTGGTGAGCTATCATAGACATTTTCAAGTTCCATGACTGAGTGAGAATTCTTCCATCCACAAAACTTCTGGGTAGATCATTAAAGTAAAATATTAATTGCTGCACAAAATGGTGACTAATTCCACTGTCCCACTGTGATCCCTTTGAGTTGGATAGGTGAGAGTTTCAGAATAAAGCAAGCACTTGTGTTTCCATGAAACTAAAAGCTTTTCATGTTATTCTTGTACCAATAAGTTCTGATTCTTCCTCTTCTATTATCTTTGGCCATATGCTGATAATATTCTTGTAGAAGAAATGTTAGAAGTTGTACAGCTTAAAGTTTTTGTGCATAATGGATTTATGCTGAGTTGTAGAGTATTAGAAATATCTTTACTTCGGAACATATCATTTCTGAACCCTTTATTCAAAACATAATTATAGTGAGGAGATATCCCTTTCTCCCTAATATTAACAGGATATATTTCCCCCTACAAATATACTCGACAACAACTCCCATAAACATTAATGAGAGCGACACGGGGGGCCATTAGAAAGCTTATGGGATGAAACGATTGCAATGTTTTAGGAATAAGCCCTAATTTCCAACAGTCAGCTACATTATAGGCTCTGTGAGTGGTATCTGAAGTCTTCATTCTGCAAGTAGATATGCTACTATGAACCCCTGCTCCCTCAGGGAATCCCATTTGGTTCTTTCCCACATTACCCACACCTGGAGAAATGGCAGCCTGTCCTTCCAGGGTGCAGTCCTGAACACTTTGAAGTCAATAGCATAGCTAGTACTGGGCTACTCATTATCAAGAACAGTCTCTCAGCCCTTTGAAAACCCAGTAAAGAATACAGATTGCAGACCTCTAAACAATTTTTGGCTGGTACTTATTTCTTGATGTGGGCTACTATGCAGTTACTCTGTTGTGCTCAGGCTGTGGTTCAATATTCGTTAACTTGGTGCCTTTTATTGCTGCCTGTATTGCATTTTGGTACTCATTTTAGTTACTGCTGCAGCTGTAAGGAGTAATCCCTCACAAAGCAAATGTTGTTATGACCCTGTGACAATTTTGATGATGATGCCCAATTCAGGTGTTTTACTGGACTCCAGTGTACTTTGTAGCTTTATTATAATCCCTTGTTGAAAGAGCACTGTTGCACTTTAAAAGGTCAGCTATAAAACCATTAAAGTGCATCAATGAAGTAATCATCATTAAAGGCTACTTTTAAAAACTTCCAGTAACTCTTTGCTGAGAACACTCCCCATGTGTTTTGTAGTTCAAAGGTAGGAGATACCATGGAGAGATCCACAGTATCTCTTGTCTTTGAAGTATCAGTGGGACATGCGCAGAGCAAAGAAAAACTGATGGCTTTAAAAATCCTTTAAATCAACTTCTCTGCTGAGAGTAGCCCAGTTACAGGTACTTCAAAGCAAGCGGTACTGAGGATAAACCCAGAATTTCCAATTTCAGCTGATACTAAGCGCTTTCACTCCATTGAGTTACTGAGCATTCATTGCTTTTGTTACTTTAAAAGTGATTTTCTTGGGCACACAGATGCAATGAGCCTGATTTGACTATCATGTCTGTTGTCTGTTGTCTTACATCAGCATAGATTGAAAAATAACCTTTGTTAGTGTAAAAAAAAACCCAAACCTGTCCTCTTCATAGCCCATTTTATAATAGTATTAGCACAGCTTGATGCCTAAGATTATTAAGTCACTATTAACTTATTCTCCATTTTCTTCCATTTCTTGGTTATAATTAGATTTGGATGAATGTAAATGGTCAACATGGACTTCTTCTCACAAACCAAACTAAACCAAATCTATCCCAATCATTTTTGAAGTCCTTCTGCTGCTATGACTGCTCCTTGGGGCTTTCTGGTAATGTTGTCTCAGAGTGCATAATACAGGTAGGGAGTTCAAAATCTGTCACGTTCAGAGGTTTCCAGGCACAAGGTGGCATCACTGTTTGAAGGAGTAGGCCATTGGAGTCTCACCTCCAACCAAGAAGTCTCATATTAGAGAATGGAGAGGGCTGCAGAACATCCCCTGCAGAAAGGGCTGCTGTCAGAGGATAGAAAAACTGATGCTGGTTGTCTGGGGCCGAAGAAAATCTCCCCAAAGAAGCTATCTGCCAATAGGGGGTTGGAGGATAAGATAGCCAAGTCCAAGATTCTGTTTTGTTTGGAGAAGAGATGAAAATGAAGAAAACGTTAAATAACATTGAAAGGGGCTGTGGGAGTTTCCTGTTTAATGAAAGACTCAACAGGGGGCCAACGAGTAAAAAACAAATTTAAAACCACAACTGGAAATTGATTTTTAAATAAAACATAGTTATTCTTTAAAACTCGTTGCTACAGCTATTGTTGAAGTTAAGGATTCAAAAAAGAGAAAACGTATATAAGAATATTCACATTTATGTAAGGTAGAATAAACTTATTTAGGGAAATAAAACATTCATGGTTCAGAACACAAGGGTAGTAGTGAGGCAGAACATGGGTAGCTGTAGTGAGGCAGAGTGGCCTCCCCCCAGTACCAAAGGGATTAACTCCACATGGTGGGTGCAGTCAAACATGCCCCACCTTCTAGCAAGAAATGCAAGGATGGGGAAGGAGGTGGACTGGGGAAGGAGATGGATGTCTTTCCTAAAGAGCTGAGCCCTCTGCAAGGGCCAGGACTGGCCATGAAGCAGACCAGTGTCCTACTGGCACAAGAGTTGGAAGACCCCAGGGAGATACCAGTGGAAGTGCCGCCCAAATGCGAACCTGCGAGCCAAAGCCCAGTGCCAACTGAGTGACGCCAGCAGGTTCAGGTAGAAAGTAACCTAGGGAAACCAGACATTGGTCCGGTTGTGCTGCCAGCATGCAAGGCATCGATCTTACCTTTTTCCACTGACCCAGTGGTGGCATCACCTACCACTGATAGGGCCCTGATCTGGGACCCAGTGGGTCCCCCTATCCCTTGATGCCACCCATAGCGGGGGCTGGTTGCATACTCACCCTAGGTCAGAAAGCATGCACCAGAATGTTGTTGCTTTTTCCAGCCAGGAGGCTGATAGCTATAGACTATTTGTTTGCTCTGCCCTGCCCAAAGGGTAAGAGCTCAGACTGTTGCGGCTTGCTGTAGTGAGGCAGAGTGGCCTCCTTCCAAACCTGACAGGGAGGAACCATTACAGTAGCCTATTCTATAATTTTCTATTAAGCGGGTTTCACACCCTCTTCAGAACCCATTGGTACTAGAGATCATTGAAATAGGACACCAGATAGATGTATCATATGGCAATGACAATTTCTATATTTCCCTATTCCTATGGAAATATTGCAGTAGAATCTTGATTATTGGAACATCTTTGAGTGCAATAAATTGGTTTAGGGAAAGAGCATGTATGAGTCTGGAATCTATGTGAATGGAGTCAGTAGACAGAGAGAAATTCTGCTGTTCATTAGATTGGAAGGTTTGGATACTGTGGATTTGGCTAATCAAAATTCTACTTGGCTGCTTAAGAAATGTCTTTGAAGAAAAGCAAAAAGTATCGAAGGAACATTTAAAAGAACTAAAATTTACTTTCAGTTCAATAACTTCTAGTTGTCATGAATAATGTAGTAAAATATGTTTCTAAAAAGATACAAGAAATGAATGGCTTGGATAGACATGATGTTTCATAAAGTTGCAGCAAGTAAAAAGGAAGAACATGCATCAAATATCACATTATATTTGGATTAACAGTCAAGGCTTTACATATACTTGGTTGATAAATTACGAGTGGCAGGCTGGTCCTGGTAAATTAATTATAGAGAAGTAAAGAGAAAAGAAAATGAAATACTGTAGCTATTGTACCAGTGTTAATTGTTTGCCATCTGTCATTGCAAATGAAGGAGAAACAGAAGGGCTATATGAGATAAGAGATCAAATTTCTTGGAATAAAAGAATAAGTTCAGAACACAGGCAGTTAATATTAGAAATAATCATTAAAAATTGGGAGGTGCTTTAAAGTTTACAAGATATAGTACTAATGATGAACAAGCTGACTTGAAACAACTAAGAATGCTAAAGCAATAATTTCATAAGGGTTCACTCAATTCCAGAAATATCACTGAAGACTACATTATTAGTTAAAAGATTAATAGGAAGAATAAAGTTATGTGGAAAGCTTTAGAAATTATTTAATGGATCATACAAAATGCTGCTGAGGTCCCAATACCTGAGACTAGGTCAGTTCTTGACAGTTTGGCAAAGTTCTAATTTTCCCTTGAGTGTTGCAAAGATAATCTTCAGGACATGAATCAAATGTAAATCAAGGCAATGATTTCTGCTGGAGTCTGCAGACAGCCAAAATCATAGTTCTAAGAAGTGTGCATTTCCCTTATTTATCTCAATAAGAGGGTTAATTCTGAAGCCCAATTAAGATAATTTTAAGGTCAGCATTGTTATCTATGACACGTTTCAGAGTAACAGCCGTGTTAGTTTGTATTCGCAGAAAGAAAAGGAGTACTTGTGGCACCTTAGAGACTAACCAATTTATTTGAGCATAAGCTTTCATGAGCTACAGCTCACTTCATCTGATGCATACTGTGAAAAATACAGAAGATGTTTTTATACACACAAACCATGAAAAAATGGGTGTTTATCACTACAAAAGGTTTTCTCTCCCCCCAACCCTACTCTCCTGCTGGTAACAGCTTATCTAAAGTGATCACTCTCCTTACAATGTGTATGATAATCAAGGTGGGCCATTTCCAGCACAAATCCAGGGTTTAACAAGAACGTCTGAGGAACAGTGGGGTGGGGTGCGGGAGGAATAAACAAGGGGAAATAGGTTACTTTTTATAATAACTCAACCATTCCCAGTCTCTATTCAAGCCTAAGTTAATTGTATCCAATTTGCAAATTAATTCCAATTCAGCAGTCTCTCGTTGGAGTCTGTTTTCGAAGTTTTTTTGTTGAAGGATAGTCACTTTGAGATCAGAAATCGAGTGACCAGAGAGATTGAAGTGTTCTCCGACTGGTTTATGAATGTTATAATTCTTGACATCTGATTTGTGTCCATTTATTCTTTTACGTGGAGACTGTCCAGTTTGACCAATGTAAATGGCAGAGGGGCATTGCTGGCACATGATGGCATATATCACATTGGTGGATGTGCAGGTGAATGAGCCTCTGAGAGTGTGGCTGATGTTATTAGGCCCTGTGATGGTGTCCCCTGAATAGATATGTGGGCACAGTTGGCAATGGGCTTTGTTGCAAGGATAGGTTCCTGGGTCAGTGGTTCTGTTGTGTGGTATGTGGTTGCTGGTGAGTATTCGCTTCAGGTTGGGGGGCTGTCTGTAGGCAAGGACTGGCCTGTCTCCCAAGATTTGTGAGAGTGTTGGGTCATCCTTCAGGATAGGTTGTAGATCCTTGATAATGCGTTGGAGGGGTTTTAGTTGGGGGCTGAAGGTGACTATTAGTGGCATTCTGTTATTTTCTTTGTTAGGCCTGTCCTATAGTAGGTGACTTCTGGGAACTCTTCTGGCTATATCAATCTGTTTCTTCACTTCCGCAGTTGAAGTTGTAAGAATGCTTGATAGAGATCTTGTAGGTGTTTGTCTGTGTCTGAGGGGTTGGAGCAAATGCGGTTGTATCGCAGAGCTTGGCTGTAGACAATGGATCGTGTGGTGTGGTCAGGGTGAAAGCTGGAGGCATGTAGGTAGGAATAGCGGTTAGTAGGTTTCCGGTATAGGGTGGTGTTTATGTGACCATCGTTTATTAGCACTGTAGTGTCCAGGAAGTGGATCTCTTGTGTGGACTGGACCACGCTGAGGTTGATGGTGGGATGGAAATTGTTGAAATCATGGTGGAATTCCTCAAGGGCTTCTTTTCCATGGGTCCAAGATCTCTATCAAGCATTCTTACAACTACAATACCCACCTGCGGAAGTGAATAAACAGATTGATAGAGCCAGAAGAGTTCCCAGGAGTCACCTTCACTGTCTGGTTAGCATTCTGCTGAAATTATTGTTGAAAAAAATGGGAGGCAGTACGGTGACTTTAAGACACATTTTAAAAAGAGGTTACAGAAATTCCTCCGCTGACATAGAATCCAAGAATCAAAAACCAACTTTCAGGTCGTTATGTACATGCTTTCAAACAAGAACAAAATATCGACGTGACTGGAAGTAGATTGTTGATGGTATAACCCAGTGGTAGTTTTCAGATTCTCAGCATTTTTTATTCATGTATTGTAAGAGCCAGGTTTTTTTTAAAAAAGTAATGAGCTACACACACAATTGTGCAGTTTGATTAGTGTACATAATTACCATGACTGAGGTCACAAAGAACATATGTGACTCTCAAAAGTAAGGAATCTAAACAGTTTTTTAAACATACAATTTTCCACTTTGCTTGTGGGGCAATGGTTGCAATTATATGTGCTTTTTTTGTGAAACTGTGAGGGGCTTTCTTTTTAAAAACAATTTCCCCTCAGGGCTAAATTTGCAAAAGTGGCCTCTAATTTTCAGTTCCCACATTCAGAGACCTGGTGCCTGATTTTTCAGGGATGTTCAAAAACCCCATGTGAGCTGAAGGTATGTCTCACCTTTGCAAATCAAGTCCTACGGGTCTCAAAATTGGGCAATGAAAAATTCAGGCTCCTGAAATTAGAGGTGATTTTAAAATTATGATCCTAACTGCCTTGACTGTTCATCAGAAATAGAGCTGAAAGATGCTGTGGGGGCGCTTAAACTCCTAAATTGCTCTTTCTCATCAACTAATTCCAGCTTCCAGGCTTCTCTCCCAGCTACTCCCAGAAAAGCTACCTTTCCTGAATATAGGTCCCAAGGCACTTACCACACAAATCTTAGGTAGTGGTTACTATCACCTCCACCAGTGCCTTCTCCCTACTCTCTTTAGTTGTGCAGTGAACCAGCTGCTCATTACTGTACACTGTGTTAACCCCCAAGGAAAGAAGAACGAGCATATGGAGGTGTGTCAAGGTTCCTCCCCCACTCTGAACTCTAGGGTACAGATGTGGGGACCTGCATGAAAAACCTCCTAAGCTTATCTTTACCAGCTTAGGTCAAAACTTCCCCAAGGTACAAAATATTCCACCCGTTGTCCTTGGATTGGCCGCTACCACCACCAAACTAATACTGGTTACTGGGGAAGAGCTGTTTGGACGCGTCTTTGCCCCCAAAATACTTCCCAAAACCTTGCACCCCACTTCCTGGACAAGGTTTGGTAAAAAGCCTCACCAGTTTGCCTAGGTGACTACAGACCCAGACCCTTGGATCTTAAGAACAATGAACAATCCTCCCAACACTTGCACCCCCCCTTTCCTGGGAAATATTGGATAAAAAGCCTCACCAATTTGCATAGGTGACCACAGACCCAAACCCTTGGATCTGAGAACAATGAAAAAGCATTCAGTTTTCTTACAAGAAGACTTTTAATAAAAATAGAAGTAAATAGAAATAAAGAAATCCCCCCTGTAAAATCAGGATGGTAGATATCTTACAGGGTAATTAGATTCAAAAACATAGAGAACCCCTCTAGGCAAAACCTTAAGTTACAAAAAAGATACACAGACAGAAATAGTTATTCTATTCAGCACAATTTTTTTCTCAGCCATTTAAAGAAATCATAATCTAACACATACCTAGCTAGATTACTTACTAAAAGTTCTAAGACTCCATTCCTGGTCTATCCCTGGCAGAAACCAGCATATAGAGAGACACACAGACCCTCTGTTTCTCTCCCTCCTCCCAGCTTTTGAAAGTATCTTGTCTCCTCATTGGTCATTTTGGTCAGGTGCCAGTGAGGTTACCTTTAGCTTCTTAACCATTTACAGGTGAGAGGAGCTTTCCCCTGGCCAGGAGGGATTTCAAAGGGGTTTACCCTTCCCTTCATATTTATGACAAGGTGTTATGAGGAAAAGGTAACCTTTATAACCCTCTATTGGTTGGGGTTAGAGCATTCAGCATCTTACAAGGTCAAGCCCTCCATGTTGACTGGTCATGTGACCCTTTCTCAGTCAACACCAATGCTTCAGCAGTCCTAGCAATCATAGCCTTGGATTAAAGGAATTAACAATATTATTAATTTTTTATTTCTACAGTTGTTTCAAATTTCCTTTATTATGCACAATTCATGATGTTTCCTAGATTATTTAAAAGTATTATTTATTGTTTTGTTTCACACATTTTTTTTCATATTCTCTCCTCCCCCTCACCACACACCAATTTGTTTCTAATAATATTAGCTGACAAGCTTAACCAGAACAGAAATCATGAATGTGACCCAATTTGTGAAATATGTTTTACAGTTCTCTCAGGTTTCTGCTCTCCTCTTCTGAATTCTGTTATTTCTTTCCCCTCAGTTCCCTTCTCTTTCAGATTCTCCTCTTCCCTGGTTTTGTTTTGGCTTCTTCTTTGTACCCATTGTAACATTGTGGCAGTCACTGGATGACACTGTCACTGATAGTCTTAAAAGTTTTCTTTAATTGGCTTTAAAAGCAGCGAGATCTTGAAGAAATTACTATTGTTTGGCAATTCTTTTCAAAAGCTGTTCATCCCACCAGTAAAATCCAGTTTCAAAACTGTCCAGGAACTGTGACTTTTTCCTAATTCTAGGTTCTCAGGAACAGTGTCCTAAGCCATCTACAAATAGTGAGGGTAAACCTCAACATTTGGGTTTATTATTTATTTATTTTTGTGTTACAGAAGAGGCTGCAGGTCCCAAGTGGACAAGGGTCCTTTCACGCCAAGTGATTTGACTAGGCATTCAAACGTCTGAATGCTTTAGAGTTTATTCTTGGCTCTTCCATCTGCAAAATTAGACTGGATGTCTCACAGGAAAACATCGCCCATTCCCGCTTTGATCTTGGCTGTAAATATTAAGAGAACAGTGCTCTCTCTCATGGTTTCTCAGAAATTCTAGTGCTAATCAGAGGTTGGAAGGAAAAAGTCTCATACAAGTTGAAGGAAACAGATTATTCTCAATAGTTCAGAACTTAAAAAGCCACTTCAAAATGCCACTTTGTTCCAGGTGAACCTTGAGTGGGCCTGACTGTTATAGAAAGCCAGTCAGCTGTGAACATATTACCTTCCTTCTACAAGCTTCCTCAGGAGTTGTAGTAACTACTCAGAGAAGCTGGCAAGATTTAAGCCTCAGTGGGCTCTCCCCAGGCGAACAGCAGAGAGGCTAACAGAGGGAGTTCACCTGGGGAGAGCCCACTGAGGCTTAAATCTTGCCAGCTTCTCTGAGTAGTTACTACAACTCCTGAGGAAGCTCGTAGCAGGAAGGTAATATGGATGAGGAGCATTCAGCTGTTGTGACCTGCACTGGATGTGCCATGTTTGACTTTCTTCCACAGGACAGAAGCGACTTTGTCTGTACAAAGTGCAAGTTGGTCTCCATATCGGAAGAGAAGGTTCACGGTCTGGAGAAACAAGTATCGACCCTGTGTTGCATAACAGAAACTGAAGATTTCCTGGATAGACATCAGGATATGCTTCTACGGATACAACATTCTGAAGATTCAGAGCAGGCTGCGCAGCAGGGACAGAAGGACAGTGAAGAAGTTTGGCAGCATGTGACCTCCAGAAGAAGAAAGGGGAGCATCCATGTACCAGCAACGCAGCTACAAGGAAGCAACCATTTTCATGTTCTCTCCACAGGTACTAATGTGGAGAATGGACTAGATGATACATCTGAGGGAAGGGAACAGAAGGAGACTCTGCTGATTGGAAGGCATGAGATGCACTGTCCTAGGGATGGGGGTTCCACTACCCCTGCTCCTAAGACAAGGAGGCAGGTGGTGGTGGTCAGGGTCTCTCTCCTCAGGGGTACTGAGTCATCTATGCCGCCTCGACCAGGGGCATGAGGTGAACGAGGCTTTCTTCCGGCAACTAACGGAAGTTATTAGATCACAGGCCCTGGTTCTCATGGCAGACTTCAATCACCCTGATATCTGCTGGGAGAGCAATACAGCGGTGCACAGACAATCCAGGAAGTTTTTGGAAAATGTAGGGGACAATTTCCTGGTGCAAGTGCTGGAGGAAACAACTAGGGGCAGAGCTCTTCTTGACCTGCTGCTCACAAACCGGGAAGAATTAGTAAGGGAAGCAAAAGTGGATGGGAACCTGGGAGGCAATGACCATGAGATGGTCAAGTTCAGGATCCTGACACAAGGAAGAAAGGAGAGCAGCAGAATACAGACCCTGGACTTCAGAAAAGCAGACTTTGACTCCCTCAGGGAACTGATGGGCAGGATCCCCTGGGAGAATAACATGAGGGGGAAAGGAGTCCAGGAGAGCTGGCTGTATTTTAAAGAATCCTTATTGAGGTTTGTCATAAATATAAAGGGAAGGGTAAACCCCTTTGAAATCCCTCCTGGCCAGGGGAAAGCTTCTCTCACCTGTAAAGGGTTAAGAAGCTAAAGGTAACCTCGCTGGCACCTGACCAAAATGACCAATGAGGAGACAAGATACTTTCAAAAGCTGGAAGGGGGAGAAAAGCAAGGGGTCTGGGTCTGTCTGTGTGATGCTTTTGCCGGGGACAGAACAGGAATGGAGTCTTAGAACTTTTAGTAAGTAATCTAGCTAGGTATGTGTTAGATTATGATTTCTTTAAATGGCTGAGAAAAAAATTGTGCTGAATAGAATAACTATTTCTGTCTGTGTATCTTTTTTGTAACTTAAGGTTTTGCCTAGAGGGGTTCTCTATGTTTTTGAATCTAATTACCCTGTAAGATATCTACCATCCTGATTTTACAGGGGGGGATTTCTTTATTTCTATTTACTTCTATTTTTATTAAAAGTCTTCTTGTAAGAAACGGAATGCTTTTTCATTGTTCTCAGATCCAAGGGTTTGGGTCTGTGGTCACCTATACAAATTGGTGAGGCTTTTTATCCAACATTTCCCAGGAAAGGGGGGGTGCAAGTGTTGGGAGGATTGTTCATTGTTCTTAAGATCCAAGGGTCTGGGTCTGTAGTCACCTAGGCAAATTGGTGAGGCTTTTTACCAAATCTTGTCCAGGAAGTGGGGTGCAAGGTTTTGGGAAGTATTTTGGGGGGAAGGACGCGTCCAAACAGCTCTTCCCCAGTAACCAGTATTAGTTTGGTGGTGGTAGCGGCCAGTCCAAGGACAACGGGTGGAATATTTTGTACCTTGGGGAAGTTTTGACCTAAGCTGGTAAAGATAAGCTTAGGAGGTTTTTCATGCAGGTCCCCACATCTGTACCCTAGAGTTCAGAGTGGGGGAGGAACCTTGACAAGGTTACAGGGACAGACCATCCCAATGTGTAGAAAGAATAGTAAATATGGCAGGCGACCAGCTTGGCTTAACTGTGAAATCCTTGCTGACCTTAAACACAAAAAAGAAGCTTACAAGAAGTGTAAGATTGGACAAATGACCATGGAAGAGTATAAGAATATTGCTCAGGCATGCAGGAGTGAAATCAGGAAGGCCAAATCATACTTGGAGTTGCAGCTAGCGAGAGATGTGAAGAGTAACAAGAAGGGTTTCTTCAGGTATGTTAGCAACAAGAAGAAACTCAAGGAAAATGTGGGCCCCTTACTGAATGAGGGAGGCAACCTAGTGACAGAGGATGTGGAAAAAGCTAATGTGCTCAATGCTTTTTTTGCCTCTGTCTTCATGAACAAGGTCAGCTCCCAGACTGCTGCGCTGGGCATCACAACATGGGGAGGAGGTGACCAGCCCTCTGTGGAGAAAGATGTGGTTCGGGACTATTTAGAAAAGCTGGACGAGCACAAGTCCATGGGGCCAGATGCGCTGCATCCAAGAGTCCTAAAGGAGTTGGTGGATGTGATTGCAGAGCCATTGGCCATTATCTTTGAAAACTCATGGCGATCAGGAGGGAGGTCCCGGATGACTGGAAGAAGGCTAACGTAGTGCCCATCTTTAAAAAAGGGAAGAAGGAGGATCCAGGGCACTACAGGCCAGTCAGCTTCACCTCAGTCCCTGGAAAAATCATGGAGCAGGTCCTCAAGGAATCAATTCTGAAGCATTTAGAGGAGAGGAAAGTGATCAGGAACAGTCAGCATGGATTCACCAAAAGCAAGTTATGCCTGACTCATCTAATTGCCTTCTATGACGAGATATCTGGCTCTGTGGATGAGGGGAAAGCAGTGGACGTGTATTCCTTGACTTTAGCAAAGCTTTTGACACAGTCTCCCACAGTATTCTTGCCAGCAAGTTAAAGAAGTATGGGCTGGATGAATGGACTATAAAGTGGATAGAAAGCTGGGTAGATTGTTGGGCTCAACGGGTAGTGATCAGTGGCTCCATGTCTAGTTGGCAGCCGGTATCAAGTGGAGTGCCCTAAGGGTCAGTCCTGGGGCCGGTTTTGTTCAATATCTTCATTAATGATCTGGAGAATGGCGTGGATTACACCCTCAGCAAGTTTGCAGATGCTGCTAAGTTGGGAGGAGAGGTAGATACCCTAGAGGGTAGGGATGGGATACAGCGGGCCCTAGATAAATTAGAGGATTTGGCCAAAAGAAATCTGATGAGGTTTAAACAAGGACAAGTGCAGAGTCCTGCACTTAGGACGGAAGAATCCCATGCACCACTACAGACTAGGGACCAAATGGCTAGGCAGCAGTTCTGCAGAAAAGGACCTAGGGGTTACAGTGGACAAGAAGCTGGATATGAGTCAACAGTGTGCCCTTTTTGCCAAGAAGGCCAAGGGCATTTTGGAATGTATAAGTAGGGGCATTGCCAGCAGATCGAGGGACATGATCATTCCCCTCTATTCGACATTGGTGAGGCCTCATCTGGGGTACTGTGTCCAGTTTTGGGCCCCACACTACAAGAAGGATGTGGAAAAATTGGAAAATGTCCAGCAGAGGGCAACAAAAATGATTAGGGGACTGGAATACATGACTTATGAGGAGAGGCTGAGGGAACTGGGATTGTTTAGTCTGCGGAAGAGAAGAAGGAGGGGGGATTTGACAGCTTCTTTCAACTACCTGAAAGGGGGTTCCAAAGAGGATGGATCTAGACTGTTCTCCAGTGGTAGAAGATGACAGAATGAGGAATAATGGTCTCAAGTTGCATTGGGGGAGGTTTAGGTTGGATATTAGGAAAAACTTTTTCACTAGGAGGGTGGTGAAGCACTGGAATGCGTTACCTAGGGAGGTGGTGGAATCTCCTTCCTTTGAAGTTTTTAAAGTCAGGCTTGAGATGATTTAGTTGGGGATTGGTCCTGCTTTGAGCGGGGGTTGGACTAGATGACCTCCTGAGGTCCCTTCTAACCCTGATATTCTATGATTCTATGATGGAGACAGTTGCTCCTTATTGTATCTGTACTGCTTTTCCCATCACTAGTGGAAGCATAGAAACCTTATTAGGGAGTCCCACAAATCAAGAGTTATTTCAATCATCAATTCTCAAAGCCATGAAAGCATGTAAATACCATTCACACTTTATGTTATTAAACTAGTCTGCAGTCTAGCAATAGCTGTTATGATGCAATGGAGTACCTTCTCCTCTGACTTCTTGATTCCTAGGGTAGGATCGTCATCTTATAGAATTTTTTTTCCCAGCATGCCTTTCTGGTGCTGCCACGGATAAGTTTGGAAAAGTCAAGCTGCTGCTGCTTTTCCAGTTGGTAAGTATGTTTTCTCTTTCTTGTTTGTGAGAAGACCGTAGATTTTCAGGTCTTAAACGAGACAGAATTATTATTAACATCAAAGCTGACTCAATTTAATACCTCTGGATTCCATGAACTTTCAGGTCAGGTAGATTTTAATAAGAAAACCATTTTTCAAAATTTCTTTTATCAGAGTTAATTTGACCTTTAGCTTTATTCATTTAAAAAAATCAGTCATCACTTTCAGGACATGTCCATTAGAATGAATAATAATTGTATCTGTATAGTATATATGTGAATTGGTCTATATCCTGGCAGGTTTTTAAGATGTTTTTCAATTTCACAAACTTAATTAGTTATTTCTTGAAGAATGATATCATTTTGATGATCCTGCCCTAGCAAAAGTAATAATTGATTGAAAGGAGAAAACTTGTGGGTGAGCAAGAAAGTCAAGAAGTTGCAATCATTGTTTTTTTAAAAAAGGAATTAAAAGGATTGTTCTCTAACAGTGGAGAAATTGTCAGCGTGATTGGTTTCCTTTTGTGAAGCGAAGAACTGCAATAAAACCAGGAATATAGCAGAGATGAACGATTATGCCATGCCAGCTTTCTTGTGAAAGTGGATGATTCCTTGGACAACTGAATGTTTCCATCTGAGGAGAACTTTACTGAAAGAAATAAATGATAGCTATATGAGAGAGAGAATTCAGTACTATAAACAGATTATAAGTAGCAAAGGCTAATATCATGGGCCAGATATTACTATTCTTTTTAATACAATAGCACTCAGGGCTTTTTTATATTAGGTATGAACAAACAGAGTAATAGACAGGCAGGGAGAGGGGAGAGGCAGTCAAGCTAATTACTGGCGCCTCTTGTGGCAGGTGTCCAGTGCAGGTACTCCATAGGGAAGGCATCCAGTAAGCCAATAAATGGCCTGGTAAAGGCCTTAAAAAGGAGGTGCTGGTTAAAGGAACGGTGTGGAGTTTGGGGCTCTGACAGTTGGAACGGAAGGTAGCCAACCCCCTTTACTTATGACCCACCTTACCTCTCCAATGAGGGGGGTGGATGGTAAGGTCCCAGCAATGGATTTGCTGGAGGGTCCTGGATGGAGAAAGAAGGGGAGCTGATGGAAGCCCCCCTCCACCAGGGAATTACAAAATAAACAGGAGTTATCTGCACTGTACAGTTTTATCTGCCGGGTAGTCCCAGACATCTAGTAGTAAAGTTGCTGCCTGATTAAATCCATATCAAGTGTCTCCTGTCCTTCTTTCGGTATAGCTGGACAATGACTGCCCTGCACTTAAAGCAGGGGGGACATTGTCCAGGTTTGCTGAAGGAAGGCAGTAGTGCTTTACGGTGCAAGCTCTGGCGTAGGAAACCCCTTTTCTCCACACAGCAGGCAAGGCAGCACCCACCCTCCCTCCCTTTGAGGTGTGATTCTCAGGTGGGGTTTGAACCTGCTGTGGGCATTGTGCTAGTCACTCATTTTAAGTGGGGCTGGGTAGGAGACAAGGCAAATCTGTATTTTAGCAAACAGCATGAAATCCCTTTCATGGCAAGCCCCCATAGTCACAGCTGGAAGGAACTTTATCTAGGGGTAACCCTGAGGAAAATGCATTTTCAAAGGGTGACTAAACTATAATAGTGAGGAATAAAAACACCCTAAGTTATCTTTTCCATGGGCAAAAGAAACAGCCTATAGACTTTGGGAGCAGATCCTGACCTGAAACTTGGTCAGCAATGTTGCTGGGAACCTGTGGGAGGAATTACACCTTGAACCAAGTTTAGTTTGTTAAGTTTAGAAAGCATTTAATCTTTATATCTCCTGTAACCATTTCTGACTTGAATGCCTTATACTTGTACTTATTTAAAATCTCTCTTTGTGGTTACATAAACTTGTTTTATTCTTTAATCAGAGCTAATCCAGTGTTGTGAATTGTTTGAGTAACTCCATTTAAGATAGCAGACTATTGTATATTGATTCCTTTAAAGGGGCAGTGGAGCTAATATATCTATACTCTCCGGGAGAGGACCTGAACAATGCAGATCACATGTCTTTTGAGGAAAATCTAGGATTGGAAGTGTGTTGGGGTCACCCTGCAAGTAGTAATGAAGACTGCTGGAAGCCAGAGTGTGGCTGGTGTTTGGTAACAGGCTGATAGGGTCAGAGTTGCTGGACCAGGCTTGTGGCTATACACAGACACTCAGAGTGTATCTGCATGCTCTTCAGCTGTTTGTAAGGAGCCAGGTTGGGAGCTACAGCAGCGAGGCATTGCGAGGCACTGCAGGTTACAGGGCGGGGGTGACAAAGCTGTTTACTCGTCTGGCTTGCACCAGTGTCGTATCTAGAATGTCGTATCTAGAACTTCGCTCTGCTCCTTGTTAGAAACCTCCATCTAATTTCATGTCTAAAGTTATCGATGGCTAGTTCATATCCATTTGTTTTTTGTGCCAACATTGACCCTTAACTTCAATAACTCCTCTCCCTCCCTGGAGTTTATCCCTCTAATGTATTTATAAAGAGCAATCATATCTCCCCTCATCTTTTGTTTTGTTAGGTTAAACATGCCAAGCTCCTTAAGTCTCATCTGGTAAGGTAGGTTCTCCATTTCTCCAATCATTCTAGTAGTCTTTCTCTGCACCTGTTCCAGTTCTTAGACATGGGAGACCAGAATTGCACACAGTATTCCATGTAAGGTCTCACCAGTGTCTTGTACAATGGTAACATTTCCCTATCTCTACTGGAAATACCTCTCCTGATGCATCCTAGAATAGCATTTACTCTTTTAATGGCTGCATCACACTGATGGCCCACAATAATACATAAATGTAATACAATAAGGTTTTCCAAGGGTATTGTGGGAAATTGCCATATCTGTGACACCTGGAACCATGTGAAACTCACCTGATTTCATGTTTCATTACAAAATGCAAGACTATCCATTGAAGGTCTCTCAGGAGAACCAGGTGAGCATGTGAGCATGCCCAATTTCTTGGTTTTGGTTTACATGAAAAAACCTAGATTTTCACCACAGATCAACTGAATTTTGAGTCCACTTGTTCTCAAAACACACAACAAAGCACAGAGATAAATTGACAAGGGTAGCTTTCAAACCAGAAATTTAAATGGCCCATTATACACACAGTAGTCTGGCTTAAAAACATGTTTAGGAGTGGCTCATATTTCTGCATGCCAACAGTGCTGATCCACAACAGATTGGGGTCCCTCTATGTCTTTGTCTTGAAGCTGCACTAATGTACACTAGAAAAGGAAGGGTGAGGCTTTCAAGAGGATTATGACTGCATTTAAATGCTTCCTGCTCAGCCAGGAAACAGTTCCTGAAGTGGGAATGGGCTGGCTTTGGAAGTAATCCATCTTCTCTCCTATTCTGTATTTGATAGTGGCAACCTCTGCTTCTCATACTCCTGTTGCTCCACTCCTTGGGAGAGCAGAAAGGAAGGGGAACTAAAACTGGTCTCCCACATTACACTGTATTTTTCTGTCAGAAAAAGGAGACCAGGGTGTAATGAGAAGGAAATCCACTTTAAGCTCTGGGAAAGAGGAGACTCTTTCGTTCAGTTGTGCTAAAGGGATAGAACCTGATCCAAAACCTGCTCAAAATCATTGAAGACTTGCACTGACATTAATGGGCTTTGGATCAGGCTCATCTGATGGAGAATCCCTGAACCCAGTTTGGTCCAGGTGACTGTAGGAAATTTGCAATTCCCTCTCCTCTGAAATCAAGTGGATCAAAACTGAAGAATATTTACATGAAACCCTGGAGAGTGAAAGCACTGCTATAATATTACACACTTGATCACCTTAAATTGTGTGATGGATTTTTCATACATTATTTCTGCACTTTGAGCATAAATAGCACAGCAGGTTTTATCTTTAAAATTGCAAATACCAATCCCAGTAAAAAGTGTGTGTGTGTGTGTGTTAGACATTAACCAGTGAAGTCCTCTTGTGAAGTTATTTTATTAGTGCAAAAATGAAACATACACAAAGCACGAGATGTCTGCTAAAACTAATGCTATCAGAATAAACAGTAAAGAAACCCATGCTTGCAGCTTGATAAAGTAAGATCTAGGCATTCTGACATGTCAATACAAATTCAGAGTGGATGTTTAGAACAATTTAGAGGAGGAGAATAGAGGAAATAAATCAGGGCTTGCAGTAGCTCATTGATTCCATGATTCTTCAACCTTCTCAGTACTCAACACACTACATTAAAATTCAGATGATCGTGATATGGCAAACTATGCCATTTGTTCACAGAAAAGCAATAGCAAGACTCATGTATTCATTTAATAATAACCATTAATTCTCTATCATTCCAAAACTGTAACCTGAATGGAATTACAGGTGACATACAAAATTACTTTTACACACTGTGTAAGAAATTATTCATTACTATCCACCAATTGGAAGTTATTTTATAACAAAATAAAACACCCTTGTTATTTAAATAATGACAGCAAGGTTTTTAATGGAATGACAAGAAAGCCCCATCAATTCTAACGCAAAGATACAATGTTAAAATAATCCATGTTAATTACCAAAACTCTATACTTTTTATTAGCAAAGAAACTAGACATTTAAAAGAAATAAATACATCTCCTGACAATGCTTGATAAGATGTAATTTTGAAATATACTATAATTGGGCCAAACACTCCACTCATCTCTGAATTGTATCTCTGGAATCTGTCGTAATAACTGAGAGCATCTTAATTGTAAAATAAATCTAACCACTCTTTTCTGAAAAATGTGCAGTTCAGATCTGCATCGCCTCTTTGTGTGTAATGGTAAATCTTCCAAAGGTGTGATCATTTGTCCAAATGATTATTCCTGTTTTTTCTATTGGAAAAGGCAAACCGGGAGGAATCTTAATGAATACAGATTATTTTAAACCCTTTCTGGAATAATTTATGTTCTTGTATTTCTTCATATGTGTGACCAACAGGCAGCTATCTGGCTGCATACATTTTTATACCTCTATCAGGTAGTTTAGACATCTAAATGCAAAATTCAGAGTAGCAGCCATGTTAGTCTGTATCCGCAAAAAGAAAAGGAGTACTTGTGGCACCTTGGAGACTAACAAATGTATTTGAGCATAAGCTTTCCTGAGCTGCAGCTCACTTCATCGGATGCATGTCTAAATACAAAAGTCTTTCATGGAGGCATCCAATGTGAGTTTGTAACAGTTCCAGAGGATATTTTTTTGGGGGGGAGGGGGAAGAGTCCAATAAACAAACAAGATATAACAAACTACCGCACACGATTGGTCCTTCTAAGTAATTATCCTTATCTCTGCTAGTGTCAGCATAGTAACTTAAATTTGAGAGACTGGAAACCCATCTCTCTTTCCTCCCTCCTCTGCCCTCTTAGCCCTTTCTACAGCGCTGTGCAGCTGCAGTGGATACAAAGCACAAGCTTTTATTATCATAATTGTAGATATCATAGCTTCATATGCTATTAATAATTGTTACAGAATTATCCAGGCCTAGTGAGAAATCAGAGAACAGTATTTGATTTGCTAGTCTCCTGCTGCAGTGCATTATACAGGTTGACTATACAGTATATAAAGAACCACTGTGCTTTCTTTTATTTGTTCCAAGTCTACTTCTGATCTATATAAATTTCTCATTTAATTTCCTTTATCATTTAATTTGCTTCAGTGACCTGGCTGTTTGGTCTCATATTATGGAACAGAATAAGGAGGAGTTGATTCAGTTTTTTAATATACACTTCATAGTTTTAAATACCTTGTTGGGGAACAATAAATAATTAGGCCCTAAAACTGAAAAAGCACCCCTCAAAATACAACAGGCAAAATTACTGATAACGCTTTTTAATCATTTACAAGTATGATGCTAGAACTTTGAGCAAAAGTCCCCTGAAAACCCCTCTTTGAAGAAGATAAATGATGACATTAACAGTCATGCTGTTCCCCATAGTTTTTATCTGAATATAAAAGTTAACTTATTTGGTTAGTTTAATGTTAATAGTTTATAATTATGGCTAGTGTATGAGTTTGGATAGGATAATAGTTATGTGGGGCTTGGCTTAGCTCTTGGCTGACATGAATATTGTCTTCCCAATCTGTCTTTTACATAGAGTTGTTTAGATAATGCTTACAGCTGACATGACAAAGCTGTTATTTTGTTATTGTCTTGGAGATTGAGAGAAGAGGAAGTTCATTCCATGCAAAAAGTCCCTATCTTTGGAAAACAGGAGTAAGATGACATGAAGACATAATGAGATGAAAATAGTGTAAACTTAAACTTCCGCGTTCATATCAAACAGGTTATGTAAGACACAATGCTTAATGTTGATTGGAGGAAAGTTAATGAATATGTAATGTGAAAAGATATAAGAAACTAAGCAAACGAGGGCCCAAGTCAGAGAAATAGTGGACTGGAAACTCAGGGAATGAGACCGAAGGACCAGACAAGAGGCCAGAGACTGAGACAACTATCATTAAGTGCAGGAGAGCTTCTTGGTACCCTGGAATTCAGTAACTTAGATCTCTACCAATTCCACCTTATCTGTTTATTCTCTGTCATACATATATGATCAGAATATATTAGTGACACAAACTCTGTCTGAAAAATCATAAGGGTGAAAATTGATTAAGCTTAAATTGGGTGGACTTGTGACTCTATTTCCCACCTTACACTAACTTACAACTGTAAGCATGTCTTGCAACTCTTCCCCTTATCATGCTCCAGAAACCTTTAAGTAATCCAAGTTTTTGGAGTTTCTCAACCATCAATGTGTATTTTCATCTGTGACAGATAGCATTATTATTATTATTTATTTCAGAACATCCTATTTGAGACAACCCATTGGACTGGGAGTTTGCCGCTGTACTACCATGTAGTTATATAAGTCAAATTTTTCAAGTGCCTTGTGATTTTTTGGAGTCCAGCGTGAGACACCTTAAGGGCCCTGATTCTGATAGGTAAGTGCTCAATGCTTTCTAAAAATTAGGCCCCACAAGTTGAATCAAGTTGGATACCCCTAAATTGAGTAATTTATAATGGTTAGTTATGTTTTGTAAATCTTGGCCATTATGACTATGAAAATCTCATTGTGTGATGTATAATCCCAGACTTTCAAAATTCTACCTGCTCATCTGAAAGGGAGTGTCTTGTGCAGGAACCTAGTGTTATTCAATGGAATTCACCCTTGAGGACATTAACTCTTCTACAAAACAATGTAACTTTAAGATTCCAGGAGCGTGTTATAATTATGAAATTGATGTGTGAGCAAAAATTATAAATTTAAAGAGAGCGATATTATTTAAGATTTTCAGAAACTGATTTCAGTTGAACATTGCCTTTTACTCACATAGGACCACATATGGCTCCCATAAAGATTGATGGCAAAGCTACCCTTTATTCCACTGGTAGCCGGAATTGTCTAATTATCTAGAATTCTACAGGCTGATTCTATTTATTCATATTTATTTTAACATTTATGAAATGTTCCCAAGCTACATGTAGACAAACTAACGCAAAAAACTGACTATAAACATCTCCCTCCCTTCTCTCACATTCTGCCTTTACCTCACCTTATGCTTAAATTTGGGGAAAAAAGAGGGCCCTGGTACCATGTCATAAATGTCAGCAGACTTGAACTGTGATGGAATAATGGAAGAAGTGAATTTTAGAGCTGATATCTCTATGAGCAGTGTGACAGTCTCACACTAACTGCATTTTACCCATCCATGCAGTTACTTTGGATATTTCTCAGCTTGGAGGGAGGGGCCTCTGGCTGTGGGACAAACAGAATAGTTTTTGCAGTATGATGGCGCCAGACAGTTACACCATTCCAATCCATTTTCTGTGAATTGTGGGGCCCAATCCCAAACCTGAAAACATCTTACGTGCATCACACCAGTCAGGGAAACTAGAACATTTATTAAAAGTACTATATTGAAAGTATAAGTATAATATTTTAAAAGAGATGAAAACCAACAAAACATCATGATACTGTGGCTTGATGGAGTAGCAGCTGGAGAGGGTGGTGGTGGTGGTGACAGCAGCAGCCGCCACTAGTTCTATGAGCCTCTCCATTAGGAAAAACTCTTATTCCCTATGGTGTCCCTCCTGCTCTATGAGCCAATTAATCAGGGTCTCTTTCTGCTGAAGACCCTGATCCTTCTGTCTCCTGAGGAACTCAGATATGCTTCTGGTTCATCCTGTCCATGGCAATAAGCAGCAACGTCAGGGTCCTTCTCCATTTGTCTCTGCTGTTGCTGTGTGCTCCTGGTGGAATGATTTCCCTCTCACGAGACAAAGAAATCCCTTGGGATAGTGCTCTAAAACAGGGCAAGGATGGATTTAAAGCTAATACAGAAGGGGCTGAAAACTGAGCCCAGAGACAGGGCTAAAGACACTGACAAGGGCACAGTGATAGGCCCTGTTGGATTTTTGGTACCCCATAAGAGGTTCATCCATTCAGCTGTTAACTGGGTGACTTAACCGGAGGGCTGAGTCACTGAAGACCTGCCTGATAAGGGCAACAACCTATATGGGGCACCCGGCTCACAGGAGGCACTCATGAGAGATGACTGCACCCCATCGCACATGACCAGAACTGAACACAGTACCCAACATGTGGCGCACTGTGGCTTTGTATAGTGGCTTTATGATTTTTCTGTATTACCCATCCCCTTCTGAATGTTCTCAACCTTCTGCCAGCTTTCATGACTGTCACTGGACAGATTTTTTAGAGAACTATCCACAATTATTCCAAGATCCCCTCGTTGCGTGGTAACAGCCCAGTATGGCTGTTCTTATGTTCTTGAGGCTCAGGAAGAAAAGGGTTCAGTTTATTGTGGGAATGGGGATGAAGGACTATTGAAACTTAAATTATGATACACGGCCCTTACCCCCAACCACGTTGGCACAGGTTCTGGGCTGTGCCACAGTCTGAGGTGGGTACTTACCCACACCCCAAAGACTTGCTATCTTATTTCAGACACTTGCTTCTGGGATTTAGATTTGGACAACAGGGGGTTATGGCACAACCGTGAGCATGGATATGTGTACAGTCACTAGTGTAGATGTAGCCAATGACAAAGCAATGTAATATTGTTTATGGGGTACACACTTTTTCTGGGAATTAAGTGGAAAAGCTAATATCTGGAAAAAGTTTACATTCCCATGCAAACTCAGAAAGATAAAAAGGACAAGATCATCAGCTGAGATAATGCGGTGCAGGTCCAAGTCAATAGAGTTATGCCAGTTTATACCAGCTGAGAATCTGGCCCAGAAACTTAAGAGAATTGGTCCATGTAAGCCTCCTCCTAGAAAGAGATACTTCCTTTTGACACAGAATCTTCAGTATGTCTGGTCTCCTGTTAGCATATCTGTTATTGTGGTGTTTGGAGTGGTTTCATTTAAAAACACATATGAACATGAAGAAATTGTTTTCTCTTGCATCCTTGCTTCCACTAAAGAGATACTAGTGATTATAATATTGTGTTGTTGTTTTTGGTGACAGGAACGATGCATGCTGTCTGAGCTATGCACTTTAGGTCTCCATCCTACAAAATCAGCATTTTTTTTTAACCTAGCCTGCAGAACTCTAATCACTGGCTGTGTATAGATCCTTTTTCATTCTTTCTGTATGCTGACCAAGCTGTAGCCCAGACAAAGCCATGGTTGATTCTGACGTAGATGTGTTAAGTTAATAGGATTCAAGGTACAGACAAATAAAGCTTTTGTTTGGACTGCTGACAGAATGAAATGGAAAAAAATACTTTTTCTCAGAACATTGCTATGGTGACCTCAGCAAAAGATAAACATGATTTTGACCTTTTCTCCAATTCAGTTGCATTTAGCAGATCTAGCAGACTCCACACACTCTTTTTACAAGAGTCTAAAACCAGACTGTGAGCCAAATCCTTTAAACATGTGCACCCAGGAGCAACTTTACTCACATAAATCAAATGGGGTTCCTCACATGTCTTTACTATTGTGTGCAAGAGCCTGCAGGATTGGCCCCAAAGACAGTAACTTTCCAGCTGAAATCCTGAGTTACCCTTCCCAGGTTCAGGCATTTCAGTTGAAAAGCACATTTAATCAAAGTTGGCAAGGCACACAACAATATTTTTTGTAATTATAAAACAACATTCTCTTCTTATGGAGTTTGAGATATAAAATATGACAGTGTGATCATAAAAAAAAGAACAACTTTTCAAAATCAGCTGCACTGTACTTAGTTAATAATCATTGATGCCCACAGTAAATAAATGAAAAATCATGTCCACAACTGTGAGCATTTGGAAATAACAGCTGACAAAGGAAATAAAAGCTCGATAGTAACAAAAGTATGAAAGAAACCGCTTTTCAGTTGACCTGCTCTAAAAGTCATTAACTTTTAATATGCTGACAATACAGAAGAATAACCCAACAGACATTTTATTAGGTTTCTCACTGAGCTTCAACTAATGCCAGAACCAGTTTATGCATTTATCTCAACAATTATCTAATGTATCCTTAATTATGTCTTATTGCTTTGGGCAGGTGATATTCTCTTTATCAGCTTAAGGCAAATAAAATTCATTGTTCATATCAAACTCTGAGTGCCAAGTAGTTTAATAATGAGAATTGATTGGATCTGTGGTTGAAGATCAAACCAATTACCATGCACCTGAGATAATAGGATTCTTGCTACTAGTAATAGTCACTATGGGCTACATTCTGCCCTGAAATATAAATTCACTTCAATAGACTATTCAGGGAACAATTATATGTACCAAATTGCCTCTTCTATTAGGAATGGCAATTAATAGGTTTAGTTCAACACCTTCAAAAATCATTGTAGGCGAGTTCAAATAACTGTTGATACCCACAGTAAATATTCATTCATTTTAATGGAGCTGCATAGGTACAACAGGAGAGAGAATTCGGGTCATAAAAATATCTCAACTTAAAAATTTAAAGTGGATCTATCTGTAAGATGCAGAGGAAACAAAAGTAAACATTATTTTTCTATTTATTCTCAATCTTTTTGGATGGCCCCATAACAACTGATGCATGAGTGAGTAATGTTACATCTTCCAAAACAAATGAAAAGAAAAAAATCCTATTCCACTGGCCACTTTATAATACTACAGAATAAATAAATCATTATTGTTCCTATTTAATAAATTGTTAAAAATAAGGGGGCATAATCCTCATTTACACCAAGACCCCTCTATACCAAGCCATGCATGAGCTCAAGTAGTTGCAGGATCAGAACCTAATATCCAACATCTTGAAACATGTATCTTTGACAGCTCTATGAACCAAGAACCTAAAGGACCTCAGATCCTATGGGAATAGGACCATATAAGTAAATAGCTATAGAGGTAGAAGAGAGAATCTGATTTAATGGCAAAGGAATGGGATCATTGTCAAAAGTATTGTGTACAAGATAGACTGCTAATATAGTTTAAATAGAATTATTAATTTTACTTATTTTTATGCTAGGTGCTTCAGTTACAAAAATTAAACCCACATGAATTGCCTCTGCCAGTCTCCTTCCAGGAAGAAATGTATATTAAAACTGATACTACCGTAACTGTGAGCAGAAATTCTTGGTAGATCAACTGTCAGAAAAATAGCAAACAACATAAACTAGAACCAGCAGAAAAAAAAACAAAACAATTTTTAAAAAAATCACAAAAAGAAAACTAAACGAAAGCAAAACAATGAATCAAGTATTAACATAAAAATATTTGTTAATAAATGCATACCAAAAAGGCGCCTATATAGCAATTTAGGTGCCTGTGACATACAGCCATGGAGTTTAAGGCCAGATGAGGCCACCAACTCATCTTGTTTGACCTCCTGTATATCACAGGCCACAAACATCACCCAGCACCTGTAAACTAAACCCAACAACCAAAGTATTACAGTTCACAGGAGACTAGTCTAAAACCACCAAAACAAAAACAAAAAAAATCAGATTCAAACCAGCAGCTAATCTCAACCCCAGATAAAATCCCCAGAGATTACTCAATGAACTTGAAGCCTCTGCCCCCATCAAGCCCATCCCTCTTTCAAGATCCTGGCTAATAAATAGACTCAGACTTTAAGGCCAGAAGGGACCATCATGATCATGTTTCAGAGTAACAGCCGTGTTAGTCTGTATTCGCAAAAAGAAAAGGAGTACTTGTGGCACCTTAGAGACTAACCAATTTATTTGAGCATAAGCTTTCGTGAGCTACAGCTCACTTCATCGGATGCATACTGTGGAAAGTGTAGAAGATCTTATTATATACACACAAAAAGCATGAAAAAATACCTCCTCCGAGCCCACTCTCCTGCTGGTAATAGCTTATCTAAAGTGATCACTCTCCTTACAATGTGTATGATAATCATGGCCCAACTTGATTATCATACACATTGTAAGGAGAGTGATCACTTTAGATAAGCTATTACCAGCAGGAGAGTGGGCTCGGAGGAGGTATTTTTTCATGCTTTTTGTGTGTATATAATAAGATCTTCTACACTTTCCACAGTATGCATCCGATGAAGTGAGCTGTAGCTCACGAAAGCTTATGCTCAAATAAATTGGTTAGTCTCTAAGGTGCCACAAGTACTCCTTTTCATCATGATCATCTGGTCTCACCTCCTGCATATTGCAGGCCACAGAACTTCACCCACCCTCTCCTGTAATAGACACATCACCGCTGGCTGAGTTACTGAAGTCCTCAAATCATGATTTAAGATTTCAAGTTCTAGGGAATCCACCATGCTGCAAAGGAAGGTGAAAAAAACCCCCAGAGTCTCTACCAAGCTGACCCAGGGGAAAATTCCTTCCCGACCCCAAACATGATAGTCAGTGAGACCCTAATTACATTGAAGAGACTCTCCTGTCAAACACTTGGAAAAGAATTCTCTGCAGTAACTTGAAGTTGTCCCCTTCTAGTGTCCCATGTCCAGCTGTTGGAAATATTTGCTATTAGCAGTTGCCTACAATGGCATGTGGCCCATCTTCCAATCTCATCATACCAGTTCCTCCATAAATCTATCAAACTCAGTCTTGAAACCAGTTAGTCTTTTTGCCCCCACTGCTGCCCTTGGGAAGCTGTTCCAGAATGTCACTCCTCTGATGGTTAGAAACCTTTGTCTAATGTCAAGCCTAAACTTGTTGATAAGCAGATTATATCCATTTGTTTTTGTGCCAACATTGGCCCTTAACTAAAATGATTTATCTCCCTCCTTGGTGTATATCCCTCTGATGTATTTGTAGAGAGCAATCATATCTCCCCTCAGCCTTTTTTTGGTCAGACTAAACAAGCCAAGTTCTTTGAGTCTCTATTCATAGGTAGGTTTTCCATTCCTCGGATCATCCTAGTAGCCCTTCTCTGCACCTTTTCCAGTTTGAGTACATCTTTCTTAAACATAGGACACCAGATAACACTTCCTTATCTCTTTTAGACATCGCTTGTCTGATGCATCCTTGCCTCATAGCTCAAAGATCAACATACCAAGGCTGTTTCACATCAAAATAGGGGGTGAGTTCAAAAGGTGAAGGCTAAACTCAGAATTCTCTCCTGTTGGCCCACTGTCTGTGTAACCAGTCACAGTAGCTAAAAACTAAAGAGTAAAGAAAAGAAATATTAAGAACAATTGAAGCACAAGATCTGATATTAGGTTTTTTTTCCTTGGTTGCTTTCACTTTCCAAGCTCCTACACATAGCAGTAGTATGACAGTTCCCAAGAGAAACCTCTGTCACATAAATGAACCTATGAAAACCATCTGTATAGCAAATCATCTAAGTGTGCTTTGCATTAAAAAGGATTGCAGATTCATATGAGAATAGTCCAATGCTGAGAACGGACCTCAACTAGTGCAGTCATTTTCAGATTCCCACCCTGGGAAAAATGGCTTGTCGTTATAGGATGATGTACAGGTATGAAGTGTTAATATTATGAGAGTGAGTTGTCTAAGGCTGGCTCCAGACAAGGCAAAAGTAGTGTTAGTAAAAATGCGGTAAGATCTTGCAGGAAATGATTTCTACTCGTGTCATTGACAGTCTTTGTTCACCCGTTGTCTGAGAGGCTTACAATTTAGGGATGTAGGGCACTCCACTCTTCAGTGAGACTCCTCAAGAGAGTCTATAAGAGAGGCTGTGTTTGAAGTGAGAGCAGTACAAAAAGGAGAAGCAGTGACTCTGAAAAAGATTTTGTGGATAATCAGCTGAATGAGTTCCCAATATGATGCTGTGCCCAAAAGAGCTAATGCAATCCTGGGATGTACAAACAGAGGAATATAAAGTAGGAGTAGGGAGGTTATTGTACCTCTATATTTAACACTGATGTGACTGCTGCTGAAATATTGTGTCCAGTTCTGGTATTCACAATTCAAGAAGGATATTGATAAATTGGAGAGGACTTGGGGAAGAGCCACCAGAACAATTAAAGGATTAAAAAACATGCCTTATAATGATAAGTTAAATAGATTGAGCTCAAAGAAAGAGATTTGGTTACTGTCTACAAATATCTAAATGGGCTACAGATATTTAATAATGGGCACTTCAATCTAGCAGAGAGATTAATGCAAACACAATCCAATGCTGGAAGTTGAAGCTAGACAAAGTCAGACTGGAAATAAGACAACTTCTTAGTGGTGAGAGTAACTAGCTACTGGAACAATTTACCGTGGTTCAGGGGGAATTCTCTATTGTTCACAATTGTAAAATTAAAATGTTTTTTTCTAAAAGCTATGCTCTAGGAATTATTTTTGGGGAATCTCTACGGCTTGTGTTATACAGGAGGTCATACCAGATGATCATAATGGTCTTTTCTGGCCTTGGAAGCTATGAATCTATGAAAAAGAATCCCACCAAGGTACATCAAAAAGTACCTTCTTAACATGTTTGTATACAGTGGACAAGATCCTTCACTGGTGCAAATCAGCCTAGATATTGGCCGGCATTGGAGTAATTCTGTTCACTCCTAGTGTGGACAATTCCTATGCTGATCTAAGGCATGTCTCATGTGAGGCACTTTGGGGTTTAATTGTGGTTTTCCCTCCTGGACAATGTATGAGATGTTTTGGTGTGCAGCATGCTGATGACATGGATCTATATTTCCATTTTGGGGGACAATGGATTGTCTCTTCATAATTTCTAATCAAGACCAGGTAAAAGCTATCTGGATGAGATTAAACCCAAATAAGACACAGGTTTTATTGGTGATTTGATGTAATAACCACAGTGGAGAGAAGTGCTATCACCTCTTTCATTTGATGGTTTTGCACATATACTGTTTATAATCTATTAGATCTCTGGCTGCTTTTGGGTATCCAAAGAATAGCAATAGCTCAGAATATTCCCCCTCCCCACCAGATGGCTAGAAGACTGTTCCTTTCAGATGCAGAAGTTTCCATACTCATCTGTTCCTTGTACCTCTGGTCTTAATTAGAGATGCTTCACTTAGAAGTATGCTTGAAGAGTTGGAAACTTTAGCAAACGCAGAATGCAGCAGCCTATTTAGTGGTCTCTCATGAACAGAGGATATTGCACTGGTATTCTGTAGTCTGCACTTCCAATTAATTTCTGGTTGCAGTTCAAGATATTGGGTTTGACCTATAAAGCATTTTATGTTTTGGCTCCTTGCTACTTTTAACACTGCTTGTTTCCCCCTACGTTTACCTGACAGCTGAGATACTGTGGCTGACAGGCCCTAGAGTTTTATGTGTGGGGACAGAACAATCCCTCTGGAGAGCGCTTGACTCTGGAATTTGCTTCTCTGTCTGAAACAACCCATATCTGCTGATTTTTTTCCCAAGGCTTTTTACTCGGGCTCTTCCTGAGGTGATGGGTCAAGTGGAGAAGTTCTCTTGTGAATGTGAATACAAAATTTAGTTTGGTGACTGTTGTGTCAAGAAATATGTTTTTTTCTTCTCTGTGTGAATTTAAGCATACTTTTTACACCAATTGAAATATGATTATGCTGCACAATATAAAAAAATCAAAGTTGCAGAAGCACAAACTTGCTAGAATTAGGTAAACCTAATACTAATTTAAAAGACGAATTTATGTTTCTTCTACTAAGAGATTCTGAACAAGGCATTTATAATTTATTTTTAAAAAATCACCAGGAAAAGAAAACTGACTCATTACTTTGTTTCCTCAAACTCACTAAATCTGAACTGAGCTTTGGTCTTTTTTTGTACATGCAACAATAATTTGCAAGCTGCAAAATCTTTGTCTAGTGTCTACAGAAAATTACAACAGATGCAATTATTTTATATTCCCTAAAGAAAGAGCATTTATATTTTCTGTAAAACTGGACTTCTACAAAATGAAGGAACTGCTACAAATGCTGACTTTTTTGTGAGAGAAAGTTGTTTTTTAAAATAAATTTGTTTTAATATGTAAAAGACACTACAAACGGTAAGCAAAATGGACTGTCTATAGGTTACCATTTGCTATACAGTGCCATATCTCCAATGAATTGTAAGTTAAACTCCTGAAATTTACTACCTTCCTGTGACATATATACTGGTATTATATTATTACAGTACAAATTGCTTTCTAAGGAGGTCATGTTAAGTGCTTGTTTTTTTTTCTGATGACACTTTTGAAGATGCACAGTACTGTACACTTATCATTAAAATCCAGCAATCTATACAAACCATTTCCCAATATAAACATTCACCCTTTTACTGCAAGATAGATAACCAGCACACCCAAGATAAGCTGTAGCTTGCATCTGTGTGACGGATAAGAAATTCCACTGGACAGGTTTCTACTGTGATAGACAGAAGTAATATCCCCAGCAACAGGGGTACTCAACCATTTAAGTCTCTATAATGTTAACACCATTGGAGTAAACAGTTTTTATGTGACAGAAGATTTAGGGAAAATATCAGCAAATACTCTGTTGCATATACAGCAGTTTGCAACCTGCTGCCTATTAGACTTTAGAGTACAGCCAGAAAACTTATTGTAGATAAATTAGCTATTGCTAAAAACATGTCCAATAAGGTACTGTATATTAGAACAAAAAGCGTTTACACACACAGTTGCAACTTAGGTATGGATGAGACAAACAGACCCTCATCTTCCAGTGGGTGGCTTAGGCTTCATTTTCAGGGTTTTTAGGGGTAGGAGGCAGCAGAAAAGGTTGTGTCTGCCAGGCAGCCAGAGGGACAACAGTTGATTTTAATGGTCTCCTTATTGAAGCTTAGGGCCAGATCCACAAAGGTATGTTGGTACTTATTTACCTCTTTAGGCACCTAAGTCCACTGTTTACACACCACTGACAATTTCAAAACCACTGATCAGATGCTGCCTAATACCATAGGCAACTAAGCGTTCACGCCGCCACCCCACCCGCCCCAGCTAACGAGAATTAGCTCAAACTGAACCTCTGAGCAGGATTCTCAAATTATGCAGGGGAACATCTATCTCACTAGCAGAATCTGATCCTGTAAGTGTCATCAGAGCATGCCTAAGATCTGATACCTGTCGCAAAAGGCAGCAGTGAGCAGGTCTGGAATTTTTCAGTGGAAGTGTTTGAGGATTTCTGTTCATTCATCTGGGTGGGGCATTCACCTGGGATGTAGGAGACCCATATTCAAATCCCTGATGCAAATCCTGTAGAGTAGGGATTTTGAACTTAGCTCTCCCTCATCCAAAGTGGGTGCACTAACTACTGGGCTGTTGGATATGGAGACTGCCATGTTTTTTTTCATGAGAAAGGGATGACCTGGCTTAGCTGCCTCGCTCCATGATAGGGTTCATGTCTCTGAAACCCAACCAGAGATAGGTGCCACCCCGGGCTTGGATTTAGGCTTCTTCCTGACAGGCAGGGCTTAGGCTACACCCCTCTCCTTGGCATTTCTTACTGGCCAACTTAGATGGCTTTCCACTCAGCTTGCTGTCTTCTATGAACCCTATTCTTAGATGCCTAACTCTCCCATGCATTGTATAGGAAGCCAGAGTGCCTAACTTAGGGCTTTGAATTCCCCTAGTGAGCTGGTGCCTAAAAGTTAGGTGTTGCAATGCTGAGCCTAAGTCCCCTTTGTGGCTTTATCTCCCCTTCCTGGGCCCTAACTCTCCCCCATGCATTGTATGGGAAGCCTAGGTACCTAATTAGGGACTGAAGATTGCCATAGGTGGCAGGGGTTGGGCATTGCAACACTGAGTGAAGCAATGCTTAACTACCTTTGTGAACCTGGGCCTTAGTCTGTATCTACTGTGTTATTAGCAGTGTAGTTATTCCTATCTGATAGGTGAAAGAGACATGTCAGAATGTTTCTGGGCTCTCTCCTGGTACAAAAGAATACATAATGAAATACAATACAGTCTGGAAGAAGAACTGAGCTTTTCACTCTTGCCATACAACAGCATATCATACCTTTAGCATATGTAAGCTGATCTGTCATGGGTAAAACCTTTTAAAAAAATCCCTGCGAGGTCTGAGAGCTAAAAGGGAGACAATAACATGGAAGCTACTGGAAAATGTCCATGGATGAAGGCAGAATTATCCAATATTGATGATAAATATCAGTATGCCAAGATAATTCTAGCTTTAGACTTGGAAGGATAAAGCAAAGATGTAGCTCTGAGCATTATGTGGCATTCAGGATAACTTGCAGATGAAAGAACTATATACATTCAAGACCATGATATATAAATTTAGTGATGAAAAACCTTACAGTATTATATAGAACCTAAAGATTCTTTGATAAAAAGGTAGCAGTTGGTTAGGAAATATTTTTACAAGGATATCCTTTTTTTTCTTCTCCTAAAAGATAATTTTTAGCAAATATTTATCTACTCAGAACAAGTAAGGATTTTGAGTTTTGAAGAAGATCAACAGATATCACTGGAAAGCTTGAATTGGATAAGGATGATACAAGAAAAGACAGGTAATCACCTGGATACCCAAAGGCATCTACTACTGGCTAGGAAATATTATAGCCATAGGACTACACAAATACAGATAGGAAAATGTGGAGCTGCGGTCTTCCAGTCAGAAATAGTTCAGTTGAAAAACCCTTAAAGGAAATAAAGACAGATCTAGTTGGATATGTAGGAATGAGAAACCTTTGTAGACATCTAGTGCTTGTCTCTTGACCTCCTGTATTTTTCTTTAAATATTAATGGTCATTTGGAAGTTTGTAATACAGGCTAAAGGATAGAGAGTGGATAAACCCTAATGAATATAAAGGGAAAAGACAAATGTATCTTTTGATAGCAATGTGGTGAGAGCAAGTACTACATTAGACTGTAAACTTTTTGGAGCAGGGACCATATCTTTCTATCTGAACTGTGAAGTGTCAGTTTTGGGCACTGAAACATAGTACTTTTAGTAGCAAAAAGAAAAGGAGGACTTGTGGCACCTTAGAGACTAACTAATTTATTTGAGCATAAGCTTTCGTGAGCTACAGCTCACTTCTCTAATAAATTGGTTAGTCTCTAAGGTGTCACAAGTACTCCTTTTCTTTTTGTGAATACAGACTAACATGGCTGCTACTCTGAAACCTACTTTTAGTACCATGATTTTTTAGCTGGCTACTGTAATCCTTGTTAGAGGAAAAGATATTAGCACTGTTCAGGAATATATGGAATATTCATTGAGGATGATGCTCTAGAATTCTTAATATAGACAGTATTTGAGGCTACTATCCCTGAAAATAAGATTCAGAACATGGGGAGGTACTATTTTTAGCCTTCCTTGAATTAATCTGTGTAAGGAAAAATGAACAGAGGTCAGTAGATGCGTGGGGGTTAAACAGAATCTCTTTTTGAAATCCATGGAATGGAACTAACTAGGACAACACAAATTAAATTAGGCTTTAAGGAACAAATCTGGTAGGCAATTGAGAGAGACCTTTTCCTTATCACTTCTGTGCCAAATATAGATTCAAGGAGAGAGGGTCAAAAAAAAAAAAAAGACAGCTGAGTTCCATTCCTTCTACTGCTCTTGTATTTCCTCAAAGAATTTTTTCATATCCTTTCACCTCACATTCTTATGTTCTCTTTCTGATGGAAAGAACAACAAGAAAGAGGAATGAAAGAGTCCTTTAATGAGAACAGAGAGTTCTTATGACTAGAATGAAAAGTGGAAAAAAAAAAAGAGAGAGAGAGAGAGAGAGGAAGTATATCTTTTGAAAATGAAAATCCTAAGTAATATGTCAGGGTGAATATCAAATAATGAAAGAAGATCAGACATGCATGTTATTTTAAGTGTCAGAGAGACACTTTGGGATAGTATTTTGGCTAGTCTCCCACATGACAGTGTGTGTTACTGTGACAGACAGCCTTGGATACTATGGTTTAAGATATGCCAAACAAATGAAATATCATTTCACTATGTAAATAAAATTATCACAATAAATTATGCATATTCTGCTCTAATACACTCTCACACATTCAAAGATATTTTAGAATATTTATGAAAACAATTCATAAAATTAAATCCCATTAGTTCAAGATTAGCACTTTGTCAGACTAATAACTTTTCTTAGCTAGAGGGGATACTGGGACTTTCAACAATGTTTAATGGATTCTCCTCCTGATATGTTTGGCAGTTTATTCTTTCTTATATAAATGACACTGATCTGACAGGATTGCATTTTTATGTGGAATGAAGTCTTTAATCCCTCCTCTTTCCTATTGCCTGTGTATAAATTCACAAGTACAGTTAGAGTATCCAGTTAAATTACTCTTCATACTTTATGTTCTTAAAAATCATCTTAAACATGGCAATTCATCACCTATTTATATTAATTACTTGGCATATTTCCTTATGTCATCACTGACTAAAGTGTAGATATGATTACTGCATGTTTGGGGAAAAGTGTTGTGTTTTGATTAATACATCAGCAGTATTTATGAGCCTTGTTCTTTTGGTTGTCATATTGTATACCATAAATGATTTTTATAGCATTTTTCTTGTGATATATCTCTCATTATCCTGGACACACAGTATTCATGAAGTAATAACAGCTAAATCAAACAGGTATGTTTTCTCGCTAGATTTAAAGACCATTATAAATCATGTCTCACACCTTTCAAACAGAACAAACTTCAAAATATCCTAGCATATGATCTGTGGAATATATTTAAAGTTACTTGGAATGGAGTTGGCTTAACTATCGGAGTATGGGCTGCTATATACTTATTGATGCCTAACTGTGCTCCTGTGTTTCAGTTATGGAATTTTCTGCTCCCTGACTGGATGACTTGCAATTAATGATATATCTGACTAACAGAATCTGATTGACAGACAACACCCCAGCAGAGCACCATAGTCATGCTGTCTGGAGTGGCTTATGACCATGAATGCCAACCTCAGGGCAGACTGTCAATAAGCACGGCAAAACCCCCAAACTGGTTATATGTTCTATAATTAGATTTCAACAACCCAGTAAGAAGCGTGAACTCCACAAGCCCTATAACCTCCTTTCCATGGAGTCGCAGACAGTCCCCTTGGGCACTCCTGTCTACCACCCAGACAAGCTTGTGTTTGTGACAGATGATCCCTTACACCAAAAATCAAAACAATATTCAGATTATTCCCAGTCCCAAAGGACCAGTCACTTACCCTGATCAACTGAACCCTAGATCTCTCACCAAAGACAATGTTTGTAGCCAATCCTGTAATAAATTAACCAAAGATTTATTAACTAAGAAAAATAAATGAGAGTTATTTACAAGATTAAAGTAGATAAACATACACACACAAATGAGTTACAGACTTAGGTTTAAAAATATAATAGAACCTTCTATAATAAGCAAAATCCTTTAGGGCTAAACAGCTGGAGGCTCTTGCTTACGCTCAGAGTTCAAGCAGAGAAGGGATGAAGTTTATTTTGGTCAGGGATTTTTATTCCTTTCCCCCTGAGTTCAAACTGATAGAACAAGTGTGATGCTTGTCTTCTTGTCGTGTGTGTGTGTGTGTGTGTGTGTGTATGTGGAGGTGGGGTGGGCAGGTGGAGGGGGGTCAATCAACAAAGTCTGTTCTTTGATGCTTCACAATGGCTCATTTGGTTTCAGTAGGCCTGTCTGTGTGCAGGACGAGCACTTTACATTAATTAATGCTTCTTTTCTGTTGGGTGAGTTACACAATTAGAGACTTACAATGCAAACACTCAATATAACTTTATACCATGGGCTACAGAGGTTATAGGTCAATTCAATACATGCAGCATCCTACAAGTATTTCATCAAGTCTAAACACATTCTTATCAATTTAACATCTATTTTTAACAATGCCAACACACTGGTTTCCAGCTATGCATTTGTTGGTGTTCAGTTAGGCCTGGGGCCTTGCTATGAGCTGGCAGCTGGTCTGCCAGTGTCACAGTCCCTATTGACTTAATCAAAATATGGTTTCTCAGCTACTGTAACCTCCTCTTCTTCAGTCTCTGGAATACTCAACTTGTCTCACTGCAGTGCATTCAAAATGCTGTCTCCAACATCATCCTATGTCTTGTCACTCAGACCATATCTCCCATTTTCTGCCTCTTAAATCCATCCATTAGCTCACCAGTTATTGTGTGTCAAGTTTAAATTTCTTGTCATTGCTTTCAAGAGGCTTGCATCTCTGATCGGCCTTCTTTCACATTCACTCTAGCCTTCTGATTCACATATAACATTAGCCATGACACTTAGTTTGTTGCCACCTCTGTGCCTTCTTTTATGATGCCCTATTTGCATGGCATAACCAGGTTTATCTTCCATTCCTTATTTAGATTCCTCCTAATAAATCACTTTTGCCACGTTACCTACAAGAGAAAAATACAAAATGAACAAGAATCATCAAAATACCAAATACATACATTGATGAACATTCTGATTTTAGATGGAAAATTTCGGGGACTGGAACTTTTGATGTAATAGTGTAAAATGTCTAGCACAACTTTAGGCACTGAAAAATAATCATAATGAATTTTGGATAACTAGTAATTGCAATTTCTCTCTCATAACTACAATGATTAGGCAAATGCCCAATCACCAAAGTACTGATGACCTAGACACTCCGTATGCCTGTATCGAACATGGCTACTTCAGCTGTTGACATTCTCCACACCGTTATCCACCGAAACCCATATATGAATACAATTTAATGTACAAAGCAGTGGAAGAGATATGTCTTCCTCAGATAGAAAGGAGGAAGAGAGATGATATTAAAACAACAGGGGTTAGATTGGATTATAGATTGAGGGGTTCAGAAGTAGAATTGACCATATATTTTGGATGCATGTGCACAGAAAATTCTGAGGAAAACACATAGTATCAAAGGGGTTTGTAGAGTAAAAATCAGAGCTCAAGGATAAGAGAATGGAGAATACATTTCAGTTTAATATACACTGAGACTGTTCCCTGTTCACTAATCAATTTATCATTTTGGGCCTCAGAAGTTACTTAGCATGGGATATGGTAATTTCATAAAAAGGAAGCACTATCAAGTTATACTTGGCAGTATATATACACAAATATATAAACATAATTAAAGTAGAATAGAAAATGCCATTACATTATTATTGCTTAATTTGGAAAAAACATTTATACAGAAGTGTTGTACTGCAAGACAGCAAAACAACACAAACTTAATATTAATCATAACATGAAAAATGTTTTTAAGTGAACTTTTAAAATTGCAGCACTAGCCATATCAAAGTGCTACCCTCCATCCTGGCCAGTGCTTCTGGCTGCTAATGAGGCATTAGAGTGGGTGAGTCAGCATGGCCACCTGGAAGCACTGAGCCTTCATTATGCACAAGTAGTTTCATTAATGTCACAAAAGTTAGCACATGGATAAGTGTTTGTAGTGTCGGGTAAAACTTAATGGAGCCCTTAGTTTGTAAGAGTATGATCTAACATCTATTGAAGTTAAGTGAAAAGACTCCCATTGACTTCCGTGGCCATTGAGTCTTATGCTTTTGGGAGCACTAAAGCTGTAATCAAAAGCCTATTGACATTAATGGAAAGCTTTCCATTGACTTCATCGGGCTTTTTCATCAGGTCCTACCTTTTAATTTTATTTGCCTGTCAAAGTAAATGTCAAGCAAACTTATAGCACATAAAGGCAAGACTTGCACAAATTAATATTTTTTAAAATATTCTTTGACGATAGGCTGTTGATTCCTTTCCATACCTCATAAATGTAAAGGCTACATGAACTGAAAATTGAGACAATCTGCTATGGTCTTTAATATCTGAATTTCTGTTTAAATTAAAATGATTTAAGTACTATCAAAACATTTCACTGTAGGAGTTTAAATAAAAAATAAAAATATAACTGTAATGCTAACCTCTAGGAAAGCTATTCAATAGGTGAAGTAAAGGGTTACAAAAGCATAAGAAGGATAAAATGTAATACATAAAATGGAAATCTTAATCACTCTTGAAAAAGATCAATATTAAAACAAAATAATCATTATTCACCATCATAAATGGTGTTTTTTAAATAATGGATACTACCAAAAATCCCCTGCTAGTGAGAAAACAAACTACAACATTTCATAGCTGTGAAATATAGTTTTATTTAAAATGTAAAGTTCACAGGAATATTTTATCATAGTTATTGCCATTTACAATACATGACTTTTCTAATATCTGGAAAACCTCTCTGAGCTCTCCCAGCTCCCTCTGTGGACTTCAGGAAGGCAGACTTCGACTCCCTCAGGGAACGGATGGGTAGGATCCCCTGGGGGACTAACATGAAGGGGAAAGGAGTCCAGGAGAGCTGGCTGTATTTCAAGGAATCCCTGTTCAGGTTACAGGGACAAACCATCCCGATGTGTAGAAAGAATAGTAAATATGGCAGGCGACCAGCTTGGCTTAACGGTGAAATCCTAGCGGATCTTAAACATAAAAAAGAAGCTTACAAGAAGTGGAAGGTTGGACATATGACCAGGGAAGAGTATAAAAATATTGCTCGGGCATGTAGGAATGAAATCAGGAGGGCCAAATCGCACCTGAAGCTGCAGCTAGCGAGAGATGTTAAGAGTAACAAGAAGGGTTTCTTCAGGTATGTTGGCAACAAGAAGAAAGCCAAGGAAAAAGTGTGAGCCCCTTAGTGAATGAGGGAGGCAACCTAGTGACAGAGGATGTGGAAAAAGCTAATGTACTCAATGCTTTTTTTGCCTCTGTCTTCACGAACAAGGTCAGCTCCCAGACTGCTGCGCTGGGCATCACAACATGGGGAATAGATGGCCAGCCGTCTGTGGAGAAAGAAGTGGTTAGGGACTATTTAGAAAAGCTGGACATGCACAAGTACATGGGGCCGCATGAGTTGCATCCGAGAGTGCTAAAGGAACTGGCGGCTGTGATTGCAGAGCCATTGGCCATTATCTTTGAAAACTCGTGGCGAACGGGGGAAGTCCCGGATGACTGGAAAAAGGCTAATGTAGTGCCAATCTTTAAAAAAGGGAAGAAGGAGGATCCTGGGAACTACAGACCAGTCAGCCTCACTTCAGTCCCTGGAAAAATCATGGAGCAGGTCCTCAAAGAATCAATCCTGAAGCACTTACATGAGAGGAAAGTGATCAGGAACAGTCAGCATGGATTCACCAAGGGAAGGTCATGCCTGACTAATCTAATCGCCTTCTATGATGAGATTACTGGTTCTGTGGATGAAGGGAAAGCAGTGGATGTATTGTATCTTGACTTTAGCAAAGCTTTTGACACGGTCTCCCACAGTATTCTTGTCAGCAAGTTAAAGAAGTGTGGGCTGGATGAATGCACTATAAGGTGGGTAGAAAGTTGGCTAGATTGTCGGGCTCAACGGGTAGTGATCAATGGCTCCATGTCTAGTTGGCAGCCGGTGTCACGTGGAGTGCCCCAGGGGTCGGTCCTGGGGCCGGTTTTGTTCAATATCTTCATTGATGATCTGGAGGATGGTGTGGATTGCACCCACAGCAAGTTTGCAGATGACACTAAACTGGGAGGAGAGGTAGATACCCTGGAGGGTAGGGATAGGATACAGAGGGACGTAGACAAATTGGAGGATTGGGCCAAAAGAAATCTGATGAGGTTCAATAAGGATAAGTGCAGGGTCCTGCACTTAGGATGGAAGAACCCAATGCACAGCTACAGACTAGGGACTGAATGGCTAGGCAGCAGTTCTGCAGAAAAGGACCTAGGGGTGACAGTGGACGAGAAGCTGGATATGAGTCAGCAGTGTGCCCTTGTTGCCAAGAAGGCCAATGGCATTTTAGGATGTATAAGTAGGGGCATAGCGAGCAGAACAAGGGACGTGATCGTCCCCCTCTATTCGACATTGGTGAGGCCTCATCTGGAGTACTGTGTCCAGTTTTGGGCCCCACACTACAAGAAGTATGTGGATAAATTGGAAAGAGTCCAGCGAAGGGCAACAAAAATGATTAGGGGTCTGGAACACATGACTTATGAGGAGAGGCTGAGGGAACTGGGATTGTTTAGTCTGCGGAAGAGAAGAATGAGGGGGGATTTGATAGCTGCTTTCAACTACCTGAGAGGTGGTTCCAGAGAGGATGGTTCTAGACTATTCTCAGTGGTGGAAGAGGACAGGACAAGGAGTAATGGTCTCAAGTTGCAGTGGGGGAGGTTTAGGTTGGATATTAGGAAAAACTTTTTCACTAGGAGGGTGGTGAAACACTGGAATGCATTACCTAGGGAGGTGGTGGAATCTCCTTCCTTAGAAGTTTTTAAGGTCAGGCTTGACAAAGCCCTGGCTGGGATGATTTAATTGGGGATTGGTCCTGCTTTTGAGCAGGGGGTTGGACTAGATGACCTCCTGAGGTCCCTTCCAACCCTGATATTCTATGATGCTCTCATCAGACAGTATTCTCAGGAATCATGTTCCAGTTTTGGAGGGAACAAACCAATTTTCTATATAATTTCTCACACAGTTACAGATCAAGGACACAATGCAACATACCAAGAGTTTGTGTAAATGTTAATGTGCAGCTATTTCACACAAGGCACAATGTTAATCATTAACACTTAACTGCCACTTTAGGCACCTAAGTCAAACATTTAAGCACTCTAGCATTCAGAAATACCCTGGCATTCACCTACTGCCTCACTTTGTAGGTGCCTAACTCCCTAGACACCTAAAGTCAAGGAGGCACCTTAATTTTGGTGGCTGGGTATGCATACACCGGCCAAAGTCCTGACTGCCCAGCAGTTCGGTGCCTAACTCACACCTAAGATTCAGTAAGGTCTACTTACTAAGTTTCCTTCTACCTTGCCTTCAGGGCTCAATCTGGTAGATGTGCTCTGAGCATACCTAAACCCATACAAAATGTGGCAGAGGAGGTGCTTTAGCTCCTTGTAACCTTTAGCTCAGTCATTAGTGTCCTCACCCAGGATCTGTCTTCATGAACAAGGTCAGCTCCCAGACTACTGCACTGGGCAGCACAGCATGGGGAGGAGCTGACCAGCCCTCTGTGGAGAAAGAAGTGGTTCGGGACTATTTAGAAGAGCTGGGCAAGCACAAGTCCATGGGGCCAGATGCGCTGCATCCGAGAGTGCTAAAGGAGTTGGCGGATGTGATTGCAGAGCCATTAGCCATTATCTTTGAAAACTCATGGCAATCGGTCCCGGATGATTGGAAAAAGGCTAATGTAGTGCCCATCTTTTAAAAAGGGAAGAAGGAGGATCCTGGGAACTACAGTCCAGTCAGCTTCACCTCAATCCCTGGAAAAATCATGGAGCAGGTCCTCAAGGAATCAATTCTGAAGCACTTACATGAGAGGAAAGTGATCAGGAGCAGTCAGCATGGATTCACCAAAAGCAAGTCATGCCTTACTAATCTAATTGCCTTCTATGATGAGATAACTGGCTCTGTGGATGAGGGGAAAGCAGTGGATGTGTTATTCCTTGACTTTAGCAAAGCTTTTGACACAGTCTTCCACAGTATTCTTGCCAGCAAGTTAAAGAAGTGTGGGCTGGATGAATGGACTATAAGGTGGCTAGAAAGCTGGGTAGATTGTCGAGCTCTATGGGTAGTGATTAATGGCTCCATGTCCAGTTGGCAAGTGGAGTGCCCCAAGGGTCGGTCCTGGGCTGGTTTTGTTCAATATCTTCATTGATGATCTGGAGGATGGTGTGGATTGCACCCACAGCAAGTTTGCAGATGACACTAAACTGGGAGGAGAGGTAGATACCCTGGAGGGTAGGGATAGGATACAGAGGGACGTAGACAAATTAGAGGATTGGGTCAAAAGAAATCTGATGAAGTTCAACAAGGACAAGTGCAGAGTCCTGCACTTACGTCTGAAGAACCCCATGCACCGCTACAGACTAGGGACCAAATGGCTAGGCAGCAGTTCTGCAGTAAAGGACCTAGGGGTTACAGTGGACAAGAAGCTGGATATGAGTCAACAGTGTGCCCTTGTTGCCAAGAAGGCCAATGGCATTTTAGGATGTATAAGTAGGGGCATTGCCAGCAGATCGAGGGACATGATCGTTCCCCTCTATTCGACATCGGTGAGGCCTCATCTGGAGTAGTGTGTCCAGTTTTGGGCCCCACACTACAAGAAGGATGTGGAAAATTTGGAAAATGTCCAGTGGAGGGCAACAAAAATGATTAGGGAACTGGAACACATGACTTATGAGGCAAGGCTGAGGGAACTGGGATTGTTTAGTCTGCAGAAGAGAAGAATGAGGAGGTATTTGATAGCTACTTTCAACTACCTGAAAGGGGATGAATCTAGACGCTTCTCAGTGGTAGCAGATGACAGAATGAGGAGTAATGGTCTCAAGTTGCAGTGGGGGAGATTTAGGTTGGATATTAGGAAAAACTTTTTCACTAGGAGGGTGGTGAAGCACTGGGATGCCTTACCTAGGGAGGTGGTGGAATCTCCTTCCTTAGAAGTTTTTAAGGTCAGGCTTGGCAAAGCCCTGGCTGGGATGATTTAGTTGGGGATTGGTCCTGCTGTGAGCAGGGGGTTGGACTAGATGACCTCCTGAGGTCCCTTCCAACCCTGATATTCTATGATTCTATGTGGGAGACCCAGGTTCAAATCTCCCCTTTGCCTGATGAGGCACAGGGACTTGAGTCTCCTACATCTTAGGAGAGTGCCCTAACTACAGGGATACACAGTCATTTCACTCTCACCTTATATAATTATTTATACACAGTGGAAAACACAGGAGAGTTTAGAGACCTGCATCAGAATACCCCCTCCCCCATTCCAATAATTAAGGTACTTCCTTGAGAGGTGGGGAATCCAACTTCCACTCCCTGCTCTACATCAACCAAAGCATAGATTTGAAGCCAGCTGTCCTAAAGCCTAAGTGAGTGTTCTAGCCACTGAGCTAAACGAATTACTCCTCCATTTTTCTTGGAAAAGAACTGACCTGGCGTAGGCACCTAACTCCAGGTGGTGGTTCATGGCTATGACTCCTGAGTGGAGGGAAACAATTTCCTCTGGCCCAGAGTAGACACCTAATTCTCTTGAAGGAGTGGGGGCTAGGCCATACTCCTCTCCTCGGCATTTTGTATTGGCTATCTAAGGTGGCAACAAGCTCTGTATGCTGGTTTCTATCAATCTCTTTATTAGGTGCCTACCTCTCCTCATGCTTTGTATTGGGAGCCTGGCTGGGCATCTATCTCAGGGCTGTGAATTCCACCACGAAGCAGGATGCCTAAAAGTTAGCTATTACAATGCTATGGAGCATTGTAATACATAAATCCTCCTTGTGAATACCTACCTGTGTGGAGAGAATTCAGGTGAGCTTCACCATATTCTTTGTATTAGTGGGAAGGTTACTATGAGCAAGTGAACACAACTGAAATTGTTATGCACCCTTAATTATGCTAGTTTCTGCCACTCCTGCTGTCCTCTTTATTTTTCAAAGTAAAAAAGGTTTTGCTTTAGATTCTTTATAGTCACTAGAAAAAAAGAGAATAAAGGAAAAACTATAGTTGCATGTGTAGAAGAACAATTAAGTTGGCTGATCAATAGAGTATTCACAAATTGCAGAGTGGGAGGTGGCAGCATTATCAGCGGACAGTGTCTCTCCATAACCCGTTAATGACTGTTAACTCTTGTTCCAGCTATTGTTTCATATGCAAACACTGAGTAATGAGATAATCTGGTGAGAAATCACACAAGAACTCTTATTAAGTATTCAGGTTAGTTATCTCATCATTGTAATACATATAATCACCCTTGTCATCTGTATTTTGTTATGAGTAAAAAGAAAAGGAGTACTTGAGGCACCTTAGAGACTAACCTATTTATTTATTTATTTAGTCTCTAAGGTGCCACAAGTACTCCTTTTCCTTTTGCGAATACAGACTAACATGGCTGCTACTCTGAAATTTGTTATGAGTATAGAAACTGGAGGGTAACAGTTCTCTGGGCAGGATCAGTGTGAATAAAGAAGATTCTAATATATGGATAAAGAAGCAGTGATTGATGCACAAGGGAGAAGAGGTTGATAGTAAAATAGGTAAAGTAAAATAAGGGAAATTGAGGTAAATATTACCTCTCGTTGCACATGGGGAACCCACTGACTTGCCGAGGGCCTCAGGGGAACAAAAAAGGGCAGAATTTGGTGCATTCAGTGTATTTATCAGCTTTTACATGGGAAGAGTTTGAGGTCTGTTTTTTTTATTGGCAGAATATCTATATGTACAAAAGTCTTCTTTAACAGTAATAGTGTGTCTTTGTTGCCTCCTCCTTTTAGCAGAATGGGCATTTTATCTATTTTCAATAATATTAAGAATTAGCCAGATCTTAGGAAAAAATCAAGGGTCAACTGTGAATAGTTCAATGACTATTATCTGATTGCTCAATGTGAACTAGCAGAAATTAAAGCTAATAGGATGCTTGGAAGAATTAAAGAGGGGATAGAAAATCATGTAAAATACAGCTGGTTGACTAACATTGCACAATATTGAATTTGTGATCCTGATATTCAGAATCCATACTTAAAGCTTTGTGAGTGCTCTCTGATTGGATGACCAAACTTTGTTAATTATTTCTGCAATAAGTAATGGCTGTCCTCAGTTAGATATTGGTTTTTAATTCAACCAATGACCTAAAATTTGGCTTACAGCAGACTTTTCTGTCAATCAAATGTGGCTCATGTGAAAGTTCATGAAAAGATATCAGTGCATGGAGTCTTCTAGAACAGCACCTCCCTGAAACCACATGAGGCATGGACCCCACTCTGGAAAAGTTATCATCAGGCAACACCAATGACTAAGTAGTCTGGCAGGTGGGATGAATAAAATCAAACAGGGAATAGACAGGATATTAATAATAATAAAATAAAGCCTTTGCAACCAAAGGCATTTCATCCTAATTCTCTGGGATTTTTTTTCTGATGGGTCAGAGATTTCATAACACCTTCTACAGGCCAGTCATCAAAGGCTGTTTGTTTTTAGGTTTGATGTGCTCACACACCACAAGTGACATTATTAAACTGAAATTAAACATAGTTTGTTTCCATTCTAATTTTTCTGAACCTGCCGTCAACATCTAATAAGATTAACTGAATTTTGTATGTTAAAATAAGCTATAAAGATGAGATCTATCTTATCTTATGACTTTATGCAGCTGCCACTCACCATATTATCTGTTCACCTTCTACATAAAATTGATAGTGGTAGCAAAATACCTAGTGGACTTCGTAGAGTCTCTAAATTTCTGCCTTTTTGGTGTAAAAACTCTGCTGGGGTAAGATTTTTGATTTTGATATTATTTTATTTACTTTTTTTTGGATGATTTGTTTAAGGTGTTTCCTCTGACACCATTGGTTGGGTTTAATATATAAGAGGGGGTGTCAATGTTGTCAAAAAAGTTAGCACATATAACACTATCACATTAAGTATTTTAAGTGTAACTAGCTAATTAATTTTAAAAATAATGTTGCACCCTTTTCCCAGTCTGAAATGTGGTCCTGGAATTTCTCTCTTTACCTGTAGATTTCAGTAATTTTTTTTCTATCTGCAATATGAATCATCAGGAAAAATTGTAATTGAAGGGCTTCATTTACATACAGATCACTGCAAAAATACAGGAAACTTTGCTTTACCTTCAGAGTTTACTGCTTTGTACCTTTATTAACAAATATAATGTACTTTCCAATCTGTTTCAGAGTAGCAGCCGTGTTAGTCTGTATCCGCAAAAAGAAAAGGAGGACTTGTGGCACCTAAGAGACTAACAAATTTATTTGAGCATAAACTTTCATCTCATGAAGTAAGCTGTAGCTCACGAAAGCTTATGCTCAAATAAATTTGTTAGTCTCTAAGGTGCCACAAGTCCTCCTTTTCTTTTTCCAGTCTGTGATTTTTTACAAAATAAATACCGATAACCAGAAACCCCAATTGTACTACAGTGATTGCTGACTTAAGCATCGACCAGAGAGCCCAGTGGAATCCAGTTGCCTCATAGAAGGGGTGTATAAATGAAAATTAAACAAATTTTCTGCACTTTAAGGAGTTCTGCGAACACAGTGACTTGCCTATTGATTAGCAGTAGTCTTCGAATAGAGACTTCTTTGTATATTCTTATGTATAAGAGTGTCAAAATTAAATATTCAGTATCTCATAAAAGAATATGCAGTGCTAGGGTTTGTTATTTATACAGTGCTTTATCAATGAAAGAATTTAAAACTGTTTTTAAATTCAGCTTAGTTGGGAGCCAGAATAAAGTCAGAGGTTTAGCATAATAGGATTCTCAAAATAAGTGCTGGACATTGTAGAGCAGTAGACTGCCTATAGCTCATGGGGTAAAACTGGCTAAGAAAATCCATCACAAAGACTCTATGCTAAATGTTAATGCTCGATCTGTGAACAGCCCTTTGCATTGCATTCCCTTCCTTCTTTTATTTTCCTCCAAGTGTTTTGGAATTCTCATTCTGAAGTAGTAATTTGTTTTTTTCACCTCTTCTTCATTTTTTTTTAAATAAACAAAAGCGACTTATTCTACTGCAGAGCAGCTGAGAGCTCAGTACAGCTGTGGATAGTTGCAGCATTCTCTAGGAAGAAATTGACATATGGTAGTTTTGCTCTTTGCAACTGTTCTTATCTCTAGAGTAGCTACTTCGTTTTTAGTTTTATAAAGAATACAATGCACACTGTATAAAACACTGTTGATTTTAATCATTCCTGCCTTTATAATACATTAAATTATACAGGGACACAACTTTGGCTGTGCTGCAATAGCTCTGTATTGTTCCAGCTGTGAAAAGTTACCCTGAAGCCAATTTAAAAGGGTACTTGAAGATTCCCTTATGCAGGGAAAATCCTTGGGTGGCACAGAGTTGCTGCAGTGGTACTTCATCATCATTCCCTCCCGGTTCCTAGCATAGCGGGTCTGGCTGGGGAATAGAAGTGTTGCCAGAACCTGCCTATGCTCCAGGCTACTCTTAGCTTGTGCAGTTTAAGCTTTCAAGATCATTCTATTTTAGAGCTATTAGCTGTTCAAGCAGTAGTCCCTATTTTAAGTATAGAGAATATTTCTCTGAACAGTAGAATCTTTCATAACAGAATGTGTGTATATATATGTTGGGGTGTTTGTGTGTGTGTGTGTGTGTGTGTTTGTATATATATATATGATTCCTAAAACTAGGCTCCCATATCTATATTTGTGCACCTATTTGGTCTAAGTTTTTTGTGTGCAATACATATAATGTTAAAAGACTGTTAAGGTTGAAAAAATAATTGACTAACAAGTTAGGAAAGGTCCAGATTAAGGTTGCCTGTATGTATTAATTATGATACAGATTTTAATTACATAATAACAAACTCTTGTTTGACAGGAACCCTGTCTCATTCGCAGCACAAACTGGACAGGGCTCAGTTAATGAGCAGTGATGAAATATTTTGTTTTATGTGTCACCCCAGGCTTTCTTTGCCACACACTATTCAAACCCTGATCTGAAGTCAGAATTATTAATTTCCTCATGGTGTTGATCACTGTAAGAATGCTTCACAAATGTTAATTAATTTGTCTTTATTCACATCACACCACCTCTCTGAGATGAGGGGTGTTGGTATCTCCATTTTACAGATGGGAACCTGAGGCAGTAGAGTCATTAAGGTCGAAAGTATCCACTAATTTTGCCTGATTTTTTCCAGAATACTTAGCATTATGTAACAATTCACATCTGTAAAGCACAGCTCCCACTGACTTCAGCTGCAGCTATAAGTGCTCAGCACTTCCACAAATCTGACCCGGGGGTCTCAAGTTGAGCACCTTGAAGAATCACAGAAATGTAGGGCTGGAAGGGACCTCAAGAGGTCATTTAGTCCCGTCTCCTGTGCTCAGGGAGGATTAAGTATACCTTGAACATCCCTTACAGGTGTTTGTCTAACCTATTCTTAAAAACCTCCTATTTTGGGGATTCCACAACCTTCCTGTTTCAGAGCTTAACTATCCTTACTGTTAGAAAATATTTCTTAATGTCTGACCTGAATCACTCCTGCTGCAGATTAAGCCAATTAGTTTTTGTCCTACCCTTGGTAGACAGTGAAAACAGTTGAGCACTGTCCTTTTTATAGCAACCTTTTACCTATTTGAAGGCTGTTATCATGTCCCTCCTCAGCCTTCTCTTCTCTAGAATAAACATTCCCAATTCTTTCAAGCTTTCCTCATATGCCATGTTTTCTAAACCTCTTATCATTTTTATTGCTCTCCTCTGGACTCTCAATTTTTTTCACATCTTTTCTAAAGTGTGGTGCCCAAGACCAGATGGATACATTACTCCAGCTGAGGCCCTACCACTTCTGAGTGGAGTGGAACAATTACCTCCCATGTCTTACATACGACAGTCCTGTTAATATATCCCAGAATGACAACTGTCTTTTTTGCTACCCATTATCTGATGACTCATATTTAATTTCTGATTTACTGTAACCCTCAGATTCTTTTCTGCAGTACTGATGCCCAGCCAGTTATTCCTCATTTGTATTTGTGCATTTAATTTTTTTCCTTCCAACGTCTAGTACTTTGCACTTGCCTTTGTTCAATTCCATCTTATTGATTTCAGACCAAAGTTTTCACGGTACTTTTGACTTCTAAATCATGTCTTCCAAAGTACTGGCAACCCCTCCCAGCTTGGTATTATCTGCAAATTTTATAAGTATACTCTCCACTCTATCATGCAAGTCATTAATAGAAATATTGAATAGTGCCAGTCTGTTGCAGGAACTCCTTGATTTGTCCTTCTTGTTGGACTACTCTTTGAGTATGGTCTTTCAACCAGTTGTTCACCCACCGTATAGTAACTTATATCAGCAATTACCACATGAAACTTTAGTCTTCCCTAATAAGCATTACAAATGTTAACAATATTTGTATGTGGATGTGAACCCTTCTATGTCATCCAGATACATGGAAGGGATATCCTTTTACATATTGGGAGCATGTCATAGTAGCTTAAGAGTTGTTTCTTGAATCCTTGATGTATCCTTGAGATCTGGGCCCCTGTACGGGAGAAGATCTTCATATTTAGCATAATCAGCAAGTGATGCACTGCTAACTCTCATTACCAGCTCTCAGATTAAGTGGGGAGAGGAACAGCAGTTTGTGCATCTTGATTTGTTCGAGTTTTAGCATGTGACTTGGTGACTTACTGGAGAGACCTGTGGACACTGCCAAATAAGCTTAGTCCAAAATTGTCCATCAAAACTGTTAATACCAGCATTAACATGCACAATGGATGGGCTAAAGCTAACCTCTGGAGCATATTTGAATAGTGGAGTCCTGAATTCTTTTAGGAGAAGAACAGGATAGATATCCAGGCTGAGAGTTTCAAAGCCACCTAAAAAGCCTAATATTAATGGGAATTGCTCATCCAAATTCCTTAAGTGGTTTTGGAAATCTCAGTCTGAGACTATAAACAGAGAATGAACACAGCAGATTAGGCTCTCTGGTTTGTAGTGGGATAGTGGATGAGGGAGTGTATTTCTCTTGAATGCATAAATGGTAAGATGCACAAGATTAATTATGATGATTAGAAATCTTATTGTATATTCTGAAAATTCTAAGAAATGCCACATGATGGAAATCATAACTGATTGGAGTAGAGTTAATCATGCTTCCAAACAGTTGGTTTGTAATGATTCAGTTTACATTCATGGAAAAGATAATGGTTATATTATACAGCTATAGTAAAACCTAAACTCAAGGGAAAACATTAGTCTGTTTTTACTTTTTGCATCAAGTTAGTTACATCATACATAATATTTTTTACAAGAAAACTGAGACTATGTTCCAGACCCAATCAGAAATTGCCTATGTGCTAATGATGCTCTAAGCCAAAGTAAGTGGAAAAAATGTCTGTAATTTTCGGATGAGAAAAATATGTAATATATTTTGATGAGTTTTTACAGCTTTTATTTCTTATGTTTGGGGAAAATGGGACAAAATATATTTCTGAATTTCAAGGCATGAGATGAAAGAAGTCGCTCTTCAAAGTAGACTTCTGGTTGGCAAATGAATTTGTGTACGCTACGTGAACAAAATTTTTTTTGCTCGTTTCATCTTGAACTGGTTGTAACTTGATTTATCTGTCAATTATCTGAAGAACAATGTTGTTATTAAGGATGCTTACAGGCATCTGTAGCAACCATGACACCCAAAGCTGTGGAATGAAATGAAAGGAAACTAGCACTGGTATCAGGGCCATAAGGAAAGACCTGGCTCAATAAAATTTCAGCTGTGTGATTTCATTTCTATAAAAGCCAGACATGCTGGTTTGGTCAGAGTATTTGTGGTATTGTGTTATATGTGATCGTATGGTGGCACTGTAGGTCCTAAGTCCTTAAAATTCTTCCTCAGAGGCTAGAGTTGATATTACAGAGATAGTGAACACTTGGAAAGGGGCAGCCTGAGGGGACACAGAGAAAGGAAAATAATTGGACTACTTCACAATTTACAAATCATGACTTGCCCAGAAAATCCCAACGTTTCCTTCAACAGTTCATCAGTTGTAAGGGCTCAATCCAGCAAAGCACTAAAGCATGTGGTTAACTTTAAGCACGTGAGTAGTTCTGCAAAGGATCAAAGCCAAAGTGCCTAAGGGTGTGACCTTCAACTCTGCTCTGGCTACTGCATGCCAAATAAAGAATCCAGGGCAATGTAAATGAGCTCTAAAAAACTTGATTCTGGCTGAAGGAGAATTTCCTTAGCATAGGAACTGCATAAGACAGCCACCGGCTGCCTTCTGAGGAGGTCCTTGAAATTCCTGGCATAGGAGAATGGCCAGGGAAGAGCAGAGGTGGGAGAGGCAGATGAGGGCAGAAATGTGAGTGTGAAGGAGGGAAGCCAGCAAACAGAGCTACAGTGATTCTGAGTTAAAAATTACCTTTCTCCTCACCCCTGAGTGTAAAGGCTGTGCCTTTAAGAGACAAAATCCCGCTCCTAGTTTAGTGCTCTAGTAATCTTAAAACCGTAAGAAAACCAGTAGTCTCTGACAGACATCACTGTAACAAAAAAGTAATTCTTGGAAGCTATCACCATCTTCAGTTGAAGTTAAGAAGAGGAACAGCTTTTTTAGAAACTGCTACTCTTGAAAGAAAAAGAACATATGCTAGATGTACAAAAAAACATGTCAATAACACCTGTTAAGGAAACCTTGTGCAGAAGGATATGCTGACTGAATCTATAATACATAATATGCCACGGTGATGTTTATGCAGGATAGAAAAATACTTAATATGACTACTGTTCACTAATCTGGTTAGCGGAAAAGTTTGTAACAAATGTACATTTAGATATTTTGCAGGAGCAAACAATACTTTATTATTTTATGACAATATATTTTTGAGGAGAGAAGGAGAGGGAAAAATGAATAAATTTGATATAACTTAATGAGAAATACTAAATCCAGAAACAGTAAAAACAGCCACATTTATAGTTAATACATACTGCCCACATTCACTAATATAATTGTCTTGTGAATAATTTATTTAAAAATCAGTTAAAGTTAATTAAAAAATTAACAGACAAAGGTACTGTCAATATCGTCTTATTTATAATTACAGCAAGCACATTCACCATGAAAGGAATGCTTTCCAAAGACAGCGTTCCTTTTTTATGATGTATGAGAAATAATTAGCTAATTGAAGCCAGTTGTGACAACTTGTATTTACTTCAAGGGTTTCATAATAGTAACAAATGATGTGTATCCTCTCTGATTTTCAGTGTCACACTTGGAAGTGTCTGTTGCTTTTGAGCCCCAGTTGCAAACACCATTTTCATCTGGGCATCTCATGAAAGGATGCACCATAGACACTTACAAATCTGTAGGATTTTTATTCTAGTCTCTGTAGGTTTTATACTCCACATAGTAACTGAGAGTTTCTCACAGAGTACTTCATTTCTTTACATATGTATATTATCTGTCTTGTTCTTATGGTATTGACTGAATTTCCCTATTGTGTGTTCCAGTTCACAGCAAATTGGTACAGTAGATAACCTACACAGCCATTGCAGTCATCCACTACTCTACAGCTCTTTCAGTGCTGTGTATTGTCAATATCTTATCTACTGGCAGCGGGGGGGAGGGGGAGTTCTGAAATGATATTGTAAATGTCCACTAGATTGTCACAGTCATGCATCCTTTCCGCTTTTAATTTCTGGATGAAGTTTCCATAGCAAAGTGTGAGGGATATAGTTATAGCATTTAAACAGATTGTTCCCCTGAGTAGGGTAGAGTGATAGTTATATTATTGGATAAGTTCAACTTCAGAGTTCTCTTTGTGTCTGAGTGAACCTAATTGTAGAACTGCTACCAAGAAGAAAAGAACCTTCACAGATGTGCTACCTTAGGGGCTTCTCATGATAATTAAAATAAATGTTTCAGAGTATTAATATGTACTGTTTCCTCGTTCCAGATGGTTACAGTGTGGCACTCTTAGACTTTGCTACACTCATCTTGCTCAGAAGTAGTTTCTGTAGGGGCTTTAGATCCAATCCTGCAACCTGGAACAATGAAACTCATCAATGGACTACTCAGTCCTAGGCCTCATCCAAAGTGGAAAAGTTGCAGGATCAGGCCCTTTAAGTTTTGTTAATCCAGGCATAACTGCAACATAGGTTACACCAGAATTCAGTGTCTTGCTGCTTTCCTCATTACTAAAACTAGCTCATAGTTTGATTAGAGATTCATTGTGTCTTCCATCACTATGACTATCACTTGAAGGCCACCATTATGGACACATTATAACCTAGTGGATAGCGTGTTAAACTAGGACCCAGGGAACATAGGTCCTATTCCCAACAGTGGCCTGTTAGGTATCCTTAGGCAAGTCACATTACCTCATAATGCCTCAATTTCTCCATTTGTAAAATGAGGATAATAATGCTTTTGTAAAGCTGTGAAACACTATACTATATACTATACTATATATATATATATATTTAAAAGGCCCTGCTACTAAATTATGCTAAGCAAACACCTATAGCCAGGATACCTAAACCAGTCATCGTGGTAATCCACTAAAAGGACATGTTCTAGTCACCTATACTGACACTTCTGGCTTGCCTCTTTTCATTCTTGCATGTCTTTATTACAGTAACACTGCTAGTGGTTTGCACCAGCATCTGTTGTGCATACCACAAAGAAGTTTCTTCTACATTCTTCAGGATTAATTTTCAGCCTTTTAGGCTATATGTCCCCACATGAACATTTTTGGACCCACTCTAACACACGCTGAAGTCAATGGGAGTATTTCCATGGATTTTAATGGAGTAGGGTTAATCCCTTATTTCTCTAGCCTGACAATTGCATAAAACAGCACATTTAACTGCTGATATTCTTTATAGTTAATGACCCTTGTTAAATTCAGGGTTTTCTTGTCAGGCTGCTTGAAAAAGGAATTTGTACAGCAAATGTGAGCAAGTATCAGACCTCGCTTCCTAATCTAGAGCCATTACCACAACCCTGACTATTATTGCTTGGTATTTTCATCTGTTCCCTACTGTTTGTATTTGGGATCCTAGAGACTACAGGTTTTTAAAACTGTGATTTCTCTGACTTTGGTATCTTTGCCTCCTTTTTACCTTTCCCTTTACCATTTACAGACAAAGAGGCAATTTGCTGGATAATTATTCTTTCCCCCTTGACATCATTCCTTTTTCCTCCTTTGATCTTTTAAATTTTGTTTTGTTGGGTTTTTTCCTTTGTTATTTTATCTAAACTAACCACAGTCCAAGGATCCCAGCTCCTAGAAAGGAAAGAATATATATTGCAAATGTAAAAGGATTAAACACAAGAACCAAGCATAAAATTACACACACACACACACACACACACACACACTCCTGCACAACCTGCCAACTGTTCTTCATTGTGAGTATTGATTTATTATATCATGCCTTTTGGTTTATTAATAGTTTTTATGTTTTCAGAATTATTTGTTGAAGTAAAGAGATGAGAGGCAGTCAAAAATAAAATCTGCACCTGAAAGGTAAAATAAACATTAATGCATTAAAAAGACATCAAGAAGACAAGGTCAACTTTCTTTGCCCTGAATTATGCATTTTCTGTCAAGAAGATAGAGGTACCTTATGTTACATGCTTTCAACTGCAAAACTTAACAGTAATAAACTGAGTTCCTGACATCTGTTTGACAATGTCTTTAGGACTGACCCTCTCAAAATCCTTTCACTGTATATAAAGGAGGGCATTAGTTATATTCATCTGAGTATTCCCATTAAATTGAGTGGATAATTGTCCAGCATTGTGAGTAGGCATTCACAATCTAGCCCTGGTCCTATTCTTTTGATTATCTAGATTTTCTCACTCTCATACATTTCCCTATTTTCTGTCTCTCTAGTGGGATAGTTTGTAATATTGTTTTGCTTTGCTTTGTTATGTGCAAGTATTTAATCAGTCCTGGTCATGGTCAGGGTGTTTCAGTTTAGGGCGAGCCCTAGAGGTGAATTCTCTTCCTCCATATTGGCTCATGATGCCCCTCTCATATCTAGTATGTATCTCTCTATCTTTTTGTTTCCATTTGCTTTTGATTATTATTCTGTAAAAACATTTGGCTCCATATCCCCTTACCAATCACCCTGACCCACTGACTCCCCTAGTTTACTACACTGGTTTTGTTTTCAGAAGGTTTCCACATCATCACTGAATGCTGTGATTTCAGGACACGATAACATCATACATCTTGAAGAAAGCCTTAGGTGAAGCTGGATATTTTCTAGAATTCTTTTTGCTGCAGAGAGTCAAAGAGAAAATATTATTTTTATCTTGCTGTACATTTGTTTGAAAATTGCTTGAAATGGGGACCTAAATTAGAAAAAGTATGGAAGCGGGGTGTTGGGAATAGTTGTAGTGACTGTGTGGGAAGATGGCATGAGCAATAAAGGAAAACATTTATTTCAAATATATTTCTTTTTATGGCACAAAGAAAATGATTAATCATCCAGAAGGCAGATTTCATGAGTAGATCATTATTTTAATGTAAGATATATTTATTATAAGATGGTTGAAAACAAGGAAGAGTATCTGTATTCAGAAGAGAAAGTTACAATGAGGGAAAAATAGCTCACTTATTCATTTCCCCACCTTAGAGATGCTGTGCAGGAAGAGCCCTTTTGTGTGAATTATATTTTCTTTTATTGTTCTATTGTACGAATCCCTTTTGGTATTGATGGAATGGGAAACATTATTTATTGGCCTAAACAATGTTTGGTGTTATATCCAGATGGGCTCATATTTTCTTCTGCACCAAGTTAAAAAAGAAAAAGACACAAAAATGACAAGGAAACAAATTCATGATCTAGACAATACCTACTAATAAGATAGAAGAAATATTCCTCCCCCAAGTATGAGTTCCACACTGGTTTTCGAGACAAAAACAAAACAAGTTTATTAACAACAAAAGATAGATTTTAAGTAACTATAAGTGATAGCAAACAGATTGAAGTGGATTACCTTAGTAAATAAACAAAAACTGCAAACGGAGCTTAACACACTGGATAGGTAGGATCTAAATTAGCAGATTCTCACCCTGAGTGATAAACAGGCTGGCAGACTCTAAAGGCACAAGTTGCCTTGGCTTTCACAATTTTTCATACGCAGGCTAAAAATCCTTCTAGCCTGGGACCATCACTTCCCACAGTTCCATCTTTGTTTCTCACGTGTTTCCAGGTGTGTTGTTGTTGCGAGAGTGAGGTGTCCCCATGATGTCATTTTACCCCTTTTATATCTTCTCCCCATTTTCTGGAAAGCTCTTTTGCTGTGACCTGAGTCAAACAGTTCCCATTGTGTAGTGCTATCTCTGAGAGGTTTCTATTGTACACAGTTCCTGGGGTGATCCTTGTGCTTATGTGCATTTCCTCAGTAAGCCATTAACATTGTTTGGCCTTTTTACTGTTATACCTGAAAGGCTGCTTGTGGGTGTTTTCAACCTCATGCCATGTTTCAATAACACATACATAGCCAAACTTCATAATGTCACATACAATGATAACGCATACAATCCAATGAGATATTAATGTCTAGTAGATCAAGACTTTTAGAATGATGCCTAACAAGACAAACTTTGTATAAGGCATATCCTAATTACATGACAGTGGTGAATATTGGGGTGTCAGACGTGGATCCCCACCCCACTGAACCACCCATACCCAGACCTTCCCCACCCGTTGTATCCAGACCCCGCAGTTTCCAACCATTGAATCTCATTGTTCCTTTTTCTGTTAGATTTTCTGATAGAAAATGCCTCTTGTTCCCATGTACATACTTGTAGGTCATTATATTATCCTTCTCTTGAATAAACTAAACAGACTGAGTTTCCTAAATGCCCCACTATAAGGCAGACAAGATAGGTGAGATAATATATTGTATTGGAACAACTTCTATTGGTGAGAGAGACAAGCTTACACAGCTCTTTTATGAACCCTTTCCAATTTGTCCAACATAATTTTTGAAGTATAGAAACTAGAACTGTACACTTTATTCTAGTAATGCTCTCACTAATGCCATATACAGAGGAAATGCCACCTCCTCTTTCTTGAAATCCCCCTGTTTATACAATATTAATGATGTTGAATTAACAACCCTGGATACTGAATTCCTCTATTTAACCAAACTGATTAGAAAAGCGTTTTCTCTCAATAGCTTTTTCATGGATGCTAAAGGTATCAATAGGCTTATTTTCTGAGATATACATTTATTTGTGATGTTAAAACTCAGTGTATTTTTCTCTAAAATACTAGCCTTGGTGCCATTACACAGATTAAAATATAAGCATTATCCAAATTATTTTCAAGCTTTTATTTTTTATCAATCATTTAACACAATACATAATATATGATATCTGCATTTACCCAGTTTCATCTGTAATCCCCTTTTTCTGAAAGAGACAAAAAATCATAAGAAGATGTAATCTAAATATTTCATGTGGTGTCTATAGCTTTTATGGTTTCATTTCCTTTGTAGTCCAAATCCTATACTTTACAGATGACAACACTGAATTTATTTTCAAAACTTCTCATAAAAAAAATCTCTACAAAGTACATTCCCTTTAATCATTTCTTCTTTAATGATTCAAACCACCTTTTAACTCTGGTTACTCCATAGCCAAGTAAGGTCATTGAAGGTCTTTCTGACCTCACTGGGAGCTGTGAGGTGCTTGGGCTTTCTGGAAATGTGCCCACTGTTTATCTACCTAAATAAGGACTTAGGAGCCCATTTTCAAAAATCTTGTCTTCACTCTCTTGACTGGACAACTTTTGGTTTAAAATCACCAAGACAAGAAGTTCCTTGATGCAGTGTCATGAGCATCTCTAGGGTTTGCTTTTTTTCTTTCTGCTTTAACGCTTCGGAGTATAGCGACCTCCTTGTCGTGAGTATTGTCTTCTGTGTCAGTGAGCAACAGTTTTAAGACTCTTAACCTGTCAATTGTATCATTCTTGCTCACCTTTGAAGTCCTTCTCTTGCAAAAGGATCCATGCCATCCAATTCTCAAACTCAGGTAGAATCCAACTGATTTTAGTGGGAATCTGTGAAGGCGTAAGAGTCAGGATTCATGAATCCCTTACAAGAGAGACATTTAGATATTTTGCCCTACTGGATTCAAACTTGCTTATTTGAAAATTGCCCCAAAACATTTGCTTAATTTAAACCGTAATTTAAAACTAATCGACTTCTGAATTTGACCCTTTTCTTTATGTAATTTTAATTGTAATCTCTTCAAAGCAGGGCTTTTGTTATAAAGTGCCTAACAGATTTGGGCACTATGTAAATATATTTAAAAACCTGTAGGCAGGGATCCTATAGAAAAAATAGCATGTGATCATATAATTACAAATTGTACCATCATGCATATATTCCTGAGCAAGCTCACCAAGAAGCTTGCCAAAGCCTAACTTGCATCTGTCTGAAACCAATATTCTAGACCCAGCACAATCTGGTTTCAGGTCAGGTATAGGATAGAAACAGTTTTAGTAACATTGATGATCTCCTGCTGTTGATGGATGGAGGGCAAACATCCACTCTTATCTTTATAGACCTCTCTACAGTATTCAACAATATTGACCAGAAGATACTGCTGTTCTGCCTAAGAGAGATAGCAGGAGTTCAGGGGAATGCACTAATGGGGGTTCAGTTTGAGTCCTTCCTGGAGGGGCTCCCTCAAGGGATAGTGATGGAAAATTGCACTTCTACCACCAGACCCTGACTTGTGGAATTCCTCAGGTCTCAGTCCTGCCCTATTTACAATTTCTAATGTCTCCGACAGCCAGGAGACTAGACCCCATCATGATGGATGATTACTTGGCATCAGATATATGCTCCTTCAACCTCCTGGCTATAGTTCAGCAATGCAGTATACCTGAGCAAGAAGACATCAACTGTCAGGAAACTCCAGCTGGTACAATACAATACAACATGTCTCCTCAGTAACATGGACTACCACGAGCACATCAAACCTATCCCCCTCTCTCTACACTAGCTTCCCACAGAATGTCAAGTTCAAGGTTTTGCTCCTTTTCTTCAAGGTGTTCAGTGGCTTGGGCTCAGGATACCTAAAAGTTTGCCTAAAATCTGTTTTGAAGACTGTGGTTGAGAGAGCCCCTCTCAAGACATAATGGTATTTCCTCTTAAAAAAATAAAATGTGTCTGTACAGGAAACAAAGATTTCTCAGGAACTGATACTAGACTCACCATCTTCCATTCTATAACATAAACATATAGCAACATGTACTTATAATTTTAAAAAAACCTTAACAAACTTATCAAAACAAAACGCTATGCTGCACCCACAATTATCACCATGGGGAGAAGAAGAGAGAAAGAATGAGCCATGCTTGACAGCTGTTAGATATATTGCTCAATGCACCACTGGAAAGTGCTCAGATACTATGGTGGTGAAGGCCCTAAAAGAATCTGTATGAAATGGATAGGAGCTTCAGCTACACGAGTAACTGCACTATCTGGCAGCAGCAGAAGGCTATTATCCTAGAAGTGGGGAATTGGCTCCTGGTGCCATATACTGGATCCAGGGAGTGGCCTGGTCTGGCTCTCTTCCCCATACCCTCCCACTACAGCTCCTTCCAGCAGCTTCTAGGCATTCCCAGTGCAGTGCATTAGTGGTTCTGCTGCTGTTTTGTTGGTGGCATGGCTGGCTTTTTAGAATGTTCATTTTCAGTTCCTGTTTTGACAGCCTGCCAAAAATTTCCTAAGGAATATAAGGTAAATGGCAATTTTTAACAGTTTATAACACAGCCACACTGGAATAGAATTTCATGGGACAAGTTAAATTCATACCTCTAGCCCAATGGCTTTGTTCTTATTGAACTTCAAAGGCTGCTTCAAACAATGAAATTGTTACGGCTTCTCTTAAAAAAAAAAAGGTCACGAGTCTTTTTTTAAATGGTAGAGGGGTAAGCAATCTAACTGTAGGGCTTACTATTAGCTCCCCTATAATGCTTAATAACTATTCAGTTTGTCAAAACAAATTCATAGCAATACTGGATATTTTAAAGTATTTTTTAAATGTACATACTACTTCTTACTGTAGCAGCTGAAGTGACAGCTAAACAGAAAATCCATTTGGAAATGTATATGTCTACTGTGGTTTAGAAGTTGGAAGAAAAAATATTTTGATGTTGAGGTACAAAAAGTATGATGTTCAGGGACTGGAATAATCCCCATAGGACACAATTCATACACAATATATCATCGAAGGACAGTCAGCTTCAGGCACTACTTTAAGTTTCCAGTGAGCTTCCCAGTAATATTTATTGTACAAACAAACAAAACTGTAAAAGCATCCGGTGAATATTTATATGGGAAATGCAAGGATTTTCAATATGTGAAAGTACTTAAATCCTTGCATATGACAGGATAGAACGGCAGTCTACAAGTAACTATGCAGATATTTTAATTTTAATTTCTAATTAAAATGGAATATAGGGATAAGCATTATAGTTATTATTCATTTTTATGCAGGTAGAAGTGTAAAGATCCAATTTAGTATTTTACAAGAATGTTCACGAAAATGCTTATTGTAAAATTACTGGAAATATGTTTCTTCTGTAGCACTTGCTCCTGTCAGGGTACAGTACACAACATAATGCTGCAGCACAGTCATATGGTGTTACAAAATGTACAGACCACAAATACTGTATAACAGAAAAAATGTACTTTTCCCTCGTGTCTACATTACTTTAACAAAAGATAAAATCAGGTATGTTAATATTGTTCTCTATTTCAGAATTCCCAGCTTCAGAACTGCTGTTTGTACTAAATGAAACATCACTGTGAAAATCAGGTAGACTGTTTGCATCTTTTGGCAATTTTTTTGTTCTGAATGAATTATGGCAAGACTGAAATTCTCCTTTGGCCATTTCTATTTTCAGTTTTAACTCAGTGGGTTCACATTCTGTGACAGTATTTAGCTTGGATCATTCAGATAGCCAAAGGGACCACCTGATTCTGTAATAATATTTCAGTTGAATATTAAGAATATTTCAGTTCAATATTAAGAACCTCGGTTATGCCCAAGGAGTGCATCTCAGGAAAGGAGGTGCAAATGTGAGTTTAATCAACTTTGCACTATGCATTCCTGGGTTGGTTGTGTGCCATCCAGTTCCCTTATGTGAGTTGGAATATCTAAGGGACCAATATGACAATCAGATAAATTGGAAACATTATCTTTTCCCATATCCATGTTCTCAGCTGCTAGCCTAGGGTAATGATGGGGTAAGAAATACTACACTAGCTTTGCACCACTGGATGAGCATCCTATGCCCCCGCATACCACAGTTAGGGCTGTTTTGGAATAATGGTACAGCATAAAGTGGGCACACGGCAGTGGAAAATCTATATTAAATAAATAAACTCTCCCTAGTCAATTTGGTTGACCTTTGAGTCCTTGTGTGAACAAGTAGTTGCATTAATTCCAGTCGGACTATGCTTATGAACAAAGACTTCTTGTATGAATAAGGACTGGAAGATCAGATTGTCTGATTTTAAGGCCACCCAGGCAATGAATGATCTTTCATTTGGATCTGTCTGTAAAGCATTCTCTCATCTCTACCCCTTAGTGTCCCCTACAGTTTGTTTGCTTTATTGCTTCCTGGAGTCTTATACAAGTGATTCTGCACCTTAAGTATGCTTGGAGCGTCCTTTGTGACATGGTCTGCCATATAACTTCTCTCTCCTTAAAACCTTGCTTTTTGGGGGTCAGCCTTCTATCATTGACCTCCATCCAGCCTTAGCAGCAGGGTTTTGATGAAAGAGCGGCTGTATGGAACACAGGCTCAAGGAAGTTTGGTTTATTGGAGAACAAGTCCAAGGAAGCAATAAGGCAAAATGAACTGGCAGAATACAGTACGCAAATCAGGAGTAGGGGACAATTCATGATGAGCTGGGCCACGACGTTCAGGGCTCAGAATGCAAGGATGAGGAGTCTGAACATGATACAAGAGTAATTAATAAAAAGAAAAGGAGGACTTGTGGCACCTTAGAGACTAACCAATTTATTAGAGCATAAGCTTTCGTGAGCTACAGCTCACTTCCTCAGATGCATCTGAGGAAGTGAGCTGTAGCTCACGAAAGCTTATGCTCTAATAAATTGGTTAGTCTCTAAGGTGCCACAAGTCCTCCTTTTCTTTTTGCGAATACAGACTAACACGGCTGTTACTCTGAAAAGAGTAATTAATGTATATAAGGCCCGCTCCTGCAAAGCCTTACAGACACGAGAAATCCTTGTTCACACAAGCAGTCAATCCATTGAAGACCATAGCAGATCATTCCTCACATGTGTAAGGGCTTGCATTTATTTAGTAGAAAGTATAACACTTTGTTCAGTAATATGCAGTACTAATGTGCAATACATGTTGCATATTGGTTGCTCCTAGACATAGTACATATAACAAGATTTTTGTTAAAGGACAGCACTTCTGAAATACTTACCTGATGAATCAAGGCTATTTAGAAAAACTTTTTACCTCTAAAAATGCAACCTTGGCTCACTTTTGATAGTTCAGAATAAATGAACAAAACCAGCAAGTGCCGGCATTTGTGGTACTTTACAGAAAAAGAGTACCCTCGCTGAAGTTTTTCAATATTCCATAAGAAAAAATCTAAAATTAGAAAAGTGAAGCAGACACAGCTATAGCATAAATAAGAGATTTGGGATTAAACATTATGTAAATTGTGATTGGAGAGTCATTTCCAGAAAACAAAAGCCATTATTGAAAAAACACAAAAAACGCTACATTTACTTTCAATAGGCAGTCAAGAGCCATGAAAATCCCATTTAACAAATCCCTCACTTACAAAGAAAATCAAAGATGAAGGAAAAAATGAATGAGGTATTTCAGAGGAACCATTTAAAAACAGATAGTACAGAGTATGCAAAAAATCACAAGAAGTGATGATTTGCAAGCACTGGGATTATAGTTATCAAAAGACAGCTGATGAAATCATGAAGCAAAGTCAAAATATCTTTCAACAAACAGCATTAAAGACAAGCCACATGCACACACAAAATATTTTCTCAACATGGATAAGTCCCTGAGGAATTGAGAAAAATACACTGGAAATTATAGACCTGCTTTTTCAGTAAGGCCTGAATTTGACCTTCGCTTGAGCACACACAACTCTGAATGCACATACACCTGTTTGTTTTGTACTACTGGGCAGAAAGCCAGCACAAGTTGTCTTAACTACTTAAGTATTTCTTAGACCAGGCAACAGGCTTGTGCCAGCTCTGTGTATAATGGTGAACTTCACTATACATGCACAGGTGATACATGCCATCACTTAATAAAACACATTATTTCTATCACCTGCATAAACAGGAAGGGCATTTAGATGTACTGAGTCATAGGCATGTAGGTATGAAAGGGACTTTAAGAGATCAGCAAGTCCATATGACATTCTTGTTAATACACCCCATAATGTAGTAGCCTTTTTTACAGTGGCATCACATTGTTGGCTCATATTTAATCTGTGATCCAATATAACCCCCAGAGCCTTTTCTGCAGTATCACTGCCTAGCAAGTTAATCACCATTTCTGCATTTTATTTTTCCTTCCTAAGTACAGAACTTTACATTTGTCTTTTTTGAATTTCATCTTGTTGAATTCAGATCAATTCTCCCATTTGTCAAGGTCCTTTTGTATTCTAATGCTGTCCTCTCAAGTGCTTGCAACCCATCTGAGACTGTATGTAATCCATACATTTTATAAGCATACTTTCCATGCCATCATTTAAGTTATTAATGAAAATATTGTATAGTACTGGATCCAAGACAGCCCACGGTTGACTTCCATGGGATACATCCTCCCAGTTTGACAGAAAATCATTGATAATTACTCTTTGAGTACAACCTTTCAACCAGTTACGCATCTGGTTTATAGTAATTTCATCTAGTCCACCTTTCTCTAGTTTGCTTACAAGACTGTCTTGAGGGACAGTGTCAAAAGTAGGGCTATCAAGTGATTAAAAAAAATTAATCATGATTAATTGCGCTGTTAAACAATAATAGAATACTATTTATATAAATATGTTGGATGTTTTCCACATTTTCAAATATATTGACTTCAGCTACAACACAGAATACAAAATGTACAGTGTTCACTTTATATTTATTTTTTATTATAAATATTTGCACTGTAAAAATAAAAGACTTAGTATTTTTCAATTTACTTTATACAAGTACTGTAGTGTACTACTTCTTGTTCAGCCAATTGCTCAGACAAACAAGTTTGTTTACATTTGCAGGAGATTATGCTGCCCGCTTCTTATTTACAATGTCACCTGAAAGTGAGAACAGGCATTTGTATGGCACTGTTATAGCCGGCTTTGCAAGATATTTACGTGCCAGATGCGCTGAAGATTCATATGTCTCTTCATGCTTCAACCACCATTCCAAATGACATGCATCCATGGGTTTTGATGATGGGTTTTGCTTGATAACCATCAAAAGGAGTGCAGACCAATGCATGTTCGTTTTCATCATGTGAGTCAGATGCCACCAGCAGAAGGTTGATTTTCTTTTTTGGTGATTCGGGTTCTGTAGTGTCCGCATTTGAGTGTTGCTCTTTTAAGACTTCTGAAAGCATGCTCCACACCCCATCCCCATCAAATTTTGGAAGGAACTTCAGATTTTTAGATCTTGGGTCGAGTACTGTAGCTATCTTTAGAAATCTCACATTGGTACCTTCTTTGCATTTTGTCAAATCTGCAGTGAAAGCGTTCTTAAAACGAACAACATGCTGGGTCATCATCCAGCACTGCTAAATATATGGCAGAATGCGGGTAAAACACAGAGCAGGAGACATACAATTCTCCCCCAAGGAGTTCAGTCACAAATTTAATTAACACATTATTTTTTTAATGAGCATCATCAGCATGGAAACATGTTGAACAAAGCATGAAGGGACATTTACGTTTAGCATATCTGGCACATAAATACCTTGCAATGCTGGCTACAAAGTGCCATGCGAACATCTGTTCTCACTTTCAGGTGACACTGTAAATAAGAAGCGGCCAGCATTATTTCCCGTAAATGTAAACAAACATGTTTCTTTAAACGATTGGCTGAACAAGAAGTAGGACTGAGAGGACTTGTAGGTGCTAAAGTTTTACATTGTTTTGTTTTTGAGTGAAGTTATGTAACAAAAAAAAAGTCTATATTTCTAAGTTGCACTTTCATGATAAAGAGATTGCACTATAGTACCTGTATGTGGTAAATTGAAAAATACAATATCTTTTGTTTATCATTTTCACAGTGCAAATATTTGTAATAAAATAATATAAAGTGAGTACTGTACACTTTGTACTCTGTGTTATAATTGAAATCAATATATTTGAAAATGTAGAAAAACATCCAAAATATTTAATAAATTTCAATTGGTTTAACAGTGTGATTAAAACTGCGATTAATCACGATTAACTTTTTAAATCATAATTAATTTTTTTAGTTAATCGCATGAGTTAAACTACAATTAATTGACAGCCCTACACAAAAACCTTACTAAAATCAAGATATATCACATCTACTGCTTCATTCCTTATCCAGTATGCCAATAATTGTCAAAGATTGCTTATCATATTATCCTCTATGTGCTTATAAACTGATTGATAAATAATTTGTTCCAGTATCTTTCCAGGTATTGCGGTTAGGCTGACTGGTCTGTAATTCCCCATGTCCTCTTTCTTCCCCTTTTTTTAAAGTTAGGTACTACATTTGCACTTCTTCAGTCCTTTGGGACCTCAACTATTTTCTATGATTTCTTGCAGATAATTGCCAGTGGTTATGAGATTGCTTCAGTTAGTGCCCTAAGCACCCTCAAGTGAATTTTGTCAGGCCCTGCTTAAATACATCTAACCTGAATACATCTAACTTGTCTACATATTCTTTAACATGCTTTTCCCTATTCTGACTTGTGTTCCTTCCTCCTATTACGTTACTATGTTAAGCACCTGGTCACAATTAACCTTTTTAATGAAGACTGAAGCAAAGTAGTTATACATATCAGCCTTCTTGGTGTAGTCCATTATTAGCTCTCCTTTCACACTAAGTAATGGACCTATACTTTCCTTCATTTTTCTGTTGCTTCTAATGGTCTTACAGAACTGGATCTTACTGCTGTTATGTTCCCTGCTGGGCACAACTCACTTTGTGCTTCTGACTGTCTGATTTTATCCCTACATGCTTGTGCTATTCTCTTGTATTCAGCCTTAGCAATTTATCCATGTTTCTACTTCATGTACTTTTTTGATTTCAGGTCATTAAAGAGCTCCCAATGCATCCATATTGACCTCTTATTCTTCCTACCTTTCCTTTGCATATGGATAGTTTGATCCTATAAGTTTAATATTTTCTCTTTGAGAAACTGTCAGCTCTCCTGAACTCTTTTTCTGATGTTTTTTTCCCATGCGATCATACCTACCAGTACTCTGAATTTGTTAAAGTATTTTTTTTAAAGTGTATTGTCCATATTCTGTGGCTCTTACTCCTTCCTTTCCTTAGAATAATGAAATCTACCATTTCATTGTCACTTTCACCAAATTGCCTTCCCCCATCAGAATTCCTTCCTATTAGTTAGAATCAAGTGTAAAATAGCTGCCCTCCTGGTTATTTCCTTCACTTTCTGAAACAACATGTCGTTGTGGCGAACCGTGGCGAACCGGGGAAGTCCCGGATGACTGGAAAAAGGCTAATGTAGTGCCAATCTTTAAAAAAGGGAAGAAGGAAGATCCTGGGAACTACAGGCCAGTCAGCCTCACCTCAGTCCCTGGAAAAATCATGGAGCAGGTCCTCAAAGAATCAATCCTGAAGCACTTGCATGAGAGGAAAGTGATCAGGAACAGCCAGCATGGATTCACCAAGGGAAGGTCATGCCTGACTAATCTAATCGCCTTTTATGATGAGATTACTGGTTCTGTGGATGAAGGGAAAGCAGTGGATGTATTGTTTCTTGACTTTAGCAAAGCTTTTGACACGGTCTCCCATAGTATTCTTGTCAGCAAGTTAAGGAAGTATGGGCTGGATGAATGCACTATAAGGTGGGTAGAAAGCTGGCTAAATTGTCGGGCTCAACGGGTAGTGATCAATGGCTCCATGTCTAGTTGGCAGCCGGTATCAAGTGGAGTGCCCCAAGGGTCGGTCCTGGGGCCGGTTTTATTCAATATCTTCATAAATGATCTGGAGGATGGTGTGGATTGCACTCTCAGCAAATTTGCGGATGATACTAAACTGGGAGGAGTGGTAGATACGCTGGAGGGGAGGGTTAGGATACAGAAGGACCTAGACCAATTGGAAGATTGGGCCAAAAGGAATCTGATGAGGTTCAATAAGGATAAGTGCAGGGTCCTGCACTTAGGACGGAAGAACCCAATGCACAGCTACAGACTAGGGACCGAATGGCTAGGCAGCAGTTCTGCAGAAAAGGACCTAGGGGTGACAGTGGACGAGAAGCTGGATATGAGTCAGCAGTGTGCCCTTGTTGCCAAGAAGGCCAATGGCATTTTGGGATGTATAAGTAGGGGCATAGCGAGCAGATCGAGGGACGTGATCGTTCCCCTCTATTCGACATTGGTGAGGCCTCATCTGGAGTACTGTGTCCAGTTTTGGGCCCCACACTTCAAGAAGGATGTGGATAAATTGGAGAGAGTCCAGCGAAGGGCAACAAAAATTATTAGGGGACTGGAACACATGACTTATGAGGAGAGGCTGAGGGAGCTGGGATTGTTTAGCCTGCAGAAGAGAAGAATGAGGGGGGATTTGATAGCTGCTTTCAACTACCCGAAAGGGGGTTCCAAAGAGGATGGCTCTAGACTGTTCTCAATGGTAGCAGATGACAGAACGAGGAGTAATGGTCTCAAGTTGCAGTGGGGGAGGTTTAGATTGGATATTAGGAAAAACTTTTTCACTAAGAGGGTGGTGAAACACTGGAATGCATTACCTAGGGAGGTGGTAGAATCTCCTTCCTTAGAGGTTTTTAAGGTCAGGCTTGACAAAGCCCTGGCTGGGATGATTTAACTGGGAATTGGTCCTGCTTTGAGCAGGGGGTTGGACTAGATGACCTTCTGGGGTCCCTTCCAACCCTGATATTCTATGATTCTATGATTCTATGATTCTGGGCACATCCCAAGAAGATCATGATGATGGGCAGGCTATATGAACCTAGCACATACAGGGGTGTGTGTGTTGTGTGCATGAATCTGCACAAAGATGCACATTCCAAACAAGAGACTACCTCCTGAAAATTAGATGCCACATGCTTCTTTTTCTAGCAGTTAATCAGAGTGCCCAAATTTGTATCCTAATCTGGATCCAGAGGTTGGGATGTGGGGTGGGAAATGGTGTTCCCATTAATTCCATCTCTAAATTTTTCACAATGGGTTGAAGAAGGTAATTTTAAGCTAGAAAAAAATTAAAAAGATGTAATATCAAATATTGACTATTCTCTTTTCTGCACCTGCCAGTTTCCTGTTGAAAGAAATGAATTGATGGTAGGAGCAAATAATAATAGAAATCAAATTGTAGTTCTATTATAATGATGAAGGAGAACAAATCTTCTACATGCTAAATATCTTTGTGAAGTTACATTATTGTAGCATTCTTTAAATTGATGATATTTATCAGTTGGGAAAAACAAATTGCTCAGAACAGAAGAAAATAATTAACAGCAAGGGAAGAGAAATAGCCACACCACAGCAGTCAAGTATACCAACATCTTAACAAATATTGATGTTCTTTTGAAGATATGTCAAGGAGAAATGGAAAGATAGCAGGGCAATTTTCTTTACAGTTATAACTACAAAATATCTTTAAACTCTTACAGTCATATATACTCAAGATGTAATTCTGTTTCCAGCAGACTTGCTTTCTCTGAAAGGAAAAAAAAGAAAAACTGTTAACAAGGGAATTTTTGTTTATTTGTCTTTTTGTCTGTCATCTTTGCTGTGCTTAACCTAATATGTAACTGTGAAAAACAGGAAAAATACAACCCGTACCATAGGGAACATTATGGTGGGACCCAACTATGATATAGTTATTTAAGGAGTCTTTCTGCATTTTCATTACAGCCCCTAGGTTTTTTCAGTTGTTTATAACTTCGCTGATAAGTCTGCTCTGGGTGAAGCATATTGTGTAAGTTCTCAGACCAAGAACAAATTTGTTTTATAGAAGTGTTTTTAATTCAGGGTTTTTGTTGTTGTTGTTTTTTAGAGTTAGAAAAGGGCACAATATATTTTGCACAGGAAGATGAGGAAGAGAGTCATCATCTGAGTGTGTGCTTCATCAGCCTACTTCATAATTATCTAAAATTACAGTCAGACCAACTAAGTTTAAGGACAGAGTGAGGCACCAAACTATAACAAATGCACATCCACATTTAAATAGTGTTACTTAGAGGCCCAGATTCTGACCCAGCCTAATACAGCTATTATAGGGCATGGGGGGAGTAGGACAGCTCCTCAGTCTCTTTTTGTGATCTGTTCGGATAGTCCCACTAGGTGCAGGGCGAATGCAAGCTCTACGCAGAGCAAAAACTGACGAGGGAGTGAGCGGAATCAAGCTTCTGCCCCAATATCTACCCCTTGTCTGTGCCAGGAGCAAATTACTTCTCCTACCGTGCTGGCTCAGAGCAATTTGTGGTTGTTGAGAGTGTTGCATTTTGGGGGGACCCTCGGCCTGTCCTCCTTCTCTGCCCATTTCTGGCCCACATGAATGGGGTTCAGAGTAGCAATCCCAAGAAGCCTGCTCAGCCCTTCCGCATACAGACTGGGGAGTCCATCATGAGGGAGCCTTCTCAGCTTTGTCTCGCTGCATGTGATACATAATAATTAGGCACATATCACCTTGTTATCTAATTGCCAGTGCATAGTTAAATAAATTATGTAACTCTGCATATCTAATCAGATAAAATATGAGCATATCAATAGTATCCGCTAGGCATTTTATTAGACCATTGGAACACAGTGCCACTGCTAAACCTCTCATAATTTACATCTCTGAAAAAATAGTTGTTTGGTTTCTGAGGACATGGTTAGTGTTTCACATAGGGTAACCATATTGCCGTAAACTGAAAACGGGACACTGGGTAAGAGATGGTCAGTGCTCAGGGGAGTTTACTTACAGTATGCAAAAAAGATAAGGCAGTTTCATATATATTTTATATATATGTTCATATATTTCATGGTTTCATATATTTTACTGGAATTGTTCCTTGTCTAGCCATTCTTTAGGGTGTGAAGCTGCTTGATACCCATTGTATTTCTCTGATGATGCTATTTTTCTGAGGGTTTGCTTGTCTTTCAACAACTTGTTGTAGAATGCAGTACAATGTAGAGCCGGGGTTCCCAAACTTTGCAGGGGTTTGCGGCTTGTTCAGGGTAAGCCCCTGGCGGGCCGCGAGACACCTTGTTTACCTGAGCGTCCATAGGTACAGCTGCTCGCAGCTCCCAGTGGTTGTGGTTTACCGTTCCTGACCAATAGGAGTTGCGGTAAGCGGTGGCCTGGCCCGTGCTGCTTCCCACAGCTCCCATTGGCTGGGAACGGTGAACTGCTGCCACTGGAAGCTGCGAGTGGCTATACCTCCGGACGCTCAGGTAAACAAAGTGTCTCGCAGCCCACCAGGGGCTTACCCTGAACAAGCCGTGAACCAAGTTTGGGAACCCCTGGGTCTAGAGAAAAGTTAACTCACACACACGAGACAACCTTCATGGTGGAGACATTCAGACATGATTTTTCAGGAGACCACACATCATTCATAATTAAAAGGACATGTTCAACCGGTGCTGTTAGTACCAGGTAGATACAGCACGAATTCCACAGCCTCGGCTAGATATGTGTATTTTTACTGCATTACCATCTATCTCTCGAAAAATCTTCTGCCACCTTTCAGTGACGGGCATTCAGTGATGGTTCCAGTCTGAAAGACAACTGGAGACAATTGATTTTGCACTAGACAATGCATCAAATGTGGAAATTCTGGTGTGGCATGCAGGTTGGCTGTCTTGCATTTGCACCCAGCGTGGCATATTCCTCAGCAGAGCCCATGCAAACTTTTTGGTGCATTCAAAGGCAGGTCTCAAGTGCTCTAAGTATGACAGACATGTTGTGTAAAAATTGTCAACAACATCATAAAACTCCTTTTCTTTCATTTGCCCACGTTCTGCAAGAGTGTGCAATAGGTTCTTCACTTCTGTTGTGACAAATCTTTCTCCAAGCTTCTCCGATAAGTTAATGTGCAGGGAACGTATTTGCAGTGCAACTTCTGTCACTGATAAAACATTTTTCTCTATCATCTCAAACATGGCAGTTTGTTTACTGGCAAATAGAAGCCACAGTTGAGTGGCAGGATCATCAAAGAGCTTCTTTAGCAATGTCGGGCATTTATTTTGAGAAAGAAAATACACTTGAAGCCCATCAAAAATCAACAAAATCCTATGTATTGCTGGTCCCAGTGAGAGGAATCACATGCTGCCATGCTCTAGTAATTTGATATACTCGATTTCAATAAATTGGTATAAGTCCTTCAGCTCTTCAACATGCACAGTGTAGATATGAAAGTGTTTGTAAATCTTTACAGCAAAGCTCTCCACATCTAAAGAAAGACAGGCAACTGCAGTTTGGAGGCAGTTATGCACAATATCTGCACCACACCCAATGCTGAAAATCTTTTTTCCTAAGTTGGCCTGGAGCTTTTCCCACAAATTATTTTCCCCACATCTGGCACCCCCAAAGTTAGTGTTGGTGTTGCCTGCACAAATTCCAATTATCTTATCACTAAGTCACTTGTCACTTATCACTCAGTCACTTGCTGGATGAATGCACACTGCAAATCTGATGTTTCTCCGAGTAGAGATGAAAAGGTAATATTTTTTGTGCAAACTCCACTCAGTGGGAGAAAATACCATATAAAAATAGGAAATAGTTTTTACTCCTTTATGTTTGACGCATCCGCACTAAGCATGATCAAAGGAACACTTGTCCAACTCAAGCTACACTTCATAGAATCATAGAATCATAGAATATCAGGGTTGGAAGGGACCCCAGAAGGTCATCTAGTCCAACCCCCTGCTCAAAGCAGGACCAATTCCCAGTTAAATCATCCCAGCCAGGGCTTTGTCAAGCCTGACCTTAAAAACCTCTAAGGAAGGAGATTCTACCACCTCCCTAGGTAACGCATTCCAGTGTTTCACCACCCTCATAGTGAAAAAGTTTTTCCTAATATCCAATCTAAACCTCCCCCACTGCAACTTGAGACCATTACTCCTCGTTCTGTCATCTGCTACCATTGAGAACAGTCTAGAGCCATCCTCTTTGGAACCCCCTTTCAGGTAATTGAAAGCAGCTATCAAATCCCCCCTCATTCTTCTCTTCTGCAGACTAAACAATCCCAGCTCCCTCAGCCTCTCCTCATAAGTCATGTGTCCTAGACCCCTAATCATTTTTGTTGCCCTTCGCTGGACTCTCTCCAATTTATCCACATCCTTCTTGTAGTGTGGGGCCCAAAACTGGACACAGTACTCCAGATGAGGCCTCACCAATGTCGAATAGAGGGGAACGATCACGTCCCTCGATCTGCTCGCTATGCCCCTACTTATACATCCCAAAACGCCATTGGCCTTCTTGGCAACAAGGGCGCACTGCTGACTCATATCCAGCTTCTCATCCACTGTCACCCCTAGGTCCTTTTCCGCAGAACTGCTGCCTAGCCATTCGGCCCCTAGTCTGTAGCGGTGCATTGGATTCTTCCTAAGGACCCTGCACTTACCCTTATTGAACCTCATCAGATTTCTTTTGGCCCAATCCTCCAATTTGTCTAGGTCCTTCTGTATCCTATCCCTTCTTCAATGGATAAAGCAGCTAAAACCTTGCAGACAATTGCCTCAGATTTTGTGAGAGCAGATGAAAACTTAGGTTGGTACAGTTTCCTAATTAATTGTGATGAACAGTCACTAAACCGGAAATGCTGTCCATGCTGTACCAAGTGGTAAGCAAACACTCCCTCGCTGGCAAAAACTTTTTCAGCTTCTGTGCCTTGCCTCAGAAAAAATCCTGGAACATTTACTTTTATCTGCATCTCTGTGTTTCTTGCTTTGAAGGTGCTGGGTAATGTCATTTCAATCATTATGGGCTATTGAGAAACATGCTCCACATGTGTCGCATACAACTTTGCTGTTGTCCAATGTTGAAGTATCTTTTTAAAAAAACTTTAACTGTTTTTACACAGACATTTCCTAGAATTTTTATAGCAAAAAATGACCACACACAAACTACTGATTTTTCTAAGGACACAGGTATGCACAACCCCCCATCCCCCTCCACACTCAGGAAAGGAACAAAAGCATCACCTGGCAACACCATGTGGTTGGTGGCAGCACTGCCTTCACAGCTGGGCAATGGAGAGCATCAGCTGCTCGCTGGATTGCCTAGCTCTGAAGACACAACCCCTCTGGAAGCAATATAGAAGTAAGAGTAGCATGGTGGTATTGCCACCCTTACTTTTAACACAACCAGCCCTTGACAACCTGCTTCTGTTTTGTTGAACCAATTCCTTTTAAGGGCCAAGTTAATCTCCAAGTTGAAGGGTTTACACCAGAGATCTCTATGGCTTGGTAAATCTGCTACTGAAACACCAGGGTAGAATTTATTTGCAAGTGTTCCTTCACAAGGCATTCTCTGAACACTGGCTCAGCCCTGCATCTGAACACAGCACTCTTGCCTCTACGGCAAGCAGCCTGTTTGGCTCAGTGGGATGCTTAGCTACCATAAAATGTGCAATTAAAAACCCTTCCTATTTCAAACTGTCTCATCACTCAGGCTCCCAAGCTAGGCCAACATTGGCTCTGTGAAGAGACCATCATGCTGCTTTCAGCCTGCAGCTGCAACTCAGCTAACCAACAGAAGTCAGTGTTTACAAGTTAGAGCTCTGCCACTAGTCCCCATCCTTCAACCCTGCTGATGCTGACAATCCATTTAGCCATGGTTTGTGCCCATCAAAAAATGGGGTTCCTACCTTCTCATTGCTGATCTTGCACTGAGCTTCCAGGAAAATTAATTTAGCGCTTCTAGACAGCCTCCTGGTCAAGTTGCTCAAAGCATTCTGTATTGAGCCGCACAGTAAGTGTCATAAATATAAAGGGAAGGGTAAACCCCTTTGAAATCCCTCCTGGCCAGGGGAAAGCTCCTCTCACCTGTAAAGGGTTAAGAAGCTAAAGGTAACCTCGCTGGCACCTGACCAAAATGACCAATGAGGAGACAAGATACTTTCAAAAGCTGGGAGGAGGGAGAGAAACAAAGGGTGTGTCTGTCTGTATGCTGCGCTTGCCAGGGACAGAACAGGAATGGAGTCTTAGAACTTTTAGTAAGTAATCTAGCTAGGTATGTGTTAGATTATGATTTCTTTAAATGGCTGAGAAAAGAATTGTGCTGAATAGAATAACTATTTCTGTCTGTGTATCTTTTTTGTAACTTAAGGTTTTGCCTAGAGGGGTTCTCTATGTTTTTGAATCTAATTACCCTGTAAGATATATACCATCCTGATTTTACAGGGGGAATTTCTTTATTTCTATTTACTTCTATTTTTTATTAAAAGTCTTCTTGTAAAACACTGAATGCTTTTTCATTGTTCTCAGATCCAAGGGTTTGGGTTTGTGGTCACCTATGCAAATTGGTGAGGCTTTTTACCAAACCTTGTCCAGGAAGTGGGGTGCAAGGTTTTGGGAAGTATTTTGGGGGGAAGGACGCGTCCAAACAGCTCTTCCCCAGTAACCAGTATTAGTTTGGTGGTGGTAGCGGCCTGTCCAAGGTGTAATATTTTGTACCTTGGGGAAGTTTTGACCTAAGCTGGTAAAGATAAGCTTAGGAGGTTTTTCATGCAGGTCCCCACATCTGTACCCTAGAGTTCAGAGTGGGGGAGGAACCTTGACAGTAAGGAAGGCTCAAACTGTGAGGCAGCGCAGCAATAACGGTGGCAAGACCATGTCACCCTTACTTCTCTGCTCTGCCTTGCAGCCGGCGAGTGGGGCTGCTGCTGAGGGGGACAGATTTGAAAGTCGGACTTCTTGGATGTGGTGCCTGCCTTCAGAGCTGAGCCGCTGCAGCAGCCTCTGCTCTCCGCCAGAGAGAGAGGGCTGCTGCCCTGGGGGACAGTGCTGAAGACAGGGCTGCCTGCACAAATCTGGGACAAATGCTCAGTGCCAGTGAAAAACAGAACAGAGCTGAAAAAGGGGGACTGTCCTGGCCAAACCGGGACATGTGGTCACACTAGTTTAACACAATACATTTTCTTGTTCATAATATAAAGTATGACATTGATGTACTGCTATTATACTTCATAATACCAAAGCTGAATTCTGTGGTCTAAGTTTTTGTGATTTTTTACACCACAAAGGATTTTAAAGTTAAAAATCCAAGTTTCCATTCAAAATGCTTCTCTGTTTCCCACCGTGATGGAGACAATGCTGTTAGTGTCTGTGTCAATATCCCATTTTCAGAAGGTTATGCTGGGGAAAGAGTTGCAGTCAGTACTTTCATATCACAATCTACAGCCTGATTGCTTGTTTGCTTCTTGATAGAGGTAGAGAGATGATCAGGTGAACTTACTGACAGATGGGTTGGCTGTAGCAGGCTAAGCACAGAAGACTGTTCTGGTCCATTTCTCCCACCCCCGTTTAGCCACCCAAGTTGCTTTCCAGAACCCTCTGGTGGGACTCAGTAAAGGGGGGTATCTTTTCACTGTATTAGAAGAAGCAACATTGTAGTTTTGCTTTTGTAGGACAATTGGTTTCAGGATCAAAGAGATCATTCATGCTGACCCTCATTCACATATGAAGGATGCTCTTCAATGTGTGTAGTATTTCTGCCCATAAGGGTTATGTCAGTTGACTTAATGTCACATCTTGATATGCAGGAGTCTCTTGTGGTAAAAAGAAAAGGAGGAATTGTGGCACCTTATAGACTAACAAATTTATTTGAGCATAAGCTTTCGTGAGCTACAGCTCACTTCATTGGATGCTGTTCCTCAGACGTTCTTGTCAGCTGCTGGAAATGGCCCACCTTGATTATCACTAGAAAAGGTTCCCTTCCCCCCGCCCACTCTCCTGCTGATAATAGCTCACCTTACCTGATCACTATCGTTACAGTGTGTATGGTAACACCCATTGTTTCATATTCTCTGTTTATATAAATCTCCCCACTGTATTTTCCACAGAATGCATCCAATAAAGTGAGCTGTAGCTCACGAAAGCTTATGCTCAGATAAATTTGTTAGTCTCTAAGGTGCCACAAGTACTCCTTTTCTTTTGGCGAATACAGACTAACACGGCTGCTACTCTGAATCTTGTGGTAAAGCTAATGAAGATGGGGAAGGCATACAGAATGTATGGAACCTTTATACTTAGTGTTATGCTGGATGTTCTAAATTGTACCAGGGTTAATGTTCTCAATGGTAGCCAGGGGCTGTTTGGGCACAGCTGACCTATGCCAGCTATACTAGCTGCATTCTACGGAAGGATGCCACACTGGGATGCTGCTGCAGCATCCAGCCGATTTGGCTTCACAGTTGGTGTTGTACCAGAAATGCAGTTTAAAGTTTCCCGAATGTCGGGGAATAATGTGAGCCTTAATATCTTTGGGTCTGGTTCTAAGTTGCCTTGTATCTTGTTTTTATCATTTACACCTGTGCCAAGTGACCGCAACGCCAAACTTCAGAAATCCTGCATCCAGTTCTCAGCTTTCTCACAGACTTCCCATATGAACTTGGTTAAGTCACTTACATCCTGTGCCATGGGTTCCCATTTGTAGAATGGGGATAAAAATACTACTTTTCTCCCACCCTAAATTGGTCTTGTCTATTTAGGCTATAAGCTCTTTGGCGCAAGCACTGTCCCTTAATATGTGTACAGTGCCTAGCCCTGTGTGACCCTGATATTTTTTTAGGCATAAATTAAATATAAATGTATGAGAATTCATGGGTAACTTTACTTAAGATTTTCCAAACTATTACATGCTTATCTTTAACTTTAGTGTTCTTTTGCAGTTGTTGTAAGTAAGAAGCAGCTTATTCATAGTAGTAAAATGTAAATTTCCTTCTAGTAAAACAAATTTAACAATATACATTTATGAATGTAACATTTTCAATGTAAAATACAACTCTTCTATACATAAACAAAGGTGTAACTACATTACATATGAAGCTCCAATGCATTGTAGCTATTGAAAAAATACATTATATTGGCTCAAAAAGCTGCACTTGTTGGCATCCTGAATCTGACAAAGCAGTGGGAAAAATGTGTATTGTGTAGTGTAACTAATGTAGCTACTGTACAGAGGAGCTAATTTTCATGCAGACTGAAACTGTTACAATATCGTAAGTGAATTGGATTGTTGTAAGTGCATCTACCCAACAGTACACGTTCCATGCTATTAAATCACTGTGCTTGCACATTTTTTTGTTCTGATATGTGAAGGACCCCTGGAAATATATTCCTAAATAGTTAATATGGTGTGATCCAGACTCATTCTATTATTTTATTCAATAATAATGACATTCAGACATAGTAAACAGCATGTAGCATTGGGTATGAATGAATAACAAATTAATATATATTCCTATAAGTTCTCTGTTTGCTACATAAATATTAATAGACCTCTGCCAAGCATATCTGTTAGTCTGCTTGATTATAAGCATAAAACCTTTGGTGATACTGTATTTTTACAGAAACCTTACTATACAGCAACATTTTCTATTTGCATTCTATACGTTCTCTATTTTCTGAAAGAATTAGGACATATTTTTCTCAAATAAGGCAGAATTCATTAGCAATCTCAACATATGAAAAGTGAAACTGAATCAGTAAAGATATTTAAGCATTCTAATAGTTCTGTTCCAACATTTCTGTAACCTTTTACACAACTGAAATATATCTAGCTGACATGAGAAGCAGTCATGTATTCAAGTAAAGCAAAAATGTAATTTGTGCTAATGGATTATTACATTCTGTTTAGATATTTTTCCCCAATTATTTTATGCATAAAAAAATCATTGCCCTGTTAAATGATATGAGGCTCTTTTCACTGTGAGGTTCCAGCAATTTGTCTGCCTCATATATGTAATTAGTTTAATTAGCACTACAGTTTTAATGGGAAAACAAACGTCTGCTGTGTGTGCTCTGCTCCTTACTGGACAAAATTGAAAGTTATAATTCTAATTCAACTGAAACTTAAGTAGTATAATTATAGTGCTTTAATTCTATTCAGATACCATACAAAGAATTTTAATACCTTTTTACAAAGCATATTTTTTTTTAATTTCAGCATTAATGCGCATCTCCACTCAGCTTTGATTACAAAATTAGCTGCAGCACTGTATGTGCTCAATAAACTAGTTTTCATAACTTTTAAAATACATGTTATTTGACAAATAGGACACCTAAAGGCTTTATAGTATACAAAACAAATAATACTCCATGAACAGGTATATGCCATACTGGATGTGGAGATACCAATGCAATGTATCTTCTTAATACATAGCAAAACCTAGCAAAAACCTGGTGTGGAAATAGCTCTTGTGGAGCTGTCAGGATAACAAAAGAAAAACCACTAATGATGTATCAGCATGGTGTCAGCTCTGCATTTTGGACCTGATAAAGATCATTTTTCTTTTATTCAATAATAAAATCAAAAGGATTTTGGAAAGATGAAGACCTCTAGGCAATATTCCAATGGAAGAGAAGTCTGAAAAATACCCTTCTTTGTAAAATACAAAACCACATTCCATTATATCTATGTCTGTCAGTCTTAGTATTTCAAGCGAGTTCATCCCAATGTTACCTAACTATCAGGACTTGAACATCTCTGTGCAAGCTTGAAAGTTCTCTTTTACCCACAGAAGTTGGTCCAATAAAAGATAATACCTCCCACATTTGCATCTCCAATATCCTGGGACCGACAAGGCTACAACAACACCGAATATATCAATACAAAAATCATGCAGCTCAAACTCCACAACACAGCTCGTCATTAGGAAATACAATAAATCCCCCAACAATGACAGAACATTATACTCATGATTATGCTAGTTTTCAATGCTGAAGGGTATTTGTTTCATCCTCCAAAACTTATGTTTCTTTATTTCTTTCTTAGCTGACAGTTACTGCTACTTAATAAAGACTGTTTGGTTGTTGTTTTTGTTTTTGAGTTTTTCTTTTTCTTTTTTTAACATCTAAGGGTCCTCTGACAGCTGACCATTGCCACCTTCCCCTAAAATGGGGCAGAATTGGAGGCAAGGGTATACATAAATTGATTTGCGAGGAGTAAGATGCTCTCTATAGCTACTGGAAGGTCCTGGCCTACATGTCATCTAACCCTCTAGATGAGAGAGGTTAACTGACAACCTCCAAATATTCCAGATGGGGGATAGGAGGCTGGGAAGACTTTTCACAAGCTAACAAATTGGGGAAGATGGGAGTTGTTGGCCACAAGAGGTGTAACATAGGTATGTGCTGCTATTTTAGATGATCAAAATGAGAGCAAGGACAGGGGGTTTGAGGTGCTGAAAATTAATATTTGTTTTGAAATAATTCACCAGTATACACACAAAGCCCCCCGGAGGCTGGGATTTACTGGTCTCAGAGCCTGACTAATTTGAAGATTTTTCCATGGAAGACGTATACTTACCTCAGTACTAGTAGTAGTGGTGGGTATGCCAGTCTGTTGCCTTCCTGCAAATACTTTGTTGTGGTAAGCTAGCATGTATAGGAACAGGGCACTCTTGAAATGATCCTTGTCAGAATGTGCTGGCTGTTTAGGCACATCTATGCTCAGCTGCACTCTGAAGACACCATCAGTTGACACAAATCCTCTTTGAGTACAGTCTTCTACATATAGAAATAAAGAGAGAGAGGGATTTTTTAACAGAGTGCTATTTTAAAGTAATTAAGATTAGAATATACTTTTTTAATTTAAAAGAGATATTTTTGAAAACTTAAAATGTTTCTTTAAAATGTTATAACCCTCAAAATGTTTGGGGTTCAAAGTACAAGGTATTTTTTTCCCTAAGCATTCAAATAACATGTATATGCTAATTTGCACACTGAAGCACATAAATGAACCCTTTCAGACCCATTGTAAAATCCAAGATTAGCTATTTTATTTTCAAATAAAAGCTGTCATCATTGAAACACCACTGTGTGTCATCATCTTTTTATAGCTGAAGACCAGATTGGTTTGGAAAATTACATTTGACCTGCAGGTATTTGTAATAAAAGGTGTCAGAGTAGTTGTATTGTTTATATGTTGACTGCAATGAAAGTCATATTGTGCTTAATGTTGTTCTGCTATTCATTGGAGAGAAAATGCTATAAATTCAAGAGACTATTGAAATGAGAGATTTCATTTTTAGAATCACTACTGGCTCCGGTAAAGGTTACCCTGACAATCATAGCTGTTTTATATTGTACAGACACAAATTGAAGTGGACTTCAGTGATGAGATTTAAGTGCTCCCCTGGCCCATACAACTTTCTTCTCAACTTCTGTACTCAGCAGCAATTTCAATTTGTTTTAATTTAATTTCAGATGACTATATTACTCTGTAACATGTTGCTGGTTTTTACATGACTATTTTTGTTGATTTAAGACAGCAAATGTGCCACGATGATGGAGTAACAAAATGATAAAACAATAAAAGATCTGTTTTGTTTGCTGAAAAACAATATTTTCTTGGACCATCCACTAGATCTGAGACAAACATGGTCCACATGGGTGCCTAAAGTTGGGAATCAGAATACATATTTAGTCATCTAAACACATGGCCTGATTATCAAAGGTGCTGAGTACCTGCAACTTTCAATGAAGTGAAAGGTGCTCAATGCTTCTAAAAAATAAGAGGCTTGGATTTAGGTGCCTAATGGAAGGTAAATGGATATAAACTGGCCATCAGGAACTTTAGACTTGAAATTAGACGAAGGTTTCTAACCATCAGAGGAGTGAAGTTTTGGAATAGGCTTCCAAGGGAAGCAGTGGGGACAAAAGACCTATCTGGCTTCAAGATTAAACTCGATAAGTTTATGGAGGAGATGGTATGATGGGATAACATGATTTTGGCAATTAACTGATCTTCAAATATTCATGGTAAATAGGCCCAATGGCCCGTGATGGGATGTTAGATGGGGTGGGATCTGAGTTACTACAGAGAATTCTTTCCTGAGTATCTGACTGGTGAGTCTTGCCCATATGCTCAGTGTTCATCTGATCGCCATATTTGGGGTCAGGAAGGAATTTTCCTCCAGGGCAGATTGGAAGACGCCCTGGGGGTTTTTCGCCTTCCTCTGTAGCATGGGGCGTGGGTCACTTGCTGAAGAATTCTCTGCACCTTGAAGTCTTTAAACCATGATTTGAGGACTTCAATAGCTCAGACATAGGTTAGGGGTTTATCACAGGAGTGGGTGGGTGAGATTTTGTGGCCTGCGTTGTGCAGGAGGTTGGACTAGATGATCATAATGGTCCCTTCTGATCTTAATATCTATGAATCTATAAACAGGTATATCCAAAGAAATAGTACCTGATTCTCTTCTCAGTTAAATGGATGTCAATGGAGTTAAACTGATGTAAAACTATATGAGAGAAGAATCATGCTAAAAGTGAATATTTCTTCTGACCAACGTTACAAGCTTGTATTTATACTTACTTCATTTCCATGCTTGAGGAAGAAATACTTTGCAGATACAAAAGGTATGAAATGAACCAGGACTTCTTCTGTTGTACTTTATGCCGTTCCTCAGTTAAGAACAAAGCTCAGTAGCACTCAAGTTATATTCTGAATTCCTAGGGTATGTCAACACTGCAGCTGGGAGACTGTCTCCCAGTCCAGGTAGATGGACATGTGTTAACTCTGCTCAAGCTAGCATGCTAAAAATAGTGGCGTGGACATTGTGGTACAGGTGGTGGCATGGGCTAGGCACCCGAGTACAGACCTGAGGGTTGGGCAGCCTCGTACTCGGGTTGACTGTGAAAACATTTGATTCTGTTTCTAAGGTAGTCCCATCTGGTTAAAATACATTTTATTTGCCTTTTAGTCCTGAGTGTTTGTAACCATGTTTTCATTTCTTCTATTCAAAGCTCAAAGCAAGGTAATAGGATTATGTATAATGTTGACATAATTGTCTCCACTTATTATTCATAATCAGGAACTGTAACAGGGATTATGGATTTGGAGAGTGTCTTTCTGAAATATTTTAACTGTGAATAAACATAGTTAATATTTTTATTATTACTGGGAATGTTGAAATGTGTTTGAATAAGTAGACTACCCCTAAGTAATATCTGTAACCCACTATATGTCTCCTTACAGGGTCATAAGGGGAAGTATGCTCCTGCCTGTACTACAGGACCTATCGGTAATAGAAAATTACAGATAGGCAAAGTAAGAAAAATGCTGCTTGAGAACTTATTAAAGTCAAAATCCAGTTAGATTTTTGAATTAAGCTTGTTACAAATGTACTAGTGCAGGGGTTCTCAAACTGGAGGTCAAAGCACCTCTGCAGCTGTGAGACATATTGTGCAATGTCTCAATCTGTAAAACAGTATCTGCTTCCCATGCAACAGATACTGCAATATGCAGAGCACCTGGTCTGATGGTGCCAGACTGACATTGCCCAAATGGACTGTGACAGCTGGCAGAGGGGCAGTTTCTATTATAATTATTTTTTAAAATGGGTCCACCTACAGCTTATGATGGGATGATTACCCCACACTCACCCTGCAGGGTTTAATGCAGGCCAGATGGGCCAATTAGCCCATTAGGCAGCTGATCAAGGAGGCTCAGCTTGGCAGGAATAGGTGGAGAGCCCAGGAGCTGAAAGGAGAAGGGGCAGCTGGGAAAAAGCAGACAATCCCAGAGAAAAGGAGGAGTGAGTGGAGATTGCAGACTGTAGTTACTCCCTGGGAAGAGACTTTGGAGAACTGGTCAAAGTAGTTGGAAGAAAGGTAGAGCCAGTAATAGGAAGCAGCCCAGGGATAGAGCAGTGAGGCCAGAGAGAGAGAGAGAGAGAGAGGGCCCAGACTCCTGAGCTGAGGGTTCCTGGATTGGAACACAGAGAAGAGGGTAGGTCCAGGTTCCCCTACCAGCCACTGGACAAGTGGCACTCACACAGTGAGTGGGAAGACTGCCTAGGACTATTGACAGGATTCCGAGTAGCAGCCGTGTTAGTCTGTATCCGCAAAAAGAAAAGGAGGACTTGGGACTATTGAGGAGCTAAACTTCCCCCTGATGGGGGGGGAGGGGGAGACATGGACAGGGACATGGCCAGAGGGCTCAGCCACTAAGAGGAAGCTGTGGTTCCTGAGCCAGTGAATGAGGCCCCAGGTGGACAGCAGAGACCAAGGTGACAGTGTGCAAACTGTGGACAGATAGGGCATTGGCCTCGAGCTAATCCCCCGAGTACCAGGAGGAGGTGCCAGGCCGGCAGTAAAGGGTGCACCCCATGAGAAGTTGTAGTACAGCTCTATCATTGCCCAGGCTACGTTTCCTTGTGCTTTCATGCGGATAACATATTAACAAAAGTGCATGGTGATGAAGCGTGGTGAAAGGAAGAACTGCTCCACAAAGTCTACACACAAATGCACCCAGTCCATGTAGTCACACCTGAATAGAAGGAGGAGGCATTCTTTCCTTAAGATAAAGAGTTTGAACTTTTTCTTTGTGGTCTTGTGATCTTTGACTCATACTGCTACAGCTCTACTCTGTTTTTAGTGTGTTAGCTCAATCAGAGTTAGCCTGAGTATGTCTCCTCAAGATGGGAATCACACCTCCCAGCCTGAAGTGTAGATAGAACCCGAGGGGACCCTAATTAAATCCTGTTTTTGTGTTTTGAGAGAACAGACACTTTGTGATTGCAGCAGTGCATCTTTCCAGCCATCCTGAGCAAGACTTTCCCTAGTGACTTCAAGCTTGAAGCCTGCCACTGTGACAGGATTGGACTACTTTGACTGTATTCAGAGCATATGGACCACCTAATAGGCTCCAAAGCTATGAAGATGGTGTTAAGGTGGAGTAAGTGGGAGTCATTTCTTATAATGGTAAAGATCATGTGGAAGAGCGGTTTGCTCTCTTGGTCCACAAACATCTCAGAAATGTAATTCTCTTAGTTCCCTAGGAAAGGCCACCCAGAGGAATAAGAAGAGATGACTGATTTTTGTCTATACTAGCCTGACTGATCTGTTATCGTCTGAGAGACTGTCACTGGCATCAAATGCTCTGACCAAGTTACTCCTTAGCCTGATTCCAATAACTGCAGCCATGTGAGTCAAAGATCACAAGACCACAAATAAAAAGTTCAATCTCTTTATCTTAAGGAAAGAATGCCTCCTCCTTCTATTAAGGTGTGACTATGTGGACTGGGTGCATGTGTGTGTCTTTCTGGGAAATGGCACCAGTAGTGATTCCCTAAACCCCAAATCCTAAATCTGACACCTAGTCAGTAAAGTGTTTTCTTGACTAAAGAAATGTTATTCTGAGTTGCTATTGTGAAGCTATAAGCACTGCGTCTATTCTGAAATCACTTGTTACTTGCATGGCCTGCAGGGGCAGGAGGATAAGAGGAGTAGAAGAGAAGCTACCCTAACCATGAGATTTAAAAGAGGAAGCATGTAGCAACACTGAGGTTTTGCTTAAGGAAAAAAATAGTCTCTATATTTCCCTAAGACTGGTCAAGCTGAGGTTTACTACTGGTGTAATCTTTCTTGGTCAAGGCCTAAAACCAAAATAGACAGGGTATGTTCTACACCAGCTATATTTATTTCACTGTTGAGAGAGGATCTTTTAACTGGGAAGTTTCAGATTAAAGCAAAACAGCTGGATTCTTCAGTCTCTTGATACAGAACTAATGAAAGGCAATTCTTTCTTGGGTCAACCTTGTAATTTAATTCCCTGCTATATTAATTTGATGTTTTGATAAATTGATGATCCAAGACAACATCATTGTTAACCCCTTGATCTATTTATTTAAATTTCACTTCTGACCTTAATTTGTTTTCATCTTAATTAGGTTAGTGAATTTATAGTAGATTTAGTGTTATTTTAATTTAACCTTAATATTTGCTTGCTTATTCTTTTAAATAAAACACTTCAACACAGAATGGGTTTATTCTTTCAAACAGAAATATGGGTGCAGAATGACATGGAATAAATTAGCCAAGATATCTCAGAGCCGTTTGCCCCCTCTCCTTTAATTAAAACTTTTATCCCTTAAAACAAAATGCAAGTTCAGAATTAGCCATATCTACTGGCTCCCCTAACCTCTCAATCTGAACCTATGTTAATCTCCAAGAGGTTGGGAACAGAATTTCACACAAACTCTAAAGTATCTCTGAGTGGGGTAGAATAATAGAATCATAGACTTTAAGGTCAGATGGGACTATTATGATCATCTAGTCTGACCTCCTGCACGACACAGGCCACAGAATCTCACTCACCCACCCACTCCTGTAACAAACCTATGTCTGAGCTATTGAAGTTCTCAAATCATGGTTTAAAGACTTTGAGGTGCAGAGAATCCTCCAGCAAGTGACCCATGCCCCACGCTGCAGAGGAAGGCAAAAAACCCACAGGGCCTCTGTCAGTCTGCCCTGGAGGAAAATTCCTTCCTGACCCCAAATATGGCGATCACCTAAACCCTGAGCATGTGGGCAAGATTCACCAGCTAGACACCCAGGAAAGAATTCTCTGTAGTAACTCAGATACCCCCCCCCCCCACATCTAACATCCCATCACAGGCCATTGGGCATATCTACCGCTAATAGTTGAAGATCAATTAATTGCTAAAATTAGGCTATCCCATGATATCAAATTCCAGTGCTTGCTTCAAATCATTTAGGCACTACCCAGTCTCAACAAAATTGTCAGAAAAATATTTTTTAATATGGGCATAGCATATCCTTGTTCTCTGAAAGAGTTGAACTATGGGGGGAGTGATAGCTCAGTGGTTTGAGCATTGGCCTGCTAAACCCAAAGTTGTGAGTTCAATCCTTGAAGGGGGGTCATTTAGGGGCCTGGGGCAAAAATTGGGGATTGGTCCTGCTTTGAGCAGGGGTTGGATTAGATGACCTCCTGAGATTCCTTCCAACCCTGATATTCTATATCATCTCTTCCATAAATTTATCAAGCTTAGTCTGCATTATCCCAGGCTCTGTCTTTATTTTATACTTACAGCTTTATCACATGTAATTATGCACCCAACCTTGCATTCAAGGGACTCTGCTCCTTCAGAAGCTTCATGCCTCCCAAGCAGCTCCACAAATAACTAGTATCTGTCTCACTTGTGGTACTTCTCTTATTCTTTAAATTGATCCAAGATTATCAAAAGTTTTTGGCTTTTCCTAGTATAATATGTGAAATTATAAATAATCAAATAAATGAAATTAAAAACAATTTTATGCACCATTTGGTTCTTGAGGATCTATAGATTTTTATACACAGGTAAGATTGTACAATCTATCTGTGTTTCTGAAAGCACAGAACTCAGGAGATCTGGTTAAATTCCTGTGCCTACAAGTGACTTCCAAAGTGACCTTAATCTCCCACTGCATCAGTTTTCTCATCTGTAAAACAGATGATAATATTTCCCCACAATGGAGGTGTGAAAATAAATTCAATAATATCTGTCAGATGACAGGTTTCAGAGTAGCAGCCGTGCTAGTCTGTATCCACAAAAAGAAAAGGAATACTCGTGGCACCTTAGAGACTAACAAATTTATTTAAGCGTAAGCTTTCGTAAGCTACAGGTCTGATGAAGTGAGCTGTAGCTCACGAAAGCTTATGCGCAAATAAATTTGTTAGTCTCTAAGGTGCCACAAGTCCTCCATTTCTTTTTGAGGTGGCAATGGAAGCTATGTAAGTACCAAGAGAGACAGAGTAGGTAGATATAGAAAGATATCCCAGGCACATGGAAGTACATTATGATATTAGTGGTCAATTCATGGCTTTGGCATGAAAAGACCCAATACAGCAGTTAGGTCTGCATACAACTCTAATGTTTGGGTCTCCAACAGAGCACTTTTTTCCATAATGGTGACTAACAGTAGCAATGCAAATAGGAGTAACTGTAGAAATCTCTTCTTGTATTTAGAAAGGTTCTGAAGCCTAGTATATATCACACATATTTGGTCTATGCCAGTCATTATAATACAGAATACATTTGACTGATATATAAAGAGATATTTTCTAAAGTTAATCCTTTATAGTAAATTAGTACAGTATGTACATTCTACAGTATGAAGAAATATAATAAATCCATTGCCCAGGACTTTAAGATACCTGGACACAATCCGCACATTAAACTTCACCATCCATTTCTTGAGAAAGAGATCCAGTGGTAGTTCAGTGTGACATGATGCATCTAGATCAATGTCTCCTTGACATATTTTGGACAATACACTAATAACAACAAACTCTGTGTGTGCATGAAACCTAATCAAACAATTCAGCAAAATTCTAGTAACCCTGAGATGTAACTATACCAAAGCTATTAAATAAAGCTAAAACAGCACATACACAACTACACAATGCACTCACGTTCTCTTCTTAGCTACATTGTGAAAAAGAGCATCAGACTGGGCTTAGCTATAGTCTTCAGAATGTTATATGCCCTAATCAGTTTCAGTCACCACTTGTGTGTTCCACTACACAAAATATCACTTTGCACGCTATCATAATTTGTAAACTGCTCCCTACAGCTCAAAAGAAAGAAAACAAAGAAGACACTCAAAGGAACAGAATTCACTTCTGACCAAATAACCACTAGGATCTGACATATCTGACCTGTGGTGGTCCCTGTCTCCTCTCAGCAAGAGCACTTTGAAATACCCATTTATTTTCTCTACTCTCCCAACTTTGCCCACTTGCTTCTCCAACTTTAATTGCACTCTCCTCTTCCTTGTGAGTTTGGGGATTGACATTTCAAAACAAAACAAAATTAGCATAGTGGAGGTTTTATTCCTAGTCATTAATATAAGAATATTTCAGAAATACTGTGCAAATGGAATGCGCAAACAAGTATCACCGCAGGAAAAGGAATATTGTTTTAGAGAAGTCACTCATTTGTGAGGACTTCACAGATACTTCAGCACACAACCAGATGGCATTTTCTTCTTTTTTCCTTCAGAGATACTTTTTAGCAGGCCAGTACAAACAGGAATACTAGACACTTTATGCACATGACAATAGTACAAACAATTTTAATACAGTAGAATATTTTGAAATTCCTAGAGGATCTTTATGTTAGGCGCCTAACAGGCTGTAAATAATTGAAGCATTAACAATTATTTTACACCCAGAGGACAAGCCTTTGAGGATTACAATCCCATGGAATCATTTATCTTGAGCAAAATGACAGAATTTCCGAAGACTGATGGTTTCTTAAGAAAGGATTTGAAGCACAAGCCTCATTTGGTTTTGAGCATACCTGTTATTGAGCATACCTGCTATCAAGTCAAGTTCATACAGAGACATTAGCTCTGATTATTATGTCCATGCCTTTTGTTGCCCTTGAAGTATTACAATTGTGGCTTTGAAGACAGATTCAATTAACAAAAGTGATAGATTCTGACCTTTTTCAGATTGTTATTCTGTCTTTGATTTGCTCGGGGGAAAGAAATATTTCTTTTTTGTATAAATATGAAATAGCAAATAAATAACAAACAATTCACGTGTTGTGTCAAGAACACAAGAGAGAAAAGCATGAAACAAAATATTCTAACATGGGCTTTGTACTTTCTTCGCAGTGCCTAAAGGCATGCTCTGCAACCCTTCAATGGGATTACTCACTGAGTATGCTACCTCTCATCATGAGTAAATGTTCTATAATACAGCCCTCAGCTGTCAACAGAGTATTTATAGAATAGTATTTACCAGGGAGTCAGTTTACTTAGAGGAAATAATGTACTTTTCACTTTTTTTGTTATGAAAGACACATTTTCTCAGAAACATGAAATGATTTTTCTTTTTGTTGTTCATAAATGATATTCTCAATGTCATATAAGCGTCTTCATATTGGTATGAAAAAGAGAAAATATTATAAATGTGGGCAACTCTTCACAAGGGGAAAAGATTGGTATTCTAGAGCTCAACTGAACCATTAAGTCACAGTCCTGCCAAAGCACCAACCAGCGTATGAGTTCTTGTCTTCTGGGAGATGTATGTTGCCCCAGGTAGAGATCTGATACAGTGTATCTCCTTCCTACTCTGAAGAAAGCCAGGAGACAGATTTCCAGCTCTGTTCCTGTGTCAGTGCAACAATGCTCCTTGCAGAGCTTTGATTTAGCCCAGAATGAGGTACTGCTAAACACAAGACAGCGTGGGCAGAATCAGACCCACTATAGGGAAAGCTTTGGCTAGGTCTTCAGTGAGAGAGGTCTTGAAAAATGCAGCTAGCAATTTTGGCAAAGGAGGTGATGCTCTTCCCTCTGTACTGAATCAGCAGCTGTTAGGTAAGGAACACACAGCTGGTAGAAAGAAAAGGAGTACTTGTGGCACCTTAGAGACCAACCAATCCATCAGAGCATAAGCTTTCGTGAGCTACAGCTCACGAAAGCTTATGCTCTGATGGATTGGTTGGTCTCTAAGGTGCCACAAGTACTCCTTTTCTTTTTGCGAATACAGACTAACACGGCTGTTACTCTGACAGCTGGTAGAGGTGTTGTCTTCAAGCTGACATAAAACCAAAGTAATTAAAATTACCATAACACAATGAATGAAAACTGCTTTCTGCTCAGTGAATGCTGCAAGGCAAAAACTACCAGTATTTGCTAAATTTATATTCACATTCAAAAACTGATTGTTTTACACCTCTAAAATTCCTTTTTCTCCCACAAATTTGACAAGACCAAGACCAAAAGTATTTCACTTTTTTAATGAACTAAGATGTCGTTTTTTGCCAGTTTTACTGGTATAGCTATATATTTTGATATAACTCTTGGTGTGACTATAAAGCTCTGTGTCAGACAGAATATGGATGAATAAATGTCTTGGTCTATTCTTTATTAATCACCATTACTATTTTATATGGTGCTGTAGGTGTGAAGTTTAAATCCAGATAAGCACTCATCACTTTGGACCCAAACCTATCAACTTTAATCATACCAAGTAGTACCTTATTCCGAGTGTAGTCTCATTTCTATCAATGGGACTACTAAAGTGGGACTACTTATTATGTATTATTACTCATGGAATATGATACTATTCCATATGAAGAAGGGTGGCATAATTTGTCTTTGAAATAGGATCTATACATTTTCTCATTTCCATTGATTTAGCCATTTTGGTTTATGTTATTCAGGTAGACGTTGTCAAACCCATCTGCCACTCCACTATTGAAGGAAAGCTTTCACAAAAAAAGATGGAACTTGCAGAAAGTATGGCATGACTTGGACTCTTCTGGATATCTCATAGTAGAGAGTTCCAGTAGAGAGCTGAATGTCTAGGCTGAACAATGACCAGGAACATATGTTTGTACCCTGGAACAACTGTTTGTGGAGCATCTAGACTTACATTCAATCATGCTTGTTAATGCAAGATAATTACACAAGAGTCAGAAAGTCTAGCCTAAGCAGACTGTGAGTTTTCTCCAGCAACCTAGTCAATCCTGGAATTATTTTCAAGTGCTGATTCTTGATGGAGTTGGCTTGAGCCAAGTGACAACATGTGATATGTATTCTCTTTGGCTTGTCCCACTTAGGAAGTGGTCTACTGCACGAAGGGCTATTTTCAGTTCTTGTGTGGCCTTGGCCTTCAGTCCCAGCATGTTGTAGTGGTCAGGTGTGGCTCAGGTAACAGCAAGGCCCAGGACAAAATGTAGTAGCAGTCTGTTCCCTGCCATATCCATTGGCATTTTACAGCTTCACTCTCCTCGCCTTTTTTTCCTTCTTGTCCCTCTAACTTTTACTGATTGACTCCTTCCCCAATCTCCTTATTTTCCCTTTCTGTAATGCCACCGTTCTCCATTTACCCTCTCCCTCACCCCCTGCTTTACAAAGGGATCCAACGACAGCTAGCACAAGGCTGGCATTTCTGGACCTCATATCTGGCCATTGGGTGGCTCAGTCTCAAGGCTTCTGTGTTTCACTCACCTCTCTTCTTTTGTCCAGTGAGTGTTCATGCAGCACCATATGTACTGACTGTATATACTGCAGAATCTCTCACAGATGCACCAGTGGACCTGGTAACACCTGCCTCAATCTAGTCCAGCCCAGGTCTACATGTAAGAATGATCAATATATAATAATGGATTAGGTTTACGCTATCTGTATCAATTGATGATTTTCAGATTCATCTGTTCTGTATCCAGTTACGCAATTTCCCTGTCACTCTCTACTGGCCAAACTGGCTAAGGCTTGTCTAATCTTGAGTACATCCCTTTTCAAAGGGTGTTCTAAAATGCATTATGTAGCTTGAGTCTTATTAACTATCATTTCCTTTTTAAAGTGAACAGTCCCTATGTCAATGAAATGTTCATTCTCAAAATAACTAGGCTACCTGGGAACCAGTCTCAACAGTGAGCTCAAGGAATGTATCGGCATGGAGTCTGACCAATCAGCTCACACTGAAGTATGTTACCTCCAGCTCAGTAATGAAGCAGACTGATGGAATGAAGTGGGCAAACCAGAACTCCTGCTGCCATCCTGTACCTGTTTTGTAGATCAAGGATGTCATCTTACAGCTGTTTTGTGTTTTCACAAACACATCCCTGGAATTCACAAAAGGAAAAAAGTGGTTGCAAATATCTTAAAGGTCTATTTTCATTGTCACCACTGCTGTCCCACAGCCCATTCTGTGCTCATTTCCGGTAGCACTAACAACCCGTCTGGGGAATCACAAGTTAACATGTCAGTTCATCATATGCTTAGGATACCTACCATTATTAAAATAGCAAAGTGATGGATGTACAGGTAGGCCAGCATAATTGTAATATATATGACAATGCACCCTGCTCTTTACTTTCAGTTCTGTTCCAACCACCCTCCCCTATTGATCACCCAAGTAGCATTTTTTTTAACTTGACAATAACAGCCTTGGTGATTTGATTTATAACAGAGATTTATTTTCTGTTTTGACAAAAACTGCAGACTTTTCTGCATAACTTATTAAAGCATAGATTAAAAGTGACATGTTGATTTGCTACTGACTTTGAGAGTTTCTTTTTATACTGTTTGCCTCCAGCATTAAGCAGTCCACTGAACAAATAGCTTGTATATGAACCCACTTTTCTTTTTTTTAATTTTGGGACTTTTGTGTTTCTCCTAATATTAGGCATGCTGCATTCATCTGAACAAAGGAAAACAGGAAGACTGAACTAATGCTGGCAAATCTCAGTACACTCTGCATTGTCTAAGTACTTAATCACTCTAAAATTGGACACTGGGCCCTCCCACGTTTTGTAAAGGTCAGAGTTTCCAATTTCCATATTCTTGTGCTGTTTTTTCTGATAAGTTGTTTCCTTTTAATATGCCTCCTTCTTCTGTTTCACACCAAGTAGTTCTGACCTCCTACTACAATGTTATGGTTACTTTTTTGTAAGAAATTTCATTACTGTTTAGTGTACACACACACACCCTTTGCATTATGTTATGTTATGTTAATTCATATAGCAATAAGAGCCAGATTCTGATCTTTGGTGTAATTCTGGAGTACCTGCAATGAGCTCTATTGCATTTTCCAAATTTAGAACAGTATATAATTGAGATCAGAATTTTCCCCTATTGGCTAACTTTTGCTTTTAAATAGTTTGGCTTCTTTAATTTATGAACGAGCCAGTATCCATCATCTTAGCCTTGTTTTTTCTCTGTGCTTTGCCAAACGCAGCAGTTTACTTGCCAATTACATAACAGTGAGTGGAAATCCACCTCAGTTTCTGACTTGAATGTTTTTCACAGTAACTTAACTAAATCCTCAAGCCTTGTTTAAATAGCACATAGATCTTGTCTAAATTGTAATATTAGAGTTCTGTAATTCAATCAAAGAGCCACAGCTCTCTGTGGCTCTTTCATACATTTTTATCATTAAAAGCACCTTTAATCATTATTATCTGTAATAGGCGCTTTAGGAATGCAGACAGATAAATAAATTATCTAATTTAGAATCACTGCACACCCCAGAGAGTTTCATGAGTTTTCTCTTTAGTAAGGTAAGGGGTATAATTATTTTAGATTATTTATTTATTATATGTTAGCCCCTACCCCTTGTTCAGCACAGTAAAAGGCAAAGCATTTGGTAATGGTTTGCTTGTTGGTTGAAATGCCTCTTATTACCCTGTTCCCTTTTGTCCCTTTCTCTAGGATATTAATTTGATTCTTTTATTCTATTTTTTCATAGAATGATATCACTATCTTTGTTTATTTCCTTAAGCTAATTAGTATTAAGGAAAAGTTAATTGGTCTCAACATGTGATTCGATTCTTGATGCATAATAGTCTGTATGTAAGGTGAATTTTGTAACAAAAGTTGTTGTGGTCGTAATTTGACCTTTGAGGCAGTGGAAAGAAACATGTTATTGTAGATACATGCTGTGGTTGTGGAATGCACTAAGCAGGAGCTGAACACAAGCATGAAGGCGGCACACCATTGGTAGAAGATAACAATCTGTAACATATCTGGATGTAAAGGATCGGGCACGAGGATGGGTTGTGATGAATCAGTGTATATAAGGAAGGGTAAATTGGCATTTTGGGGTCCCCCCCCGGCTAGCGAGGGGGCACCACGCTTAAGTGTTATTAAACTTGTCTTATTGGGAATTATCTGCATTTTACTTGTTTGGTTAATGCTTCTCAGCCTCGGAGCGAACTTTTACGTGACCTAAGAGTGTAATTTGTAACATTAGTTATCTGTCTGATCCAATTCCATCTAAAATTTGTTTTGGCCTTGGCTGGTTCCATCATTAGCACATTTGAATGCCACAGAAAGACTTCTGAATCACTCCAGCTTTGAAATAGATTGTTCTTTAATTAATAACTCTCATCCTATCTCTGTTGTCCTTTGCCCCTACTTGTTCAGGGCCATACTATGGCTCTCAAAGTGTGGTGTGATGGGGAGGAGAAGGTGCAAGTCACTTTCCCCCATTGCCTCTGGAAGAAGCAGCAATAATGCTGGTGGTTGAAGTCCATGGACACAAAAAGGGGCTGCTAATGCTGTTGGCAAAGTTTGGGGGGGGCTGGGTAGATTATTGGTGGTGTTAGGGTCCTGTCCCATACATTGACTTGCACTGGAAGGGAGTGCAAGTGGGTGCAAGCTACGCTTTGTATAAAGATATAACAAGAACTAATTGAGTCCCAAGTACAACCAGAGACAAACTACCTGACCCTGAGCTGGAATAAATTGGGTAGCTCCATCAAAGTAACTGGTGCTATCCTAGTTTATACAGTAACTCCTCACTGAACTTTGTAGTTACGTTCCTGAAAAATGCAACTTTAAGCGAAACAATGTTAAGCGAATCCAATTTCCCCATCGGAATTAATGTAAAGGGGGAGGGGTGTTTAGGTTCCAGGGAAATTTTTTTCACCAGACAAAAAACTATATTATATATTTATACACACAGGATAAGTTTTAAACAAACAATTTAATACTGTACACCGCAATGATAATTGTGAAGCTTGGTTGAGGTGGTGAAGTTAGAGGGTGGAAGAGGCTGGGATATTTCCCAGGGAATGCCTTACTGCTAAATGATGAACTAGCATTCGGCTGAGCCCTCAAGGGTTAACACATTGTTGTTAATGTAGCCTCACACTCTACAAGGCAGCACGAATGGAGGGAGGGGAGACAGCATGGCAGACAGAGACACACACCCTGTGTGTGGGGGAGAGAGAGATGCGCATTGCTCCTTTAAGTACGCTGACACCACTCTTAAGTACATTGCCTTTTTAAGTATATCAGGAAGTTGAGACAGCACCTGCAGCCAGCAAGCTCCCTCTGTCCTGAGCCCTGACATGTCCCCACCCTGCTCTATATGGAGAAGGGGTAAGCGGAGGGAAGGAGTAGAGGGAAGGGAACAGCTGAACTGCTGGCACCCTGACATTAGCCCCCCTCTTCCCCTCCCCCCGCACAGCAAGCAGGAGGCTCCCAGGAGCAGCTCCAAGGCAGAGGGCAGGAGCAGCACATGGCAGTGGGGGGCGGGACAGTGAACTGCCAGCAGTTGATAGCCTGCTGGGCGGCTGCCGCACAGGGAACTTAGGGGAGCGGGGAGGTGATAGGGGGCTGCTGGTCCACCCTGGTTCCAAGCCCCCACCAGCTAACTGCAATGGGCTGCTCTCCCTGCAAGCAGTGGACAAAGCAGGCGGCTGCCAAACAATGTTATAAGGAACCATTGCGCAACTTTAAACGAGCATGTTCCCTAATTGATCAGCAATGTAACAACGAAACCATGTTAACCAGGATGACTTTACGTGAGGAGTTACTGTACCAGTCAAGGATCAGACTGAAATAGTCATAATGCTTCCCTTCACCAGTGCTCCATTCCTATAGGAATTCTTACCCAAACCTTCCAAAAATCACAAGAGCCATACTTTTGCCCTTAAAGAGCATTGCCCATCATGTTTTACCAACCCTCAAGCCTCATTTTGACTCCCTTCAATTGGGATTTCAAGCAGAACACCCAAATGAAAGTGGACAGGAAACGTTTCACTTTTTGCTACCACTTCTAATCTAGTCCATTGCACTATTAGCAAAATCACTGTAACTGTAATTGGCATTTGGTGGTCTACTGAAATTAGTTGGTGGATACAGTCCATCTCCTAAAATAGAGCTGAGGCACACAGGAAAATCTTCCACTGCCATGGCCTGTGCTGTTCCTGCTCAGTAGATAAACAACCGACTTTAATCACCAGCATCATCAGTTTAATACATTTAATAAACACTAAATTTACTTATTTTTTTTCAAAAGGCAGTACAGTAATTACAGCAACTGTAATTAATTTTTAATACCACTGACACAAACCATGTTATTTATTATACATCTCTTAGAACTATATATTAAAAACTAAAAGCCAGCCTTTAGAAGTGGTCATTGCTCATTATGATCCTGTATGCAGCTTCTATGCCCATTGCTTAGAGCAGTGGTTCCCAAACTTGTTCCGCTGCTTGTGCAGGGAAAACCCCTGGTGGGCCAGGCCGGTTTACCTGCTGCGTCCGCAGGTTCGGCTGATTGCTGCTCCCAGTGGCCGCGATTCGCCGCTCCAGGCCAATGGGAGCTGCTGGAAGTGGTGTGGCTCGAGGGACATACTGGCCGCTGCTTCCAGCAGCTCCCATTGGCCTGGAGCAGTGAACCGCGGCCACTGGGAGCTGCGATCCACCGAACCTGTGGACGCGGCAGACAAACAAACCAGCCCGGCCCGCCAGGGGCTTTCCCTGCACAAGTGGAGGAACAAGTCTGAGAACCATTGGCTTAGAGAGAGGCAGTATTTAATGCTGATGTCACCTAGCTGCCATTGTTTTACAATGTCACACTTTGCCTTATCGTCAGTTTTACTATCACACTTTCTACAGCAGAAGTACATTATCATTGCTGTTTCAGGTGTACACTCCAAGAGCTTATCTTTTGACAAGTGTAGTAGGTGGCACTAATAAAGTAATGTGGATGCATAGACCTTTCCTTAGAGAATTAGATCTGAAACTAGACTCCAACTGCCATTATGAGTCGTCTTCTTTTGTATGTCCCAAGTTGATATCTAGATTGTTCAGCCATCTGACTGCTGCATCATTAAGGGCAGCAAGGTGTTAGTTCACCATCCAATTTTCTCGTAGTGCATTCCTCCACAACATATTTCACTGTCTGCATCACTGTCCCACAGTCACACTGTGAAGATTGCCCAAAGCCAAATTTCTGAAGTGTGGCAGCCATGCTGGCCATTCTAGTCAGCAGCCTGTTATATCTAGTCCAGGAAATGTGTCTCAGATTGCAAACAGGTTAGTGTGATTTAGGGCTTCTGATGTTCATCAGCATGCACCTCTCTCTATGCCAGAGTTGCTGCCACTCTGGGAGGACATAGCTGTTAGCTCTGGTATTCCATTGCTCATCTGAGATTAGCATCTCTGGAACGAATGCATGTACAGCCACTGCAAAATGATGATGCAAAGTCAGCTGTGGCAAGTCAGAAGGGACAGTGAGTGTATGGGTTTTCTTCTGGAGGCAGGCAGCTATTATTGTGGGAAGTTTGCATTGTTAATTTGCACCTAACGGAACGATTGTCAGCCTTGTATGCAGCAGGTTGTTTTCTTCATCAGTTGTAGTCCCCCAACATAGTTCACCAACAGAAGTTGGCCACCCACCTTGTCTCTCTAATAGTTCCCCAGGCAGTTTTAAAGGTGATGGTATTTCATCCAAGTTGTGGGGGATCTATATGCGCCAACACACACAAATTAGCTATTCATGTGTTGGCTAAGGCAACCACTAATGATATGGGTGACTGAATTGAGCTCTGTATCAACAAGATGCATATGCTGACTTCTGCCCCAAACTGCTGAATAATTCTCTGCTGGAACAAATACCAGCATCAGGACTTAGGTTAGTACAACATTTTCCTCTGCTCCCCAGGAGATCCTGCTAGCTTCTGGACCAAGGTCATGTGGGAGGGGATTTTTTCTCTACGTGGTCTGAATGGAACCAATATGTTAGACTATGGTCTAAATAAATGATAACTGTCTGGAAAGGGAGTGGATGATCCTCAGCACACATTGTAAGGGGTTGATTGGCCAGGCACTTGTTAAGATGGAAGATTGTGGCAACTGTCTTAGAGCCATTTAATGTAAGTTTCCACTGACAAAGGCAAGTGTCCAGATCATTCATGTCCTGGCTGGGTAGCCCTTTGATATTGGGTAAACAGTTACCCACATCAGTGAGACAGCTGTGTCCTGCATATATGTACTTATTAGCTTCAGTTGTTGGTAGGCTGTAAGAATATATGCTGAAAAGGAGAGGAGCTAAAATAGATCATTGTGGGTTCTGACTTTGTCTCCAGCTTGCAAGGTGAAGCTCTGATTTGTTATAATTTCTGTTGGGATATATAAGGATTAAGTAAGGACCTGTGTTACCACTAACATGGTATTAGGGAGGAAGGCAGGGGTAGGCACTGTCTCATCGCTTGTTAGATAAAGTGCTATCCCTCTCCCTTCCCTTCTCTTTGTTTGATAAGCATTGCAGCTGCATAAGGAATGTGGGGATCTTAAAGATACTCTTTGTATAGAGCACTGTTATCTCCCCCTCTCTTCCTTTCCCAGCTACATAAAAGAGCTCGGGGTCATGGCCCCTTCCTCCCTCCCCTGTGAACTGCAGATTAAGGGAATTTGTGGCTACAATTACTGCAAAAAATGTATCTTCAAGGTAAAAATGTCTGTATAATATGCGTAATGCTTTAAACAGTAAACAGGGGCGGATATAATTATATTCAGTATATAGCTATTAATATTCATTGTATGGACGTTCATATTACTCAATAATATTACTCAATAAGGGTTTTGGGGGTGTTGTAGTAAATGTAGGTATTTACATACTAACTTAGATAAAAATAGTGTGCTGTAACTAATTCAGTGCTTACTCGACAATTGGGTTGAGAGGAACAAGTACCGCAATAAAGAAGCCCATTTACTCAATCTGCCTCTGGGTCCTCCTGCTCATTCTCTATTAATTTCCATGATAAACTGCACCCATGGCTTATGTAGCTGACAGATCCAACAGAATGGCACCAACTTTCTTGTCCTTTAATCCACACCTGAAGCCTTTCCTGCTTTCATAAGTTTGGCCTGATAGAGCTCTTTAGGTGAAAAAAGGGGCTTCAAGTCTGAATCCACACTAGAACCCTGACACATCTCTGTACCCTCAGTTTTAATTGCATGTCTGAAAGATTTATCCAAGTTTTGTGTATGGCTGTTACTCACTAGCTGGGATGCAATAACATATGCAGTGACCAGAAACTCCTTTTTGATGAGGCTGGTCTTTTCAGAAGGTCTTTTGATGGTCTGTCAGTTTTCTAGCCAGAATAAGTAAAGTGCATCTTTGTGCACACTATGTCTGGATTGATCCAGAAGTTGAGTGAGTGTCTTGCTCTTATTAACAGCCACCTGTTCATTACTAAAGTATTTTAATTCCTGGTAGACCTTAATTACTTCTGATGGCCATCCAGGTATATACTGTTCATGATAGCCTCTAAGAATCAATTACCTAGCAGCTGTCAGAACTAATTCATAGAAAAAGTGGTAAGAGTCATTTATATTGGGTGGACATATCAAGTACAACTCAACCAAATCCTTGACAGAAATTTCTAATTCTTCTTGAAAGACCTCCCACCAAGATTTCTGAAAATTTTACTGGGCCTTCTGTAAGCTGTTTGTTATTGGTATCTGAAGCCTCCTGGTGATCAAATATGGCCAATGCTGAGACTTTGGGAAAGCTTCAAACACTTTTCACTCTATGACCACCAGTAACAGTTGCCCAGAAGATGAAAAATCAAAAATGGGTGAAGACCCTGTGTGCCCATCTGCTACAGTAAAAGTATGGTGTTTGCTCTGGCTTGTAGAGGAGTTGTACATCAGCGACTGATGCCACTCCATTGGACTCTCTCTGTTTGTATGTTGTCAGGGTATTTCCTATTGACATGATGTGAATTGAAGCAACAGTTGGAAGGATATGGAAAGTTGGGCAGAGTGAGGGTTGGCCAGATAACTGACGGAGACTTGTAGACATTGATCAGTGTAAGCTCATTCACATTTATTGCCTGTCATTCTACGATGTCATTTGGACCAGATGGTGTACATAGTAACAGCAGACAGCCTTTCTATAACATAAGATGCCATCCCATACTGCTTGATATTGGAAGAATAGCAATCATAACACCTACTCAGAAGCAGTAGTAGGCATTATGATTGCTGCTCTTCCAATACCAGGGCTACTGGAGAGGAGAAATGTTCTGCCTTTTGTTCTTTAAAGAGATGGATCTATTTTAGAACCAAATATCTAAGGTTCCAGGAGTGCTACCTACAAATGTGCCATATGGAAACAACTATTACTAAGGTCCTCTGCTAATAATAATGGTAATGTTGCTGCTGGGGCTGTGGTCCTGCTTGGGTTGCTTATTTCTTTAGAGTAATAAAATCTTATCATTTACAAACTTAGTTGGTAGTTTACTCTTCCTTTTTGAGCAGGACAAAAAATATTTTCCATCTTCTATTCTCCTTACATTCATATTTCTTCCTTCCCTTCCACTTTCAAACACTTTTGCTTGCAGATATAACAAGCGGACTGATTTCATTCTTTCCACTGAAAGATGATATAAACCAAAAGCATTAACTTGTACAGTTCTGCATTTCTAACTTTAGATTGGATCTCATATTCCTCTAATCTGTTTCTTCATTAATTCCACTCAGAGTTTTGGATGTGCTGGAATGCAGGATTAGGCCAGTTAGCTTCTAGTCGAATTAAGAAGTAAGGCATGGGTAACCATTATGGATCCCTATGTATAGTACTTATATTACCCCCCCCCCATTACACCTCACAATCCTTAATGTATTTATTCTCACGCATACAGGTAGGGAAGTACTATGGTCCCTATTTTACAGATGGGGAACTGAGGCACAGAGAGACTAGATGATTTACTCAAGCTCAAACAGAAGGTCTAGAGTAGATCAAGGAACTGAACCCAAGTCTCAGATCCCAACCTCACACAAGAAATGTTCATTTTCCATAATTTTGTCATTTACTTGAAACAAGCTTGTTTCCACTCTCTATTTTCTCTCCTACCTTTCCATCAAAACTGTTGAAGGGCTAATATGCTGCTTAATGAACTGAAATATTTCTCTATAAAAAAGCCTCTTTGCTAAAATGTAGTGGGAACTGTTACAACTATTGTTATGTACACTAATATTAACTAAGGGAATGTTAAAAGGTTATAAGGTCTGCCTGTGCTGCAGAACTTTACAAAATGCTTTGTGTGTGTGAAACAAAAAATTTAAATTGAAAACACTCTGTTTTTCCTGCATGAATGTAATAAAACATTTCCCTAAGAAATGTTTTATATCCTGTTGTCAGAAAGGACTATGGAATTTTTTTTTTAAAGCAGCCTTTTCAGACAGACCAGACCTACCTAGATTGGTTTCTCCCTCTCCTTTGTCCTTTGTCTCTAGAATGCCAGTCTTATCTCCCTTTTCTCGGTCAGTGACCTCAACTTTTTGACATAGCTTTTCTAATTCTTCTCTTCTTTTACCCCACGGTTCTCTTGTGTCCCTAGACTTGTAGGGACTTTTTACTTAACCCAAGCCACTTTATTTCTCTACTCTGAGACATCTCTCTCCTCTAGTTCCCCTTTCTTCCTCATAGCCTTCCCTCCCCATTCCTCTTTTTCTGTGTCCTTCAGGATCTATGGTACTAAACATTTTAGAGGCTTTTACACTTTTTTCAAGCACAAAATGCACTCTCTTTCCAAAGTCTCTATTCCATGACCACAGATTTCTAAACTTACAAAGACTGAACAAAACAAAACTTCTTGAATGGCTCTCTTCAGCCCTTTAGGAATTATATAATTTAATATACAGACATAGTAAATTTTTACACTTAAGATATAAGTCTAAATAAAATAGTCAAGGTAGATAAATTAGATGATGATGTCACAATTTTAAATCATTAAGTTGTGGGTCAAAGTGAAGATATGTGAATCCAAATCTCCTTACTAACCCTCCTACTTATCTTATAAACAGGTTAAACAGATGGCCAAGCTGGCGTGTGGCAGATGGGGGCGGGGGGTTCACCTGCCACACAGTGTGTTCAGGGGAGCTCTGTTACGTTGGGTAGGGAAGGGAGATAGGCCATATGTCGCAACTCATTATGTAAGTATGGGGCAAATGTCAATGCAGGTACTCCACAGGAAAGGTGTACAGTGACCAGATAAATGGCTTTGTAAAGGACTTAAACAGAAGGTGTTGGTTAAAGGAGTGGAATGGTGGTGAACGGGTTCAAGGCTCCTATGACTGGTACGGCAGCGAGCCAACCATCCTATAGCCTACTTTAACCCTTGTTTGGGGGTGGGGGGTGGGATTGTAAGGTGCCAGTAATGGACAGGCTGGGGGATGTGGATGGAAAAACATGAAGGCTGGTGGAAGCTCCCCAGGTAGATATTGAATGAACATGGAGTTACTTGCACTGTACACTTTTATCAGCCAGATAGTCACAGCCAACTAATAATAAAATTGCAGCCTGATTCATAGAATCATAGAATATCAGGGTTGGAAGGGACCTCAGGAGGTCATCTAGTCCAATGCCCTGCTCAAAGCAGGACCAACCCCAACTAAATCATAAAACCATATCAAGTGTCTCCTGTCCTCCTTTTGGTATAGCCAGACAATGCAGCTGTGGCAGCATTGCACAAGGAGAGATGTGGTCTCTAAGATAAAGAAGTTCCAGGCTCCTGCAAACATTCCAGATCAAACTGATACTTCAAGAGGCAGTCAGTACAGATCAGAGAGCTCTGGTGTAATAAGCTCACTGTGACGTGTACCTCTGGGTCCTATGCTGTTCTGTGGGAGGAGTTGAGCAGCTGCGTAATAACAATACAGTAGATGGATATTTTCCTGTTGATACTGGATGTACTGTAGCAGCAGGAAATAAAACATCAGAAAAATAAGGTCTGTTTTGCTGAACTTTGTTTCATATTCCAGAAGCTGAAAAGCCTCTGAGAATAGATCATAGACTAAGTGTATTTTCTAATGAATTATTCCACAGAAACGAGCAAAGTGAAAAAGCTACTAGTGCAGACTGTGATAGCAGTTAAAAGTTGATACCAATTGGTGTTTCCTGCCATTGCTAAATAAAGTTTACTTATGCCTCTTTTCACAGATGGGAAAATAGTTCAATTAAGCTCTAATTTCTGCATGTAAATATTGAAGTTCCAGGGTTGATTTTGGCAAGACAGTGGTTTGATTTTTATCTCTCTATAGAGGGATGTGCGCTAAGAGTGTAAGCAAAGGACTTGAAATCTCTTAGCTTTAAGTTCTAAATCTGTGTTTGCCTCTGCTCTCCTCTGTAGCCTTGGGCAAATCATTTAACCCCCTCGCCTCAGTTTTCCCATAGGTAAAATGGGGAGAATTGTACTTTCCTACCTATCTTACAGAGGTGAGTTGAAAATTAACTAGGTGATGTTTAGGAAGTGCTTTGAACATGAAAAGAGCTATGTAAGTAATATGGGCCCAATTCTACAATCCCTTTGCATATGAGATTGTGGTTGACTTCAGTAAAATCTCTGTTTTAGATGAGTTTGAAGAATCATTGTTACCCTGAAAACAGATTTAGGATACCCCCAGAATATGACTAATCTATTACCCCTTCCCAGGTTTATAAAGGGGTTCTCTCAAAACAGCACATTTTACAACCAATCTGTTCTCCTAAAGTATGGATCTCCAGGGTGGCTAAGGAAATACCTGGATGACATAGATACAACCTTCTGATAAATGATTGACACAAAGACAGTGTTCTTTCCAAAACAAGACACTTCTTTACTGGTGCAAATAATAATCCCTAATAGAGTAGTAATCTAAATCCACAAATCCCTTCAGCAAGTTAAAGAGCACCCCAACCACGGTAACATGGGATGATTCGAAACATTTGCACCCTATCACAGATGGTCAGACTGTCACAGGCTGCTGACAGCAATTTCTAAATGGTTTAAACCTTATACATTTCTTTCACCATTAACACACATACATACATCTTTATTTTAATTCACACAGACACAAACACTATACTGTACTATAATATTAACTGACAAGCTTACTCTGTCCGCTGACTTTGTTCTAGTGACAAGACTCCCTCTGCTGCTTGCTGTTGCTTCTGCCTTCTTGCTCGCTTCTCTAGCTCTCCTTTCTCTACTTCACTCTCAGCTGCTCTTCTCTGCTCCGCTTGCCTTAGCTCCTCCTCCTTTGCCAGCACTGTCTGCTGCCTACTGACACACTAACCTTTATATTGTCCTCTCAGAATTTTCTACATCTTTCTGACAGATTTTTTTACTGCACATACTTACACATGCCCAGTACCAACATTACAAACAGTCCATGAATGCTCACTGCCAGTTGTTTAGCTCAGAGTTATGATCTGCTGACCTTTCCCCTACTTTTGTACTGCACATGCTCAGAAATATCATGTGACTTGCAGCTTCCAATGGTGGAGTGATTCTTGCTTATTCAAAATGGGGGTCAGGAATGCAAAATGGAGTCTCTGGAGTTTCTCTGGCATCATCATCATCACCTATTTTTAAGACCTGGTTGGAAGAACTTTGTTGCAACCATTTTCCATTGGTGAATGAAGTTCTGCCAAAGTCAAAATACATCATGAAATCATGCTGATTGCACCAAAATTTCATTTTGGAGGAAAAATTAAGAAAAAAGTTCAGTTTTTTTGAGAGTTTGGAAACAAAACATTCCAATTTTTCATTTTGAAATTAGTTTTCTTTTTTAATGTTATATTCTGTTATATATTATAATAGAATAAAATTTCAAAACAGTAAAATCAAAATGAAATATTTTTATCAACATCAAATATTTTGATCAATCCACATTTTTTTGTCTTTCATGTAGAATTCAGAAATTTAAGAGTTTCATTGCTAATTGGAGCCAAGACAAATGCCAAAATCTCAAAATCCTTTGCAAAATAGAATTTTCATTCTCCACATAATTACTATTTATTATTATTGTGTGGGGTTTTTGTATAATGAAAAAGGAAGTGCAATCAAATTAGAATCTATACTTCATGAAAATGACCTCAAGTCTCAATGCAATTTATTGTGATCTATTTTTGCATAACCTTTTACAACACAGTAACTTCTCACAACCATTGAAATACAAATTAAATGGTCTTTTAATGGAGAATGAAATCAAGAAAATTCAGGGAATAAATGACATTTGGAGTAAGGGCAGCTTTTGGAAGCTTTTCAGTTCACTTTGTGAGAGATATGTGCTTAAGCATGAATAATTTACAGAAATGGTGCCTTTTATAACTGTCCTCTAACAGTTTGAAAAGAAACTATGTGAATGTTGGCATGTTTCTATTCTGCAGGTAATCACACTACTTCAACAGACATTGGTAGCAATTACATTCTAGTTTATATATGTACACTGAGAAATTTATCTTCAACTCTATAATGATTTTAAATTTGAAAAATAAATTGGATTTACTGGATGTTGACAAATACTCCAGTACTGCAGACATGGGGGCCAGGTGTCTTATGCACCTTTGCCCACAATAAAATGTATATTATTTTGTATAGGGAATAATTTAATAAAACTGAAAAAAATCCATTTATTGATTCCACATGTTTGGACAAAATACCTGTGTCAAGGTTCCTTCCCCACTCTGAACTCTAGGGTACAGAAAGACCCCCTAAGCTTATTCTTACCAGCTTAGGTTAAAAACTTCCTCAGGGTACAAACTTTGCCTTGTCCTTGAACCCTATGCTGCCACCACCAAGTATGTTAAACAAAGAACAGGGAAAGAGCCCACTTGGAGACGTCTTCCCCCCAAAATATCCCCCCAAGCCCTACACCCCCTTTCCTGTGGAAGGCTTGATAAAAATCCTCACCAATTTGCATAGGTGAACACAGACCCAAACCCTTGGATTTTAAGAACAATGAAAAAGCAATCAGGTTCTTAAAAGAAGAATTTTAATTCAAGAAAAAGTAAAAGAATCACCTCTGTAAAATCAGGATGGTAAAATACCTTACAGGGTAATCAGATTCAAAACATAGAGAATCCCTCTAGGCAAAACTTTAAGTTACAAAAAGACACAAAAACAGGAATATACATTCCATTCAGCACAGCTATTTTACCAGCCATTAAACAAAAGGAAATCTAATGCATTTCTAGCTCGATTACTTACTAACTTAAGGAGTTATGAAGAGCTTTCCTGATCTGTTTCCCAGCAAAAGCATCACACAGACAGACAGACCCTTTGTTTCCCCCCCACCCACTCCAGCTTTGAAAGTATCTTGTCTCCTCATTGGTCATTTTGGTCAGGTGCCAGCAAGGTTATCTTAGCTTCTTAACCCTTTACAGGTGAAAGGGTTTTGTCTCTGGCCAGGATGGATTTTATAGTTCTGTATACAGAAAGTTGGTTACCCTTCCCTTTACATTTATGACAACCTGTATAAGCATTAACCACCACTGTTCCCATTGGCATCATTGCTAGAATCCTGTTACCTTCAGTGAGACCAGGATTTGGACCAGGTGGTTTGTCTCAAAATTTAAAGTACCAATAAATCTTTCAAAATTGATAATGCTTTACATGAAATGAATTAAATGTACTTACTTAATTATTCATTTAATTAGCTTTAATAGGATAATTATTGCATGTTAGAGAAATATCAGTTGAATAAATTTATTAAGATTTAATAACTTTTGGTGAGTATTTGTCTCATTTCATAGTATATACTTAAACTTCAGTAGATTTTTATCCACTAATGAATTAGTCATTAATTTCTATCTTACATGTATACTAATAAAGTTACAAAACTTCAAATGTTTTAATAATCTAATAGGAGATGAAGGATTTGTGAGACAATTAAAATGTGTGAAATATATTTAACAAGTTTTTCATGTATAGAAGAATTTCACAATTTTTTAAAGCCACTTTAAATTCAAATTAAATTGATTACTTCAAATAAACAGAAGACAGCTATAAAATAGCATAAAAACACACCCAGGAATAGCAAAAGTAGGCCTCAATTCAGAAAAGCATTTAAGCACATGTTAAAAACCACTGAAGTCAGTGGGAAGAAGAGTTTTTGTTGTTCATTATTTGCCAACAATCATTTGTTGTTCATTTTTCTATAGTTTAAAAAATGTCAGTCATCCAATCAGAAACAATGCCATGTGACTGAAGTGACAACCTATATACCAGATTTGGGATTGTAATACTAGATATTATAGATCAGAATGAATTGCTGAGAAGAGTGAAGTAGTTTGGGTGGCACCTGCGCACAAAATGTTGTATGTGAGTAATGCTTTAAATTACTTATTTCAAGCCATCATTACATAGAGTAGTCCTTTGTACCATGAGAATCCTAATTTTTTTTTCAGCAGAACTACTCCGACTGCCTACAGTGGAAGCAGCTCTATGCAACCTAAAGATTCTTCTTTGACGGGGCAATGCTCTAGTGCAGTGGTTCGCAACCTATTTCCCATTGTGGGCTGTATATGCAGCTCTCTGTGATAGATGGGCCACATCCACAAAATATATATACTACCTATTTGCCCCTGAGGATGTCCCATGGGCTGCAGCTGTTTGTTGATGGGGCTGTGGGTTGAGAACCACTGCTCTAGTGGCAGCTAGGGTGCCTTTGGGGTTGAACTGTGCTGCTGAAGCAGTGGAAAATATCTGGGAGGTTCTGGATCAGTAACATACAATAATCCAGCTTGGAGGTCATGCATGTATAACTACCACAGTCAAGAGGATGGACTCAACCTTCTGGCCAGTCAGAGATTAAAGCGGATGATTTTTTTGCTGTTATGTTTATTTGAGAATCTAATAGATACAGGACTCTCAAAGGACCTCTGGGCTAAGGACAGTAGATGCCTTCAATAGTGAGGGATATTGTAGCAGAACCAAATTATTTGATTTCTTTCTCTCTTCCTGCCAGTATCACTTTGGTCTTGCCTGGGTTCAGACTTTGTCAGCCCCATTAATGCAAGCGCTCTTCACAGGAACCAGTAATAGCTGTTAAGGTGAATAATCACTGCATATCAACACAATTGGAACGATTCCTGTATAGGATGGAACAACAGACGCCTACATACAAAACTGTTGCTCTTTATTTGGTCACTCAGATAGTGCTGTCTAATTTACTTGTGCACAGAGATCCTAAAAAAGGAGAATGGCTTGATTCAAAATGGAAGGTGTTAAACTCAAAATACAGGTTTCAGAGTAACAGCCATGTTAGTCTGTATTCGCAAAAAGAAAAGGAGTACTTGTGGCACCTTAGAGACTAACCAATTTATTTGAGCATAAGCTTTTGTGAGCTACAGCTCACTTCATCGGATCCGATGAAGTGAGCTGTAGCTCACGAAAGCTTATGCTCAAATAAATTGGTTAGTCTCTAAGGTGCCACAAAAACTCAAAATATAGTTATTCTTATATACCCACTTGAAAAAAATCATCAGAGAGAGGACAAATTTTTTGAATGCAACTTCTTCCAGACCTTTGCTAGAATAAACAACACCATTGGCCTCCTCAGGTATTTATTCTAAATGGATCTGTCCAGTTAGATTACATTATGCTCATCCATCAACTAAAATGCAAATGAAAAATCTACTATTCAGACACATCAGTTAGATTTGTGATCATCTGTAGAGGTTTCCCACTTGTGTTAAATATAATGGACCAGATTGTCAGATGGTGTAAATCAGCGTAGCTCCATTGCAGTCCATGAAACTAAATGAACCTCCTGAGGCTCTGGCCCAATATAGATGATCTTTGCTTACTAAGTAATCCAAGCATAATCTAATATGAGTAACTATAATAAGGAGGAAATAATATTCTCCACACTTCAGAACTTTTATGTGTCAGTTTATGTAAACTCAGGGGCGGAGGAAACCAATTTATCGTGAAATATATGTTATTTAACTTAGTCACATAAGTGAATAACACTTTGCTAATATGTTTGCCCTATCTTTATATGACTGAAGTTTTACTTATTCTGTGCCTTGGTTCATTTTATTCATTTATTTGTTTATTTTTTCATTCATTCAACAAATGAAATAGTTTGGAAACACTTTCGTTTTACGTTAGGGAAGTGATGAGAATTATTTCATATATAATTGCTTTGATGTAAAAAAGTTAATAGAAATTTAATAACAATACCCATTTAAGAGGATTTGAACTCGTAACCCTGGCAATATAATGAAGCCATATAAGGGAACATCCAATTATTGACATTATAAGAAAAACTAATTTTTAAAAATGGATACGAGAGCTACAGAACTCCATAATGTTCTTTGCTTAGTTCACATACAAATTTATATGCATGAAGCACATGAACATTAGCCATAATAATAAATATTAAGTTTGTTTCTTGAATACAAATGTGTGTATATATTTATATTAAATACAGAGTATTTGGGAATGATAAAAATAATTAGGTCATCAGTAGTTCCATTTACGCATAGGCCTACATAGGGAGTGGTGAGGTGCTGCAACAATCCAGGGGAGCTCAGGGAAGGAATTTGCATGCAGAGGGGGGCCTAAACTCTTTTAAGTGGTGCAGCTTACACCCACTTTTCTGAGTTATTCATGTTTGTTGAAGACCCAAACCCCGCACAAAGGAGGAAATGGTAACTTGCCCTGTGCACCTATGTAGGAGCTTGTGGAAAATAAAGGAGCCCTTTACCACCCTTCATGGACTACTCACAATGTAGCTTCATTCCCTGGAGTTGCCACTACACTGCTCCCCTTCCTGTGCAGGCAGATGGGTTGGATGGCCAGGAGTGGCACAGGTCAACCAGCACAAAGGAGGTTGCATAAAGTTGATGCAGATTATCTCTCCTCTAGAATTGCAATCTGTACCCTTGTGTGGTTCTGGAGCAGCACAACTACCCAGGACAATGTCAATTTAACCCTAAATGTTTTGCTGATAGCAATGGATCATACCACTAAAAATGTATCATCACATTTTATATGTGCTGGAAATAGCCTAAATGTTTTATATTCTCGTACATACTTTTATGATTTAAAAAAACAACAACCCTTCAATGATAAGCTGCAGTTCATTGGGCATTTACATTGAACAGCTAATTGAGCTATTAATTCTAAAGTATCAACTAACTCTTGCTTAAATTCATTCCCCCTATAATTCAGCAGCATGTTCAAAGGAAAAGAAACCTTGGCTAAAAATTGTCTGCCAGAATGGTTGATCTGCAGGGGTTTTTTTTATGCCAAACAATGAGTTATACAATAAAGTGGTGTGATGAAATTTCTCTGAGTATAGTCTGTGTCACTGCGAAAGCTGAAGCATTTTGGCCTTGACATCCTATCCATTTTCTATCAAAGTGCTGTAAAATTGGAAACTCTGTAAAATTCTTCACACTATTAATGCAGAATTCCCATCAACTGATAGAAAGAGGCTTAGTTGTCAAATTCTTATGTATTTTAAGAACCTGTCATCATGATACACCACAGTGTGACTTTTTCCCCGCTTGGTAAATATGAGGAGGGAAAAATCTTCACTTGTATATACACAGGGTTCATTCTTTAAAAGTAGATTTGTTACAGTAGGTGCATGAAATATAGTTTTATACTGTATTTACTTTCCAAGGGTGAACTCAAGGTTTTGGTTATTATTTAAACAATGAAAAAGGGAGTTCTGGGAAGTCTTTTCTTCTACTGTGAAATGAATATTGTATGCATGGTGAGCAGGGCAGATGGATGTGAACACTAGGCACGTAGCAGGTGGAAAGACCATTAGGAAGAATATCCGCACATCACTTACTAACAATTGTTAGGGGTGAATAAAATACATGACTTGAACTTTGGTCCAGTTTTCAAGGTGAAAATGATCCTCTGGGGCCAGACCCTCACATGTATCTGAGCTCTGCTCAAAGCACTTCAGAATGGGAGTCTAAGTGGTTTTTCCACCACTTCTAAAACAGGGAGCAGCTGTCCGGTGTAACTGAAAGCCTTTGCTCTAATCCACAAAAGCTTATGTCCAGATAAATTTGTTAGTCTCTAAGGTGCCACAAGGACTCCTTATTGTTTTTGCTGATACAGACTAACACGGCTACCACTCTGAAACCAGAAGGACTGACAATCTTCCAGACCAGGTTTATCTAATTGCAGCAGACTTCAGCCTCCTCTCCTCCCATCGTCTCCTACAGTTGACACAAATTAACTGGAATACTCATTACAGCAGGAGGCAAGGAGTGGCTAGTGTAGAGTCAGCCAAGCCAGCACGTTGGGACTCCACTACACAAGATGAACCCTGAGCTGCACTGTAAGGGTGGTTTTTTCTCCATGCAAAGAGGACTGATTTCAGTTCAAAGGTCTGGTCAGGGGTGAAAGTAAGGCAGTACAGCCTGTATGGCTGCCCCAGCAGCGCTTTAACATCACTGCTCCTTTTGTGCCCCCCTGTCGGCGGCCTTGCCAGGTCCCTGCTGGCAGGGCCGCTGATGGGGGCTGCAAAAAGAGCAGCTACCCCGGGGACCATGATTTTAAAGGGCCTGGGCTGGAGCCCCAGGCGGACGAGCAGGCTGGCTGGGGGATGCTGACCCCCCAGCCCTGCCCCTTCCACCCGATGCCCCATCCCTTCCGGGGGGGGAAGCCCCCTGTACTGGTAAGAGACACATTTTACTTTCACCCCTGGATCTGGTCCATAATGTTTATATTCAAAATTATATATATTCATATTTTATTATATGTGTTTATACAGGCACATTGAGTGAGGCTGTTGCACAGAGGTGTAATTTGGTTCAAAACCTGACCCTAGAGGAGAGAGTACAAGACATGAAATTAAATCAATGCACTTTTGTCAACTAAAGGATTGGGGAAAAGTTGTCTCTTGTGCTTCTTGGACAATCTGAGCAGTGAGAAAAGATGGCTATGTGTCAGCAGAAACAGAAGATTAGCCAAGGAAATGAGTAGACTTTAAAAGGATTAGACGATTAATGGAATATGACAAAGGAGGTAGGAAAATGAAAGTTCATTTAAATTTGGATGAAACCACTAATCTGAACCTTTAAAACTTGAATTTCATCCAACACACTAGGAACTAGGCCACTTGACAATTACATCTGAGAATAACTGAGACAAATCGTAGTAAATTAGTCAAAGTGTCCATTTAAAACATCGATTACCCAACATATTGCAACAAGAGTTACAATTATTCAAAGATAAAAATAGCTAGTATAAATTAGCAAATTTGTGTCATAAATTGACTTGAGTCTGCAGTGCTTATTTAAGTAAAGTGTAGGCTCTGACACAATTTTAGCAGAATAGAAGTGTTACTGTACCATTCAGGTAAATAAGATTGCAAATGAGATATTCAGACATCCACCATGGAACCTCATCTGATAGAGTACTTGAAAACCAGAAGTATAGAATATATATAATATCAGCATTTCCTTCTTTACAGTATACATTGGATAGTATAGAAAATAAATCACTTAGTAAGCATATACCAAATCTCTTTATTAAAGAAATTAATTTGTAGTAAATTGTAATTGAATTGCCTATTTGCTATATGTGACCAGAGGGTTTTTCCCCTCTGTTCTACGCCATTTGTTTAGAACCAGTGCATCAATGTTCTGCAAACTGCAGCCAACATAATCAACTATTTCCCAACTACATTTGACCACCCCTGTGTTAGCTTTGTTTTAGGATGAACTTAAGTGGCTGTTGTTTTAGAACTATCTGTTCGTGCAACATCAGCAATAAGGATTTCACTTAAATCTTACAAAATAAACAATATTCTGGCAGCACTTCTTCACTCAGAAAAAAAATACAATCAACAAGGCGAGCTTGTCAAACTTTATATTGTACGTATTCACCGTTATACATCCCATGAAGACTGTAGGAATTACTGCAGGTTTCTCCATTTACAATGGAAAAATAGAACTCTGAAGACCCCCTTGGACTGCTCTCCTTATTTATGACATACAGCTTTTTGATATGAGTCTTTAACCTTACACATCATAAAGCTCAAATTAAAATGTACATCTCTGAACTTTCACATATTTTGTGCAAATTCCATAAAGTGAGATGAGCAATGACAGTTAATGCCAACCTAGAGTGCTTCTTGGTAGCTTTTATCTCCCATTATGCACACAACTTTTTGCAAAGCATCCTTTAATGTTCCTTTACAGTAGATTAGATTAGGTTTGGCTGTATAGAAATGTCTATCCATATGCTCTAGGTGCCCTTGACATAACATAAAAATACATCCTAAGAGCAGCAGTATAATTTAAGATAACACATCACTAGTAAAACAGGCAATTTGAAATCTCAAATCCCACTTCCCCTTGAACATTCCTTCCTCCCCCTTCCTCTCATTTTCAATTACCCGGGGGGGAGGGAGGGCAAGTTTAGCTGCAATGTGCACTGAAGACTATTTTGGTTGGGGCTATTCTTGACTAAGGAGAGTGGGGGTTAGGAGAGTAAATTCTGAAACCCTGGGCAGTCACAGAGAATGTCTTGCAGCAGCACCTCTTGTTTATACCATTGGGCTCCATCTAGACCACCACTGCTGATCTCAGGGGTAGGGAATGGGGAAAGAGGTGGTCCCTAAGGTAAGTAGGCCATGAGCCATTGAGGGCTTTAATGGTGAAACTCAACAACATAAACTTCACCCAGTAACCCACAGGCAGGAAGTGCAAGTCAGGGAGCATTGCTCTAATATGCTTGTGGCAAGATATTCCACTTACCATTCTGAGCTAGCTTCAGTTTCATGCTGGGTTTCAGGTGTGGCCCTGTGTATTGCACATTGCTGTAGTCTAATCTTGAGGAGACAAAGGCATTGGCAGTGATGCTGGAATTAAGGTACTGGGGGTCCTTCTGCACCCCTGGCATGAGGTAGTAATAACAAACTACTTAAATGGTTTCCATCATTAGCAACCCCACTATAAAAATTGATTCAGCACCTGGACATGGGTGACAATCACAAGGTCTGCATTTGAAAGGATGCATGTAGTATACAAATCAAGCACTGTTAAAGTGACTTGTTTGTAAGGAATTTCAAATTGATTTCAGTTTAGTTTGAGCTCTCTCTCTCACACACACAAACACCCCTTATTTGTCACAGCAGTGAAGCTGTCAAAGGGACACACCTCCTTTATCTATTCTTGGTGCTATTGTAATGCTTCACCTAACAAACAGTATGCTCTTCATCCTAGCACCATGTGCCCAAGAACACAATGATCAACAGTCTAAAGATACTAAACTCTGCAAGTATAATACAATCATTAAACACCAAAATGATGCTCTACGGGACCAATCCTTCTCACATTAAAATATGATTCCCAAGACCTATCTATCTACAGCTATATATTCCATATTATCAATTTGTAAGTCTACATAGTTAGGTAGGTAGATTTTTGCTTACATTTCTAGTACTGTATTTGAAACAATTATTAAAAGCACAGTTTACCATGATATTGAATGATTTTGTGAGTCACTTACTGCTTTTCAACTATCCAGTACATTTAAGCTCAAACAATATGAATGTTTAAAATAAATTCAGGTCCTTTTTTTCTATCCCATATATGTCCCACATCTGCCATTACCCTGAAGACCAATGAAAACATAACAGTACTTAGTAAGGTATGTGCAGCTAATATTGCTTGCAGTAGTAGATTTCTATAAACAAAAAAGCTTTCAAGGACAAGATGAAATCTCTTTGCTGGCCAACCGTTCATCTTAAGTTCTGCCCCAGCCTCTACTGGTAGCTTTAAATGAGTAGTGTGTTTTGATGTCTAAAGCAAATGCAATGCAGTTCTCTTCTGACACAGCCACATTTGTTCCCCTCATGATGCGTAATGTGGCCTCTCTGTTTTCCCAGTATATCAAAATTCATCTCATAGAGTATCTGTATATTCACCAGGAATATATTTGAAGTATGGCTTTTGTAGCTTCTGGAATCAGTGGCTACTGACCCCTGCTATATTGAAGGGGTATATGCAATGCTAAGTGACTGAAGGCACAAAATAAATACTATTTTATTTAGCAGCAATCTTGTGTGTTACACTATTATTGCCACTTTAAAGCAAGTAAGAATCTTTTGTCCATATAGACAGCAAAATGAAGAGAAGGTCACAGGAAAACAAGGGATAGAAGCTGGCGAGAAAAAGGTGGTATAAATTTTTCACCTTGTGCAAAAGTGATAAATACTGAAGAGAAAATAAACTGGGAACTTCTTTTTGAAGATAAGCATGTTTTTTCCTCTTTCTTTATCTCTTTCCCATTCATGTCATAGGAGTGGCACAGAATAATAATCTACTTGTTTTGTCTGTGTGTGATAATTGCACTGATAATTTAGTAAGATTTAAATAATCAAATTCAAGATGTTGTCTATGGCTATGTCTACACAGCAAAGTGAAACCCACGGCTGGCCCATGCCAGCCAATCGGGCTCACAGAGCTTGGCCTGCAGGGCTGTTTCATTGCTTTGTACACTTCTGGGCTTGGGCTGGAGCCCGAGCTCTGGGACCCTCCCTCCCCGCAGGGTCCTAGAGCCTGGGCTCCAGCCCAAGCCCGGAAGTCTACAAAGCAATGAAACAGCCCCACAGCCTGAGCCCTGTGAGTTGAGTTTTTCTTTGCTGTGTAGACATACCCTAAGTCAAATTCTGGAAAACGGTTTTCTTTAATCACCAAAGATGTACAATCATGATGCGCTATATACAGCTAAACAAATTATAGTACTATTGGCTGGTTCAGACAAATCATTCATTCTCTGCTATTTTATTTTTAAACAGCCAAAGCACTAGATGATTGATATTGCACATTTAAAGTTCACATCTTTTCAGGTTGGTAATGGATTTCTTCATCTAGCAACAGCTATCTTTTGTCATTTAATGTCTGTCCAATGCAACCTATACTCAAGTTTACGTGCTATGTCGAGCGAATTTGTGCTCTGACATTTCGCTGCAAACTCTCCAAATCATGATTTGCTCTTGCAGAGAACAGTACTTTTTATATGGTAACCAAGTGCATTTTACCTTCCCACTACAAAATACCCCTTCACTTGTAAGTTGTCTTATATGCGTAGAATCAGAAAATGTTCAACTATGCTGTACATAGGTCCTGGAGTCTCTGTATCCAGTTTGAAATCCACTTGGGAGGTTACTGGATACATGCATCCTGTCAATCCAAAAAGGTGGGAAAAAAGCAGTGATATATCTTTCTATGACATGTTTCCCTTTTCGGTAGTTACTTTACACGTAGTGAATGCATCATGGAAGCTTTCCTGAAGGAGAGAATGTACCTTTTCTTTGGCAGTCTACAAATAATAAACTTTCTGCTATATTTGTAGGCATCTGTGGAGCTTTAACACTCAAATGTGAACATCTTTTTAAATGAAACAAGAAAGTCTCTTTTTGTGAGCTAATACACACTTTCTAACGTAAAGCATGTGTGATTTACAAATGTTAACTAAAGAATAAAATATACTAACAGTAAAGAGGAGTGAAGCAAACTTGAAGAGATAAAATGCATTTATAGATAGATAATAGATATAGATATCTAAAATGAATTTTATCTCTTCAAGTTTGCTTCATTTCTCTTTACTGTTACTGTTATATAATAGTGGCTGAAATCTTGGTCCCATTGAAGTCAATGGGAATATTGCCACTGACTTCAGTAGTGGTATGTGGTCATTGACAACCCAGCTGCTGGCATCCTTGATGATCCTGGCATAGTGCAAGGGGGTCTTTTGGGACAACGGAGCTTCACACTTTTGGGCTGCTATAAAAGAGGCCATTGGGAGATGTCTGGGAACCTGACTGGGTTGGGCGGGAGGCAGCCAAGCTAATTACTGGTGCCTTCTTTGTGGCGGATGTGCAGTGCAGGTATTCCGTAGGGAAGGTATCCAGTGACCAGATAAATGACCTGGTAAAGCACTTAAAAGGAGGTTCTGGATAAAAGAATGGAATGGGAGAGGGGTGCTGGGGACTCCTATGATTGGTACAGCAGAGAGCCAACCCCCCTTTCTTGTAGCCCATCTTATCCCTCCTATGAGGCAGGATGGATGGTAAAGTCCAAGCCATGGGTTGGCTGGGGGACCTGGATGGAAAATGAAGGGGAGCTGGTGGAAGCCCCAGGTAGTTATCTGAATAAACATGGATTTGCCTGCACTGTACACCTTATCTGCCAGGTAGTCCCAGACATCTATATATAATAAAGTTGAGGCTTGATTAAATCCATATCATGTGTCTCCTGTCCTTCTTTCGGTATAGCTGGACAAAGGGCAAGTTTTTCACCCAGTGTGTGAACATTATATATACACATACACAAACATGTGTGGCTGAGATTGAGACTGTTATAGTGATGGCATGGCCTATGTAAGTGCCAAGTAAAAGTACAACCACTGTGCATGAAAATTCAGGGGCTACTGTATCCTTCATCTCTGGAGTATCTTTTTAGTCTAAACTCTGCAAAGCTGGAGGAAAAAAATTATAGACAACTCCTGCTCCACCCTTGGCCTTAAAGGATCTGTATATACAGCCTGTGGAAGTGAACCTCTCTGCCTGGGTCAACAGACTTATGCTAATGGGGCTTGTGCCACACTCTAAAAATAGCTGTGTAGACAGAGCTTTGACATTCTGACTCAGGCTGGAACTCAGGCTCTCTAATCTAGGGAGTGGGGTGAGCTTCAGAGCCTCAGCTCCAGCCCAAGCTACAACTTCCAAGCTAGTCTCTGCTTCCTCCTCCTCCTGCTCCTGCTGGACTCTGGGCCTATGATGCAAACTCTGCTGGATTCGGAACAAGTGAGGATATGGAATGACTGACGCCTTCCTTTGCCTTCCCCTCTATCCATGGATCTGGGGGGTGGGGTGAACAATCAGGGCATCTGAGTTTATGAAATCGCATCTGGGTAAATGGAAATAAATGTGTTTCCACAAATTCAGCACAGAGAAATCAATCAAACAAAAGGGGATGATGGGCAGTGTAGGAGGAAGCTCTTGTTTGAACACCAACATCTTTGCTAATTAGCAAAACAAACAAAATAATGAAAATAACATGACAGTTAAATGGACCCGTTTCTGATATGTTGGAATATTCTGCCTTGTGTTGAAGTCCTCAGCTAAATGAAATGCATTTCAAATTGTTAGATATGAATGATCACGATATTGACACATTCTGGCACTTTTGTATCTTGCTAACCATCCATCTTTTCTCTGGTTTAACTGTGGCACATCTTTCTTTGTGTCAGCTTTATCCGTAATGGCATCTGAATTCCATTAAATAATATTTCTCATACTCAAAGACAGGAATGAAATTAAATGTGCACCACTCCAAGGAGAAATGGAATGGAGTGAACACAAGTTTTCCACGCAACAATAGCATTAGCCACAAGGGTACAACATTCACCCCAAAAGGAAAACCTAGCCAAATTCACAGGAAGCTTTAACAGCAATGACAGCAGGATCATCAACAACAGCAGCTGACGTGGTCCATATTGCAATTGTCCCACCAAGAACACAGATTTCTTTCCCATGATTTGGACTATTAGAAATATAGGAAAAGATCCTTACCTTCAGTTAAGTTATGCTCTTTTATTCCAGTTGAGGATCCAGCTGATAAAATAAAATAGATTTCTTTTATTATTTACTTTGGAGGTGTAGTGAATTTATGAAAAGCTCCTTTTGCACTGGTGAAAATATTTATAGGCCCACTCAAGAAAAAACTCATTTTAATAAAAAGAACAGGAGTACTTGTGGCACCTTAGGGACTAACAAATTTATTAGAGCATAAGCTTTCATGGGCAACAGCCCACTTCATCGGATGCATAGAATGGAACATATAGTAAGATATATATATATATACACATACAGATAAGTTGGAAGTTACCACAAACTGTGAGAGGCTAATTAGTTAAGATGAGCTATTATCAGCAGGAGAAAAAAAAACTTTTGTAGTGATAAGCAAGATGGCCCATTTAGACAGTTGACAAGAAGGTGTGAGGATACTTAACTTAAGGAAATAGATTCCAAAGGTGCCACAAGTACTCCTGTTCTTTTTGTGGATACAGACTAACACGGCTTCTCCTCTGAAACCACTCATTTTAATGTATCAGTTACTGAGAAGAAAATTATAAGCATCTTTATCCAGTTTTCCAGAGGTTACAGGCCAATATCTACTCTCGGATACACAAGTTTAGATGTATAGCAATTCTATTGTCTTCAATTTTGCTGAAATAATAATTGGGTCTCTGAGAGTAGATATTGGCCTGTAACCTCTGGAAAACTGGATAAAGATGCTTATAATTTTCTTCTCAGTAACTGATAAACATTATAAACAAAGTACATTTGATTTGAGTGGTAGCCAAAGGGTAGCCAGTAGCCACTGACATATGGATATGGGCAAAGCAAATAGTTTGATAATAACAATGGATAGTTTTGCTGTAAATTGTTACACTGCTACGATATGATCATTCCAAAATTCACAATATACTGTGGAGAAAAAAGTTTACAAAATAAATGGAGAATAAAAATGTATTCCTCATAAAACTGAATGAATGACATGTCAATAAGAACATGTGCTTATTAAAAAAATTGTATTGAAATCAATGGGACCAATCATAGAATAAAGCATGAGTACAGATGGTTGAATTCTGTCCATAAAGCTGAAGCATCAAATCATAGAAGATTAGGGCTAGCAGTTTTTGAATGTGACATTTAATGTTCAGGCTTTGGTGCTTATCTTTGATTCCACCCTCTGGATTAGTGTAACATTTTGGTTTCCTGTGTGGACCCTGATGTGCATATTTAACATTCACTTTCCATTAATACTCTTCAATATTTGTTAAAATGTCCTGCTTCCACCAACACCCTTGCCAGCAAATTAGTTGATTAGAAATGCAAACACCCAGGTGGTACTATCACATCCAAAGGGCCAGATTCTACCACCTTTATTCTACCTTCTTTACTCTCACTGAGTAGTGCCTTACCATTGCAAGTAGTCCCATTTGAAATACCATTTGTGGAGTAAGATATTACTCAGTATGAACAATGGTGATGGAACCTAGCTCTAAATGAATGTATTTAAAATTTTAAGAATAAAATTTAAAAAAATGACAGTGTTAATCTACCTCTACTACAGTTTCTGCTACTGTTACTCATGTTAACTAACACTCACAAAACTAACCTAGGTGAAGACAGACCAGTTATACTAGAGTAAAACTGGTGTGAGAGGAACACATAATATAAGCAAGGAAATATTCACAGAGAGCCAATTTCTGCACTTGGTTAAACCAGTGTAAAACAGAAGTTACTCCTGATTAATACCAGTCTTAAAATCCAAACACCTGAGCGATGTACTTAAGAGGACCTAAGTCCCCATGTAGGCAGCACTAGGTCACCAGAAGAATTATTCCATTGACCTAGCTACTGCCTCTCAGGGAGGTGGATTCACTACAGAGAAAGAACCCCTTCTATCACTGTAGTAAGTGTCTACACTGAAGTGCTACAGCTCTGCCACTGTAGAGTTTTAAGTGTAAACATAGCCCAAGGTCATAATCAGGTACAAATTAAAATAAAAGAAGACCAGAAAATTAAAATACAGTTGCCTCAGGCTAGGTAAATGTGTGAAATAGCTGACTTTATGCTGTGTGTTTGGTTTAGGTCTAGGGTAGATAAATTATTGTTCACACATATCCATATTCTGTATAGCTATTATTTTGAGCTGGGACTGGAAAGGATTTCATTAGTTTCTGGATATTTATATCTGATTTCCGTTCAAAACGAACCAAAGCTTTTCTGATTGGGCTGGATCATAACAGCTGAGATTGCTGAAATATACGTCAGTCCTACTTTTGCCATAGTTCTTTGCTGCAGTGGGAATGGAAATGAGAAGAATTTATTACACAGTGTAAAGCCTTATTTGTACCTTTCACAAAATGATTGCTTGTCATTATACTGGATTTACAGTTAAATTGAATATTTGTATCTCTGGAGAATTTGATCTGATAACTGTGAAGTGTATATGTACACACATACTGCAGCACCTAACCCTGCAATTCAGCTTTCTTTTTAGTGTCTGTTCTTGGAGTTTCCCAAGTGTCCTTAATGGAGACATACGTGTAAAAAGTTTTGTAGCTATATAATAGAATGAAAACAGTTGAATTTTTTTCCTCATAGCTATATTGAGTGTTATAAAACATGAGGCCCCAATAATTCTTAATTACCAAACACAGTATTTAACAGCAACCAGGTAGAATAGGCACAATGTTTCCAATTTTTCAGACTCAGCAGTAGGAGATTAATCCCTCTTCTTAAACTCCTTTAATGGGGAAGAGCTTCTTCTTATCAGCTGGTGGGCAAATGCAGGTAAATTAAGCTAAAAATCCTGCTGAATAAATTATGCAAAGCAAAGTTATTTGTATAAAAGCATTTGTGGCCATTAAAGTGAATAGGTATTCAAGATTTTCAATCCGTAATGTTATGATAGCATGCTATTTTAGACTTAAAATATGGGACTAAAAATTGTTCTAAAAATTAGCATGCCTTTATCATACCTCATACATTTATTTTTTCTACAGATGATATAATTCCCTATAAAGACAATCAGCTTTTATGTGATGATCACATAAGGCCAGATCCTCAGCTAGTGTAAGTCAACATAGCTCCACTGAAGTCAATTGGAAGAACTACCTGTAGGGGAAGATAGTAGCTTCTTGATTTTAAGATCTATTGATTTTAATGGGATTTAGGTGCTTAAATACCTTTGAGAATCTGACTCTTACTTTATAGGCAGCTTCTCTGAAGTCCATGGAACTAGACAGTCTCATAGAGCTTACCAACTTTGAGAATTATTTCTACATTCTCCATATGTAGAAAGTAACATGAAGAGACCTTTGTCTGGTCTTACAGTGAGAGGCATAAAACCCAGATCTCTTGACTCCTGGTCCCAAACTCTTAATGACTATATCATGTTGCCTTCCTAAATAGTGCTAGTGCGGCTGGAAGACTGAAGGATCTAATTTGCCTGTAGACTAAGGTCCAGCTTCTCAAAGGTATTTAGGTCCATAACTTCAATTGAAATTAATGGATCTGGGCCTAAACTACTATCTTCCCCGAGAAACAATCCTTCCAATTTAACAGGATTCAAGCATGTTAATATAGAGCAGTGGTGGGCAACCTGCGGCCTGCACCACTTCCCGCAGCTCCCATTGGCCGGGAATGGCGAACCGCAGCCATGGGGAACTGCGGGCGGCCGTGCCTGTGGATGTTCAATATAAACAAACTGTCTCGCGGCCCGCCAGCGGATTACCCTGACGGGTGGTGTGCGGCCCACAGGCTGGCCACCACTGATACAGAGGCTTGGAGAAACACTAGAATTGCCTGCTCTGTCTATAAAAAAACTCTTTAAGCTACCAATTCTGTCTGCTGGCATTTTTCATTGGCCTGAATTCTCTTTAAAAATGAAAGTCCTGCTATTCTTTGCCAAGATTTTAAGTTTACTTATAATTGTGGTATATTTCTTAAGATTTTATTGCCAGTGTGCCTTCTATATTAGGGTATATACAGAAGGTCTAATAAACATGTAGAAAAATATTTTGTCTTCATTTTTTCATGATGTTTCATTAAAAAAATTATTTAGAGTTACGCCTCATGAGATTTTCCACCTTTCTCAATAACAGTGATACTGAATTAGCTAAAAACTGATAGGATTCATCAATATTACAGTAATCACTGTGATACAAACACTCCTATTTTTAGCAGGTGTAGGTAGTGGATTTCCAGCAGGTTTTTAATTTGAGAGAGGAATATATATATATAGTTTATATATATATATATACACACCTAGAAACATGCATTCTGAGGGGATTTTATTGTATCCCGTCCTCCTGACTGTGGCCTATCACAGAATGAGAATCAACATTTGATGTTTAAAAGTTGTTTCTCTAGGCATAGATTGGTGTAGCTCTATTGAAGTTCATCACTTTCCCACAGCTGAAGATCTGGATTCTAGTCAGAAACTTAAAAAACTTGATCCTGCATCCACGTCCACTAGCTCAGGGGTCTGCCTGTATGTCCTGTGCCCTCTCCTATCTGTTTTGTAGCATTGCTAACTCCACCATCATCATTCCTGTCATCTAATCACTATCTTTGCATCAGCTTTGTCACCTCTCTTTTTTCATACTTTAGTAGGAAGAAGGCCTGAAACATAAGCCCTTGAATCAGAGGCCTGGTATAAAGCCTAAGGCCTGAACTAAACTAGTGGTTAAAGCTTTGCTGCTATAAAGCAAAGTTAAGTTGTGAGCAAGAGGCATGCCCTGCTTGCAGAATCTGGCAAGAACACGGCTGATATGGCAGAAACACACATTTCTAAATAGTGCTAGGTACAAGAATATACACGCAAACACATTCCAGAAGAGTGGTACCAAAACACCCTGATCCTAGCACATTCCCCAAAGATAACAGGAACACGCTGACCCATCTTAAAGATAAGGTCAGGATGACAACATGATGGATAGAGGTGTTTTGATTAAACCAACAGGTACAGGGCAATGGTTGGCACCCAAATATGTCAGGGCTGGCACCTGGATATGTCAGAGAGGCAATATGTAACTTGTTTGTATTGGTGTATAAAGAGGTATCTCAGAGGGAGTGTCTTTGGCCGGCCGAGGGGGGAATGGAAAGTCCCGCCATTCACAGAGCTGTGTCCACTGTTATGGGCATATATGTGCTACTATAACTGTAGACATTGATCCGGGGAGCTAGGACCATGCTTCGTTGACATTAAACCTGACCAAGTGCCTTTGCACCTTAACCAATCTTGTGGTCATTGGGCAGTTTGCTCGAGGTCTGCTATGCCAGCTACCTGTGCAGAGCTGAGATGGCATATGGAGAGAACTCACGTAGCCGAACATTTGTCAACACTGGTGACCCCAACATAACCACACATACTGTAATGCTGACAGGTACTGATGACTGCTTGGATCACAAACCTCTTTGAGATTAGGTGTGAACATATCCTTCAATTAGCAAAACTGTCAGGATGAGTTAATCAGAAGTGCCCCCCCCCACCCACACACATATCTAAGACAGGAGGAGGTTGTCAACCCCCACAGAAGTTTGGACTGAGTGGGAAGAGAGGTCTGGCTGACTGCTGTTTGTGGGTTGTTTGGTGTTTGTGGGTAAGTGAAGGTAGGCCACACAGAAACTGAGAACACACAGAACAGAGAGATATGCAGAGGCAAAAAGCAAGAAAGCAAGCAGCACCCAGTGAGCTCAGTGTGGAAAAAGCTGGAGAGAGAGAGCCAGGGTCTACTGGCTAAAGAGGCTTAGGGCTGTAAGCTAAGAAACTGCTTCTTTGTTCTTGGCTTCTTCTGTTTCAGAGAAGCAGGACTTTGTACATTACTTGTCAATAAACAAGATTGAAACAAAGAAAACACTAGACACCATCAATTCTACTTCAAACTGAAACATCTCTAGTGCTCAAATATTGATTAGCTGCTTGGGTCAGAAAAAGGCAACAATACCATCATATTCAGGTCTTATAGTCAATTCCTGTTGTTTCTTCATCTAAGATATCTCCCAAATTCCCCCCTTTCTCTCTGATCATACAACTATAACAATACTATATTCTCTGGTAACTTCCCACATCAAAGACTATATCCTCCTTCATTCCAGTCCCACCTCTCCAATCTAGCCAAAACACAACTCTCAAGATAATTTTATTCTCCCATCAGTCTAATCATATCTCTCCTCTTCTGAGGTCTTTCTTTGCATAGGCTTCTCACTTTTTTCTGCATGTAGTTCAAGTTTCTTTTCCTGACTTCCAAAGTATTCCATAACACTGCTTCTACATATTACTTTATCGTCAACATCCTCTGCTATTCCGTCTCCTTTACTCCACCCATGCTTTGTTCCTGAGGGCTCCCTTTGACTTCTTCACTCTTTCCTCAGTTTGTTTCTTCTCTCATGTAGGGCAGACACTTTCCCTCTTGCTACAAAAGTCTTTAGGGCAAGGACTGTGTTCTTTGTCTAGTTGTGTTTCACATTGTAAAGCACTGTGTACACTTACAAGTTATGGCTGCCACTGTGGGAGTGAGCTTGGCTAGGATGAAGATTTTAGGAAGCCCCTTCCATCCAGTGTACCTGGGCAGGAGATCACCATAATGTAGATACCTGCATCCAATGGACCTGGTCTTCTGATTTGCAGCAGTGTAAATCAGGAGCAACCACAATGAAGCAAATGGAGCTATACCAGTGTTAAGTGACAGGCAAGTGAGTCCTCATGAGTACAAGGGGACACAGCTAATGCTGCAAGCAGTGCAACGAAGAGAGATTTCTGGATGTGTGCCTTCCCTCACTCTCAGTTATTAGCAGGAGGCTAGCTTCTTCCAGCGCATGCTACACTTTATTCCAAGACATTTGGCAATTTTTTGAAGGCAATACAAATGCTTGTCCTAGGGTTGGCTGAAACATTTCACATTTTTGGTGAAAATTTTCAGACAAATTTAAAATGTTGAGAAAAAAAAAGAGAACACTTTCACTAAATCTTTGTCCAGTTTTTCAACCATCTTAAACTTGTATCAAAATTCCTAAAACAGTTCTTCAAGAGAAATCACACACCTTCTGTAACTCTGGCCCCTGGATGGTAACTTTGCTCTCTGACTTGAGGTGACCCTCTATCATTGCAAAGTGGCTTTTCACCAAGGTAATGGGTGCCAAATGAAGGCTTGTAATAATAAATAATGCATAATAATAGCCATCTATAACTCACACTCTAAGCCCTTCCTCTCTTTCTCCAGGAAATGAACTGTTGCCACTGCTTGATGGTTCTTCAGCCCTTGCCCTCCTCCATCTAGGGAAAGAGAAGTTATCGTCAGCCAATCTTTGTATATTTCCAACAGCTGTCTGCAGAACTGCAAGAAGATATCTGGTACATGGGGAACCTACCACAAAGATACTATTCCTAATGGATGTGGGCCAATATGATCCCAATATTGACTGCTTATGTTTGTCTTCTAAAACCTTCCTCTGGCACCCTATTCAACCTAGTATGTTGTTCTCATGTTTGGTCCTTTCTCACTCTAGAAAGGCTCCCCCAGCACTGCATTTTATCTAGGACTGGTTTCCCTTTTTCTTGCCATCTGTCTCTAGTCCATTTTAAATGTAAAAAATAAAAAGTACCATATATGGGCCTTTGTCACAGTATTGCCCTTGACATGAATATCTGCAGCATTTCATTTCTAGCTAAGTCTGTCACCTTCTGATTACTTCAGCAATATGGTTCAGCTGGAAATAACTTATAATGATTTGGTTTTTTACATATAAAAGTAAACAACCCTCTTCTCACAGCCAGGAAAGGAAAGAGGGGTGGTGAACGAACAATGAATTTATTCACTGAGGAGAGAAGGAGACTTGTCCAACAAGGAAAACAATGACCTTGGAAAGAAAAGCTAGTGGGGAAAAAAGATTTGTATTAATTTCATCTGTGTATATTTAATATAATTTTAATCACTGAACTAAATTATTTGATTAATGTTACTGTGTGGGATTGCTTTCTATTCTAAAAATGTAATACAGCTTATTGAATGCTTTTACTATCTTTTTAAAGCTAATTCTTTAGGGCCTGCGTGTAAGGTTTGTTTGATGTTAAGACTGAACAGGACAAATGTCATGCTGAATATTGACGTGGTTTGTGTGGTTGCAGTTGAACATGATGCAGAGTGGGACAACACACCTTACTATGTCCCATTACATAATGGCAGGAGCCATATGGAAGATACCAGCTCTAGGTTCTGGGCAACTTTGGGCTGTTTTACCTTGCTCCCACCCATCTCATAACCATATATCCCTCTTAACTCAGTATACCAAAGCCACTCAGTCCTTCATCCTGCTTCATCCTGCTCTATGACAGTGCCACAGCCCAGGGAGATTCCATATTATTTACATGGATTTGGTATAAATGCTTAGATATACAAACACATAGCCCCAGCACTTCATGAATTACTCTGTGCTTTCGATACAGACTTGCTAAGCTCTGTATACAGATAGAACAAATCCTTCAGATAACATTATTTATGTTCACTAACATGGCTTAAGAAACAGGATTCATTACTTGTTCATGTTAACTTGACACTAGATTTAAAGGCTCCATCACAAACCTGTTAAAGCTGTGTGACTTTTTTTTTCCTGGTGAAGAAAAAGAAAAGAATGAAAGATAGAAAAACAAACAGGATGGCAAGAGAACATACAGCATTATTGACATTTGAGAAACCAGTAGTCTGCTGTAATGATGAATGGTAAATCAATGAACTGCAGACTAAAGTCTGTCTAAAAATTGGGAAAACTTCACACATTTTTTACAGGGGAATGAAATTAAGGGATTTTTTAAATGTTTTTTTTTAATTGAAAATACCTGGGTATTAAAACTTTAGAAATTGTTTGATTACTTATTGCCTCTTTACAAACACCATGTGTAGCTTGTTCTTTTGCAGGAACATTTTCAGCTACTAAAGGCTGCAAGTGGATGTTGGGGGTCCATTGTAGACAGATTTCATTGGGTCCTGTGGGACTGATTATTTCTCCAACCACAATAAAAGTACTTGTTTTCCCCACAAAATATTAGTCTTCAGGAAGGGCGAGGATTATCCATGGAAGACAGAGGTGATGCTGGTGGGTATAAGGTCTCCCTTGAAGATTCCATCCACCCCCTTTGGTTTTAACTGGTTTGGACATTGTGTATTGATTTAGGACAAGAACAAAAATAAATAAAAATCCAGGTTGAATGTCAGGACCAAAGCACACATAGCACATATAAAATAGCTTACATACAGTCATCTTGACTTCAGAACTCTAGATCTGCCATGTTGAATTTTGACTAAGAGCTGATTTCTCAGCCTTGACGTATAGTTGTCAGGTAGGTGCTGCTGCTTTGCTTCATAAGAATGGACTCATGCTGATTAGGAATATAGGTATTGTCATACTGAATCAGATCCATGGGACATCTATTCCAGGATCCATGAACAAAAGAGGTATTATATCTCTTCCTGATTCCATATGCAGCACCTTTTGAAAAATACTTCATTTTTTTAAAAGAAAATTATAAGGATTAGTGGACAAAATAATTAGACATTATCAAAATGAAGAAGATGCTGAACTACCACTGACAAAAACATGTTTGTGGCTATAAGAAGCTTTATGACTGTTCACTTTTACTGGGTGCTTTTAGGAACAGAAATCCTGGCATAAATGGGGACATTCACGAAGTGGTAACATGTACCATGAATGGGGGCATAGAGTTTCCAGGTTTCACTTTGAAAATTTACCTTGAGTGTTTTAAAGTCAAAATTCTGACCTAACAAGTAAAGCTCCCTAAAATTGACAGATATTTGTGTTCTTTCCATATTGCACATACTCCCTAGGCCATTTATCCCAGTCCAAAGAAAGAATAATTTATAGTGGGCAGGAAACAACGCTATCATGGCAGTGGACGTGTGTTACTCATAAAGCTAACTTATGGACTAAGATTCCTAGAGCCACAAAGCAATGCTACACTGTGAGCCTTGTTGTGCAATTGCTTTATTTACCTTCTTCTGAGTGTTGGTTTTTTAGTAGTGAAGCATCCTGCAAGAATCTGTCTCTTGGTGTTTCAGTTTTCACTACAAGAAAAGCACAGTTCTTCTTCTTCAACGCTTAGCCAGACAGTCGGCCATAGTGATCGTTCACCATTTGGTCTGTTCCTGTGCAACTGCAAAGGCTTGACAGCCTGAGAGTCCAACATCAGAACAGACTTGATGAACCCATGTAATAGGGGGTCTGCCTCTGAGCCGCCTTCACCCCTCGGCTGGTGGAATTTTATCCCGGATGTTATAAGCCACCTGTAGAACAACGTTCACTGGAACATCTTGTGGCATCCTTGCAACATGTCCAGAAAGCCTAAGGTGCTGCCTGCGAACAATGGCTCTAGTAGTCTGTAGACCCGAATGATCATAAACATCTACATTACACTTTATGCCCAATATATGATGTTGATATTTTGTGTGGAAAGCCTCCAGCTTTGTCCAGTCTGTGCAGCCTAATGTCCATGTTTTGCAGCCGTACAAAAGTATGGGAAGGTGTAGGGCAAGGTTGCGGAAGAGCTAAGTGGAGGAGCGAGGAGCTAAGTGGTGGACTGAGTATGTGACTGGATGTAAGAGGAGGATGCAGGCAGTTTCAATTAACTTTGTCCGACAGATCCTGCCAAAAGATATTGTAGCATAGCTCAGCATATTTTTGCCTGTAAATAAGTCAGTTTATGTAATGAGCATAAATCATATATATAAGAATGTAACCAGCTGTTGACCTCATGTAACCCCAAGATAAGCGTGGAGAATATAGTGCCGCAGAGGACTCCCCCCCCACCCCCGGAGGAGTCCTGCCTGGTCAGCTGTTCTGAACGGCCAGAGTCCCCTGCAGCTCCTCCACGCATCCTGCGGCTCCCCACGCAATTGGAGCGTAAGTTCTTCCTTCTTTCAGTAAAGCGTAGTTTATTATTCTTAGGTCTGAGTGTCCTCCTTTCGCTGGTCTCTTCCCCCCCAGCCCTTGCAGGCACAGAAGGATACAGCTCGATTAAATCCTGAACTTGGTTGTCATACTAAGATGATGTTTTAACTGGTAGATATTAATGAATGATCTTTATTGTGAGCGTCTGAATCAAAACCCTGGATCTGACTACCCCCAAGTTGAGTAAGTTCAGACCTGGTATTGAAATATGCAGATTGGGCCCATCTCTAATCATGATATTGCATATAAGCCAGGATTTTCAAAAGTTCTCAGTGCTCCATTGAAGTCAATGAAAAACTTACCAATGAGAGTTCAACACTGAGTGCTTTTGAAAATCTCACCTTTAATTTTCAAAATGAACTCAGTTAAGTATAGGTTCCTTGACCCAGCTCAGCAAAGCCACTTCCTTCATTTGTTACTTCAAAACTCTCTGATAAAATTAAGAGAATTTACTGAGAAAGCCTAATGGTGACAACAATTTATAAATACCCACAATTGAGTGTAAAACATTTATGGGTTAGAATTTGCTAAATGGATTTTGGTACTACTGAGTGTTGATTTTCTTTTGTCAAGTTGAAGTAAAGGATAATGTTAATAAAAGATTCAGGGCTGAATGTTTACAGCATGCCTCTCTGAATCAAATGTTTTAATACAAGATCTAACAGCAAGTGAGAAATCTTTTAGCATGGCTCAATCAAGCTCTTAAAGACATAATGGACAATTTAAGGTTTCTATAAGAAGGTGCTGCTTTTCATTAATAGGTATCTGTATCATGAAACACTCTTTTGCCTGAACTTGCCAGGTGATTGATTGTGATGGTGGTCCTACATAAGGGAGATGGCTCTACCTGGCACTGTCCATCATAGAATCATAGAATCATAGAATATCAGGGTTGGAAGGGACCCCAGAAGGTCATCTAGTCCAACCCCCTGCTCAAAGCAGGACCAATTCCCAGTTAAATCATCCCAGCCAGGGCTTTGTCAAGCCTGACCTTAAAAACCTCTAAGGAAGGAGATTCTACCACCTCCCTAGGTAACGCATTCCAGTGTTTCACCACCCTCTTAGTGAAAAAGTTTTTCCTAATATCCAATCTAAACCTCCCCCACTGCAACTTGAGACCATTACTCCTCGTTCTGTCATCTGCTACCATTGAGAACAGTCTAGAGCCATCCTCTTTGGAACCCCCTTTCAGGTAGTTGAAAGCAGCTATCAAATCCCCCCTCATTCTTCTCTTCTGTAGGCTAAACAATCCCAGCTCCCTCAGCCTCTCCTCATAACTCATGTGTTCCAGTCCCCTAATCATTTTTGTTGCCCTTCGCTGGACTCTCTCCAATTTATCCACATCCTTCTTGAAGTGTGGGGCCCAAAACTGGACACAGTACTCCAGATGAGGCCTCACCAATGTCGAATAGAGGGGAACGATCACGTCCCTCGATCTGCTCGCTATGCCCCTACTTATACATCCCAAAATGCCATTGGCCTTTTTGGCAACAAGGGCACACTGCTGACTCATATCCAGCTTCTCGTCCACTGTCACCCCTAGGTCCTTTTCTGCAGAACTGCTGCCTAGCCATTCGGTCCCTAGTCTGTAGCTGTGCATTGGGTGCTTCCATCCTAAGTGCAGGACCCTGCACTTATCCTTATTGAACCTCATCAGATTCCTTTTGGCCCAATCTTCCAATTGGTCTAGGTCCTTCTGTATCCTATCCCTCCCCTCCAGCGTATCTACCACTCCTCCCAGTTTAGTATCATCCGCAAATTTGCTGAGAGTGCAATCCACACCATCCTCCAGATCATTTATGAAGATATTGAATAAAACCGGCCCCAGGACCGACCCTTGGGGCACTCCACTTGATACCGGCTGCCAACTAGACATGGAGCCATTGATCACTACCTGTTGAGCCCGACAATTTAGCCAGCTTTCTACCCACCTTATAGTGCATTCATCCAGCCCATACTTCCTTAACTTGCTGACAAGAATACTATGGGAGACCGTGTCAAAAGCTTTGCTAAAGTCAAGAAACAATACATCCACTGCTTTCCCTTCATCCACAGAACCAGTAATCTCATCATAAAAGGCGATTAGATTAGTCAGGCATGACCTTCCCTTGGTGAATCCATGCTGGCTGTTCCTGATCACTTTCCTCTCATGCAAGTGCTTCAGGATTGATTCTTTGAGGACCTGCTCCATGATTTTTCCAGGGACTGAGGTGAGGCTGACTGGCCTGTAGTTCCCAGGATCTTCCTTCTTCCCTTTTTTAAAGATTGGCACTACATTAGCCTTTTTCCAGTCATCCGGGACTTCCCCGGTTCGCCACGAGTTTTCAAAGATAATGGCCAGTGGCTCTGCAATCACAGCCGCCAATTCCTTCAGCACTCTCGGATGCAACTCGTCCGGCCCCATGGACTTGTGCATGTCCAGCTTTTCTAAATAGTCCCTAACCGCCTCTATCTCCACAGAGGGCTGGCCATCTCTTCCGCATTTTGTGATGCCCAGCGCAGCAGTCTGGGAGCTGACCTTGTTAGTGAAAACAGAGGCAAAAAAAGCATTGAGTACATTAGCTTTTTCCACATCCTCTGTCACTAGGTTGCCTCCCTCATTCAGTAAGGGGCCCACACATTCCTTGGCTTTCTTCTTGTTGCCAACATACCTGAAGAAACCCTTCTTGTTACTCTTGACATCTCTGGCTAGCTGCAGCTCCAGGTGCGATTTGGCCCTCCTGATAACATTCCTACATGCCTGAGCAATATTTTTATACTCTTCCCTGGTCATATGTCCAACCTTCCACTTCTTGTAAGCTTCTTTTTTATGTTTAAGATCCGCTAGGATTTCACCATTAAGCCAAGCTGGTCGCCTGCCATATTTACTATTTTTTCGACTCATCGGGATGGTCATCAGATATTAAATTCCAGTGCTTGGAAATATGGCGAGCTAGGATTTCAGTTTCTTAAGTACCACCATTATTCTTTCTTTTAGCTTATGAAAGCCCCGAGTCTAATTAATTTCCTGTCAGATAAAGCAGCAGCTGTAGAAGAAGAACTAGGAGGAAGAGTAAATGAAGCCCAGGCAACAGCTGCATTAATTGAAGGCTCAATTTGCAGTTTCTTCCTGGTGGCCATATTTCTTTCTTCACATCAGGCTTCCCATTTACCTCATTTATAATAAATAAAAAGTCTGTCACTGTGTTAACCCATAAAAGAAGATTTCGAAAATTGTATATGATATGACTGCAGTGAGAAGGCCACAGGGATCAGGCAGAATACTCCTTGCCCCACCCATTTTTACCATATATTTATGATAATTGAGGGTGAGCACATTAGACAACCATTAATGTGAAACAGCCTTTGGAACTATAATTGTTTTTTTTTCTCATTGTAATTGTGGCTCTTTTCTGTTTTTAAAACAGCAAGACATGTTCTGTGCTGACACATGAATTAATAAAGCTGTAGGGTCCTACATTAAAGAATGGTGGCTTGGTTCACCAGAGAGTTACTCCACTTTTATTGCAATGGAGTTTGGACAGGGGCAAAGCTGGAGCAACACCGAGGTGAATCAGACCTAGTATCTGAAAGAGGGCTAATCATAAAACTTAGTATGTCGTCTTCATGATATGCAAGAAATTTAGTTGCATCATTACTTTTGATGGGAGTCACATAATCAGGACTGACTCTATTTTTGAAGCTGCCCTGTTACTGTTTGCAACTCCTGCTCACTCATACAATAAATAGTAGGTAAATATTTTGGTTGTCTAAACTCTATGTTAGTCCAAATCTCTGCACTAAAAATGTAACTTCTATTATATAGACTAGTAGAGAAAAAATTGTATAAAGTTATATTGTATTATTTGACAACCTGTATGTTGTTCAATATTATCTGATAGGCAGAGCCAAGTGAGAATTTTTGGTTGGACCCTTTTTTCAATTAAAAATGCAAATTCAGATTGAACAAAAAAAAATGTAGATTTGAGTCAAGTCTGGTGAATTATTTTAGCAAAAAAATCAATCGCTTTGCTGTTTCTGAAACTAAACATTTTGACTTTTGATTTCCAAAAGACATTTCAGTCAGAATTTCCTTCATTTTTTTTTTAAATTTAAAAACATTTTTTAAAAACCTTGAAATTGAAATGCATTATTTTTGGGGTGTCACTGCTTAACATGAAACTAAAACTTTTTTCCACATTTTATTTCACCAAAAATTCAAAACATTTTCATTTCAGGTTGACCTAAAATATATATATTTTTAAACATTTTCAGACCTTCACCCAAATCTTATATTTAGGGGTTCAGACAGCTCTACCCATAGAGTATGCATCACAGAGTCAAGGTATTGCACATTGCAAACTTGTGTTGGCATTTTCTGACTTCTGCGTACTTAACATTGAAATTTTAGTGTTCCATAGAAGCATTTATTTTAAAAATAAAAGGAGTACTTGTGGCACCTTAGAGACTAACCAATTTATTTGAGCATGAGCTTTAGTGAGCTACAGCTCACTTCATCAGATGCATGCCGTGGAAACTGCAGCAGACTTTATATATACACAGAGAATATGAAAAAATACCTCCTCCCACCCCACTGTCCAGCTGGTAATAGCTTATCTAACGTGATCATCAGGTGGGCCATTTCCAGCACAAATCCAGGTTTTCTCACCCTCCACCCCCGCACACAAATTCACTCTCCGGCTGGTGATAGCCCATCCAAAGTGACAACTCTTTACACAATGTGCATGATAATAAAGTTGGGCCATTTCCTGCACAAATCCAGGTTCTCTCACCCCCCTCCCAAAAACCACACACACAAACTCACTATCCTGCTGGTAATAGCTCATCCAAAGTGACCATTCTCCCTACAATGTGCATAATTAAGGTGGGCCATTTCCAGCACAAATCCAGGTTTTCTCACATCCCCCCCCACCCCCATACACACACAAACTCACTCTCCTGCTGGTAATAGCTCATCCAAACTGACCACTCTCCAAGTTTAAATCCAAGTTAAACCAGAACATCTGGGGGGGGGTAGGAAAAAACAAGAGGAAATAGGCTACCTTGCATAATGACTTAGCCACTCCCAGTCTCTATTTAAGCCTAAATTAATAGTATCCAATTTGCAAATGAATTCCAATTCAGCAGTTTCTCGCTGGAGTCTGGATTTGAAGTTTTTTTGTTTTAAGATAGCGACCTTCATGTCTGTGATTGCGTGACCAGAGAGATTGAAGTGTTCTCCGACTGGTTTATGAATGTTATAATTCTTGACATCTGATTTGTGTCCATTTATTCTTTTACGTAGAGACTGTCCAGTTTGACCAATGTACATGGCAGAGGGGCATTGCTGGCACATGATGGCATATATTACATTGGTGGATGTGCAGGTATACGAGCCTCTGATAGTGTGGCTGATGTTATTAGGCCCTGTGATGGTGTCCCCTGAATAGATATGTGGGCACAATTGGCAACGGGCTTTGTTGCAAGGATAAGTTCCTGGGTTAGTGGTTCTGTTGTGTGGTATGTGGTTGTTGGTGAGCTGTTCTATCTCGGGGCCTTTCCTTCTGCCCCTCCACCCCCACGAACATGATACAGTTCTGTGGTGACCTAGAATCCTATTTTCGACGTCTCCGACTCAAGGAATATTTCCAAAATACCTCTGAACAACATACTAATCCACAGAGACCTCCCTACCAACACTACAGAAAGAGGGATTCTAGGTGGACTCCTCCTGAAGGTCGAAACAACAGACTGGACTTCTACATAGAGTGCTTCCGCCGACGTGCACGGGCTGAAATTGTGGAAAAGCAGCATCACTTGCCCCATAACCTCAGCCGTGCAGAACACAATGCCATCCACAGCCTCAGAAACAACTCTGACATCATAATCAAAAAGGCTGACAAAGGAGGTGCTGTTGTCATCATGAATAGGTCGGAATATGAACAAGAGGCTGCTCGGCAGCTCTCCAACACGAGTTTCTACAAGCCATTACCCTATGATCCCACTGAGAGATACCAAAAGCAACTACAGCATTTGCTCAAGAAACTTCCTGAAAAAGCACAAGATCAAATCCGCACAGACACACCCCTGGAACCCCGACCTGGGATATTCTATCTACTACCCAAGATCCATAAACCTGGAAATCCTGGGCACCCCATCATCTCAGGCATTGGCACCCTGACAGCAGGATTGTCTGGCTATGTAGACTCCCTCCTCAGGCCCTACGCTACCAGCACTCCCAGCTACCTTCGAGACACCACTGACTTCCTAAGGAAACTTCAATCCATCGGTGATCTTCCTGATAACACCATCCTGGCCACTATGGATGTAGAAGCCCTCTACACCAACATTCCACACAAAGATGGACTACAAGCCGTCAGGAACACTATCCCCGATAATGTCACGGCTAACCTGGTGGCTGAACTTTGTGACTTTGTCCTTACCCATAACTATTTCACATTTGGGGACAATGTATACCTTCAGATCAGCGGCACTGCTATGGGTACCCGCATGGCCCCACAGTATGCCAACATTTTTATGGCTGATTTAGAACAACGCTTCCTCAGCTCTCGTCCCCTAAAGCCCCTACTCTACTTGCGCTATATTGATGACATCTTCATCATCTGGACCCATGGAAAAGAAGCCCTTGAGGAATTCCACCATGATTTCAACAATTTCCATCCCACCACCAACCTCAGCCTGGTCCAGTCCACACAAGAGATCCACTTCCTGGACACTATAGTGCTAATAAACAATGGTCACATAAACACCACCCTATACCGGAAACCTACTGACCGCTATTCCTACCTGCATGCCTCCAGCTTTCACCCTGACCACACCACACGATCCATCGTCTACAGCCAAGCTCTGCGATACAACCGCATTTGCTCCAACCCCTCAGACAGAGACAAACACCTACAAGATCTCTGTCAAGCTTTCTTACAACTACAATACCCACCTGCAGAAGTAAAGAAACAGATTGATAGAGCCAGAAGAGTTCCCAGAAGTTACCTACTACAGGACAGGCCTAACAAAGAAAATAACAGAACGCCACTAGTCGTCACCTTCAGCCCCCAACTAAAACCCCTCCAACGCATTATTAAGGATCTACAACCTATCCTAAAGGATGACCCAACACTCTCACAAATCTTGGGAGACAGGCCAGTCCTTGCCTACAGACAGCCCCGCAACCTGAAGCAAATACTCACCAACAACCACATACCACACAACAGAACCACTAACCCAGGAACTTATCCTTGCAACAAAGCCCGTTGCCAATTGTGCCCACATATCTATTCAGGGGACACCATCACAGGGCCTAATAACATCAGCCACACTATCAGAGGCTCGTATACCTGCACATCCACCAATGTGATATATGCCATCATGTGCCAGCAATGCCCCTCTACCATGTACATTGGTCAAACTGGACAGTCTCTACGTAAAAGAATAAATGGACACAAATCAGATGTCAAGAATTATAACATTCATAAACCAGTTGGAGAACACTTCAATCTCTCTGGTCACGCAATCACAGACATGAAGGTCGCTATCTTAAAACAAAAATACTTCAAATCCAGACTCCAGCGAGAAACGGCTGAATTGGAATTCATTTGCAAATTGGATACTATTAATTTAGGCTTAAATAGAGACTGGGAGTGGCTAAGTCATTATGCAAGGTAGCCTATTTCCTCTTGTTTTTTCCTACCCCCCCCCAGATGTTCTGGTTTAACTTGGATTTAAACTTGGAGAGTGGTCAGTTTGGATGAGCTATTACCAGCAGGAGAGTGAGTTTGTGTGTGTATGGGGGTGGGGGGGATGTGAGAAAACCTGGATTTGTGCTGGAAATGGCCCACCTTAATTATGCACATTGTAGGGAGAATGGTCGCTTTGGATGAGCTATTACCAGCAGGATAGTGAGTTTGTGTGTGTGGTTTTTGGGAGGGGGGTGAGGGGGTGAGAGAACCTGGATTTGTGCAGGAAATGGCCCAACTTTATTATCATGCACATTGTGTAAAGAGTTGTCACTTTGGATGGGCTATCACCAGCCGGAGAGTGAATTTGTGTGTGGGGGGGGTGGAGGGTGAGAAAACCTGGATTTGTGCTGGAAATGGCCCACCTGATGATCACGTTAGATAAGCTATTACCAGCTGGACAATGGGGTGGGAGGAGGTATTTTTTCATATTCTCTGTGTATATATAAAGTCTGCTGCAGTTTCCACGGCATGCATCCGATGAAGTGAGCTGTAGCTCACGAAAGCTCATGCTCAAATAAATTGGTTAGTCTCTAAGGTGCCACAAGTACTCCTTTTCTTTTTGCGAATACAGACTAACACGGCTGTTACTCTGAAACCTGTCATTATTTTAAAAATAATATTTTAAAAAGTCAAAAACACAGAGGGGAAAAAAAGAGGTTCATTTCAAAACCTTGGTGTCTGTTGTTTTGGGGGAAAATTGCAATGATGATTTATTTATTTGGATTTGTGATGGAATCTGTCATCCAATTCAAGTGCCGTCTAGGCACTTATACAATTTAAAAATCAAACTGTGTCGGAATTCCACAATCTGTAAGTGTTTGATCAGAAACCACCAGAGGACCCTGTCCTACAAAGTTTAGAAGGATTGAAGAACGAAGCCCCTTACCCACGCAACTGTAGGAGAAAGCCTCTCTTTTGTGAATCTTAGAAGCTGCACAGCTGGTGAAAGTGACTTGTGCCATTCCCTAGCTTTGGGGTTTATCGTTTGTACCATACCTTCCTCCAACCCTTTAGACCTTTTCTTCAGCCTCTTTCCCTCTTGCTATGTTCATACTAGAAGAGCTCTTATCAAGAGAACACATTTATTTTTGTTTTCATAATAGCTGAAATCCTCTCCATTATAAACTTTGAGCTACAGCGTGAACATGCTTTAAAGTAAGTATTTAGTAAACTCCTTAAATGAATAGTTCAGGATGTTAGGGAGAAGCAATTTCCTTCTCAAAATGTGATCTGCACGTATCGAATATAAGCTTAATTTTCAACTCCTAAAAATGGATTTGTTTGCTTTAGGGCAGTGGTTCCCAAACTTGTGCCACCGCTTGTGCAGGGAAAGCCCCTGCAGGGCCGGGTTGGTTTGTTTGCCTGCCGCATCCGTAGGTTCAGCCGATCGTGGCTGCCACGGGCCGCAGTTCGCTGCTTCAGGCCAATGGGGGCTGCTGGAAGTGCCGGCCAGTATGTCCCTCGGCCCGTGCTGCCTCCAGCAGCTCCCATTGGCCTGGAGCAGCGAACCGTGGCTACTGGGAGCGGTGATTGGCCGAACCTGCGGACTGGGCAGGTAAACAAACCGGCCTGGTGTCATAAATATAAAGGGAAGGGTAAACCCCTTTGAAATCCCTCCTGGCCAGGGGAAAGCTCCTCTCACCTGTAAAGGGTTAAGAAGCTAAAGGTAACCTCGCTGGCACCTGACCAAAATGACCAATGAGGAGACAAGATACTTTCAAAAGCTGGGAGGAGGGAGAGAAACAAAGGGTCTGTGTCTGTCTGTAGTCGTCTTGGCTAGGGACAGAACAGGAATGGAGTCTTAGAACTTTTAGTAAGTAATCTAGCTAGGTATGTGTTAGATTATGATTTCTTTAAATGGCTGAGAAAAGAATTGTGCTGAATAGAATAACTATTTCTGTCTGTGTATCTTTTTTGTAACTTAAGGTTTTGCCTAGAGGGGTTCTCTATGTTTTTGAATCTAATTACCCTGTAAGATATCTACCATCCTGATTTTACAGGGGGGATTTCTTTATTTCTATTTACTTCTATTTTTTTATTAAAAGTCTTCTTGTAAAACACTGAATGCTTTTTCATTGTTCTCAGATCCAAGGGTTTGGGTCTGTGGTCACCTATGCAAATTGGTGAGGCTTTTTATCCAACATTTCCCAGGAAAGGGGGGGTGCAAGTGTTGGGAGGATTGTTCATTGTTCTTAAGATCCAAGGGTCTGGGTCTGTAGTCACCTAGGCAAATTGGTGAGGCTTTTTACCAAACCTTGTCCAGGAAGTGGGGTGCAAGGTTTTGGGAAGTATTTTGGGGGGAAGGACGCGTCCAAACAGCTCTTCCCCAGTAACCAGTATTAGTTTGGTGGTGGTAGCGGCCAGTCCAAGGTGTAATATTTTGTACCTTGGGGAAGTTTTGACCTAAGCTGGTAAAGATAAGCTTAGGAGGTTTTTCATGCAGGTCCCCACATCTGTACCCTAGAGTTCAGAGTGGGGGAGGAACCGTGACATGGTGGCACAGTGGTGGGATTAACCTGAAATCATTTTGAGATCCAGTTGAGATTTTTTGAACTAGAAATACAGATTTTAAAAAGGAATTTTTAGGAAGTCCAGAAGCAGCTTTGAAACTGAAAGCAGCTTGGTTTCTCTCTGCTTTGTGGCCAAGCAGAGACAAAAGGGGATTATCTTGTGAATTGCAGGTTTTCTTTGCCTGGAGGCAGGGTACTTAACTCCTGCAGGGAAATTCACAGTCTTCCAACCCAGAGGTTTTTTTTTTCTTTTCTTCCTAAAAGTAAATAGGGGGTGTGTGCTCTACCCATTTGCCTGGAGACAAAAGTGGCAGGGTTTTTTTTAGGATTTTGATTTTTTTTTGTTTTACAAGGAGCACAGGTTTGAAAATAATTTTTTTTTTCTTTGGGCTGGGTAAGCAGGTTTCCAAGTAGTTGGAGGTTTTTTGCTTTAATTTGGGCCCAGAGCAGAGACAAGGGAATTGTCTTTTTCTGTAGGCTGACAATCACTATCAGAGAATAGGTATTCTATTCCAGCACAGCAAAATTTTACAGCCAAGTTTTGTTTGTTTATTTCTAAACCTCGGGTGTAAAGTTAGTTAAAAACAGAGAGGTTAGAATGGCCAAATCCTCGGCTCGACTACAGCTGGAATTAGCCAAATTTCAGGCTGAGGAAAAACAAAGGGAACATGAAAGACAGATAGAACTCATGCGGCTGGAGAAGGAGGTACAGGAGGCTGCCCACAAGAGGGAAATGGAGGCAAGGAAGCATGTGGAGGAGATGGAGAGGATAAAGGCCCAGCAGAATATACCAACAAACCCTAGCAATCCTTCTCCAGGTACCACTTCCCATCCCAGAAAGTTCCCCACCTACAAGGCAGGTGATGATACTGAGGCCTTCTTAGAAAACTTCGAAAGGGCCTGCCTTGGGTACAACATCTCTACTGACCAATACATGGTAGAGCGGAGGCTGCAGCTCAGTGGACCCTTAGCTGAGGTGGCAGCTGAAATGCCTAAAGAACACATGAACAAGTATGAACTGTTTAAATCCAAGGCGAGAGTCAGAATGGGGATAACACCCGAGCAGTCTCGTCGGAGGTTCAGAGCCCTAAGGTGGAAACCAGACATGTCATTTACCCGACATGCCTACCACATTGTGAAACATTGGGATGCCTGGATATCAGGAGCAAGTGTTGAATCTCCAGTAAATTTGCCCTTCCTAATGCAAATGGAACAATTCTTAGAGGGTGTTCCTGAGGAAATAGAAAGATACATCCTAGATGGGAAACCCAAAACTGTAATTGAGGCAGGAGAGATTGGAGCCAGATGGATGGAGGTGGCAGAGAAGAAGAAAACTGGTCGCAGTTGGAGCGGAGACCAGAAGGGACCACCCCAGACCACACCCTATTACCGGGGGCCGCCCAAAGCCCCACCTACCTCCCAAAGAACCCTCCAGACCCCTTATCGTCCCACCACCCCGTTCTCCAGCAACCCTCCTCGCCCCAGTGACCCGTCAGCTGGACGATGTTTTAAGTGTAATGAGCTGGGGCATGTAAAGGCCAACTGCCCCAAGAACCCCAACAGATTACAGTTCATTGCACCGGAATCACACCAGAGGTCCACAGGCCCAGATACCTCCCAGATACCCTTGGAGCGGAGGGAAACTGTGAGTGTGGGCGGGAAGAAGGTCACCGCGTGGAGGGACACCGGAGCACAAGTGTCAGCTATCCATGCTTCCTTAGTGGACCCCAATTTAATCAACCCAGAGATCCAAGTGACGATTCAACCCTTCAAGTCCAACTCTTTCAATTTGCCTACAGCCAGGTTGCCTGTCCAGTACAAGGGCTGGTCAGGAATGTGGACTTTTGCAGTCTATGATGATTATCCCATCCCCATGCTGTTGGGGGAAGACTTGGCCAATCACGTGAAGCAGGCCAAGAGGGTGGGAACGGTCACCCGCAGCCAGGCTAAACAAGCCGTGAGGCCTAGCTCTGTTCCGGAAACTTCTATCAGGGCCTGGTCAGAGGTGATGGACCCGGACCCCAGGCCAATGTCTGCAACAGCAGTAGTGGATCCAGTCCCAGAGACCCAGACGGAACCAGTCCCAGAACCGGAACCAGCCAAACAACCAACACCAGACCCCGTGCCAGCACTGAATCCAGTACTTGCAACCTCAACACCAGAGGGCCCCACTGAACCTGAACTGGCAGCAGCCGATAACCCTACCCAAGAGGCTCAGCCGGAGCCTGAATCCCAACATAGTGCACCAGCGGAGAGCGGTTCACAGTCAACAGAAGCAGCTCCATCCTCTATATCGCTTCCAGAGGGACCAAGCCTAGGTCCACAATCCAATGAGGAACTGATGTCTCCAGCATCAAGGGAACAGTTCCAGACTGAACAGGAAGCAGATGAAAGCCTCCAGAGAGCGTGGACGGCGGCACGGAGCAACCCACCGCCTCTCAGCTCTTCTAATCGATCCAGGTTTGTTGTAGAAAGAGGACTTTTATACAAGGAAACGCTTTCTGGGGGACACCAGGAAGACTGGCATCCTCAGAGACAGTTGGTAGTTCCAACTAAATACCGGGCCAAGCTCTTGAGCTTAGCCCATGATCACCCTAGTGGCCATGCTGGGGTGAACAGGACCAAAGACCGTTTGGGGGGATCATTCCACTGGGAGGGAATGGGCAAGGATGTTTCTACCTATGTCCAGTCTTGTGAGGCGTGCCAAAGAGTGGGAAAACCCCAAGACCAGGTCAAAGCTCCTCTCCAGCCACTCCCCAACATTGAAGTTCCATTTCAGCGAGTAGCTGTGGATATTCTGGGTCCTTTTCCGAAAAAGACACCCAGAGGAAAGCAGTACATACTGACTTTCATGGATTTTGCCACCCGATGGCCGGAAGCAGTAGCTCTAAGCAACACCAGGGCTAAAAGTGTGTGCCAGGCACTAGCAGACATTTTTGCCAGGGTAGGTTGGCCCTCCGACATCCTCACAGATGCAGGGACTAATTTCCTGGCAGGAACTATGAAAAACCTTTGGGAAGCTCATGGGGTAAATCACTTGGTTGCCACTCCTTACCATCATCAAACAAATGGCATGGTGGAGAAGTTTAATGGAACTTTGGGGGCCATGATACGTAAATTCGTAAATGAGCACTCCAATGATTGGGACCTAGTATTGCAGCAGTTGCTCTTTGCCTACAGAGCTGTACCACATCCCAGTTTAGGGTTTTCCCCATTTGAACTTGTATATGGCCGTGAGGTTAAGGGGTCATTGCAGTTGGTGAAGCAGCGATGGGAGGGATTTACACCTTCTCCAGGAACTAACATTCTGGACTTTGTAACCAACCTACAAAACACCCTCCGAACCTCTTTAGCCCTTGCTAGAGAAAACTTACAGGATGCTCAAAAAGAGCAAAAAGCCTGGTATGATAAACATGCCAGAGAGCGTTCCTTCAAAGTAGGAGACCAGGTCATGGTCTTAAAGGCGCTCCAGGCCCATAAAATGGAAGCATCGTGGGAGGGGCCATTCGTGGTCCAGGAGCGCCTGGGAGCTGTTAATTATCTCCTAGCATTCCCCACCTCCAACCGAAAGCCTAAGGTGTATCATATTAATTCTCTAAAGCCCTTTTATTCCAGAGAATTAAAGGTTTGTCAGTTTACAGCCCAGGTAGGAGACGACGCTGAGTGGCCTGAAGGTGTCTATTACGAAGGGAAATGTGCTGGTGGTGTGGAAGAGGTGAACCTCTCCATGACCCTTGGGCGTATGCAGCGACAGCAGATCCAGGAGCTGTGCACTAGCTATGCGCCAACGTTCTCAGCCACCCCAGGACTGACTGAACGGGCATACCACTCCATTGACACAGGTAGTGCTCACCCAATTAGGGTCCACCCTTACCGGGTGTCTCCTCAAGCTAAAACTGCTATAGAACGGGAGATCCAGGATATGTTACAGATGGGTGTAATCCGCCCCTCTGAAAGTGCATGGGCATCTCCAGTGGTTCTAGTTCCCAAACCAGATGGGGAAATACGTTTTTGCCTGGACTACCGTAAGCTAAATGCTGTAACTCGCCCGGACAACTATCCAATGCCACGCACTGATGAACTATTAGAGAAACTGGGACGGGCCCAGTTCATCTCTACCTTGGACTTAACCAAGGGGTACTGGCAGGTACCGCTAGATGAATCTGCCAAGGAAAGGTCAGCCTTCATCACACATCTCGGGCTGTATGAATTTAATGTACTCCCTTTCGGGCTGCGAAATGCACCCGCCACTTTCCAAAGACTTGTAGATGGTCTCCTAGCGGGATTAGGAGAATATGCAGTCGCCTACCTTGACGATGTGGCCATATTTTCGGATTCCTGGGCAGACCACCTGGAACATCTACAAAAAGTCCTTGAGCGCATAAGGGAGGCAGGACTAACTGTTAAGGCTAAGAAGTGTCAAATAGGCCTAAACAGAGTGACTTACCTTGGACACCAGGTGGGTCAAGGAACTATCAGCCCCCTACAGGCCAAAGTGGATGCTATCCAAAAGTGGCCTGTCCCAAAGTCAAAGAAACAGGTTCAATCCTTCTTAGGCTTGGCCGGTTATTACAGACGATTTGTACCGCACTACAGCCAAATCGCTGCCCCACTGACAGACCTAACCAAAAAGAAACAGCCAAATGCTGTTCAGTGGACCGGAAAGTGTCAGAAGGCCTTTAACAAGCTTAAAGCGACACTCATGTCTGACCCTGTACTAAGGGCCCCAGACTTTGACAAACCGTTCCTAGTAACCACAGATGCATCCGAGCGTGGTGTGGGAGCAGTTTTAATGCAGAAAGGACCTGATCAAGAATTCCACCCTGTAGTGTTTCTCAGCAAAAAACTGTCTGAGAGGGAAAGCAACTGGTCAGTCACTGAAAAAGAATGTTATGCCATTGTCTACGCTCTGGAAAAGCTACGCCCATATGTTTGGGGACGGCGTTTCCACCTGCAAACCGACCATGCTGCACTAAAGTGGCTTCACACCGTCAAAGAAACTAACAAAAAACTCCTTCGGTGGAGTTTAGCTCTCCAAGATTTTGATTTCGACATCCAACACATCTCAGGAGCTTCTAACAAAGTGGCTGATGCACTCTCCCGTGAAAGTTTCCCAGAATCAACTGGTTAAAATCGTCCTTGAGATGTGGAAAATATTGTTAGTCTTTATGTACTTGGTAGTATATTTAGAGATGCATATGTCTTATTAACTCTGTTTTCCTAGAGCTCCAGGAAGAAATCCCAGCCAGTGTTTCACCCTAGCTGAGATTTGGGGGGCGTGTCATAAATATAAAGGGAAGGGTAAACCCCTTTGAAATCCCTCCTGGCCAGGGGAAAGCTCCTCTCACCTGTAAAGGGTTAAGAAGCTAAAGGTAACCTCGCTGGCACCTGACCAAAATGACCAATGAGGAGACAAGATACTTTCAAAAGCTGGGAGGAGGGAGAGAAACAAAGGGTCTGTGTCTGTCTGTAGTCGTCTTGGCTAGGGACAGAACAGGAATGGAGTCTTAGAACTTTTAGTAAGTAATCTAGCTAGGTATGTGTTAGATTATGATTTCTTTAAATGGCTGAGAAAAGAATTGTGCTGAATAGAATAACTATTTCTGTCTGTGTATCTTTTTTGTAACTTAAGGTTTTGCCTAGAGGGGTTCTCTATGTTTTTGAATCTAATTACCCTGTAAGATATCTACCATCCTGATTTTACAGGGGGGATTTCTTTATTTCTATTTACTTCTATTTTTTTATTAAAAGTCTTCTTGTAAAACACTGAATGCTTTTTCATTGTTCTCAGATCCAAGGGTTTGGGTCTGTGGTCACCTATGCAAATTGGTGAGGCTTTTTATCCAACATTTCCCAGGAAAGGGGGGGTGCAAGTGTTGGGAGGATTGTTCATTGTTCTTAAGATCCAAGGGTCTGGGTCTGTAGTCACCTAGGCAAATTGGTGAGGCTTTTTACCAAACCTTGTCCAGGAAGTGGGGTGCAAGGTTTTGGGAAGTATTTTGGGGGGAAGGACGCGTCCAAACAGCTCTTCCCCAGTAACCAATATTAGTTTGGTGGTGGTAGCGGCCAGTCCAAGGTGTAATATTTTGTACCTTGGGGAAGTTTTGACCTAAGCTGGTAAAGATAAGCTTAGGAGGTTTTTCATGCAGGTCCCCACATCTGTACCCTAGAGTTCAGAGTGGGGGAGGAACCGTGACACCTGGCAAGGGCTTTCCCTGCACAAGCGGCAGAACAAATTTGGGAACCGCTGCTCTAGACAACATTTCTATGGTTAGTCTTCCTGGCAGGGTTATTATGATTAGGAACTTGAAGGCCTGCAACCAGAGGGTCCTCCTCCGCTTCTCTCCAAATCAGGAGCCTTCTGGCACAACATGGCAGTTACAAGGTCTGGGATCTGGCCCAAAATATTTTCAAAAATCTCTTATCTGTGTTCCTAATAATACCTTAAAATTGTTTAAAATGAAATATTTTTTAAAAAATGATGTTGTTTCCATATTTTTCCATTTCACTGGGCTTGAGCAATGAAACCAGATTGACCAGTCACAGCTTCACATTGTTTCTAGTCTCTTTCACTTTGTGGTTCTTATGCCGTAAACACACAGCTGAGGTCATCACATAACAAGGGAATGTTCCTTCTGAATTTAAATAAAGAATACCTGAAAACATTTTTAGACACAGTGGGGAAAACTCCCATTTACTTCAGTTTCAGAAAGATTGTGCTTATGATGGACCAAATCTTGAGAGTTACTGAGCACCTGCAACTCTCAACAATAGGAGTTGCAGATACTTAATGCTAACAGGTGCTCTGGACCTCTTAGCATTTTGCATACGTAGGGCTTGGTCAGTTAGTAGTAGACAAATTGAATAATGAGTTAACTAATGGCAAAGTGCATGCTAGTATGAGTTTGCAGCACCCAAAATTTGTAATGCTAACCCCTTCCCAAATGCACACATTGTTTTTGTTATGATATGTGTGTGTGTGTGTGTGGAGGGGGTGAGATTACTGTTGTTTTGACAAGGCCTAAATATCTTTCTTGAAGAAAGATAAAAGCCTGTTCAAAAAATGTGTGAAAATCTGTTTCTGTGCATGCTTTCAATTAAAATGTTCCAACTTCAAGTGTGTGCAGTTTCCATACCATATGTCATACCCATGGGGAGTAATATACTGTACATTAGTAGAAATGATAGAACATAGAACTCATACACTACCAAAATATATCATAGTTGCCAATAAGCTTCAGAAAGGGGTATTTAAATAAAGTAGAGGAAGTTAGTCAAAAAGCCCCTGATGTCAAAACTGAGGAAATAAGCTTTTTGGCTCTGCATGGAGACTATACAAGCAAACGGTAATGGCCCCAGAAATCATGTATGCCCCTTAAAAAAAAGGATCAGGAAGGTAAAAAAATACCCAATATTGTTAAATAGCAAGATAGAAGAAGTCATTTGAGCCAAACAGATATTCTAATGGAAAAGAGAAATCCATCCCTTGTGAAGTCAACAGAAAGGAATACAAACTATGGCAGGTAAAATGGCTATTAGGAAGGCTAAGATGAAAGCTGAAATGCAAACATCCAAAGACATAAAAGACCAAGAAATATCAGGAGCAGCAAGTCATGTGAAAGTGGGTGCTTCTGCTGGACTATCAAAAAGCTAAAATGGCAACTAAGAATTTTACTTGAGGTGGTTTTCACCACTGAAGGACACCATGAGATTAAAAGAATGGCTTCTGCAAAGGAAAATTATGCTTCTCTAATCTATTTGAATTCTCTGTGCGTGAAAAAGTGAAGAAAGGAGATATAAACCAGTCAATATAATTATCTGAACTGCCATAAAGCCATCAACAAAGTCGTCCGCAAAAGTGTATTTAGGAAATTAAATAGTCCTAGGGTGAGAAGTAAAGAATTGTTATGATTGGCTAAGAGAGGAATAAATGGTCAATCTTCAACATGATATGAGGTCAGTTGTAGTGTGACCCAATATTCTGAACTCAGGATAATTTTGTAGAGTATATTTTTGAATTATCTGGAGAAAGGCATGGATACTGAGGTAGCAAAATTCAAAGAAACCAAACTAATTTAGTGTGTCATAGCTAGAGCAGACCATGAGGAACTTCAGAAGGCTCTAACAAAGCTAGATGAAAGGACAGCACAATGGCAGATGAAACTCAGCCTTGACAAATGCAAGGCACTGCAAATTGGAAGTAGTTGTTTGAACTACTCCTATGCACTACAGGGCTCTACATTAACTTTAAAAGTCAGGAAGAAGACCTGGGCATCATTGTGGATAGTTCAGTGAAAACCTCTGCAGTTGTCAGAAAAACAAGACAAAATGTTAAGAGGTTTAAAAAACAGGATAGAAAAGAAAATTAAAAACAATATTATAATGCTATTATATAAATCGATACATCCTCACCTCACCTGTTCATTTTTGGTCCTCCTAGATCAGTGGTTCCGAAACTGGGGTTCATGAACCCTTGGGGTTCGCAAAATATTACAGGGAATTCTCCGGAAAAAATTCCCTAATGGCAGACAGAGCTGTCCCTCGGGAACCCGGGCAGCACAGGGCTACCGGCCTAGAGGCCCTGGACTTCCAAGAGTTAATCAGATCAAAGCAAACACATCCATCACACTGAAGAGATTTAAACTTCAAGACTCCTTATAAGAAATAGAAAGGGAGGTGGATATTTTTTGCTGGTTTTAAAATTAAATAGGCAGCGAGTATTGTTTTTAAAATTATTATGAAGAACAAGTTTAAGCTTTGTTGTAATGTGCGTTGTTTGCCTGGGCGGCTCAAGACCTGAAAGCTTGTGTAGGAGGAATTCTTTGAGTTGGCTTCTTAAATACCTTCATGCTCTTTCACAGCTGATACTCCTTGATGAAACATAGGAGCTTTGTCTTATAACAGGCTTATTCAAAGTGATATAAGTTACAAAAGTGAGATTTTGGAAGAGTGTTGCCGTTTGCATAATGTAATAAAATACTGTAATGATAAATAATAATTAATAATAATGTTTAATAAGCATGTAATAAAACAAATTTTATATTTCTGAGATCACTGCTTTTATAATTTATATTCAGGTAAAGGAGAAAATCCCTGGAAATATTCATTTTTAGGAGGGGGTTCACGAGAGTTGACATTTTAGTGAAAGGGGTTCACAGGTTGTTAAAGTTTGGGAACCGCTGTCCTAGATGTAGCAGAAATGCAAAAGGTCAAACATGAATATGCATTAAAAAGATTGAGACTGCTTTATTTAAAATGGAAATAAGTGGCATCATGATAGCAGTACATGAAACAACAAATGGCATAAAGAAGGTAAATTGTGTGCCACTATTTACTCCTTTTCCTAATACTAGAACAAGGGGATGTTCTATGGAATTTTAAAGCACCTTTAAAGAACAAATGAAAGGAAATATTCTGTACATAAGGTATAGTTAACCTGTGGAATTGAATGCCACAGGGTACTGAGGTCATGAGTGTAGTAGACTTTAAAAAATTATTAAATATTTAGATTAGATTAGATTAAATTAAAAAATACATTGTATATAATGGGTATAAACGGTCAGGATTCAGTGAATAAACCAAGCATGAATTGTTGCGTTAGGAAGAAACTTACCCTATGGGGAGTTTATTTCATTATTGTCTAGTGTGAGGTTTCTTTCACTTTACTTTGAAGCATCTGTTCCTGGCCACTGCAGAGAAGAATGGCAATTCCTATATGACATCATTTGGAACATTTCAAAAATTTATAATCCTAAATCTGCTCTCGCGCAGGTGGAAATCTACATTCACACTGTTGAAATTTTGCCCCTATTTTCTAGAATACAAATACTTGCAAGATATTTCAAAGGTTGGTTTCATACAGAAAAGAGTGAGAGTCAGAAAAGGAATTATATGCATAGTCACAAATACGCGGCTGAATTATATACTCTATAAACTATGTATAGAACATATAATGATATGGTGTGTTCATCTCATTTTCATGAGTATAATATGGTCACATTGCTCATGCTAACCATGGGATAAATGGCAGAATTGCAGAGCCGTTCAGGACTGGTGCACTGGAACACCAAGCTGTTAACAAAACATTTGTCCATAAAACACTAGTAGAGCTATAAAGCTGGAATGTGGCAGATTACCAGTTTCCTCAATACAGAACTGTGGTTGTGCTTTGAGGCACAATACTTGCTGGAAATCCACAAGGGGAGCATGGGTATGTCTCCCCTTATCCCTCGAATACCCTTTTGAAAGGAGCTAAAGTTTGAGCACTCCTGTTCTGTTAGCCTCTGATTTGAGGTGGAGGGAGAAAGCTGTCTTGAATCCTCTTCTTGCTTCCACCCTAATGCATGGGTCTGGGGGTCCCTAGTGGGGAACAATCTTGCACTGATGAAGGTTGTACTATATGTGATCTGAATTCACTTTACATACCTTAAAGCAACCTATCAGCCTTCTTAAATTTAAATGGTAAGGACCTGATTTTTAAAGGTATTTAAACATTTATTTAGGAGCCTAAGTCTCATTTTCAAAAGGGACGTAGGCACTTAGACCCTATATCCCAGTGCTTGTCATTGAGATTTAGGCTCTGAAGTGCCTAAGTTCCTTTTTAAAATGAGACTTAGGCCTTGCAGTGCTGAGTGCAGCAACACCTAAATTCCTTTTAAAATCTGCTCTCAAGCTTTTACGTTAGCCTTCTTCTTGTATTTTAATAAAGTGCAAGTTTACTTTGAAAAAGTATTTTAGATATAAGCAGCTGCATAAAATGTTTGAAAAAAATTACTCAGTATAAATTATATGCCAAAAGTCTTCCTCACAATTTCTATTAATATGGTTCATAATAAACCTATTTTACTTTATCGCTATTTTATACCTTCTTTTACTCAGATCAGCACCAGAAAAGCCATAAACCAATTATAATCCTAATAACTCTCACTCAGTGTCACATACTCATTTTATTAAGCCCTGTTGCCACAGCGTTAGTATGTGCCCGCTCTCATTCTGCTTCTGCTACATTTTCCGTATAGTCGCAGCTGAGTTATGGGGGGGGGGCTAAATTTTAGTGTTTGTTTGCAGAAAAACAGCTTTACCTAAAACTAAAGAAATATATTATATTAATATATTCATTGGATTATAGTCTTAGAGACAAGTATTTAAGATGTTTTGCTGGTATCAATATACATATTTAACTAGTATCTGATGAGAGAGGGAAATATATGTTGATGGTACCAAGGGTCTTTTAAGTACACATTCCTTTATGTGTACTATTGTGCCTTCATCAAAAATGGTGTATAGGAAAATGTGTCTATCGAGAAAACTGATCATATATTCACCCTTACCTTCCTGCCCTGTCAGATTTGAGCCTCAGGAAATTATTCAAGCTGCTGGTGATCTGAAAGGAAATTATTAAAAGATCAGGAATTGTATGCCATTGTTAGGCAAATGCAAAAATCTGTCCTTGAATTATTTCCTTTCGGAAGTTCTGGGCCTTGTTCCAAACCACTGTCACCCATTTGTCACTCTGGGATTTTTTTTAAGAACATAGGAATTGCCACACTGATCAGATCACACTTCATCTAGTCCATTATAATATCTCCAGCAGTGGCCAGCAGCAGATGCTTAAGAGAAAGGAGCAAGAAACCCAGTAGTATGCACTGGGATAATCTGCCCCCATAAAAGGCTCAACTTAATTCCTACTATTAAAGATTTGCTTATGTTCTGAAGCATGACATTTATAAACTTTCCAAAAATGGTTAGCATTTATTATCACAATTCTGGATATTCTTTTTAGCCTTATATATGTCCACTCACTTTTTATATCTTGTTAAATTCTTGTCCCTCAATTTCATAGAATCATAGAATCATAGAATATCAGGGTTGGAAGGGACCCCTGAAGGTCATCTAGTCCAACCCCCTGCTCGAAGCAGGACCAATTCCCAGTTAAATCATCCCAGCCAGGGCTTTGTCAAGCCTGACCTTAAAAACCTCTAAGGAAGGAGATTCTACCACCTCCCTAGGTAACGCATTCCAGTGTTTCACCACCCTCTTAGTGAAAAAGTTTTTCCTAATATCCAATCTAAACCTCCCCCACTGCAACTTGAGACCATTACTCCTCGTTCTGTCATCTGCTACCACTGAGAACAGTCTAGAGCCATCCTCTTTGGAACCCCCTTTCAGGTAGTTGAAAGCAGCTATCAAATCCCCCCTCATTCTTCTCTTCTGCAGGCTAAACAATCCCAGCTCCCTCAGCCTCTCCTCATAAGTCATGTGTTCTAGACCCCTAATCATTTTTGTTGCCCTTCGCTGGACTCTCTCCAATTTATCCACATCCTTCTTGTAGTGTGGGGCCCAAAACTGGACACAGTACTCCAGATGAGGCCTCACCAATGTCGAATAGAGGGGAACGATCACGTCCCTCGATCTGCTCGCTATGCCCCTACTTATACATCCCAAAATGCCATTGGCCTTCTTGGCAACAAGGGCACACTGCTGACTCATATCCAGCTTCTCGTCCACTGTCACCCCTAGGTCCTTTTCCGCAGAACTGCTGCCTAGCCATTCGGTCCCTAGTCTGTAGCGGTGCATTGGATTCTTCCATCCTAAGTGCAGGACCCTGCACTTATCCTTATTGAACCTCATCAGATTTCTTTTGGCCCAATCCTCCAATTTGTCTAGGTCCTTCTGTATCCTATCCCTCCCCTCCAGCGTATCTACCACTCCTCCCAGTTTAGTATCATCCGCAAATTTGCTGAGAGTGCAACCCACACCATCGTCCAGATCATTTATGAAGATATTGAACAAAACCGGCCCCAGGACCGATCCTTGGGGCACTCCACTTGATACCGGCTGCCAACTAGACATGGAGCCATTGATCACTACCCGTTGAGCCCGACAATCTAGCCAGCTTTCTACCCACCTTATAGTGCTTTCTACCCACCTTATAGTGCACCTTATAGTATTATTTCCTCTTACTCCAGGTCCTACCCCTCCTGTCCCTGGCTTTTTTCTCCCCCCCCCCATTACTCTCTAATCTCTCCTTTTAATTCTTTCTGGGCCTTGCCAGTCTATTACTGGCATTCTTTTATTGTGCTCCCTGTGCTAGGCCTTATGTTAATCTCTGAACTGTCAGTATCACCACCCTTATCTGTTTTTGTTTCATGTTTTTGTCACCCTAGGCCAATCTGATTTCTTTCCCTCCTACCATTACTCAATTTTCCTTCCAATTTCTCCCCTGATCCATTCCAAAAATCTGGCATCTGGTCACTAAGATTTCATCATGCACCTGCCATTTCAGTCCTTTCCAATGTCTTCACTGTATATTAAGTGGTGGGGCCCTTTGTCAGAAAAGCTTGACAGAAAAGATGAGTTGCTCCCTTTAACTGCAGGGAGGGGGCTTGTCTGGCAGGCTGGTAGGAAGCGGGTTGTTTCCCCCTTTAAATCTGCCCCCCCAAAAAAGGATTACCTGTTCCAGGTAAAGAAGCAGGAAGCAGTATAGTCAGATCAGATCAGCAGGAAAGGACTCTGTTCTTTCCTCCCTCCTGCCCCCCCACATCTAACCCGAAGATGCATGGGAGGGTGGGGTACTTATATCCAGGGCAGTTCTTGGAAAATCCTCTTTAATCTGGATTAGGTTAGCAGCAGCAGCATCTCTGTTTCCATGTCTGCAAAGGACACTCACAACAGGGTGGTAAGACTGGGAAGGAGGAGGGGGAACACAGAATGGTACTTAGAGCAGGAAGAGTGGGGACATGTAGGGAATGGAGTGAGAGTCAGATGTTTATGAAAAGTTGCAGCCTAATTCAAACAACATCCAATTCCTCCTGTCCTTCTTCCGGTATAGCCAATCTCTGTACACACAGATTTTAATAAAGTTCAATCTCAGTTATCAACCTTGTACCCTATATTTTATTTAACAGTGATACTGCTTCCCATAATTCCATACTGTTTTTCTTTTCCAACAACCCCCTTCCATCTAGGTCTTTCCTGGATCCCATTCATTATACTGAATAAAATCATGCCATCGCCATAAACAATTGAAGAAGACAGACTTTTAGGAACATTTACCAAGCAGAGATGGGCCAGAACCACAAGGTCTACTTTTGGATTTGAACTTCCTTGCAGGTTATGGCAGGGGTTTCATATTCAGATTTGGATTGGTCTTATTTCTATTACCACTATACTTAACGATCATTGGGCTAAATTAATTGTACCTGTGTAACTGAGAATAGAATGGGAGTACTTGTGGCACCAGCAGGAGAGTGAATTTGTGTGGGGGGGTGGAGGGTGAGAAAACCTGGATTTGTGCTGGAAATGGCCCACCTGATGATCACTTTAGATAAACTATTACCAGCAGGACAGTGGGGTGGGAGGAGGTATTTTTTCATATTCTCTGTGTATAAATAAAGTCTGCTGCAGTTTCCACGGCATGCATCCGATGAAGTGAGCTGTAGCTCACGAAAGCTCATGCTCAAATAAATTGGTTAGTCTCTAAGGTGCCACAAGTACTCCTTTTCTTTTTGCGAATACAGACTAACACGGCTGTTACTCTGAAACCTGAGAATAGAATTTGGTCTCTCATGTTTAAAATTAATGGCCTGGGTTTTTTTTGGAGTGGCTGAGCTCCTGCAGCTCTCACGGACTTCAGCAGAAGCTGGGCAGGCTCAATACTTCTGAAAATCAGGCCGTGGGTGTCTGCTGTAATAAAGATGACTTACCGTTATTTAAGTCATCAACTCAAATAATAAGCCTCGATATGGGACCGATCCAATTCATATTGACTTTGATCTAAGTTAGGCCAGACCTTATAGTGTTTGAATAACACATCTAATAAAATACAACATAAGTGAGACCAATGTACCACGTATTTTCATTTGCAGACCTATGTGCTTAGCCATTTCTTAAAGTGACCTTTGCTTTCCATCGTCTGAGCTACAATAGGGCACCTTTCTATTGCTGGTATTGCTGCTACCCTGCCCTACAGAATGCTTTCAAAGTGATTCTGAATGTATTTCTCCTGTGAAGGAAGGCAATGGCCAGGGCCGGCTCCAGGTTTTTTGCTGCCCCAAGCAAAAAAATTGTTTCCCCAAGCACCGCGAGCGCAACCGCCCCTGGAATTGTGCCGCCCCAAGCACGTGCTTGCTTTGCCGGCGCCTAGAGCCGGCCCTGGTTATGACTGGGACACACACCTGTTGAAGTAAAGCAACAGCTCGCTACACCTGATAGGCTTTAACTGCTATTATACCATCTGAAAATCAAGGGTGACTTTTAGACATTTAGCTATGTAAATAAGAAGCAAAAAATAAAATGCATTTGTGTCACTCATAAATACGCCTTTTTAATAGTCTACGGCAGCATGGTAAAAACAACATTCTTATCATGCATACACACATTGAAGACTTCTAACAGCATTATCACTCATCAATCACAGGGCTAAATTTAAGTGACTTGAAAAATATGCTCAAGAAATTAAACATATTCCTGTAAATTACTTGTCCTCCCCAGTTGGTGTGCAGGTTACACGAGGAATATTCTTTGATTATCTTATATCCAATGTGTTTTCAAAGTAATTATGTGATTCCCCCCCCCCATATTGAATGTCACAAAATAAAATCCAGAAATCTATGAAAAAAGATTATCAAACACTCTCATAATTTGTAATCATTTTCAAATGAAAATAAGGTTTTCTAGGACAGAACTATGTGTTACTAAGTTCTGCTTATATGATTAAATTCACCTCATGTGTGGAAAGGTTTATGTGTCACTTACACACTCTTGCAGGAGCTTTATGCTGTCCCTCCTCACAGCATTTAATTTCCCCCTCAGACTCAGAGCCCAATTTTTTAACCTGAATTCTTACATACCTGGTAAATATTTTAGTATTAATCTTAAGGCATCAGGATATGCAAGGCACGCATGATCTCAAGAGAGCTCAGGGATTCACCTGTGCTGAATTCACTGCAGGATCAGGTACTAAATACATGTTAGAAAAAAAGGAGCAGATTCAATGTGATTTTACACGTACAGTAATCATTTTTAGAATCAGTATGGATATTTAAAGATAGTGTGTCAGCCCACAGTGGGACTGCACATAATTTCTTCAAAGCCTATCATATGACTTATGGAACAACGTCAAAAGATAGGTGCCTTTGCCAGCAAGAACTGGATCTGAGCAATAGCTTGGCTAGCAATTAGCTGCAGCTAAATTCTACAACTCAGCTGCCAACCCTGTGAACAGTGCCAGTTCTTCACTCTGTAAACTTTCAGAAGCATGACTTCCACAGATTACTCTTTCTGCATCCTTAAGCGTGCTAACCAAAATATAATAAACAATGGTACCACATATCAGAGGTATGAGTTTATATCATTCAAAAAATACAAAAGAAAAATGGGAGCGTATGTACTATTTGTGGTTAGAATATCAGTAAATAATAATATTATGAGCTGGGCGAAATCTTGTTATGGGATTGAGATTGATAGGTATGAACTCACCCTTCACTTAACGTAGCTGTAAGCATAAGCCCCACCTAGGCAAAAGGAGTGCATGAATCCAGCCAGGTGCTCTTGCTGAGTATTGTTTTGTGTGAAGAAACCCTTGAGGGTAAGGGGTACACTCAGGGGTTCAGGCTGAGAAGAGTACTCTTGGTGCTTTGAGCAAAAGATGCTGTTTCCTGTTATTTGATTCCTTCTGCATTCAGAGACACAGGACTTTGTACATTCTTTGTAAATAAAGAACTGCATAAAAGTACCTGACTACCATCAATTTCTACTCTCAAACTCCCATAGGGACCCAAACTTTGACTAACCACTCAGTTCAAAAGGGGCAAAGTCATGAGCTGGCCACCTCCCAAGTGTCCCCTTCATGGCTGGAAGTCACTCTGCAGAACCTTGCCTCTGTTTCCTCTTCTTCAGGGCCCCCTACACAGACTCCACACACTTTTTCTGTGGTCAAAATACCTTTCCTTGGAGTCTCGGTTTATTCACAAAAAATAATAAAATAAAACTCAAAAGTCCAAAATTAAATTCCAACTAATAAATATTCCTCTTCCTACTCCCAGGTTTCTCTGCCTGGAGAGCTTTCTCAAGATCTCTCTTGATTCAGCATGATACTCCCAGCCTTTCCTGACTGGAATCTTAGTCCCACATCCTAGGACTCTGCTGAAGCTTGCTCACTCCTAGCAGTTTAGTTTAGTTTCATTTTGTTTAATCTCATATCTCTCTCCCTCTTCTTCACTGCAGCCTCCAGTTGCTCTTTATGGGGGAATTGCCTTATCCCTTTCAGATGGAGCTCAACCTGTAATCAGTGTTAGCTTAGCCCTGTCTCCCCAGCCCATGGGACAAGCCACCCTGTTACAGGCAACAACAACAATATCTAGTAAAGAACTTGGAATACATTGCAAATATTGGCCCTAAAGGTCAGATTCTCACCCACAAGGCACAGATTACCTCTTCTGCCATCACATGTGATGTGGTATTTCCACATAGTTCCAAGAAACATGAGAGTGAAAATGGCAGCTATGATATGTTGAAGTATATGACAGAAGGAAAAAGGAACAAAAACAAATTTCCTTGTAGTTCTTTCTTTACTCATGTAGAATTTTCTAAGTGACATACTCCTGCTCTATCTCATTTTCAATTCCACAATAAAAATAATATTTTGGCATGAAGTTTAAATATGCCATTCATGTTATCTGAAGTTAATATGGCAATGATTAATTATTAATGTATGACCCAGTAATTACTGTAATCAAGTGTGGCAACCATACAACCTTGACCTGGGACCTCAATAGGGTTTCATCAGGGACAATACTTGCACGGAAAATTATCAGGGGAAGCTAGTAGCTTCAGAACAGAGGGGTTGGCAACTAAACAGATTTCATTCTTCCCTTTTAGTTAGTATTAAACCAATGCCCAGCCGGGTGCTTGAAGATAATATAATTCTGGAAATGATATCTTTAAAATGAAAGAAAAATTAAGCTCTGGACGACTTGAAGTCATTAGAGATTCCATGTCACATTTTATTTTGCAAGAGGAGGTTTGTTAGCATTAGTGTTTTAGCCTGTCATAAATATAAAGGGAAGGGTAACAACCATCCTGTATACAGTACTATAAAATCCCTCCTGGCCAGAGGCACAAAATCCTATTACCTGTAAAGGGTTAAGAAGCTCAGGTAACCTGGCTGGCACCTGACCAAAAGGGCCAATAAGGGGCAAGATACTTTCAAAGCTTGGGTGGGGGGGTGGGAAGGTTTTGGTCTGTCTGTTCTGTGTGCTTGCTGGACACAGATCAAGGAAGCAGGCAATCCAACTCCATTAGAATTAGTAAGTACTAGCAAGGGAATGCGTTAGCTTATTTTTGTTTTGGCTTGTGTATTTCTCTGTGCTGAGAGGAAGGTGTATTCCTGGTTTTCTTTTTGTAACTTTAAAATTTGGCCCACAGGGAAATCCTCTGTGTTTTTGAATCTGATTGCCTTGTAAGATTATCTTCCATTCTAATTTTACAGAGGTGATTCTTTTAACATTTTTCTTAATAATAAAGTTCTGTTTCTTTTAGAATCTGATTGGGGTTTTTTTTAGTGTCCTAAAAAAACCCACGGTGGGTCTGTGCTCATCTTGTTTATTCTCAAGCCTCCCCAGAAAAGGGGGTGTGGCGGCTTGGGGGGATATTTTGGGGGAATAGGAACTTCAAGTGATCCTTTCTCTGAGTTTGTCTAAATCACTTGGTGGTGGCAGCATTACCTAATCCAAGGTACAAGGGAGAATTTGTGCCTTGGGGAGTTTTTAACCTAAGGCGATAGAAATAAGCTTAGGGAGTCTCTCATGCAGGTCCCCACGTCTGTACCCTAGAGCTCAGAGTGGGGAGGGAACCCTGACATAGCCATATATGAGTAATTGCATTATGACTACCTAAATCCCTCCCCTGTAGCTTTAGTTAGTTAACTTCACTTCCTGACAAAACTATTGTGTTGTTTGGCTGTGCAATATCAAACAGCTGTCATGTTTCACCCTAGAGATGGACACAGTGTAGTGACAGGTGAAGTGATATTTAGGGTCTGCCCCTGCCTCGAGAATTATCTGTGATTTGAATGGGAGCAGAAGCAGGCTAATAGTTTATAAAGGTTTTTAGGATGAACAGCACTGTAACAAGTAAATGTACTGTAAATAATTAATACTAATAACCATCACTGATAAAAGAGTCAGCACAATTGTGTTCAAAACTTTTCATCTGAGCTGGAAATAACTCCAGCCCAGTTTATCCCACCACCTGAATTCATATTGGTAGGCTGCTTAATGGTGAAATGTCAATTTGCACAATGTTTGGAAAGTTATAAAAACATGCATTTCAATCATGTCACTTTTCTTATTTCTCTTTTCTTTTTGTTCAGCTGGAATAAATAGAAGGCGGTAGTGTACATGATTCTTATATTTTAATCACCTTCACAGATTTGAGTGCAATTAAAGAAGCTTGTCAGTTATATTAATGTTAAAAAATCAGATGAAGACTCTTTAAAATTGGGTGAAACTCACCAAAATGTTTGATAGACTGTTTCAAAATAGAAAAATATACCTAAAATAGGTGTAGTTTTAAAGCATCCATGTTCCTCTTTTATTTAAAATTGATGGCAAATAAGATCTAAAGCTAGTCCCCCCTTTCCACTCAAATTCTCAACACTATCTAACGAACACAAAGAAACCATTATAATAAACACTAAAGGTATGAAATGAAATGCTGTACATGAACAATTATCATTGGTGCTATGGGACTTGGTGCCATTGTATTAATTTTATTCTACATCTTGGAAGTATAGTTTTATTACTGCAGAACTTTAAGGTTAAGTGCATAAGATTTCACACGGTAATGGTGAAATTATGGCAGGGTATATCACTGCAATGTGTCAGTATTAAGACAGACATGGATGTTCATGACAGAGACAAGAATGCACTCATGGCACCTTCTTATACAGAAAAATCTTGTTAATAAAAACAATCATCCCTCTTCCAAACGTAGTTTTTCATTTATGTTTATAACAGTAGTTTAGTTTTAATTATTTATGATATTACATCCTACTACAGTAATAAATGTACAATACTATATTATACATCAATGATATCTGAGAGACATCATCACAATATTCTCACATAAAACTTCGACTGGTAGGTGAGGAAGACTGCCAATTGTTTTCAGTAGATTGGCAAAGTGTTCATTATCCAGGTTGCACTCATTCACTGTAATTTCAGAGTAAGAATGAGAAATAAGGCAACACAAATTATTAAGGCCTAACATTTCATGTTCTGTTGTAATTTCATTATCATATAAAGCATGTAAGGGATGTAGCAGTATAAATACATAAATAAGTGTAATTTAAAAAAGATTGACCTGTGGAGAAACAATGCACTCAGATATTAACAATAATGTCAGGGTTCTAAAAAATTCTGATTTACCTTAACTTCAAGTTATCCACAAGAATATAGGAATATAAATTCCTCTAGTTAGACAATTTTAAAAGCAGGCAAAACATTTTGATTAGAATTGTAAAAGACACAGATAGAGGAAGACAACCATACAGCTCACATATATTACAATTATATACACAGATATTCTAATATACAGTTCCATTTATTTAATAGCACCATAGCAAGTTCAATATGGCACTTATAACTGCTTGTAGTCAGGGACATTGTGCACTTTTCCTGGTGCTAAAAATACTTTTAAGTGAGGGGATCTGGGGACCTTTAGGCCATCCACCCACACTTCACTGTCTTAACACTTAAATCTCCTCCGCAACTCAGAATCCCACCAGAATATTAAATGAAAGATCTTACCGTATCACATCATTCATTCTCATTTGTGCCCCCCTCTTAGTCTTGCAGACTAAAAGTACCCTTGCAAAAATTGTGCAAGACTATATGGGAATACTTTGAGAACACCTGCTTTGGTGATAGCAGATGCTAGATGCATGAGAGAGAGTTGCTAAACAGATACTGTGGATTTTTAGATCTCCTACCCCCACTGCCTCTCCAGAATAATGATCCAACCTTCAAGATGGGTTAGAGAAAGGCATTATTGCCTACCTTATTCTATATGATTTGACTTGTTTTGAAGTGCCTGATTCCCAGAAACACTAAAACCCTTTTACATGGCTGTGGCAGAAAAAGGAGCATTAAAGCCAGTGTAAGGTACATTTACACCCATTTTACATTGCCAGAAAGGGATCTGCATGTAAATGAGAATTTAGGCCATTATCTCCAGGAGAAGGAATAAGGGCTAAGGGAGAATTCACAGTACATGAATTCAAGAAGCAGGAATTAGTGTCTGGAAGAACAACTGACCAACACTGTTGCCTTGCCCTACCAAATCTGTTTTTGGAACAGCTGGAGAATAAAACAAATTAGAGTTATTTCCTAACTTGTGAATCAGAAAGTACATTGTAACCTTTTTTGTTAGTGGATGTTGGGTCTTCCAAGTGGGCAAGGGATATTAGAGAGATTATTCAGTGTTTTATTTTTCAATAGTATGTTACCAGACCTTTACACAACCACTGGGCTAGACTGTGACTTCAACTACATGTTCAGATGAGAAAGTTAGAAGTAGTAAGATTCTCTGCTACCAGCCTTGGTCTGAACATACAGTAGTAGCAACCTCCTCATCATCGCCGTCTAAGCAGGTGGGCTGGGAATTGGCCGGAAGGGTTGAGGAATGGACATAGTTCAATTTTCTGGCTAGCACAACTGAGCAGGTGCAGTTTGCTGTTGGTATAGGCCAGCATCAAATTATTGCTCCCCACTCTATATAAAGATGGAAGCAGAGAGGAAATTGTGTCTCAGAGGGAAGTCCCTGAGGCACACTGCCTCTGGGTTGATACAGCTTACTTGGCACCCTTTACTTAGGTCTGTGACACTGAGCTGAATACCTGCTGAATCTTCAAAAACTCATATAGTCAACACAAAGATAAGGAAGACATTTATATTACTGATAGTTCACAGCATTCTGAGATAGACTGATTTCACTCATATTTCCACTCTCAAAATGTGTTACATAGACTGCTTCCTGATGGTCCCTGGAGAGCTGTTGGGTCATAAGCTGTTGGCTCCCATCCTTGTTACCACATTAAAAGATGCTAAACTATACATTAAATAATTTCTGTGGTTATAGGTTGGGTAGAACATCTTTGAGACTAGTGAGTGTCACAGCTGCCCTTCATTTGGGATAAATGGAACTGTCATAAATGTAAAGGGAAGGGAAACCACCTTTCTGTATACAGAACTATAAAATCCGTCCTGGCCAGAGGCAAAACCCTTTCACTTGTAAAGGGTTAAGAAGCTAGGATAACTTCGCTGGCACCTGACCAAAATGACCAATGAGGAGACAAGTTACTTTCAAAACTGGAGGGGAGGGGGGAAACAAAGGGTCTGTCTGTCTGTGTGATGCTTTTGCCGAGACCAGAGCAGGAATGCAGGTCAGAACTCCTGTAAAGAGTTATTAAGCAATCTAGCTAGATATGCGTTAGATTCTGTTTTGTTTAAATGGCTGATAAAATAAGTTGCGCTGAATGGAATGTATATTCCTGTTTTTGTGTCTTTTTGTAACCTAAGGTTTTGCCTAGAGGGATTCTCTATGTTTTGAATCTGACTACTCTGTAAGGTATTTCCCTTCCTGATTTTACAGAGGCGATTCTTTTACTTTTTCTTTAATTAAAATTCTTTTTTAAGAACCTGATTGCTTTTTTATTGTTCTTAAGATCCAAGGGTTTGGGTCTGTGTTCACCTATGCAAATTGGTGAGGATTTTTATCACGCCTTCCCCAGGAAAGGGGGTGTAGGGCTTGGGGGGATATTTTGGGGTATATAAAATATATATATATGTATATATATATATATATATATATTGGGGTATATATAGATAAAAGTTTGTACCTTGGGGAAGTTTTAACCTAAGCTGGTAAGAATAAGCTTAGGGGGTCTTTCATGCAGGTCCCCACATCTGTACCCTAGAGTTCAGAGTGGAGAAAGAACCTTGACAGGAACAAACAATAACACATGCACCAAAACAGAGGCACTTGTGAAGCTACTCAGGAATTTCAATTATGTAGGTGGAGGAGCTTTGCTAGGTATTGTTTTGAGTAGTGTGTGTGTGTGTGTGTGTGTGAGTGAGTGAGTGAGAGTAGAAAGACAGACCCAGCCTCACCAAGCACAGACAGTGTGACCCTGAGAAAAGCCTAAGGGGAGAGCCTTCTGGCCAAGTGATGGCTGAAAGTGGCTTGGAGCTCTGAGCAAAGAAACAAACTCCCGTTTGAGTCTTCCTGTGTAACTGTGTTCGGGGAAGAGGAATTTGTACATTCTTTGTAAATAAACAAAATGACATAAAACACCCCTAACTCCATCATCAATTTCTCCCTCTAATGGAAACAAGCTGCAGGGCTCCAAACTTTGGCTTTCTGCTTGGGTCAAAAAGGGGTAACACAATTATTGTTTTTCCCTTTAAACCAGTGTTTCCCAAACTTGTGACACCGCTTGTTCAGGGAAAGCCCCTGGCGGGCCGGGCCGGTTTGTTTACCTGCTGCATCCACAAGTTCGGCTGATCGCAGGTCCCACTGGCCACGGTTCGCCGCTGCAGGCCAATGGGGGCTGCAGGAAGCGACGGCCAGTATGTCCCTCGGCCAGCGCCGCTTCCCGCATGTTAAAATGTGACTTGAATGTTAGAATGTTAAAACGTGACTTGAGTAGTCTATATGTACCTGCATGGGGAGAAGAATTCTGGTGATAGGGGGCTCTTTAATTTGATTTAAATGGGAGTCAGGGGAATAAGTGCTTTTGAAAATCCTACTAGGGCTCAGATCTTCAAACGTAGCTCCCATTGATTTGAATGTCTGTGCTTGTTAGGCATCTAAATGAGGATTTGGCCTAGTAGCCTTTCTGCTACTTCCTCCTCCACTTTATTTTGTGCAGGGCCCTATCTGAGAAACATGTTCAGAGGCTGCCTTAGAGCACACCTAAAGGATCAGGCCCCACAGGCAAGATAGGTGGGAGAATGCCTAGTTTGTGACACAAATCTCAGCAGGTTTTAAGTTCCAAGCAGCTTGACAGCATCTGGATTTTGGTGGCTTCGCGCTTGTGCACAAGCAGAAATTTAGGCACCTAGGAAATGTAGGTGCCTGCTATGTAAGGCAGCAGCTAAGCAGGGTTTTCAAGGATCTAAATTTTAGACGTAGGCACTTAAATCTCTTTGTGAATCTAGCTCTCAGTGTCTGCCATTGGATTGTTGGCTTGTGAGGAGCTCAGATTCTTTCCAGCCTCCCATCCAACAACAGAAAACTTGTGCAGAGCTATTGCATATAAGTTTAATTAATTTGTAATTGACATTGTACATCAGATTCAGCCTTGCTTTTGGATACATTTGGCCATTACTTATTGAGAATACCTTTACTATTTTCTGGGCTCAAATTCCACAAAGGGTGACACCTATTTTTGATTTGATAGGGCCTAGAGCTGGCCAGAGAATGATAATCCCATTTTGTGAAGAATTTTGAAATTTAGTTTAGTTTCAACTTAAGAAAATATTTGAACTGAACAGTTTTAAAATAAAAACATGAAATGTTTCATTCAAAAAATGTTGACGGGATTTTTGACATTGTTGTATGTGTTTTCCTCCGTTTTTATTCTAAAGTGAAATGTTGATGAAATAAATACAACTTTGCAAATCATTTCAATTTTGATGGAACTGCATTTTCTGACAGAAAATAGTTCCGATAAAGTTTTTCTGACCAGCTCACGTAGGGCCTTTAGTGATGTATTTTGAACTACCACAGGATGTCGGCTTCATGAACTCTTTAGACACAGATATTCAATAGATATGACAGGGTCACAAAGCTATCTAACTACTTTTGTGACCTTGGAATATCTATTGAACAGATTCCTAACAGGAACAAAGAGACTATTTTTAAATATTTTATGTTTTCATTTCTTATGGCAAGGATTACAGTGATAGGCTATATAGCACAAACTAAATCCTTGTAATAAGAAATGAAAATTTAAAATGATTAAAGCAGTCTTTCTTTGCTGATGTTAGGAAATCTGTTCTAGTGAATTTTTAGGCTAGCAACTGGGAAAATGCAGGGAAATTTCCAGAGTAATTCTAATTACTTCAGAGTTCATTGGGTCATATCATGTTACTCAGCAATTATACATAAATCAGTATCTTAAGGGCCTGACAGATAGTAAAAAAAAACAAACATGGAATACAAATAAGATTTGTTTTGTCTTTAAAAAAGAACAACAATAAAAAAACCTTCCGGGTATATTATTTTCTCAGGGCAGATCTACACTACCACTTAAATTTATCTAATTTGTGTCACTGATGGGTGTTAAAAAAGACATCACCCTGAGCGACTCAAGTTTCAGCAACCTACGCACTGTCCACACCTGCTCTATGTTGACTGGAGACGCTTTCCCGATGACATAGTTTCCGCCTCTCGTGGAGGTGGAATAATTGGCCCTGTCAACACCGGTTCTCCACTTGGGAGGTAACTCCCTTCCCTTCATGTGTCATTATAGAATACCTGCATTTGTAATTTTCACTCCATGCAGAAGAAGTGGTGTTTTACCCATGAAAGCTTATGCCCAAATAAATCTGTTAGCCTTTAAGGTGCCACCAGACTCCTTGTTGTTTTTGTGGATACAGATTAACACGGCTACCCCCTGATACTTGACACATCAGGAGATGATTCCTTGAAGAGGCTTCTAGAAATTGCTTCTCTAAGAAATCCTGGTACCTTACTCTCCTGATCAGAGGCACTGACAAGCTCTACCAATACTCCATCAAATGGTTTCTGTGTGTTTGATTTCACAGCAGGAAGTTTCAGATTGTGGGCCATGGTTTAGATGGGTTTAGAGGTCCCAAACCACTTTGAAACCTCTGAGCAAAACTAATAAAATGTGCTGGGACATGAAAGGAAATTGTTGGGGTAAAAAGGGGGGCATGGAGTGTTTTTTAATGGGGGTCCCATAAGGATTTGTTCTTGCACCTATGATATTTAACATTTTTATCAATGACATGGAAGAAAACATAAAATCATCACTGATAAATTTTGCAGACAACACAAAAATCAGGGGAGTAGTAAAGAATGAAAGGATAGGTAACTGATATAGAGCGATCTGGATCACTTGGTAAACTGGATGCGAGCAAACAATATGTGTTTTAATACTGCTAAATGTAAATGTATACATTTAGAAACAAAGAAAGTAGGCCACACTTAAAGGATTGGAGAGTCTCTCCAGGGCAGCAGAAATTCTGAGAAAAATGTGGGGGTCGTGGTGGATACTTAGCTGAACGTGAGCTCCCAGCATGACACTGTGGCCAAAAAGGGATTGTGGGATGATAAACAGTGGACTCTTGAGTAGGAGTGGATAGGTTATTTTACCTCTGGGTTTGGCACTGTTGCAACCGCTGCTGGAATCATGTACAGTTCTGGTGTCCACAATTCAAGAAGGGTGTTGAAAAAAATGGAGAGGTTTCAGAGAAGTGCTATGAGAATTATTACAGGTTTAGAAAACCTGCCTTATAGTGATAGACTCAAGGAGCTCAGTCTATTTATCTTAACAAGAGATGGTCAAGGGGTGACTTTGTCATAGTCTATAGGTTCCTACATGAGGAACAAAAATGTGATACTGGGGTCTTCACTCTAGCGTAGAATGGTATAATGTGGTCCAATGGCTGGAAGTTGAAGATAGACAAATTAAGACTGGAAATAAGTCATAACATTTTAACAGTTAATAATTTAACCACTGGAAAATTTACCAAGGTATGTGGTAGATTCTCCATCACGGACAACTTTTAAATCAAGATTGGATGTTTGATTTTATGTCTCATCTAAAATAGAGTACCAAAGTCCTGACCAATTTTTAGAAAAAAATCCTAAGGCACTTTCTTCCAGGCTACAGTACTAACCTCAGTTTCTGGGCAAATTCCAATTTAGGTAATTACATTTCATTTTCCTGTAATTTCAGAAAGATATTGCATTCTTTACTTCCTATAAATCACACTGAATGTTTGCAGAAGACAGATACTAGTATGCATTATGGTCCCAATTCCACAAAGCTCCTTCTTAACTTCAATAGAACTACTCATGTACCTGTGAAGTGATAACTCTGGAAAAAGCACACTCATCAAACCGAAACCCATAGAGCCAGATCCTTCAGTTTGCTTATATAAGTTGTTCCATTGACTTCAGTGGGACTACTTGTGGAAAAAAGATTTGTGAGGTCTAGCCATATATATGTACCTATTATAACACCTCTAGAAAACCAAAATAAATCAATGTAAATTTAACAGTCAGCTAAGCATAAATGTAGGTCATGCAGCATAGCCAAAGCTCTCTACAGCTTTCTGATAAAATATAGTACACAGATTTTATGCTGTTTTTACTTTTTGGTATTTTTCCAGGCAATATCACCTGAACATTGTCCTAGAATGATCTCCATAGTCGCAAAGAAGAAACATTACCTAAAATGGTGCAGTGAGAGTTCCTCTGGACAGCTTATTTTCTCAGGCAGAACATCTTGACCATGGCCCTAGGGCAATTTTCATAACAAAGTAGCTCCCTCTTGTATTCCAGGCACATCCACAGCAGCAGTTTCCTGAAGCTCTCATGCAGCTGCAAAGCAAATTTTAGGTTAAATCCAACCAATGTGTATAAATGAAAGACTATGTATTGTATACAATTAAGACAACCTTTAAAATGATTAGATTTATTAAAACCCTAGCAAAATAACCCACCTATTTTATTTTTATCTTGATCATATATATCTTATTGAGTTTTAATGTGAGAAATGGAGACACGATTCTGTATACATGCAAAGGAATATGTCAGCCTAAAACTTCCAAGAGTACAATGTTAATAGAGCCTTGTCACAAACAGCTTGACCCCTTTCATGAGATCTGTCTGAGAATACAAAACAAAAATAACAATCTAAGAACTCTATTCAAGCCCCCTAACAGAGCTCAAGCTGACAGAATAATAATATGAAAGAGAGCAGAGGCAGTGCGGGCGGGGAAGAGGAGAGAGCGTATCTTGCTCTAAATGTATTTCACACATAAAGTGAATGCATCTGATCTTCAAGTAACATTCACTAAGCTCTCAAGAGCTTATAAGGAGAAAACTTGAGTTTGTACATTAAAAATAATAATTAATAAAAAACAGCTGCTAAATAAGGAGAGTAAAATATGAAAGCTAGATGAGGGTAAGATAAGGTGAGTCACCCCTGCAAATATCTGTGTCAGCCATGAACCCTAGCCATGGTTCTCCTTCCAGTGACAGCCTCAAGTTGATTCAATTTGAAATAATTAAAACAAAACAGAAGCAAAAACACCAACACATAAAGAAAATATAAAGCCCTTTCAGGAAACCTTTTACCTTGCCAATCACTTATATCTTGTGTGGTATTTACACAATCACCACAAGCGAAATTCTATCACAGTATATCTCCCATTTCTGCAATATGCTAAATGATTGTGATCTGGAGCCGACTTTTTCAGTTATGTTCTGATTCCACTTGATTCTGTTTTGTTCCTAAATGAGAATATCTGCAGACATGTATGCCCTAAATTGACATGAACTGCTCTTTGACGCTAATGAGATATGTACAATGGCATCATGTAGTAGTAAATGACACTATTTGTTGTCCATGTTCGTAATGGTAGATCCCAACTGCTGACATGTAGGGATACAAAATGGGTTTAACGATCAGTCTTTTAATTCTTTTTATGTTATCTTTTCCAAGCTCATTTCAACTCAATTGCTTTTGAATTTAGATTGAATAAAATAATCTTTATTTCTGATCTTGTTCAAATATTATTTGCCTGAGAAACTATGGTTATAAAAATCTCAAAATCATAAGATGTTTGATTTTGAATGGGGTTTTGCTGTATTCTCCTAAGGGCATTTATTTTTATACATTGATGACCCTTGATAATAGTTGAAAGAGTTATGGCATATTCCTGTACTGTATTTCTGTATAGATTATATTGCTCAATTAATGCTATTGTTAAATCTGTGAAATATCCAATCCGGACTATTTTTTCTCTATTTTTTTTCCAAATAGGAAGAGGAATACAAACTGTGAACACAAAGGAATAAAAAATATATCTGAATTATGTAGTTCCCAGGATAACTAAAACAAATGTAATTTGAAACGTAAATATTAAAACAAATTAAAAATTTCACTCAAACCAAGAACCTGGAATTAAACTTTCTACAGAAACAGTTTGAGATCAGACTTTGCAGGTCACCCCTAACTCTTTTTGGAGACAGCATGGTGAATTGGCTTGAGCACTAGCCTGGGGCCAAGGAACTTGGGTTCCACTCCCAGCTCTGTCATTGAGTTGTGAGAATTTGGTAATTCACTATTATGATCTATGCTTCAGTCTCCCCATCTATAAAATATGAATAACTATTCTTACCATCTTTTGTAAAGCATTTTCAGATGTGTGAACAAAAGTGGTATATAAGTTTAGTGTTATGACTATCACTCTATGTCAAAGAAAGCTGAAATACCCCAGTGTTGGGAAGGTTAAGTTTTGGTCTGAACATTGACTCCTCATGCTGGAGAATGCTCAGATCTGGGGGGTTTATTTATATTCATCTCTCAGAATGGAAAGAGCTTCAAAAGACTGCTGTTTCTTACAAGACAATATTGGGTGGATTTTGCGTATATTCTATATATCCATAAGTGTTTGTTAGAAAATTTATTTCAGACTGACATGACTGAAATATGAGAAATTAAATTCCAAGTATCATTAACAATATGGACACTACCAAATTAATGAAGAAAATTAATGTTAATAATACTTTACAGAAGAATGCCATGGTTCTGCTCTTACCACATCATACTTTTAAAACTGAATACATTTTAATCACCAGTTGTACACTGAGTACATATTTTTGTGGCGATTGAAGGAGATACAATTAGGAATATCATATGTGTGTCAGTTTACCTGCTTGATATTATTCTTTATGGCTGCATGGAGTTAAATCAAAGGAGGCTGGTAGGAGGGATCATGCAGGAAATGAAATAACAACAGATATAAGGTACCTCCATAGAGATTACTCAGGATTCTTAAGAAAACAATGAGGAAGGTACTAAATGGGAAATGCCCAGGTGCATGGCTCTAACCATGCTAGCAGGTTTATTTTTGTCCAGGCCCACGCCTAGGAATAAAGGAAAACTACACCATTAAAACACCTGACCTAGAAAGGAAGTGGGGGGTGGGAGGCAGTAGAGCGGGCAGCAGCTGCTGGAGCAAAGATTCTGAAAGAGACACAGTGAGAGAAAGCAGCAGCATAGTCTACATCCTCTGGTCCAGTAGTAGGGGACCTGACTGGTGGAACTTAACAAAAACTTCCAAGGAAAGGATACATTTTAGATGAGACAATCTGCATATAGACTTTTGTTATTTTAACCCTTTTTTTTCTGATTATTGTGTACCCTTGGATGAATAAAACACATTTGTTTTGAAAAAGCAGTTTTGTGGTTATTTTAAATCACCATAGGCCAGAGGCTCCCAGAGAGAAGCAGGTGCCTGCTTGGGCCTCTCGTGAGAAACGGAGGGCTCCAAACCAGAGATTTAGTTCAAGAGAGGGTTAACTATGGGGTGCCACCTTTGCGACATGTGCAGGAAACCAAGTCTGTCACCTGAGGAGTGCACTCGAGATGACTGCAAAGAGGTCTAGAACACAGCATGCCCTCTAACTGTGACAACTTTTGACATAGATTGCATTATCTTATCACAAGTCATTATAGTAGAGATGTCTGATTCAAGCACTGTGTGTAATTACAACTAATAAATAATATCATAGTTTTGTCACTAAAAAGGGCTGAAAACATTTACTTGTTAACACAGGTGTAGGAGGTATATTGAAACACTGATGGCTCTGTCTTTCAAACTATCAGACAACAAATGCATGAACACGTGCATCTGATATATTTGTGCAATTAGAACAACTGCACACAAACTAGGTACATGTGCAAGCCAAGTGGCCACTTCCAATCAATCAGTTTCAGATTCATGATACTGTATAAAATAATGACTTTGGTTGTTTTGTCTCCAGGAAGCAAATTACAGATTACTCAGGCTAGTACAGTAATAATCATAATTGCAATTGCTGGGTATCCCACAAACTAATGAAATTGCTTATTTCCAAAGGGGTCAGTGAGAAATTCTCTTCTGTTTCAGCACTTTACTCGGTCATGGTCATTAAGTTTACTGGGTCATGGTCATTAAGTTGGATTCTCTGGAAACTTCAGGTAAAAAATAATTGGTAGTAGAACTTTATCTAGGTAGCTCTGGCCTTTCTCTTTCCCATGTTACTGTGCTTACTTATGCTACGAAGCATCACAAATTGACAGTGGTGATAATTATACAGCATTTAAGAGACATAGTTATGTCACCTAAAATGAGCAGACTAAATAATCCACATGTATCAAGAAGGTCTTTTCTCATATATGAAAGCACAGCCCAACATATTGCGGAGCTGTAATAAGGTAGGAGGTAATGAAAGGTGGCCCTGTTATCAACAGGACTATTTGTATTAGAAAAGTGAACAGGATTGTCTCACCTTTTTTGTATTTCACAAATAAGAATCCAGGAGTATTCTCAACAAAGTATAACTAGTGCTGCTGTAACACAGAAAATACAAACCCACAGCTTTGCTGTGCCATTATACTATAGGTTTCAGAGTAACAGCCGTGTTAGTCTGTCTTCACAAAAAGAAAAGGAGTACTTGTGGCACCTTAGAGACTAACCAATTATTATTATTATTAACCATTATACTATAGTGTTCTATCTGATCAGATACAATTAAAAGCACACTGGATAGGGAACTAGTTATTTATTTTCAGATGATGACCTTAAGCATTTGGTGGCTTCTTTATCCATTGCAGCTCAGGCAATAAATGATATGCACATCTCTGCACGTCAAAGGCTTAATCCAAATCCTATTTAAGTCAATAGGAGTTTTTTCATTGACTTCAATAAGCTTTGTATCAGACCCTAAGTGCACATCCTTAACTGCAAACTGTTCATTAGTGTGATGTAAGGTTAAAACTTCAGCAATGATGAGGTGTTACAGAACATGGTTTTCACAAAACATTTCATATAAATGACAGTATAAATGTCCCTGTTATTGAGAGGGATAAGGCAAATTCTATGGAGGAGGGGAAAATACAGAGATAGAACAAGCCACTGTTTTCCATCAATTGACGCTCCAAGCAAGGTCAACAGAGATAGAACCACTATTTTAAGTTTATTTTAAAAGAAGTCAGTCAACATTTTACCAATGTAAATACCTGACTCTTACTTATGCATTTAACAAAATAAAACAGAAGATACTAATAAGTGAAAGACCAAATCCTGCTTTCATTGAAGTTAATTAAGTTTTGATGTGATATTAATAGGTCCAAAATTTTGTCCCAAAAATATGTAAGTTGGAAAATTGTATGCCACAGATCAATGACGGCTGAACGTCATTGGCATCTGAGGGCTACTGACAGCTAGTGTGAAACGAGTCGTGTTTTTAGTTCTGTTTCAAATCCACTTTGTCATACGAGCATGCACTTTATGAGCATATTTATATACATAAAGAGGCCCAGGCACCACAATTGTCCTCTGTTTAGAGAGGCTCAGCAGCAACTTGAACTCTGATGTGGAAGGAGGCCAGAGGAGGGATTCAAAGAGGGGTAGTGACATAGCCCAAAAAGCCATGGGAAAGCATGATGTTTTGGCTGTGGTGTTTAGATAACCTGGAGTTGGTGGGAAAAACAAAGGAGGTGATTGCAGTCCTCAAAGGGGTTATAGGCAGGTGACCAAAAAACAACTATCTTACCCATAGAATTAGAAAATAAGAGGTATATTTTAGAGTTGCATGAAAATAAATTATACCATTTAGTGACAGCCTGGATATGGGAGGGGAAGGAGAGAGCAAGAGAAAAGCTGCAGGGATAGTATTATCATAGATCATTAGTGTATGAGTGATATCAAGAGTGATGAAGGAGGGTAGAAGAGGTGCTTTTCAAATTACTGTCAACAAATGTTTGTGTTTTTCAACCAGTCGTGTGGGAGTAATTAGTATGAAGACAGCAGTAGAAGCCATGAGTGCAAAGGAGATCACCCAAAGACTGTCTATCTGAAAAAGATGAGGGAGCCAAGGAAAGAACCCTGAACCCTGAAACAGACAGCACTGAACCAGAAGGAGAAGCCAGAGAAGTAAAGCTGAAGCTGTTTAGGAGAGCAAAGAGTTGTCGAACCCAAGGAAGGGCAAAGTCCATGAGTAGGTTGTATGGAAAACACTTCATGAGAGTGGAGAAGAAACACTTAGGATCAGGGGTAACTGATATCTTTACTGATTTCACTAGAATACGGGGCAGATAGCTGGCTAATATAAGACTGACTTTGCACCAGTAACAGGGATCTTAAGTTGGATAGAAATGAAAACAGAAAGGATAACAAAAAGGAATCCAAACTTTAAAATCCACTTTATAGGAGGCCACAAAATTTACATTTACTCACAGGTGATATCTCAAATTCAGAATGTTTAATGGACAAAATATCTAGCTTAATACAGAGTATCCTAGCAGCCAGTACATAAACGTACAAAATAACTTCTGCACAGCAAATGAGTGAGACCTAGAACAAGAGTAAAACATAAGGACAGGAGAAAAGCAACTTCGAAAAGATGAGCCTTCAATCTCTAGCCATACATGGGAAGGCTCATTTATAATAAATGAAAAGCCCACATTTCATATTTAGGTTTTAGGCAGGAGTAGTATGGTATAAAAATGTTCAGAGATGTCCAAATATATTTAACATAAAGATAAAATCTTGCATTCTATTTGTCTGGTATGCTAAAATATCATCTTTGTTTAGCCAATAAAAAAATACCTCTTTAAATCTATTTCCTTTGTATAGCATGACTTCAAAGAGAATGTTAAAGAGACATTAACATATATTTTATAGAAGTTTATGTTTGTTTTTAACTTTAATAGAGTATTCTGAATTTTAGCAATGGTATACCTGAATGGATAATTCATAGCCAGAGATTTATTTAGATAACTTTGCAAGTTGTCTGTTTGTAGATTATTATTTCCTCAAAATTTATCAATTATTCAGTTTAATTAAGCATCTGATATTCAAGATATGAAGTAGGTTGGTTAGTTTTAATTGAATACATATGCTTCATAGTAGTGTTTCTAATATTAGACTACTCCATGATATGTCTTCAATTCAGCATACTGGTGTGAATACCCATTTTCAAGTTTACATTTGCTTTTGGTGAATGTGCTCAAAATTTGTTGTTTCCACAAACTTTCTTTCCAGTGAACTCATTTGCTAGAACATCTGCAGACAGCACACAGGAAAGGGACTGAGCACAGATGGAGCAAATGTATTTTTCTATTTCTATCAACGTTCACCAGTTGGATGTTTACCTAAAGACAACTAAAATAATTGCCAGTTGAATTACCCCATAATGCTTCATTAATTGGCCCAGAAGACAGTATCAGAATTTGCTACAGAAAAGGTAAAGTAAAAAACTGTAACTATGCTGTTTTTTAAAAAAATAAATGCCGCTATCTGTCCCGGAAAGTACCATACTTAATGCATGATGATGATCACAAATTATAGTGTTGTTTAGCTACATCATATTATAAGTAAGATAGTCAGAAAGAGGCCTCTCAAGGATTATTCTGTTTGTGACATGTGGCAATTTATGCATTCACTACCTCAATTAAGAAAATGGTATAACTGACTGTTTAATGCAGTAAAATAATTTAAAAGGCTTTAGTACATGTGACTATGAATAGACTCCTAGAGAAATCACTTTTCAAAACCTACAATGACAGGTTTCAGAGTAACAGCCGTGTTAGTCTGTATTCACAAAAAGAAAAGGAGTACTTGTGGCACCTTAGAGACTAACCGATGAAGTGAGCTGTAGCTCACAAAAGCTTATGCTGAAATAAATTGGTTAGTCTCTAAGGTGCCACAAGTACTCCTTTTCTTTTTGCGAAAACCTACAATATACACTAGAGAACAATAAAGCATCTTATGAAATGGATCGAATTCTCTATTCAATTCTATAGAATAGTTAAATCAAAACAAAACCAAAACACCAATAGAAAGAGTATGACTTTCTATTAAATTCTGTAGGACTTTTCCTTAAGGTGCAGGATTGCAACCCTTTGAATCACACACCTTTACCTTGTTACCTCTGAAAAAGATCGCTCATTCCTAGGCCAGGAGTATTTATTGTCAATGTCTGTAGGTGCAAAAAGTTTGGATATGATTATTGGCAACTGACAAGGACTTTGTTAAGAAAAAGGAATGGAACACACAATGTTATAGCCCATTGTAGATCAATTTTCTCTTTAGTACTATATTGCATATATTTTTTGTGATCTCAGTGCCCTACCACTGAATCAAGTACAGTGAATGCATTAACAGCATTTTCAAGGTTTGACTTCTTGTCTCTTAGTGGGAATTAAATGACCTCCTTAAGGTTCAAGAACTCTGCTTTGTAGTGTGCAGGACAATGGCGTGGGAACAACTTTTCTAGAGGGTGTGATGAAAGCCACTGAACAAAACTGTAAACCCTGTATAGGATGTAAACCACTTTAAGCTATGGGGGTGCTGCTGCACTCCAACACCCCTAGTTCCAGAACTGCTGGTGTTGGTTGAGATTTTTAATTAATAGTAAATTCACTGAAATGCATTTTTGTGGCACTGAAACTTTTCATGAATTTGGGTTGAATTTGGCTAATAGTTTCAGATGAAAAAAAAACTGACTGTTTCCCCCCCAAAAATGTCAAAACGTATTGTTTCATCATTTTGAAAATGAACTGTTTCGACATCTAATGTCAAAATGACACTTTCAAAATAAAATGCTGTTTTGATTTAACCTTCAAAATGCTTCATTTGACCCAAACAATTTTTGTTTTGTTTTAGTGAGAAAACAGAAAACATTCCATTTCAGTTCAAAATTAACATTTCTCTCTCCCCAGCCCCAGATTTTTCAGGTTGGCCACCAAAATGAAAAAATCAATTATTTGCTGAGCTCTGTTCAAGAGGTAGCCGTGATGTAGCAGCCAGCGGTCCTCAGGCACAAGGGATGCAGCTGCTGGAGCTGTTAGAACAACTTAGGACCACAGAGGGAGTAGCCAAGTTGCAGGGACAGCCCCTAGGATGAACATTGTCAAGAAACATGAGGTGAATCAGAGACTGCTAGTGAACATGTATCCAGTAATTAATATTTGAATTGTGCACCATCTCCCAACAATCCATCTAGAAACCTTTATTGAGTCATAAGTGTTTATAACATTTTATTGGAAGATTTTTAGTATTTATATCACAGTAGTTCCTAGATGGCAGAGTTTTATTGTGCTTAGCACTGTAAACTACATAACAAAGAGACAGCTGCTTCCCTTAAGACCCCATTGCCTAAGTAAAATGGTGTTGCAATTCTGAGACTAAAAATGTATGTCAGTATATTTAAAATACATTGGTTGCATTGTTTTACTTATGTGTGTACATATAAATCTACATATAAATCTACATACACATGTAATGTGTATATACACGCACATACACACACACACACACACACACATACCTCTGTATAGTTAAAAACAACAATGTAACTAATATAGTCTAAAGATACTGGCATAGATTTTTTGTAATAAATTATATATATATCTCCATACACAGACAGTTATTTATATATACATGTATATAATGTATTACTAAATGTTTATCATATTCTGATTATCAGACGTGGGTATATTTCCAAAAATTCAAACAAAAAAACTGCAACAGTTGACATGTGATTACCCATCCACACACTTCCAACTGATTACTGCGGAAGTAATTACTGATTACTGTACTGAAAAAATTAAACTACCTACAATGGAAGCTAGGTACATTTTGTCTGAGAGATGAACTTGGCCCAAATACACACATGCATCGTTCCAATCTCAGCAGATAAAACATATATTTATGCAACTGCTATAGCTTAAGTGGTTTTTATGTCAGTATTTTGAAATACTAATCAACTTTATGCTCATTTTCCTCTAAAAACAATGAGGAGTCCTTGTGGCACCTTAGAGACTAACAAATGTGTTAGTCTCTAAGGTGCCACAAGGACTCCTCATTGTTTTTACTGATACAGACTAACACGGCTACCACTCTGAAACCATTTTCCTCTAGTAATTTTGCAACAACTTTTATAAAAAAACACACAGAAGAGATTGAATTAAAGACACAGGGAATAGCTGTGGGGTTCTTAAGACATTGTTTGGGGATGCTATTTGGTTTCTGTTCTGCACATGCAGTTAGGGCCTTTACTTTGCATTTCAGAGTAACAGCCGTGTTAGTCTGTATTCGCAAAAAGAAAAGGAGGACTTGTGGCACCTTAGAGACTAACCAATTGATTTGAGCATATGCTTTCGTGAGCTACAGCTCACTTCATCGGATGCATACTTTGGAAAATACATCCACAGTATGCATCCGATGTAAGGTGCCACAAGTACTCCTTTTCTTTTTACTTTGCATTTGAGTCAATAAGAAACATATGTGGAGGTGCATGCAGAAATGATGGAAAATATCATGTTCACAGCTCTGTCAGCACAGGATTTCACCATGAAGATGCTGGGCATATATATTTTATTAAATTGGACCCTTAGTGAATAAAAGGTCTGGCATTAAATTCATCTTGCCATGTGTTCAGTTTGAAATATTGTACATGGTTGGTTATGTTTCTCTTTTGCAGATTATTCCAATACTTGGACAGACCTGTCTATTACACTGGCTTTGCCTTTTCTTATACTGTACAAAGATTAGCATTCGTAAATTATTCACCAAAGTAAAATATAGAAAGGCTGTGAACTGATTTGGATTTTAATGCATGACAGATAGCAAAACCAATGAATCAGCACAAAATACTTTTTTTTAAAACAAATAAACTAAATTGCATTTAATTTAATAAAAGAGATAAGGACAAGAGTACACAAAGCTTTTATATGTAGTGTACTGCATTTAAAAATATTTAAAACTTGATGCTTCAGATGCTTATTTCTTTTATAAGAAAATATAATTCTTCATAAAAATACTGCACCAAATGTGCAGCTCCTCTGAAGTTAATGGGAGATACAACAGGGAAAAATTTGAAACACTGTGTGAAATTCTGGCTCTAATAAAGTCAATGAGAATTTTATCATTGATTTCAATGGGGCCAGGGTTTCATCCATTATGTATTAGGAAGAAGTTCAACTCAAAAAATAACGTACTGTACCATATTTCTCCCTTTATATTACAATCGTTCACCAAACTAATTCTTTTGGCAATTGTATCCATTGAATTTGATGCAGATTTGCTCTCTGAATAAGAATTTATTTCTATACATCTACAGAGTCAAATTTTCCTCTTGGCTGTGCATGCATGGTTCCCAATAAAGCAGTGAGATTCATACATCTCAGGAAAAAAATTAGTTGCTAATATTTTGATTTAAATTTCTTCTTATATTACTGCCCTCGAAAAGTGATCACTTTTGTACTGAAAAATTCAGCATAGATTCATGAAGATCAAGAGAATAACAGACCCGAGGTTAGGAGACCCCAGACTTTCCCCACGTTTGCTTCCAGTCCCATCCTCCTCTTCCCGGTTTACTCCCAAGGCACCTTGCACAGACAGTCCCTGTCTCCCATCCCCAGCTCCTGTCTGAACTTATTCCTGATGATATGTTTATGGTATGGTCCCAATGCCAAGTGTCGAGAGGTGATATGCAGAATAGGATTACTTGCAAGGATAGGCTAAGAATTGCAAACACAGAGAGCCTGTGCTATAGCATCCTATCATTTTTATTACCCCATCTTCCATGTCCCACCCCTTTATACCTTATTCTTTGTCTCATCCACTGGTTATGGCTTGTCTCTGAGACTGGAACCACACTGGGACAAGCATTATCATTTCCTATACATTTGTGCAGTGTATAGCACAATGGAGCTCTGACTTGGTTGCAGTATGAATGTTAGATAAATAAAATACTGTATTCTGAGGCATCCTACAAACAAAATACTGTAGACCATTTCTATATAGCCAGGAAGCAAAAATATCCATTCTAAGAGCAGATCAACACTAGAAAGTTTTGCCAGTTTAACCATGCTGGTAGTGTTAAACTGGCAAAACCCTCCCAGTGTAGGGATAGTTCTAGCATTATAAAGTGTTTTGGGGAACCAGTGTCATAAATATAAAGGGAAGGGTAAACCCCTTTGAAATCCCTCCTGGCCAGGGGAAAGCTCCTCTCACCTGTAAAGGGTTAAGAAGCTAAAGGTAACCTCGCTGGCACCTGACCAAAATGACCAATGAGGAGACAAGATACTTTCAAAAGCTGGGAGGAGGGAGAGAAACAAAGGGTCTGGGTCTGTCTGTATGCTGCTCTTGCCAGGGACAGAACAGGAATGGAGTCTTAGAACTTTTAGTAAGTAATCTAGCTAGGTATGTGTTAGATTATGATTTCTTTAAATGGCTGAGAAAAGAATTGTGCTGAATAGAATAACTATTTCTGTCTGTGTATCTTTTTTGTAACTTAAGGTTTTGCCTAGAGGGGTTCTCTATGTTTTTGAATCTAATTACCCTGTAAGATATCTACCATCCTGATTTTACAGGGGGGATTTCTTTATTTCCATTTACTTCTATTTTTTATTAAAAGTCTTCTTGTAGAACACTGAATGCTTTTTCATTGTTCTCAGATCCAAGGGTTTGGGTCTGTGGTCACCTATGCAAATTGGTGAGGCTTTTTATCCAACATTTCCCAGGAAAGGGGGGGGTGCAAGTGTTGGGAGGATTGTTCATTGTTCTTAAGATCCAAGGGTCTGGGTCTGTAGTCACCTAGGCAAATTGGTGAGGCTTTTTACCAAACCTTGTCCAGGAAGTGGGGTGCAAGGTTTTGGGAAGTATTTTGGGGGGAAGGACGCGTCCAAACAGCTCTTCCCCAGTAACCAATATTAGTTTGGTGGTGGTAGCGGCCAGTCCAAGGATAACGGGTGTAATATTTTGTACCTTGGGGAAGTTTTGACCTAAGCTGGTAAAGATAAGCTTAGGAGGTTTTTCATGCAGGTCCCCACATCTGTACCCTAGAGTTCAGAGTGGGGGAGGAACCTTGACAACCAGCATAAACTATTCTGGTATAAGCAGTTTTATATAGATATAGATATAACTGTGTCTACACTAGATCTCTTTCCTGGCATACCTATGTCAGCACAAAATCACCCCCTGACTGACACAGCTATGCTGATAAAACTTAAGTGTATACCATGCCTAAGAAACATCAATGGGTTTTTTTTTTCAGTAGGATAAACTATAATAAAATACCCATGTTATTTGTGGACTAGCTTCCAGTCCAGTTTTCCAACTGCTGAATGATTAGGAAACATAATGACAAATATCTAATTAGATTAATTCCTGTCGTAACCCCTGCAGGTTTAAAGAAATTACCTAAATGACTAAAATTACAAATGACTAAAAGAACCACTCCATAGATCTTAGTGATTAAACAACAGTTTCATTCACTCCCTCTCCCTGTCTCACTCCTGGGACCAGTTATATGTCTTTTTAGTAGCTTGAGAACTGAAGCTGTTTTACTGTTTCTTAACCTCATTAATTCTAACAAAATCACCTAATAAAAGCCATAAAAAGTGCACTTTTTCCCAAGACACAGTGGGATAAATGCCTAACATTTTCAGACTGAGATGACTTACGGGTCTTGTCAGGATTCCCTTCCCCACTCTGAACTCTGGGGTACAGATCTGGGGACTCGCATGAAAGACCGCCTAAGCTTATTTCTACTAGTTTAGGTTAAAACTTCTCCAAGACACAAAATTCCTCGTATCTGGTATTCAGTATGCTGCCACCACCAAGTGATTTAACAAAGAATTGGGGAAGAGACCACTTGGAGACGTCTTCCCCCAAAATATCCCCCCATGCCTTACACCCCCTTTCCTGGGGAGGTTTGAGAATAAACAAGATGAGCACAGACCAGCCTTGGGTTTTTAGGACCCTAAAAACCCAATCAGATTCTTAAAAAAACAGAACTTTATTAGAAGAACAAAAAAGATAAAAGAACAACTCTGTAATATTAGAATGGAAGATAATCTTACAGGAAGTCAGATTCAAAACATAGAGAATCCCTCAAGGCAAAACCTTAAGTTACAAAAAGACACAAAAACAGGGATACACATTCCCTCCAGCACAGAGAATTCCACAAGCCAAAAACAAAAGAAAATCTAACGCATTTTCTAGCTAGATTACTTATTAAGTCTATAGGAGTTGGATTGCTTGCTTTCTTGATCTGTCCCCAGCAGAGGCATCACATAGACAGACAGACAAAGCCTACCCCCCACCCCCGCCCCAGATTTGAAAGTATCCTGTCCCCTTATTGGTCATTTTGGTCAGGTGCCAGCCAGATTACTTGAGCTTCTTAACCCTTTACAGGTAAAAGGATTTTATAGTACTGTATCAGAGCTTCTTAACCCCTTCCCTTTATATTTATGACAGGTCTAATCCTGCAAGATGTCTCTTGCAGTGTGCTGAGGACTCTCCATTCCCTTTGAATTAAGGGAATTAAGACCACTTCTCACTTTGCAGTTGGTGGTGTCTTTGTTGGCATGAATTAATTGCAGATAATATGTGCCTATACATCTGTAATATTATTAAACATGATCAGGATCATCCTCTTCTAGATTTCCAGAATATTATTCACTGAAAGTGTCCAAATATGGATGACCAGCAGCCACAGGAGATTCCAGGAGTGTTGTGCCATTTGGAGCTTTGAATATTATTATCAAGAAAGGCTCAGATACCTGTTTCTGGAGGATGAATGTTCACAAATAGTTTTTGCTTCTATTTCTCCTTTCTAATATCTATTAATCACTCTTTTTATCATGATACATCTCATTGGTTAGATGTGGTTTTACAATCAATGTTATTCTAAGCAGCAGTCACAATGGACATGGTTTATGATTGGTTATGCCATTGATTTTTATTATTAAGTTTTGACTGTGGGCATTTCAAACTCTGAATTTTTAACAAGCAATATCCTTGCATATTGGCACATGAACTGGGCATAACCTGTATTTTAATAGCATTTTATTGATTTAGTAATATGCAGTAAAAATTCAACAGAACACACTAATTATACTATACATTGAGTCTGAAGTATTTCCATGGCTATATACTCATGACATCTATCTATTTATCTATTTATCTGTCTATCTATCTACACACACAGACATACACAGAAGCAGTACGTAGGCCTGATACTCCATTGTGTCACATCATTTTTATGGCAGTCTGACTGTGTTGACTTCAATGGTGTGAAACTGGTGTAATAAAATGAAGAATCTGACCTCGTATCTTTAAACTTATCTTGACCCATACATGTTAAAATAGGAGCAGGCCCAGAGTTGGAGGCTATTTCATCTTTTCTTTTCAGAAATGGAATTATGATGGTTTCTGGGGCATCCAGGACTGGGAGTCACCTTATTATACCCAGCTTCCAGTGAGATGGAGTCTTTCTTGTGGTAGTTGGGTGTGTCAGCTCCCTGACACCACCAGCCTTTCAGCCTATCAAGCACTCTCCTCTGGGGTATGCCAGCCCTAACTGCACTTTGCAGGTTAACAATAAGTGCATCCCAATCCTGAGTCCCTTTGAATCATTCCCTGTGATATCCAGCCCCTGATACTAGCTACTCATAGAAATTGCAGATCCTCTGCACCCAAAGCTGCAGAGTGCCCCAGTTTATCAGTTTTACTTAAACTACCTCTCCTGTAAACCACACAGAACTTGTGAGCAGTTATAATAAAACAAAAGTAGTTTTGTTTAGGAGAGAATAAATATTTACCTAGAAGTGAAAGAACATGATGAAACCACTGGTTACAACACAAAATAAAATCATAAAATGCAAACCCTTACCAACTGTTACCTTTCCAATATCTAACAAAGTAGGCCTATCCCTCAAAGTTCAGTCCATTGCAGAACTGGCTGGTTTCACAAGAACCAGGATCCAATCGTTCATAAAAGCCCCCAACCTGCTCCTTAAGGGGTTGCCTCAGTGAATGGATACAGAGTACTTTTCCCTATACTATTGTTATACTGAAACAGTCTTTTGTCTTTATTCATAGTCAGGGAAATCTCCTGCCTGTTATAATGTTCCTTTTCACTTCCAAGTTGTTCCAATCCTTATATAGAGATATATAGAACCTTGCATTACCTTGTCAGCCGGCTAGGGAGGGGAAACAACTCCCTTTTGCTTGAATGGGTCATCACTGAGACACATTACCCAGTGATTAATTTTTACTCCAAGTCCATAAATCATACTTTCAGTATAAATACATTATTCCTTAAATGTTATCCGTACATATATTTCAAAATGATTATGAGTCTTGACAAGTTATGAGCTTTCTATAGATACTTTACGAGTTACTCTTTATACACAAATATCCTGTAAGACGTGACTGATGTAGTGAGCGGGTCAACAAGCATATGGACCAAGGGGATCCAATGGATATAGTGTACTTAGATTTTTGACAGCCTTTTACAAGGTCCCTCACAAAGGCTCTTATGCAAAGTAAGCTGCCCTGGGATAAGAGGGAAGGTGCTCTCATGGAGTGGTAACTGGTCAAAAGATAGGAAACAAAGAGTAGCATAAATGGTCTGTTTTCAGAATGGAGAGAGGTAAATAGTGGTGTCCCGCAGGGGTCTCTGCTGGGACCAGTCCTATTCAACATATGCATAAATGATCTAGAAAAAGAGGTAAATAGTGAGGTGGCAAAATTTGCAGATGATACAAAATTACTAAAGATAGTTAAGACCCAGGCAGACTGCAAAGAGCTACAAAAGGATCTCTCAAAACTGGGTGACTGGGCAACAAAATGGCAGATGAAATTGAATGCTGATAAATGCAAAGTAATGAACATTGGAAAGCATAATCCCAACATATACATATAAAATGATGGGGTCTAAATTAGCTGTTACTACTCAAGAAAGAGATCTTGAAATCATTGTGGATAGTTCTCTGAAAACATCCACTCAATGTGCAGCAGCAGTGAAAAAAGTGAACAGAATGCTGGGAATAATTAAGAAAGGGATCGATAATAGGACAGAAAATATCATGTTGCCTCTATATAAATCCATGGTACGCCCACATTTTGAATACTGTGTGCAGATGGTCACCCCATCTCAAAAAAAGATATATTGGAATTGGAAGAGGTTCAGAAAAGGCCAACAAAAATTATTAGGGGCATTGAACGGTTTACGTAGGAGGAGAGTTAATAAAACTGGGGTTTTTCAGATTGGAAAAGAGATGGCCAAGGGGAGAGATGATTGAAGTCTATAAAATCATGACTGTAGGTGTAGAGAAAGTAGATAAGGAAGTGTTGTTTACTACTTTTCATAACACAAGAACTAGGGGTCACCAAATGAAATTAATAGGCAGCAGGTTTAAAACAAATAAAAAGAAGTATTTCTTCACACAACACACAGTCAACCTATGGAACTCCTTGCCAGAGGATGGTGTGAACGTCAAGACCATAACAGGGTTCAAAAAAGAACTAGATAAATTCATGGAGGATAGGTACATCATGGCTATTAGCCAGGATGGGCAGGAATGAGTCCCTAGCCTCTGTTTGCCAGACACTGGGAATGAGCGACAGGGTATGGATCACTTGTTATTTACCCATTCTATTCATTCCCTCTGGGGCACCTGGCACTGGCCACTGTTGGAAGTCGGGGTACAGGGCTAGATGGACCTTTGGTCTGACCCAGTAGGGCCATTCTTATGTTCTTATGAGTTTTTCAGTGTCTGAGGTGAGAATTTTTGCAAAGAACAGGGGACCCTTTGCCAAGAAGTCTTTGGGTCATAGGTATACTTTCAGCATTTGATGATTTCCAAGGATTGTCTGCCATACCACTCTAACCTCTCCAGACAGTCTCCAAACAGACTTTCTGATATTATAGGCCCTGTTGCAGGTTCCTGATGGTGCAAACATTTGAGAGAACCTCATCTATTGAATGTAAACTGGTGTAATTCACACACTGATAGAGAAAAAGGATTTAGTTGAAGCAGAAAAAGCAACCAAGAGAAAGGTTCAGGAAGATTATATCATCTTACTTACTGAAGTGTAACTTATATTAACATGTGACTTCTGAATTTGAGCCATTATGTTGACTAAGAGGGACAGGGGTTCTATTATGTTCTATACATTTCAAAGATATGCAACACACTACAAAGACACAACCCCACCCCCCTTTTTAAATGTCACTGCGGTTATAGTACAAACTCATAAAGAAAGAAAATGCTCAGTTAAGGAAAAAATGGAACTTACATCTTCACATCCATAGAACACTAAGCACCGCCATAGTCTTCCTTAATTGTTTGATCGATGATGGTTATGCATTGAGGAGACATATGAGTAGTTAGTGTTTTAACAGTAAAGTTCTTGCTTTTCTTAGTTTGTGATAACAATAACCTTATTCAAATGTAGCTTTTTTTTAGTTTGTGAATATAATAATTTCTGAGAGTGCATTTTAATGGCTTGACTATGTGCTCAAGATTTCTGTTTGCTTTCAAAATTACTTCTTAATTATTTTCCAACTGCTGAAACCACAGTTTATTAAAAAGCACTTTTGAAAGCATTACCCGAAGGTATTGTCAACATTTCATTACTATCACTATCATCTAGCACAAATGAATAATCATCAGCACTGGTAGCTTGTGTCAAACAGATGAAAAGTGTTTGAGGCTTATGTTAGAGAACGGAAAAAAGAAAATCCAAATACTGAATAAATAGATGGAAATAACAGATTATTTGAATTTCATAAAACGTTCAAGAACTGGAACATGTGAACCTTCAAATGTTTGTTTCTTATTCAGGATCTTATTTTGGCCCGAGGTTCCTGTTTAATAGGCAGCAAACTATACTGAACCCCTCTAAAGAGTCCAGCTAAAGCTCTGATCCTAGGGCTTTTGTATTCCCAGATGTGCAGACATTTTAAAAGACTAAGTTTTAAGGTGTGTCCCCTCTTGTCCCTTTCTTTCTTGTCTTGTTTCTCTACCATATTAATTTTCAGAATGTTGTCAAATTTTCTAACAGCAAACAAACATTATAGAGTATGTCTGACTAGACACGTACCACCAACATAAATCCAAAACGGTCTTTTAAGTTTAGTGACAGCACTATGGATGCCCCCTGCAAAAAAAGTTAAAAATAGTCAAAGATTAGTATTCACTGTTGGACATGAAATATTGTAAACCAAAATTTGCACTCAAGTCTGTTGGTCTTGGACAGTTAGTATTTGAGAGTCTAGGGGCAAGAAAGGAAAACAAGCAATTTTTATGTAAGAGATTTCTTTCAGATACACTTAAATGAAAATGTGGAAGTGAGCTGGAGAGAAATGGGTTCTTTGCAGTTTGGAGAAATACCATCCACCAGCTATCCCCAGCAAAATATCAAGTTACAAATCAGTTAGATCAAAAAAGGAAAACAACAACAACAAAAAACCCACCAACACAACAAATTCTAATTGGATAGTCTGAGCTTGAGTGCAGGGAGTTGTTAATAACATGTTATGGAAGCAGCAACCTTACACAGGTTACAGAGTAGCAGCCGTGTTAGTCTGTATTCGCCAAAAGAAAAGGAGGACTTGTGGCACCTTAGAGACTAACAAATTTATTTGAGCACAAGCTTTCGTGAGCTACAGCTCACTTCATTGGATGCATCCAGTCCACTGACTCCAGAGTTCTATTTTTTCCTGTTGCTTTTCTCTGTCCCCATTTGAAGCTGCCCGAGTTGTGATCAGTCAAAGTGCTGAGCCCCTCAGTTTACATGAGAAGAAAATGCTGGATGGCATCTTGGCATTGGAATTTGCTCCTCACCGTGATCCGACACACCAGAATGTTGTTGACCTTCTGGGCACGCTGCAAACACTACATTTTGGTGCTGGAATGCGGTGAGGTTAATGGTCTATAGAGGTGTTGGACTGGAGCAGTTTGGTGAGAATTGAGAAGGAATGTTTTGTTATTATGTCTTCTGCTGAATGGCTGTTCTGTTGCTGAGGGGAGGATTGGCCACAGGCCTGCTGTTGTTTTTATTTCCCGACAGCCAACTGATAGGCAACTTATATTTTAAAATGAGTTAATTAATACACGCATACACACACACACATATAGGTAAAGGAGTGACCAACACATATAGAGGTAAAGAGTGCCCCATGTACAATTGTTCATGCTAAAATCACATAGAGAGGAATATTGAGGTCCCTGCTTTGTAACACAAGTATGCATACACAGCACACTATTTTATTTCCATAGCAAACACAAAGACAGAATTACTCATTTCCTAGGTTCCTAACCAAGCTGAATTTGTTCAACTGTTAACTTTACTGAGACCTTTGCTGGATTAAACCCAAAGGACCACTTTTACTAGAAGAAAGCATTTTTTTTCTCCCAGAAGCATAAACCTACTTCTAAACCATACAAAGTGGGTCACATAGAGGTGGAGTGGAAGAGCAAAGCTGAAACACAGCATGTTAAAACAGGTGTTGATCTGAACATTACTTGCATAAAGAAACCATAAGGCCTCACTGACACAAGAGTGAAATATTAATATAGCTGAGGGAGTCTGTGAATGGACTGGATGAAAATGTAGAGGGGAAAAAACCGCTAAAGAAAATATGACAGAAGTACCATTATGTCTGCCAATATAAATATAGCTGCAAAAACACCCTACACTGAAACAACAAGAGCCATCTTCACCACCACTTATTTTCTTTTGAAGAGGCTGGGACAGTATTGCCAGCCCCAGATGTTCAAGAATTGTGAACCAGGCCCCGCCAAAGACATAAGAATGACTTAAAATATCATGACTTTTTAAAAAAAAATAAATGAATTTGGTTTCTGAGGCCTTCAGAGTGCACTTGGGTCAAATGTTTGGGCTTTTCTCTGCAAACACAAAGGGGTTTAAAATGAGAGCTGAGATCCTCACATAATCAACTGTTTGCAGGAGTTGGGGGGTTAAATAAAGCATCAAATGCTGTGAGAGTTGGAAACATAGTTGATGACAGGAAGTCATACTATATTTGGCTTACTTCTCATTCTAGTATCAGCCAGGAGTAACGTGGCCTTGATGAAGAATCTATTTCTCCTTCACTTTCTGTCTTACTCACCACTTTTTACCGTATGCTTATAAAGGTAATATACCGTACTTATGCTGTGCAGCATTCCTTTATACTCATCTTTGTTCAAAGCTATATTCTCTACTAACTGTACAGATTGTAAACAGACTAGGTGTTTAATCCTGGGTCCACGTCCACTAATTTTTCTTCTGTTATTATTTGTTGAGTGCTGCCAATGTGCTTAGGGTGGTACATAACACAAAATGAAGACAGTTCCTGCCCAGATTGCATACAGTTTGATTTTTTTAATAACATACAAAGAAAATAGCCTGCTTTTTGAGCCAAGCTTAACCCTGGTGTAACAGCATTGATTAAAGTTGAACCAGGGAAGATTTGGACCCCTGATCACAGCACTCAGAAATTGTCATAATATATAGTTAATACTATACTGTTAGATTGCTCAGATGTACCAGGATGCCTGATAGTCCTGGAGTCCTGAAGGGCAGCAAGCTGAAAGAAAAGTGCCTTCAATAAGCAAAGGAGAAGGAGTATTTTTCTATAATGCTTTCCAGTTAATATAATTTGGTGTCCGTGTGATTCCAAAACTTCATGGGCCAGTTAGAGTAATCCCTTTATTCAGATAAACCCCAATCCAGCTGGACAATTAAACACATTTAACTTCAAGCACACAAAGAATCCCCTTGTTCCAATGTGAATAATCACATGCATGTGCTTAAGTGCTTTGCTGGATCAGGGTTATACTCCAGGTCTGCATTCCTATACAAAGGTGATGTATTGCACGCATGTATCTGAGGACAGAATTAGGCTCACAGTGTATGAAGACAATGGTTATTGTGGGTGTTGAAATGTTTGGGAAAGCTGTCTTCCATTCTTTTCTCAAAACATGTGCAGAACTTCTATTGGGAGGAATTAGGAGGGGTCCTGTTACTTAGACAGGCTTTCAGTGCCGTTTAAATTAAGCCAGGGGAATAGCTCAGGATTGGAAAGACAGGAAAGTGGCTTAAAGCTACCTAAATGCTGCACGTGCTGCAAGCTCTGAAAGTAGGTGTGACAGACTGCGGGGAGCAAGTAGGTGACTCTGCACCCTGATCACTTAGAGGTGAATTAGTGCCCAGGGGAAGCTGATTGGAGGTAATGACCTAATTAGGCTGGTGGGCTGGATGGGATAAAAACTGCATTGGCCACATTAGCCCAGGGCTGATAAAAGAGGCACAGGAAGGCAGAGTGGGGAGCGGGTGGGAAAGGGGAGAGAAACTGGGCTACCTGAGCCTAGCCATACGAAGACCTCAGAGTAGGGAGATCTCTGTTCCCCCTCAGGTTCTGCTGAGAGCTTGGCAAACATTGTAAAGAGGCAGGTGCATGGGGGGATATGATGATATTGGTGAAGGGAAATTGCAATAAAGTGGCACTACGAGCACAGCTGGTGGAGTCTGTGTGATTTCTGCAGAGAAGAGGACGGGGGCGGAGATAGGCCCCCGTTACAGTAGGTCTACCGTGCTACTCAAGTTGCGATTGAAGTATGCACACTAGCTTTGCTTGCTCTTGCACAGTTAAAAAGAGCAATGTAGATGCGGAGTCAAGGATTCCAGTGCTGGCTCGTGATGTGACTAAGTACCAGGGTCCGCATGCTTGTATAGCCTGCACTAAAGCCTGTGCCACCACATCTACACTGCTGTTTTTAGCCAGTCTAGTATGGGTAAATGACACCTCAGATTGCAGTGCACAGAATCTCAGCCATACAGTATTAAGACACTATAGTGTTTCTCAAACTGTGGTCCATGGACCACCAATAGTCCCCAAGCTCCACTCATGTGGTCCGTGGATAGTTTCCTCTAAGGTGTGCACCTGGGTGGCTGCACATGAGAGAATGAAGGGCCACCCACCTAATTAGTGGAGCCATGCAGGTGTGGCTCCACTAATTAGGTTCCTGGACCCTGGCAAAGACACGCATGTAAGGTGAGGTGGTGGGCTTGGGGGGAATAGGGGATAGGCGGGAGGGGGCAGTGGGGTAAGAAGAGGGGGTGGGGGAAATTTGGGATGTGCAGGGCTGCGGAAGCCAGAGAAAGAGGCGACTTTCCCCAGCTCCAGGGCTGTGGCTGCTGGGGAGAAACAGCCCTCCTTCCCACCCTCAGCTCTGTGGCTGCTGTGGCGGGGGAGAGACCCTGCTCCTTCCCAGCCCCAGCTCGGGGCTGCCGCAGTGTGGGAGAGAGGGCACATCCATTGCATTAGAAAGGTAAGCCTACTGCTATTAAAATATGAGTAGTGTACTTTTATTTGTAGATCAAAAAAAGTTAATTATTACATTTTTATATAGCGATTTATCTAAAGCACTTTACAATAGTTAGCTAATGGTACAAACAACATTTGGAATGACCATTAAGTGGTCCACCGAGACCCTAAGCATGTGGTCTTTTCAAGTGGTCCACCAAAAAAATAATGTTTGAGAACCACTGGTGTAGGATATTCTAGAAATTCATAAATAGGTTCGATTAAGTAGCTAGGATCCACTTCTGCTGCTGTTGCAATGTATGTAGTACTCTTTAAGGAATTTTTGCATGCAAGAGGATTATAGGATTGCACATACGGACACTAATGGGAGTTACTCACATTCATCAAGATAAATCTTCGACAGGTAAGCTCATAAAAAATTTAATTTTATTTTCTGTTAAAAATAGCATTACTGAAAAAACAGGGTGAGCCTTCAAAAAACAAAAACAAAACAAAAAAACCCCAATATCTAAAACACTCCTGAGCAGCTGAGTAGTTATAGGATGTCAAATAAGATTACTTTAGTGTTGCAGCACACCTATTTTAATTATACTTTTAGAAATGATTCGAAACCAGTTGGGAAGATTGTTTTTTTGAGACTGTGTCATTGCTAGCCATCTGAACAAACTTCACATGATTACTTGTTTCTAAATGTTACCAACTGAACATTTGTGAAATGAGAATGTTCCTTCATGGTTTATCAGAGAGCTGCAGATGTAAACACTGGGAAATGAGCTGAGCACTGCATTAGCAAAATGCTTCAAAATCTCTCAAGTATAAAATCCCTAAACAAACAATTAACATAAAAATGCATTTCTCCAAAATTTTCTTTAATGGTTGATTTTTCATAATGTTGCACATCTCTGAGTTAGAGGCAAATGGTCACATGGACACAAAAGAAACAACAGGGGCACCAAAGACTTTCAAGCGATTCAAAGAGCCTTTCTCTAGTATTTCTTTTCAAGTATGTTTAGACAAATGAGTGTGTGGAGCTTTTAGGAGTTGAGTGCTCATGAAAAGTGCTAGAAAGACAACACAGGATTTTCAAGTCCTCTATTTATCCACTGAACAGGTACAGCATGGGTAACTTATGACAACCTCTTGGGATGAGAAATTAATTAAGTCTTATGCCTCTAATCTTTGGCTGCATTCTCGACTGAGACTACTAACAAACATTCAATTTAATGCCTGTTGTAGCAGTAATTTCTGTGCTTTGAGCACTGTCTAGTAAGCAGTAGACAGAGACCATCAACTGGTTTCACGGAGGCCAGCAAGCATCAGACAGTAACTTATGGATTAATTTATGGATAAAC